>NC_140590.1:732271423-733482851 GCF_964204655.1 Triturus cristatus
TATAATCTCCGGTCTCTTCATGGGACACATAGGCATGCCTACAATCTCCCTTCTCTTCATGGGACACACAGGCATGCCTATAATCTCCGGTCTCTTCATGGGACACATAGGCATGCCTATAATCTCCGGTCTCTTCATGGGACACACAGGCATGCATATAATCTCCGGTCTCTTCATGGGACACACAGGCATGCCTATAATCTCCGGTCTCTTCATGGGACACACAGGCATGCATATAATCTCCGGTCTCTTCATGGGACACACAGGCATGCCTATAATCTCCGGTCTCTTCATGGAACACACAGGCTTGTCTATAATCTGAGGTCTCTTCATGGGACACACAAGCATGCCTATAATCTCCGGTCTCTTCATGGGACACACAGGCATCCCTACAATCTCTGGTCTCTTCATGGGACACAAAGGCATGCCTATAATCTCCGGTCTGTTCATGGGACACACAGGCATGCCTATAATCTCCGGTCTGTTCATGGGACACACAGGCATGCCTATATTCTCTGGTCTCTTCATGGGACACACAGGCATGCCTATAATCTCCAGTCTCTTTAATGGGACACACAGGCATACCTATAATTTCCGGTCTCTTCATGGGACACACAGGCATGCCTTTAATCTGAGGTCTCTTCATGGGACACACAGGCATGCCTATAATCTCGGTCTCTTCATGGGACACACAGGCATGCCTATAATCTCCGGTGTCTTCATGGGACACATGGCCATGTCTATAATTTCCGTTCTCTTCATGGGACACACAGGCATGCCTATAATCTCCAGTCTCTTCATGGGACACACAGGCATGCCTATTATCTCGGTCTCTTCATGGGACACACAAACATGCCTATAATCTCGGTCTTTTCATGGGATACACAGGCATGCCTATAATCTCTGGTCTCTTAATGAGACACACAGGCATGCCTATAATCTGAGGTCTCTTCATGGGGCACACAGGCATGCCGAAATCTCCGGTCTCTTCATGGGATACACAGGCATGCCTATAATCTCCGGTCTCTTCATGGGACACACAGGCTTGCCTATAATCTCCGGTCTCTTCATGGGACACAGGCATGCCTATAATCTCCAGTCTTCATGGGACACAGGCATGCCTATAATCTCTAGTTTTCATGGGACACACAGGCATGCCTATAATCTCCGGTCTCTTCATGGGACACACAGGCATGCCTATAATCTCCGGTCTCTTCATGGGACACACAGGCATGCATATAATCTCCGGTCTCTTCATGGGACACACAGGCATGCCTATAATCTCCGGTCTCTTCATGGAACACACAGGCTTGTCTATAATCTGAGGTCTCTTCATGGGACACACAGGCATGCCCATAATCTGAGGTCTCTTCGTGGGACACACAGACATGCCTATAATCCGCAGTCTCTTCATGGGACACACAGGAATGCCTATAATCTCCGGTCTCTTCATGGGACACACAGGCATGCATATAATCTCCGTTCTCTTCATGGGACACAGGCATGCCTATAATCTCCGGTCTCTTCATGGGACACACAGGCATGCCTATAATCTCTGGTCTCTTCATGGGACACACAGGCATGCCTATAATCTCCAGTCTCTTAATGGGACACACAGGCATGCCTATAATCTCTGGTCTCTTCATGGGACACACAGGCATGCCTATAATCTCCGGTCCCTTATGGGACACACAGGCATGCCTATAATCCTAGTTTTCTTCATGGGACACACAAGCATGCCTATAATCTCCGGTCTCTTCATGGGACACATAGGCATGCCTACAATCTCCCTTCTCTTCATGGGACACACAGGCATGCCTATAATCTCCGGTCTCTTCATGGGACACATAGGCATGCCTATAATCTCCGGTCTCTTCATGGGACACACAGGCATGCATATAATCTCCGGTCTCTTCATGGGACACACAGGCATGCCTATAATCGCCGGTCTCTTCATGGAACACACAGGCTTGTCTATAATCTGAGGTCTCTTCATGGGACACACAGGCATGCCCATAATCTGAGGTCTCTTCGTGGGACACACAGACATGCCTATAATCCGCAGTCTCTTCATGGGACACACAGGCATGCCTATAATCTCCGGTCTCTTCATGGGACACACAGGCATGCATATAATCTCCGGTCTCTTAATGGGACACACAGGCATGCCTATAATCTCTGATCTCATCATGGGACACACAGGCATGCCTATAATCTCCGGTCCCTTATGGGACACACAGGCATGCCTATAATCCTAGTTTTCTTCATGGGACACACAAGCATGCCTATAATCTCCGGTCTCTTCATGGGACACACAGGCATGCCTACAATCTCCCTTCTCTTCATGGGACACACAGGCATGCCTATAATCTCTGGTCTCTTCATGGGACACACAGGCATGCCTATAATCTCCGGTCTCTTCATGGGACACACAGGCATGCATATCATCTCCGGTCTGTTCATGGGACACACAGGCATGCCTATAGTCTCTGGTCTCTTCATGAGACTCACAAGCATGCCTATAATCTTCGGTCTCCATGGGACACACAGGCATGCCTATAATCTCTGGTCTCTTCATGGGACACACAGGCATGCCTATAATCTCCGGTCTCTTCATGGGACACACAGCCATGCCTATAATACGATTTCTCTTCGTGGGACACACAGGCATGCCTATAATCTGAGATCTCTTCATGGGACACATGGGTATGCCTACAATCTCCGGTCTCTTCATGGGACACACAGGCATGCCTACAATCTCTGGTCTCTTCATGGGACACACAGGCATGCCTATAATCTCCGTTCTCTTCATGGGACACAGGCATGCCTATAATCTCCGGTCTCTTCATGGGACACACAGGCATGCATATAATCTCTGGTCTCTTCATGGGACACACAGGCATGCCTATAATCTCCGGTCCCTTATGGGACACACAGCCATGCTTATAATCCTAGTTTTCTTCATGGGACACACAAGCATGCCTATAATCTCCGGTCTCTTCATGGGACACACAGGCATGCCTACAATCGCCCTTCTATTCATGGGACACACAGGCATGCCTATAATCTCCGGTCTCTTCATGGGACACACAGGCATGCCTATAATCTCCGGTCTCTTCATGGGACACACAGGCATGCCTATAATCTCCGGTCTCTTCATGGAACACACAGGCCTGCCTATAATCTCCGGTCTCTTAATGGGACACACAGGCATGCCTATAATCTCTGGTCTCTTCATGGGACACACAGGCATGCCTATAATCTCCGGTCCCTTATGGGACACACAGGCATGCCTATAATCCTAGTTTTCTTCATGGGACACACAAGCATGCCTATAATCTCTGGTCTCTTCATGGGACACACAGGCATGCCTACAATCTCCCTTCTCTTCATGGGACACACAGGCATGCCTATAATCTCCGGTCTCTTCATGGGACACACAGGCATGCCTATAATCTCCGGTCTCTTCATGGGACACACAGGCATGCATATAATCTCCGGTCTCTTCATGGGACACACAGGCATGCCTATAATCTCCGGTCTCTTCATGGAACACACAGGCCTGCCTATAATCTGAGGTCTCTTCATGGGACACACAGTCATGCCTATAATCCGAGGTCTCTTCATGGGACACACAGACATGCCTATAATCTGAGGTCTCCTTATGGGACACCCAGGCATCCCTATAATCGGAGGTCTCTTCATGGGGCACACAGGCATGCCTATAAACTCGGTCTCTTCATGGGACGCACAGGCATGCCTATAATCCGAGTTCTCTTCATGGGACACACAGGCATGCCTATATTCTGAGGTCTCTTCATGGGACACACAAGCATGCCTATAATCTCCGGTCTCTTCATGGGACACACAGGCATCCCTACAATCTCTGGTCTCTTCATGGGACACAAAGGCATGCCTATAATCTCCGGTCTCTTCATGGGACACACAGGCATGCCTATAATCTCCGGTCTGTTCATGGGACACACAGGCATGCCTATATTCTCTGGTCTCTTCATGGGACACACAGGAATGCCTATAATCTCCAGTCTCTTCATGGGACACACAGGCATACCTATAATTTCCGGTCTCTTCATGGGACACACAGGCATGCCTTTAATCTGAGGTCTCTTCATGGGACACACAGGCATGCCTATAATCTCGGTCTCTTCATGGGACACACAGGCATGCCTATAATCTCCGGTGTCTTCATGGGACACATGGCCATGTCTATAATTTCCGTTCTCTTCATGGGACACACAGGCATGCCTATAATCTCCAGTCTCTTCATGGGACACACACGCATGCCTATTATCTCGGTCTCTTCATGGGACACACAAACATGCCTATAATCTCGGTCTTTTCATGGGATACACAGGCATGCCTATAATCTCTGGTCTCTTAATGAGACACACAGGCATGCCTATAATCTGAGGTCTCTTCATGGGGCACACAGGCATGCCGAAATCTCCGGTCTCTTCATGGGATACACAGGCATGCCTATAATCTCCGGTCTCTTCATGGGACACACAGGCTTGCCTATAATCTCCGGTCTCTTCATGGGACACAGGCATGCCTATAATCTCCAGTCTTCATGGGACACAGGCATGCCTATAATCTCTAGTTTTCATGGGACACACAGGCATGCCTATAATCTCCGGTCTCTTCATGGGACACACAGGCATGCCTATAATCTCCGGTCTCTTCATGGGACACACAGGCATGCCTATAATCTCCGGTCACTTAATGGGACACTCAGCCATGCCTATAATCTCCGGTCTCTTCATGGGACACACAGGCATGCCTATAATCTCCGGTCTCTTCATGGGACACACAGGCATGCCTATAATCTCCGGTCTCTTCATGGGACACACAGGCATACCTATAATCCTAGTTTTCTTCATGGGACACACAGGCATGCCTAAAATACAAGGTCTCTTCATGGGACACACAGGCATGCCTATAATCTCTGGTCCCTTCATGGGACACACAGGCATGCCTATAATCCTAGTTCTCTTCATGGGACACACAGGCATGCCTATAATCTCCGGTCTCTTCATGGGACACACAGGCATGCCTATAATCTCCAGTCTCTTCATGGGACACACAGGCATACCTATAATCCTAGTTTTCTTCATGGGACACACAGGCATGCCTAAAATACAAGGTCTCTTCATGGGACACCCAGGCATCCCTATAATCGGAGGTCTCTTCATGGGGCACACAGGCATGCTGATAATCTCCGGTCTCTTCATGGGACACACAGGCATGCCTATAATCTCCAGTCTCTTCATGGGACACACAGGCATGCCTATAATCTCCGGTATCTTCATGGGACTCACAAGCATGCCTATAATCTTCGGTCTCTTCATGGGACACACAGGCATGCCTATAATCACTGGTCTCTTCATGGGACACACAGGCATGCCTATAATCTCCGGTCTCTTCATGGGACACACAGGCATGCCTATAATCTGAGATCTCTTCATGAGACACACAAGCATGCCTATAATCGCCGGTCTCTTCATGGGACACACAGGCATGCCTACAATCTTTGGTCTCTTCATGGGACACAGGCATGCCTATAATCTCCGTTCTCTTCATGGGAAACACAGGCATGCCTATAATCTCCGGTCTCTTCATGGGACACACAGGCATGCATATAATCTCTGGTCTCTTCATTGGACACACAGGCATTCCTATAATCCGAGGTCTCTTCATGGGACACACAGGCATGCCTATAATCCGAGGTCTCTTCATGGGACACACAGACATGCCTATAATCCGAGGTCTCTTCATGGAACACACAGGCATGCCTATAATCCGAGGTCTCTTCATGGGGCACAAAAGCATGCCTATAATCTCCGGTCTCTTCATGGGACACACAGGCATGCCTATAATCTCCGGTCTCTTCATGGGACATACAGGCATGTCTATAATTTACGGTCTCTTAATGGGACACACAGGCATGCATATAATCTCTGGTCTCTTCATGGGACACACATGCATGCCTATAATCTCCAGTCCCTTCATGGGACACACAGGCATGCCTATAATCCTAGTTTTCTTCATGGGACACACAGGCAAGCCTATAATCTGAGGTCTCTTCATGGGACACACAAGCATGCCTATAATCTCCAGTCTCTTCATGGGACACACAGGCATACCTATAATCCTAGTTTTCTTCATGGGACACACAGGCATGCCTAAAATACAAGGTCTCTTCATGGGACACACAGGCATGCCTATAATCTCTGGTCCCTTCATGGGACACACAGGCATGCCTATAATCTTCGGTCTCTTCATGGGACACCCAGGCATCCCTATAATCGGAGGTCTCTTCATGGGGCACACAGGCATGCTGATAATCTCTGGTCCCTTCATGGGACACACAGGCATGCCTATAATCCTAGTTCTCTTCATGGGACACACAGGCATGCCTATAATCTCCGGTCTCTTCATGGGACACACAGGCATGCCTATAATCTCCAGTCTCTTCATGGGACACACAGGCATACCTATAATCCTAGTTTTCTTCATGGGACACACAGGCATGCCTAAAATACAAGGTCTCTTCATGGGACACACAGGCATGCCTATAATCTCTGGTCCCTTCATGGGACACACAGGCATGCCTATAATCTTCGGTCTCTTCATGGGACACCCAGGCATCCCTATAATCGGAGGTCTCTTCATGGGGCACACAGGCATGCTGATAATCTCCGGTCTCTTCATGGGACACACAGGTATGCCTATAATCTCCGGTCTCTTCATGGGACACACAGGCATGCCTATAATCTCCGGTATCTTCATGGGACTCACAAGCATGCCTATAATCTTTGGTCTCTTCATGGGACACACAGGCATGCCTATAATCACTGGTCTCTTCATGGGACACACAGGCATGCCTATAATCTCCGGTCTCTTCATGGGACACACAGGCATGCCTATAATCTGAGTTTTCTTCATGGGATACACAGGCATGCCTATAATCTGAGATCTCTTCATGAGACACACAAGCATGCCTATAATTGCCGGTCTCTTCATGGGACACACAGGCATGCCTACAATCTTTGGTCTCTTCATGGGACACAGGCATGCCTATAATCTCCGTTCTCTTCATGGGACACACAGGCATGCCTATAATCTCCGGTCTCTTCATGGGACACACAGGCATGCATATAATCTCTGGTCTCTTCATTGGACACACAGGCATTCCTATAATCCGAGGTCTCTTCATGGGACACACAGGCATGCCTATAATCCGAGGTCTCTTCATGGGACACACAGACATGCCTATAATCCGAGGTCTCTTCATGGAACACACAGGCATGCCTATAATCCGAGGTCTCTTCATGGGGCACACAAGCATGCCTATAATCTCCGGTCTCTTCATGGGACACACAGGCATGCCTATAATCTCCGGTCTCTTCATGGGACATACAGGCATGTCTATAATTTACGGTCTCTTAATGGGACACACAGGCATGCATATAATCTCTGGTCTCTTCATGGGACACACATGCATGCCTATAATCTCCAGTCCCTTCATGGGACACACAGGCATGCCTATAATCCTAGTTCTCTTCATGGGACACACAGGCAAGCCTATAATCTGAGGTCTCTTCATGGGACACACAAGCATGCCTATAATCTCCGGTCTCTTCATGAGACACACAGGCATGCCTACAATCTCCCGTCTCTTCATGGGACACACAGGCATGCCTATAATCTCCGGTCTCTTCAAGGGACACACAGGCATGACTATAATCTCCGGTTTCTTCATGGGACACACAGGCATGCATATAATCTCCGGTCTCTTCATGGGACACACAGGCATGCCTATAATCTCCGGTCTCTTCATGGAACACATAGGCCTGTCTATAATCTGAGGTCTCTTCATGGGACACACAGGCATACCCATAAACCGAGGTCTCTTCGTGGGACACACAGGCATGCCTATAATCCGTGGTCTCTTCATGGGACACCCAGGCATCCCTATAATTGGAGGTCTCTTCATGGGACACACAGTCATGCCGATAATCTCCGGTCTCTTCATGGGACACACAGGCATGCCTATAATCTCTGGTCTCTTCATGGGACACACAGGCATGCCTATAATCTCCGGTCTCTTCATGGGACACACAGGCATGCCTATAATCTCTGGTCTCTTCATGAGACTCACAAGCATGCCTATAATCTTCGGTCTCCATGGGACACACAGGCATGCCTATAATCTCCGGTCTCTTCATGGGACACACAGCCATGCCTATAATACAATTTCTCTTCATGGGACACACAGGCATGCCTATAATCTGAGATCTCTTCATGGGACACACAGGTATGCCTACAATCTCCGGTCTCTTCATGGGACACACAGGCATGCCTACAATCTCCGGTCTCTTCATGGGACACACAGGCATGCCTATAATCTCCGCTCTTCATGGGACACAGGCATGCCTATAATCTCCGGTCTCTTCATGGGACACACAGGCATGCATATAATCTCTGGTCTCTTCATTGGACACACAGGCATTCCTATAATCCGAGGTCTCTTCATGGGACACACAGACATGCCTATAATCCGAGGTCTCTTCATGGGACACACAGGCATGCCTATAATCCGAGGTCTCTTCATGGGACACGCAAGCATGCCTATAATCTCCGGTCTCTTCATGGGACACACAGGCATGCCTATAATCTCTGGTCTCTTCATGGGACACACAGGCATGCCTATAATCTCTGGTCTCTTCATGGGACACACAGGCATGCCTATAATCTCCGGTCCCTTATGGGACACACAGGCATGCCTATAATCCTAGTTTTCTTCATGGGACACACAAGCATGCCTATAATCTCTGGTCTCTTCATAGGACACACAGGCATGCCTACAATCTCCCTTCTCTTCATGGGACACACAGGCATGCCTATAATCTCCAGTCTCTTCATGGGACACACAGGCATGCCTATAATCTCCGGTCTCTTCATCGGACACACAGACATGCCTATAATCCGCAGTCTCTTCATGGGACACACAGGCCTGTCTATAATCTGAGGTCTCTTCATGGGACACACAGGCATGCCTATAATCCTAGTTTTCTTCATGGGACACACAGGCATGCCTAAAATCCAAGGTCTCTTCATGGGACACATAGGCATGCCTATAATCTCTGGTCCCTTCATGGGACACACAGGCATGCCTATAATCCTAGTTCTCTTCATGGGACACACAGGCATGCCTATAATCTTCGGTCTCTTCATGCGACACATAAGCATGCCTATAATCTCCGGTCGCTTCATGGGATACACAGGCATGCCTATAATCTCCGGTCTCTTCATGGGACACACAGGCATGCCTGTAATCTTCGGTCTCTTCATGGGACACCCAGGCATCCCTATAATCAGAGGTCTCTTCATGGGGCACACAGGCATGCTGATAATCTCCGGTCTCTTCATGGGACACACAGGCATGCCTATAATCTCCGGTCTCTTCATGGGACACACAGGCATGCCTATAATCTCCGGTATCTTCATGGGACTCACAAGCATGCCTATAATCTTCGGTCTCTTCATGGGACACACAGGCATGCCTATAATCACTGGTCTCTTCATGGGACACACAGGCATGCCTATAATCTCCAGTCTCTTCATGGGACACACAGGCATGCCTATAATCCGAGTTTTCTTCATGGGATACACAGGCATGCCTATAATCTGAGATCTCTTCATGAGACACACAAGCATGCCTATAATCTCCGGTCTCTTCATGGGACACAGGCATGCCTACAATCTTTGGTCTCTTCATGGAACACAGGCATGCCTATAATCTCTGTTCTCTTCATGGGACACACAGGCATGCCTATAATCTCCGGTCTCTTCATGGGACATACAGGCATGCATATAATCTCTGGTCTCTTCATTGGACACAGGCATTCCTATAATCCGAGGTCTCTTCATGGGACACACAGGCATGCCTATAATCCGAGGTCTCTTCATGGGACACACAGACATGCCTATAATCCGAGGTCTCTTCATGGAACACACAGGCATGCCTATAATCCGAGGTCTCTTCATGGGGCACACAAGCATGCCTATAATCTCCGGTCTCTTCATGGGACACACAGGCATGCCTATAATCTCCGGTCTCTTAATGGGACATACAGGCATGTCTATAATTTCTAGTCTCTTAATGGGACACACGGGCATGCCTATAATCTCTGGTCTCTTCATGGGACACACATGCATGCCTATAATCTCTGGTCCCTTCATGGGACACACAGGCATGCCTATAATCCTAGTTCTCTTCATGGGACACACAGGCATGCCTATAATCTGAGGTCTCTTCATGGGACACACAAGCATGCCTATAATCTCCGGTCTCTTCATGGGACACACAGGCATACCTACAATCTCCCGTCTCTTCATGGGACACACAGGCATGCCTATAATCTCCGGTCTCTTCATGGGACACACAGGCATGACTATAATCTCCGGTTTCTTCATGGGACACACAGGCATGACTATAATCTCCGGTCTCTTCATGGGACACACAGTCATGCCGATAATCTCCGGTCTCCTCATGGGACACACAGGCATGCCTATAATCTCTGGTCTCTTCATGGGACACACAGGCATGCCTATAATCTCCGGTCTCTTCATGGGACACACAGGCATGCCTATAATCTCTGGTCTCTTCATGAGACTCACAAGCATGCCTATAATCTTCGGTCTCCATGGGACACACAGGCATGCCTATAATCTCTGGTCTCTTCATGGGATACACAGGCATGCCTATAATCTCCGGTCTCTTCATGGGACACACAGCCATGCCTATAATACGATTTCTCTTCATGGGACACACAGGCATGCCTATAATCTGAGATCTCTTCATGGGACACACAGGTATGCCTACAATCTCCGGTCTCTTCATGGGACACACAGGCATGCCTACAATCTCCGGCCTCTTCATGGGACACACAGGCATGCCTATAATCTCTGTTCTCTTCATGGGACACAGGCATGCCTATAATCTCCGGTCTCTTCATGGGACACACAGGCATGCATATAATATCTGGTCTCTTCATGGGACACACAAGCATTCCTATAATCCGAGGTCTCTTCATGGGACACACAGACATGCCTATAATCCGAGGTCTCTTCATGGGACACACAGGCATGCCTATAATCCGAGGTCTCTTCATGGGACACGCAAGCATGCCTATAATCTCCGGTCTCTTCATGGGACACACAGGCATGCCTATAATCTCTGGTCTCTTCATGGGACACACAGGCATGCCTATAATCTCCAGTCTCTTAATGGGACACACAGGCATGCCTATAATCTCTGGTCTCTTCATGGGACACACAGGCATGCCTATAATCTCCGGTCCCTTATGGGACACACAGGCATGCCTATAATCCTAGTTTTCTTCATGGGACACACAAGCATGCCTATAATCTCCGGTCTCTTCATGGGACACATAGGCATGCCTACAATCTCCCTTCTCTTCATGGGACACACAGGCATGCCTATAATCTCCGGTCTCTTCATGGGACACATAGGCATGCCTATAATCTCCGGTCTCTTCATGGGACACACAGGCATGCATATAATCTCCGGTCTCTTCATGGGACACACAGGCATGCCTATAATCTCCGGTCTCTTCATGGAACACACAGGCTTGTCTATAATCTGAGGTCTCTTCATGGGACACACAGGCATGCCCATAATCTGAGGTCTCTTCGTGGGACACACAAACATGCCTATAATCCGCAGTCTCTTCATGGGACACACAGGCATGCCTATAATCCGAGGTCTCTTCATGGGGCACACAAGCATGCCTATAATCTCCGGTCTCTTCATGGGACACACAGGCATGCCTATAATCTCTGGTCTCTTCATGGGACACACAGGCATGCCTATAATCTCCAGTCTCTTAATGGGACACACAGGCATGCCTATAATCTCTGGTCTCTTCATGGGACACACAGGCATGCCTATAATCTCCGGTCCCTTATGGGACACACAGGCATGCCTATAATCCTAGTTTTCTTCATGGGACACACAAGCATGCCTATAATCTCCGGTCTCTTCATGGGACACATAGGCATGCCTACAATCTCCCTTCTCTTCATGGGACACACAGGCATGCCTATAATCTCCGGTCTCTTCATGGGACACATAGGCATGCCTATAATCTCCGGGCTCTTCATGGGACACACAGGCATGCATATAATCTCCGGTCTCTTCATGGGACACACAGGCATGCCTATAATCGCCGGTCTCTTCATGGAACACACAGGCTTGTCTATAATCTGAGGTCTCTTCATGGGACACACAGGCATGCCCATAATCTGAGGTCTCTTCGTGGGACACACAGACATGCCTATAATCCGCAGTCTCTTCATGGGACACACAGGCATGCCTATAATCTCCGGTCTCTTCATGGGACACACAGGCATGCATATAATCTCCGGTCTCTTAATGGGACACACAGGCATGCCTATAATCTCTGATCTCATCATGGGACACACAGGCATGCCTATAATCTCCGGTCCCTTATGGGACACACAGGCATGCCTATAATCCTAGTTTTCTTCATGGGACACACAAGCATGCCTATAATCTCTGGTCTCTTCATGGGACACACAGGCATGCCTACAATCTCCCTTCTCTTCATGGGACACACAGGCATGCCTATAATCTCTGGTCTCTTCATGGGACACACAGGCATGCCTATAATCTCCGGTCTCTTCATGGGACACACAGGCATGCATATCATCTCCGGTCTGTTCATGGGACACACAGGCATGCCTATAGTCTCTGGTCTCTTCATGAGACTCACAAGCATGCCTATAATCTTCGGTCTCCATGGGACACACAGGCATGCCTATAATCTCTGGTCTCTTCATGGGACACACAGGCATGCCTATAATCTCCGGTCTCTTCATGGGACACACAGCCATGCCTATAATACGATTTCTCTTCGTGGGACACACAGGCATGCCTATAATCTGAGATCTCTTCATGGGACACATGGGTATGCCTACAATCTCCGGTCTCTTCATGGGACACACAGGCATGCCTACAATCTCTGGTCTCTTCATGGGACACACAGGCATGCCTATAATCTCCGTTCTCTTCATGGGACACAGGCATGCCTATAATCTCCGGTCTCTTCATGGGACACACAGGCATGCATATAATCTCTGGTCTCTTCATGGGACACACAGGCATGCCTATAATCTCCGGTCCCTTATGGGACACACAGCCATGCTTATAATCCTAGTTTTCTTCATGGGACACACAAGCATGCCTATAATCTCCGGTCTCTTCATGGGACACACAGGCATGCCTACAATCGCCCTTCTATTCATGGGACACACAGGCATGCCTATAATCTCCGGTCTCTTCATGGGACACACAGGCATGCCTATAATCTCCGGTCTCTTCATGGGACACACAGGCATGCCTATAATCTCCGGTCTCTTCATGGAACACACAGGCCTGCCTATAATCTCCGGTCTCTTAATGGGACACACAGGCATGCCTATAATCTCTGGTCTCTTCATGGGACACACAGGCATGCCTATAATCTCCGGTCCCTTATGGGACACACAGGCATGCCTATAATCCTAGTTTTCTTCATGGGACACACAAGCATGCCTATAATCTCTGGTCTCTTCATGGGACACACAGGCATGCCTACAATCTCCCTTCTCTTCATGGGACACACAGGCATGCCTATAATCTCCGGTCTCTTCATGGGACACACAGGCATGCCTATAATCTCCGGTCTCTTCATGGGACACACAGGCATGCATATAATCTCCGGTCTCTTCATGGGACACACAGGCATGCCTATAATCTCCGGTCTCTTCATGGAACACACAGGCCTGCCTATAATCTGAGGTCTCTTCATGGGACACACAGTCATGCCTATAATCCGAGGTCTCTTCATGGGACACACAGACATGCCTATAATCTGAGGTCTCCTTATGGGACACCCAGGCATCCCTATAATCGGAGGTCTCTTCATGGGGCACACAGGCATGCCTATAAACTCGGTCTCTTCATGGGACGCACAGGCATGCCTATAATCCGAGTTCTCTTCATGGGACACACAGGCATGCCTATATTCTGAGGTCTCTTCATGGGACACACAAGCATGCCTATAATCTCCGGTCTCTTCATGGGACACACAGGCATCCCTACAATCTCTGGTCTCTTCATGGGACACAAAGGCATGCCTATAATCTCCGGTCTCTTCATGGGACACACAGGCATGCCTATAATCTCCGGTCTGTTCATGGGACACACAGGCATGCCTATATTCTCTGGTCTCTTCATGGGACACACAGGAATGCCTATAATCTCCAGTCTCTTCATGGGACACACAGGCATACCTATAATTTCCGGTCTCTTCATGGGACACACAGGCATGCCTTTAATCTGAGGTCTCTTCATGGGACACACAGGCATGCCTATAATCTCGGTCTCTTCATGGGACACACAGGCATGCCTATAATCTCCGGTGTCTTCATGGGACACATGGCCATGTCTATAATTTCCGTTCTCTTCATGGGACACACAGGCATGCCTATAATCTCCAGTCTCTTCATGGGACACACACGCATGCCTATTATCTCGGTCTCTTCATGGGACACACAAACATGCCTATAATCTCGGTCTTTTCATGGGATACACAGGCATGCCTATAATCTCTGGTCTCTTAATGAGACACACAGGCATGCCTATAATCTGAGGTCTCTTCATGGGGCACACAGGCATGCCGAAATCTCCGGTCTCTTCATGGGATACACAGGCATGCCTATAATCTCCGGTCTCTTCATGGGACACACAGGCTTGCCTATAATCTCCGGTCTCTTCATGGGACACAGGCATGCCTATAATCTCCAGTCTTCATGGGACACAGGCATGCCTATAATCTCTAGTTTTCATGGGACACACAGGCATGCCTATAATCTCCGGTCTCTTCATGGGACACACAGGCATGCCTATAATCTCCGGTCTCTTCATGGGACACACAGGCATGCCTATAATCTCCGGTCACTTAATGGGACACTCAGCCATGCCTATAATCTCCGGTCTCTTCATGGGACACACAGGCATGCCTATAATCTCCGGTCTCTTCATGGGACACACAGGCATGCCTATAATCTCCGGTCTCTTCATGGGACACACAGGCATACCTATAATCCTAGTTTTCTTCATGGGACACACAGGCATGCCTAAAATACAAGGTCTCTTCATGGGACACACAGGCATGCCTATAATCTCTGGTCCCTTCATGGGACACACAGGCATGCCTATAATCCTAGTTCTCTTCATGGGACACACAGGCATGCCTATAATCTCCGGTCTCTTCATGGGACACACAGGCATGCCTATAATCTCCAGTCTCTTCATGGGACACACAGGCATACCTATAATCCTAGTTTTCTTCATGGGACACACAGGCATGCCTAAAATACAAGGTCTCTTCATGGGACACCCAGGCATCCCTATAATCGGAGGTCTCTTCATGGGGCACACAGGCATGCTGATAATCTCCGGTCTCTTCATGGGACACACAGGCATGCCTATAATCTCCAGTCTCTTCATGGGACACACAGGCATGCCTATAATCTCCGGTATCTTCATGGGACTCACAAGCATGCCTATAATCTTCGGTCTCTTCATGGGACACACAGGCATGCCTATAATCACTGGTCTCTTCATGGGACACACAGGCATGCCTATAATCTCCGGTCTCTTCATGGGACACACAGGCATGCCTATAATCTGAGATCTCTTCATGAGACACACAAGCATGCCTATAATCGCCGGTCTCTTCATGGGACACACAGGCATGCCTACAATCTTTGGTCTCTTCATGGGACACAGGCATGCCTATAATCTCCGTTCTCTTCATGGGAAACACAGGCATGCCTATAATCTCCGGTCTCTTCATGGGACACACAGGCATGCATATAATCTCTGGTCTCTTCATTGGACACACAGGCATTCCTATAATCCGAGGTCTCTTCATGGGACACACAGGCATGCCTATAATCCGAGGTCTCTTCATGGGACACACAGACATGCCTATAATCCGAGGTCTCTTCATGGAACACACAGGCATGCCTATAATCCGAGGTCTCTTCATGGGGCACAAAAGCATGCCTATAATCTCCGGTCTCTTCATGGGACACACAGGCATGCCTATAATCTCCGGTCTCTTCATGGGACATACAGGCATGTCTATAATTTACGGTCTCTTAATGGGACACACAGGCATGCATATAATCTCTGGTCTCTTCATGGGACACACATGCATGCCTATAATCTCCAGTCCCTTCATGGGACACACAGGCATGCCTATAATCCTAGTTTTCTTCATGGGACACACAGGCAAGCCTATAATCTGAGGTCTCTTCATGGGACACACAAGCATGCCTATAATCTCCAGTCTCTTCATGGGACACACAGGCATACCTATAATCCTAGTTTTCTTCATGGGACACACAGGCATGCCTAAAATACAAGGTCTCTTCATGGGACACACAGGCATGCCTATAATCTCTGGTCCCTTCATGGGACACACAGGCATGCCTATAATCTTCGGTCTCTTCATGGGACACCCAGGCATCCCTATAATCGGAGGTCTCTTCATGGGGCACACAGGCATGCTGATAATCTCCGGTCTCTTCATGGGACACACAGGTATGCCTATAATCTCCGGTCTCTTCATGGGACACACAGGCATGCCTATAATCTCCGGTATCTTCATGGGACTCACAAGCATGCCTATAATCTTTGGTCTCTTCATGGGACACACAGGCATGCCTATAATCACTGGTCTCTTCATGGGACACACAGGCATGCCTATAATCTCCGGTCTCTTCATGGGACACACAGGCATGCCTATAATCTGAGTTTTCTTCATGGGATACACAGGCATGCCTATAATCTGAGATCTCTTCATGAGACACACAAGCATGCCTATAATTGCCGGTCTCTTCATGGGACACACAGGCATGCCTACAATCTTTGGTCTCTTCATGGGACACAGGCATGCCTATAATCTCCGTTCTCTTCATGGGACACACAGGCATGCCTATAATCTCCGGTCTCTTCATGGGACACACAGGCATGCATATAATCTCTGGTCTCTTCATTGGACACACAGGCATTCCTATAATCCGAGGTCTCTTCATGGGACACACAGGCATGCCTATAATCCGAGGTCTCTTCATGGGACACACAGACATGCCTATAATCCGAGGTCTCTTCATGGAACACACAGGCATGCCTATAATCCGAGGTCTCTTCATGGGGCACACAAGCATGCCTATAATCTCCGGTCTCTTCATGGGACACACAGGCATGCCTATAATCTCCGGTCTCTTCATGGGACATACAGGCATGTCTATAATTTACGGTCTCTTAATGGGACACACAGGCATGCATATAATCTCTGGTCTCTTCATGGGACACACATGCATGCCTATAATCTCCAGTCCCTTCATGGGACACACAGGCATGCCTATAATCCTAGTTCTCTTCATGGGACACACAGGCAAGCCTATAATCTGAGGTCTCTTCATGGGACACACAAGCATGCCTATAATCTCCGGTCTCTTCATGAGACACACAGGCATGCCTACAATCTCCCGTCTCTTCATGGGACACACAGGCATGCCTATAATCTCCGGTCTCTTCAAGGGACACACAGGCATGACTATAATCTCCGGTTTCTTCATGGGACACACAGGCATGCATATAATCTCCGGTCTCTTCATGGGACACACAGGCATGCCTATAATCTCCGGTCTCTTCATGGAACACATAGGCCTGTCTATAATCTGAGGTCTCTTCATGGGACACACAGGCATACCCATAAACCGAGGTCTCTTCGTGGGACACACAGGCATGCCTATAATCCGTGGTCTCTTCATGGGACACCCAGGCATCCCTATAATTGGAGGTCTCTTCATGGGACACACAGTCATGCCGATAATCTCCGGTCTCTTCATGGGACACACAGGCATGCCTATAATCTCTGGTCTCTTCATGGGACACACAGGCATGCCTATAATCTCCGGTCTCTTCATGGGACACACAGGCATGCCTATAATCTCTGGTCTCTTCATGAGACTCACAAGCATGCCTATAATCTTCGGTCTCCATGGGACACACAGGCATGCCTATAATCTCCGGTCTCTTCATGGGACACACAGCCATGCCTATAATACAATTTCTCTTCATGGGACACACAGGCATGCCTATAATCTGAGATCTCTTCATGGGACACACAGGTATGCCTACAATCTCCGGTCTCTTCATGGGACACACAGGCATGCCTACAATCTCCGGTCTCTTCATGGGACACACAGGCATGCCTATAATCTCCGCTCTTCATGGGACACAGGCATGCCTATAATCTCCGGTCTCTTCATGGGACACACAGGCATGCATATAATCTCTGGTCTCTTCATTGGACACACAGGCATTCCTATAATCCGAGGTCTCTTCATGGGACACACAGACATGCCTATAATCCGAGGTCTCTTCATGGGACACACAGGCATGCCTATAATCCGAGGTCTCTTCATGGGACACGCAAGCATGCCTATAATCTCCGGTCTCTTCATGGGACACACAGGCA
Organism: Triturus cristatus; assembly: GCF_964204655.1. Taxonomy (NCBI): domain Eukaryota; kingdom Metazoa; phylum Chordata; class Amphibia; order Caudata; family Salamandridae; genus Triturus; species Triturus cristatus. Next base: position 732,290,092 of record NC_140590.1, read on the forward strand.
TGCCTATAATCTCTGGTCTCTTCATGGGACACACAGGCATGCCTATAATCTCTGGTCTCTTCATGGGACACACAGGCATGCCTATAATCTCCGGTCCCTTATGGGACACACAGGCATGCCTATAATCCTAGTTTTCTTCATGGGACACACAAGCATGCCTATAATCTCTGGTCTCTTCATAGGACACACAGGCATGCCTACAATCTCCCTTCTCTTCATGGGACACACAGGCATGCCTATAATCTCCAGTCTCTTCATGGGACACACAGGCATGCCTATAATCTCCGGTCTCTTCATCGGACACACAGACATGCCTATAATCCGCAGTCTCTTCATGGGACACACAGGCCTGTCTATAATCTGAGGTCTCTTCATGGGACACACAGGCATGCCTATAATCCTAGTTTTCTTCATGGGACACACAGGCATGCCTAAAATCCAAGGTCTCTTCATGGGACACATAGGCATGCCTATAATCTCTGGTCCCTTCATGGGACACACAGGCATGCCTATAATCCTAGTTCTCTTCATGGGACACACAGGCATGCCTATAATCTTCGGTCTCTTCATGCGACACATAAGCATGCCTATAATCTCCGGTCGCTTCATGGGATACACAGGCATGCCTATAATCTCCGGTCTCTTCATGGGACACACAGGCATGCCTGTAATCTTCGGTCTCTTCATGGGACACCCAGGCATCCCTATAATCAGAGGTCTCTTCATGGGGCACACAGGCATGCTGATAATCTCCGGTCTCTTCATGGGACACACAGGCATGCCTATAATCTCCGGTCTCTTCATGGGACACACAGGCATGCCTATAATCTCCGGTATCTTCATGGGACTCACAAGCATGCCTATAATCTTCGGTCTCTTCATGGGACACACAGGCATGCCTATAATCACTGGTCTCTTCATGGGACACACAGGCATGCCTATAATCTCCAGTCTCTTCATGGGACACACAGGCATGCCTATAATCCGAGTTTTCTTCATGGGATACACAGGCATGCCTATAATCTGAGATCTCTTCATGAGACACACAAGCATGCCTATAATCTCCGGTCTCTTCATGGGACACAGGCATGCCTACAATCTTTGGTCTCTTCATGGAACACAGGCATGCCTATAATCTCTGTTCTCTTCATGGGACACACAGGCATGCCTATAATCTCCGGTCTCTTCATGGGACATACAGGCATGCATATAATCTCTGGTCTCTTCATTGGACACAGGCATTCCTATAATCCGAGGTCTCTTCATGGGACACACAGGCATGCCTATAATCCGAGGTCTCTTCATGGGACACACAGACATGCCTATAATCCGAGGTCTCTTCATGGAACACACAGGCATGCCTATAATCCGAGGTCTCTTCATGGGGCACACAAGCATGCCTATAATCTCCGGTCTCTTCATGGGACACACAGGCATGCCTATAATCTCCGGTCTCTTAATGGGACATACAGGCATGTCTATAATTTCTAGTCTCTTAATGGGACACACGGGCATGCCTATAATCTCTGGTCTCTTCATGGGACATACATGCATGCCTATAATCTCTGGTCCCTTCATGGGACACACAGGCATGCCTATAATCCTAGTTCTCTTCATGGGACACACAGGCATGCCTATAATCTGAGGTCTCTTCATGGGACACACAAGCATGCCTATAATCTCCGGTCTCTTCATGGGACACACAGGCATACCTACAATCTCCCGTCTCTTCATGGGACACACAGGCATGCCTATAATCTCCGGTCTCTTCATGGGACACACAGGCATGACTATAATCTCCGGTTTCTTCATGGGACACACAGGCATGACTATAATCTCCGGTCTCTTCATGGGACACACAGTCATGCCGATAATCTCCGGTCTCCTCATGGGACACACAGGCATGCCTATAATCTCTGGTCTCTTCATGGGACACACAGGCATGCCTATAATCTCCGGTCTCTTCATGGGACACACAGGCATGCCTATAATCTCTGGTCTCTTCATGAGACTCACAAGCATGCCTATAATCTTCGGTCTCCATGGGACACACAGGCATGCCTAAATTCTCTGGTCTCTTCATGGGATACACAGGCATGCCTATAATCTCCGGTCTCTTCATGGGACACACAGCCATGCCTATAATACGATTTCTCTTCATGGGACACACAGGCATGCCTATAATCTGAGATCTCTTCATGGGACACACAGGTATGCCTACAATCTCCGGTCTCTTCATGGGACACACAGGCATGCCTACAATCTCCGGCCTCTTCATGGGACACACAGGCATGCCTATAATCTCTGTTCTCTTCATGGGACACAGGCATGCCTATAATCTCCGGTCTCTTCATGGGACACACAGGCATGCATATAATATCTGGTCTCTTCATGGGACACACAAGCATTCCTATAATCCGAGGTCTCTTCATGGGACACACAGACATGCCTATAATCCGAGGTCTCTTCATGGGACACACAGGCATGCCTATAATCCGAGGTCTCTTCATGGGACACGCAAGCATGCCTATAATCTCCGGTCTCTTCATGGGACACACAGGCATGCCTATAATCTCTGGTCTCTTCATGGGACACACAGGCATGCCTATAATCTCCAGTCTCTTAATGGGACACACAGGCATGCCTATAATCTCTGGTCTCTTCATGGGACACACAGGCATGCCTATAATCTCCGGTCCCTTATGGGACACACAGGCATGCCTATAATCCTAGTTTTCTTCATGGGACACACAAGCATGCCTATAATCTCCGGTCTCTTCATGGGACACATAGGCATGCCTACAATCTCCCTTCTCTTCATGGGACACACAGGCATGCCTATAATCTCCGGTCTCTTCATGGGACACATAGGCATGCCTATAATCTCCGGTCTCTTCATGGGACACACAGGCATGCATATAATCTCCGGTCTCTTCATGGGACACACAGGCATGCCTATAATCTCCGGTCTCTTCATGGAACACACAGGCTTGTCTATAATCTGAGGTCTCTTCATGGGACACACAGGCATGCCCATAATCTGAGGTCTCTTCGTGGGACACACAGACATGCCTATAATCCGCAGTCTCTTCATGGGACACACAGGCATGCCTATAATCTCCGGTCTCTTCATGGGACACACAGGCATGCATATAATCTCCGTTCTCTTCATGGGACACAGGCATGCCTATAATCTCCGGTCTCTTCATGGGACACACAGGCATGCCTATAATCTCTGGTCTCTTCATGGGACACACAGGCATGCCTATAATCTCCAGTCTCTTAATGGGACACACAGGCATGCCTATAATCTCTGGTCTCTTCATGGGACACACAGGCATGCCTATAATCTCCGGTCCCTTATGGGACACACAGGCATGCCTATAATCCTAGTTTTCTTCATGGGACACACAAGCATGCCTATAATCTCCGGTCCCTTCATGGGACACATAGGCATGCCTACAATCTCCCTTCTCTTCATGGGACACACAGGCATGCCTATAATCTCCGGTCTCTTCATGGGACACATAGGCATGCCTATAATCTCTGGTCTCTTCATGGGACACACAGGCATGCATATAATCTCCGGTCTCTTCATGGGACACACAGGCATGCCTATAATCTCTGGTCTCTTCATGGAACACACAGGCTTGTCTATAATCTGAGGTCTCTTCATGGGACACACAGGCATGCCCATAATCTGAGGTCTCTTCGTGGGACACACAGACATGCCTATAATCCGCAGTCTCTTCATGGGACACACAGGCATGCCTATAATCTCCGGTCTCTTCATGGGACACACAGGCATGCATATAATCTCCGGTCTCTTAATGGGACACACAGGCATGCCTATAATCTCTGATCTCATCATGGGACACACAGGCATGCCTATAATCTCCGGTCCCTTATGGGACACACAGGCATGCCTATAATCCTAGTTTTCTTCATGGGACACACAAGCATGCCTATAATCTCCGGTCTCTTCATGGGACACACAGGCATGCCTACAATCTCCCTTCTCTTCATGGGACACACAGGCATGCCTATAATCTCCGGTCTCTTCATGGGACACACAGGCATGCATATAATCTCCGGTCTGTTCATGGGACACACAGGCATGCCTATAGTCTCTGGTCTCTTCATGAGACTCACAAGCATGCCTATAATCTTCGGTCTCCATGGGACACACAGGCATGCCTATAATCTCTGGTCTCTTCATGGGACACACAGGCATGCCTATAATCTCCGGTCTCTTCATGGGACACACAGCCATGCCTATAATACGATTTCTCTTCATGGGACACACAGGCATGCCTATAATCTGAGATCTCTTCATGGGACACATGGGTATGCCTACAATCTCCGGTCTCATCATGGGACACACAGGCATGCCTACAATCTCCGGTCTCTTCATGGGACACACAGGCATGCCTATAATCTCCGTTCTCTTCATGGGACACAGGCATGCCTATAATCTCCGGTCTCTTCATGAGACACACAGGCATGCATATAATCTCTGGTCTCTTCATGGGACACACAGGCATGCCTATAATCTCCGGTCCCTTATGGGACACACAGGCATGCTTATAATCCTAGTTTTCTTCATGGGACACACAAGCATGCCTATAATCTCCGGTCTCTTCATGGGACACACAGGCATGCCTACAATCGCCCTTCTATTCATGGGACACACAGGCATGCCTATAATCTCCGGTCTCTTCATGGGACACACAGGCATGCCTATAATCTCCGGTCTCTTCATGGGACACACAGGCATGCATATAATCTCCGGTCTCTTCATGGGACACACAGGCATGCCTATAATCTCCGGTCTCTTCATGGAACACACAGGCCTGCCTATAATCTCCGGTCTCTTAATGGGACACACAGGCATGCCTATAATCTCTGGTCTCTTCATGGGACACACAGGCATGCCTATAATCTCCGGTCCCTTATGGGACACACAGGCATGCCTATAATCCTAGTTTTCTTCATGGGACACACAAGCATGCCTATAATCTCCGGTCTCTTCATGGGACACACAGGCATGCCTATAATCTCCGGTCTCTTCATGGGACACACAGGCATGCATATAATCTCCGGTCTCTTCATGGGACACACAGGCATGCCTATAATCTCCGGTCTCTTCATGGAACACACAGGCCTGCCTATAATCTGAGGTCTCTTCATGGGACACACAGTCATGCCTATAATCCGAGGTCTCTTCATGGGACACACAGACATGCCTATAATCTGAGGTCTCTTCATGGGACACCCAGGCATCCCTATAATCGGAGGTCTCTTCATGGGGCACACAGGCATGCCTATAAACTCGGTCTCTTCATGGGACGCACAGGCATGCCTATAATCCGAGTTCTCTTCATGGGACACACAGGCATGCCTATATTCTGAGGTCTCTTCATGGGACACACAAGCATGCCTATAATCTCCGGTCTCTTCATGGGACACACAGGCATCCCTACAATCTCTGGTCTCTTCATGGGACACAAAGGCATGCCTATAATCTCCGGTCTGTTCATGGGACACACAGGCATGCCTATAATCTCCGGTCTGTTCATGGGACACACAGGCATGCCTATATTCTCTGGTCTCTTCATGGGACACACAGGCATGCCTATAATCTCCAGTCTCTTCATGGGACACACAGGCATACCTATAATTTCCGGTCTCTTCATGGGACACACAGGCATGCCTTTAATCTGAGGTCTCTTCATGGGACACACAGGCATGCCTATAATCTCGGTCTCTTCATGGGACACACAGGCATGCCTATAATCTCCGGTGTCTTCATGGGACACATGGCCATGTCTATAATTTCCGTTCTCTTCATGGGACACACAGGCATGCCTATAATCTCCAGTCTCTTCATGGGACACACAGGCATGCCTATTATCTCGGTCTCTTCATGGGACACACAAACATGCCTATAATCTCGGTCTTTTCATGGGATACACAGGCATGCCTATAATCTCTGGTCTCTTAATGAGACACACAGGCATGCCTATAATCTGAGGTCTCTTCATGGGGCACACAGGCATGCCGAAATCTCCGGTCTCTTCATGGGATACACAGGCATGCCTATAATCTCCGGTCTCTTCATGGGACACACAGGCTTGCCTATAATCTCCGGTCTCTTCATGGGACACAGGCATGCCTATAATCTCCAGTCTTCATGGGACACAGGCATGCCTATAATCTCTAGTTTTCATGGGACACACAGGCATGCCTATAATCTCCGGTCTCTTCATGGGACACACAGGCATGCCTATAATCTCCGGTCTCTTCATGGGACACACAGGCATGCATATAATCTCCGGTCTCTTCATGGGACACACAGGCATGCCTATAATCTCCGGTCTCTTCATGGAACACACAGGCTTGTCTATAATCTGAGGTCTCTTCATGGGACACACAGGCATGCCCATAATCTGAGGTCTCTTCGTGGGACACACAGACATGCCTATAATCCGCAGTCTCTTCATGGGACACACAGGAATGCCTATAATCTCCGGTCTCTTCATGGGACACACAGGCATGCATATAATCTCCGTTCTCTTCATGGGACACAGGCATGCCTATAATCTCCGGTCTCTTCATGGGACACACAGGCATGCCTATAATCTCTGGTCTCTTCATGGGACACACAGGCATGCCTATAATCTCCAGTCTCTTAATGGGACACACAGGCATGCCTATAATCTCTGGTCTCTTCATGGGACACACAGGCATGCCTATAATCTCCGGTCCCTTATGGGACACACAGGCATGCCTATAATCCTAGTTTTCTTCATGGGACACACAAGCATGCCTATAATCTCCGGTCTCTTCATGGGACACATAGGCATGCCTACAATCTCCCTTCTCTTCATGGGACACACAGGCATGCCTATAATCTCCGGTCTCTTCATGGGACACATAGGCATGCCTATAATCTCCGGTCTCTTCATGGGACACACAGGCATGCATATAATCTCCGGTCTCTTCATGGGACACACAGGCATGCCTATAATCGCCGGTCTCTTCATGGAACACACAGGCATGCCTATAATCTGAGGTCTCTTCATGGGACACACAGGCATGCCCATAATCTGAGGTCTCTTCGTGGGACACACAGACATGCCTATAATCCGCAGTCTCTTCATGGGACACACAGGCATGCCTATAATCTCCGGTCTCTTCATGGGACACACAGGCATGCATATAATCTCCGGTCTCTTAATGGGACACACAGGCATGCCTATAATCTCTGATCTCATCATGGGACACACAGGCATGCCTATAATCTCCGGTCCCTTATGGGACACACAGGCATGCCTATAATCCTAGTTTTCTTCATGGGACACACAAGCATGCCTATAATCTCCGGTCTCTTCATGGGACACACAGGCATGCCTACAATCTCCCTTCTCTTCATGGGACACACAGGCATGCCTATAATCTCTGGTCTCTTCATGGGACACACAGGCATGCCTATAATCTCCGGTCTCTTCATGGGACACACAGGCATGCATATCATCTCCGGTCTGTTCATGGGACACACAGGCATGCCTATAGTCTCTGGTCTCTTCATGAGACTCACAAGCATGCCTATAATCTTCGGTCTCCATGGGACACACAGGCATGCCTATAATCTCTGGTCTCTTCATGGGACACACAGGCATGCCTATAATCTCCGGTCTCTTCATGGGACACACAGCCATGCCTATAATACGATTTCTCTTCGTGGGACACACAGGCATGCCTATAATCTGAGATCTCTTCATGGGACACATGGGTATGCCTACAATCTCCGGTCTCTTCATGGGACACACAGGCATGCCTACAATCTCCGGTCTCTTCATGGGACACACAGGCATGCCTATAATCTCCGTTCTCTTCATGGGACACAGGCATGCCTATAATCTCCGGTCTCTTCATGGGACACACAGGCATGCATATAATCTCTGGTCTCTTCATGGGACACACAGGCATGCCTATAATCTCCGGTCCCTTATGGGACACACAGGCATGCTTATAATCCTAGTTTTCTTCATGGGACACACAAGCTTGCCTATAATCTCCGGTCTCTTCATGGGACACACAGGCATGCCTACAATCGCCCTTCTATTCATGGGACACACAGGCATGCCTATAATCTCCGGTCTCTTCATGGGACACACAGGCATGCCTATAATCTCCGGTCTCTTCATGGGACACACAGGCATGCCTATAATCTCCGGTCTCTTCATGGAACACACAGGCCTGCCTATAATCTCCGGTCTCTTAATGGGACACACAGGCATGCCTATAATCTCTGGTCTCTTCATGGGACACACAGGCATGCCTATAATCTCCGGTCCCTTATGGGACACACAGGCATGCCTATAATCCTAGTTTTCTTCATGGGACACACAAGCATGCCTATAATCTCCGGTCTCTTCATGGGACACACAGGCATGCCTACAATCTCCCTTCTCTTCATGGGACACACAGGCATGCCTATAATCTCCGGTCTCTTCATGGGACACACAGGCATGCCTATAATCTCCGGTCTCTTCTTGGGACACACAGGCATGCATATAATCTCCGGTCTCTTCATGGGACACACAGGCATGCCTATAATCTCCGGTCTCTTCATGGAACACACAGGCCTGCCTATAATCTGAGGTCTCTTCATGGGACACACAGTCATGCCTATAATCCGAGGTCTCTTCATGGGACACACAGACATGCCTATAATCTGAGGTCTCCTTATGGGACACCCAGGCATCCCTATAATCGGAGGTCTCTTCATGGGGCACACAGGCATGCCTATAAACTCGGTCTCTTCATGGGACGCACAGGCATGCCTATAATCCGAGTTCTCTTCATGGGACACACAGGCATGCCTATATTCTGAGGTCTCTTCATGGGACACACAAGCATGCCTATAATCTCCGGTCTCTTCATGGGACACACAGGCATCCCTACAATCTCTGGTCTCTTCATGGGACACAAAGGCATGCCTATAATCTCCGGTCTCTTCATGGGACACACAGGCATGCCTATAATCTCCGGTCTGTTCATGAGACACACAGGCATGCCTATATTCTCTGGTCTCTTCATGGGACACACAGGCATGCCTATAATCTCCAGTCTCTTCATGGGACACACAGGCATACCTATAATTTCCGGTCTCTTCATGGGACACACAGGCATGCCTTTAATCTGAGGTCTCTTCATGGGACACACAGGCATGCCTATAATCTCGGTCTCTTCATGGGACACACAGGCATGCCTATAATCTCCGGTGTCTTCATGGGACACATGGCCATGTCTATAATTTCCGTTCTCTTCATGGGACACACAGGCATGCCTATAATCTCCAGTCTCTTCATGGGACACACACGCATGCCTATTATCTCGGTCTCTTCATGGGACACACAAACATGCCTATAATCTCGGTCTTTTCATGGGATACACAGGCATGCCTATAATCTCTGGTCTCTTAATGAGACACACAGGCATGCCTATAATCTGAGGTCTCTTCATGGGGCACACAGGCATGCCGAAATCTCCGGTCTCTTCATGGGATACACAGGCATGCCTATAATCTCCGGTCTCTTCATGGGACACACAGGCTTGCCTATATTCTCCGGTCTCTTCATGGGACACAGGCATGCCTATAATCTCCAGTCTTCATGGGACACAGGCATGCCTATAATCTCTAGTTTTCATGGGACACACAGGCATGCCTATAATCTCCGGTCTCTTCATGGGACACACAGGCATGCCTATAATCTCCGGTCTCTTCATGGGACACACAGGCATGCCTATAATCTCCGGTCACTTAATGGGACACTCAGCCATGCCTATAATCTCCGGTCTCTTCATGGGACACACAGGCATGCCTATAATCTCCGGTCTCTTCATGGGACACACAGGCATGCCTATAATCTCCGGTCTCTTCATGGGACACACAGGCATACCTATAATCCTAGTTTTCTTCATGGGACACACAGGCATGCCTAAAATACAAGGTCTCTTCATGGGACACACAGGCATGCCTATAATCTCTGGTCCCTTCATGGGACACACAGGCATGCCTATAATCCTAGTTCTCTTCATGGGACACACAGGCATGCCTATAATCTCCGGTCTCTTCATGGGACACACAGGCATGCCTATAATCTCCAGTCTCTTCATGGGACACACAGGCATACCTATAATCCTAGTTTTCTTCATGGGACACACAGGCATGCCTAAAATACAAGGTCTCTTCATGGGACACCCAGGCATCCCTATAATCGGAGGTCTCTTCATGGGGCACACAGGCATGCTGATAATCTCCGGTCTCTTCATGGGACACACAGGCATGCCTATAATCTCCAGTCTCTTCATGGGACACACAGGCATGCCTATAATCTCCGGTATCTTCATGGGACTCACAAGCATGCCTATAATCTTCGGTCTCTTCATGGGACACACAGGCATGCCTATAATCACTGGTCTCTTCATGGGACACACAGGCATGCCTATAATCTCCGGTCTCTTCATGGGACACACAGGCATGCCTATAATCTGAGATCTCTTCATGAGACACACAAGCATGCCTATAATCGCCGGTCTCTTCATGGGACACACAGGCATGCCTACAATCTTTGGTCTCTTCATGGGACACAGGCATGCCTATAATCTCCGTTCTCTTCATGGGAAACACAGGCATGCCTATAATCTCCGGTCTCTTCATTGGACACACAGGCATTCCTATAATCCGAGGTCTCTTCATGGGACACACAGGCATGCCTATAATCCGAGGTCTCTTCATGGGACACACAGACATGCCTATAATCCGAGGTCTCTTCATGGAACACACAGGCATGCCTATAATCCGAGGTCTCTTCATGGGGCACAAAAGCATGCCTATAATCTCCGGTCTCTTCATGGGACACACAGGCATGCCTATAATCTCCGGTCTCTTCATGGGACATACAGGCATGTCTATAATTTACGGTCTCTTAATGGGACACACAGGCATGCATATAATCTCTGGTCTCTTCATGGGACACACATGCATGCCTATAATCTCCAGTCCCTTCATGGGACACACAGGCATGCCTATAATCCTAGTTTTCTTCATGGGACACACAGGCAAGCCTATAATCTGAGGTCTCTTCATGGGACACACAAGCATGCCTATAATCTCCAGTCTCTTCATGGGACACACAGGCATACCTATAATCCTAGTTTTCTTCATGGGACACACAGGCATGCCTAAAATACAAGGTCTCTTCATGGGACACACAGGCATGCCTATAATCTCTGGTCCCTTCATGGGACACACAGGCATGCCTATAATCTTCGGTCTCTTCATGGGACACCCAGGCATCCCTATAATCGGAGGTCTCTTCATGGGGCACACAGGCATGCTGATAATCTCTGGTCCCTTCATGGGACACACAGGCATGCCTATAATCCTAGTTCTCTTCATGGGACACACAGGCATGCCTATAATCTCCGGTCTCTTCATGGGACACACAGGCATGCCTATAATCTCCAGTCTCTTCATGGGACACACAGGCATACCTATAATCCTAGTTTTCTTCATGGGACACACAGGCATGCCTAAAATACAAGGTCTCTTCATGGGACACACAGGCATGCCTATAATCTCTGGTCCCTTCATGGGACACACAGGCATGCCTATAATCTTCGGTCTCTTCATGGGACACCCAGGCATCCCTATAATCGGAGGTCTCTTCATGGGGCACACAGGCATGCTGATAATCTCCGGTCTCTTCATGGGACACACAGGCATGCCTATAATCTCCGGTCTCTTCATGGGACACACAGGCATGCCTATAATCTCCGGTATCTTCATGGGACTCACAAGCATGCCTATAATCTTTGGTCTCTTCATGGGACACACAGGCATGCCTATAATCACTGGTCTCTTCATGGGACACACAGGCATGCCTATAATCTCCGGTCTCTTCATGGGACACACAGGCATGCCTATAATCTGAGTTTTCTTCATGGGATACACAGGCATGCCTATAATCTGAGATCTCTTCATGAGACACACAAGCATGCCTATAATTGCCGGTCTCTTCATGGGACACACAGGCATGCCTACAATCTTTGGTCTCTTCATGGGACACAGGCATGCCTATAATCTCCGTTCTCTTCATGGGACACACAGGCATGCCTATAATCTCCGGTCTCTTCATGGGACACACAGGCATGCATATAATCTCTGGTCTCTTCATTGGACACACAGGCATTCCTATAATCCGAGGTCTCTTCATGGGACACACAGGCATGCCTATAATCCGAGGTCTCTTCATGGGACACACAGACATGCCTATAATCCGAGGTCTCTTCATGGAACACACAGGCATGCCTATAATCCGAGGTCTCTTCATGGGGCACACAAGCATGCCTATAATCTCCGGTCTCTTCATGGGACACACAGGCATGCCTATAATCTCCGGTCTCTTCATGGGACATACAGGCATGTCTATAATTTACGGTCTCTTAATGGGACACACAGGCATGCATATAATCTCTGGTCTCTTCATGGGACACACATGCATGCCTATAATCTCCAGTCCCTTCATGGGACACACAGGCATGCCTATAATCCTAGTTCTCTTCATGGGACACACAGGCAAGCCTATAATCTGAGGTCTCTTCATGGGACACACAAGCATGCCTATAATCTCTGGTCTCTTCATGAGACACACAGGCATGCCTACAATCTCCCGTCTCTTCATGGGACACACAGGCATGCCTATAATCTCCGGTCTCTTCAAGGGACACACAGGCATGACTATAATCTCCGGTTTCTTCATGGGACACACAGGCATGCATATAATCTCCGGTCTCTTCATGGGACACACAGGCATGCCTATAATCTCCGGTCTCTTCATGGAACACATAGGCCTGTCTATAATCTGAGGTCTCTTCATGGGACACACAGGCATACCCATAAACCGAGGTCTCTTCGTGGGACACACAGGCATGCCTATAATCCGTGGTCTCTTCATGGGACACCCAGGCATCCCTATAATTGGAGGTCTCTTCATGGGACACACAGTCATGCCGATAATCTCCGGTCTCTTCATGGGACACACAGGCATGCCTATAATCTCTGGTCTCTTCATGGGACACACAGGCATGCCTATAATCTCCGGTCTCTTCATGGGACACACAGGCATGCCTATAATCTCTGGTCTCTTCATGAGACTCACAAGCATGCCTATAATCTTCGGTCTCCATGGGACACACAGGCATGCCTATAATCTCCGGTCTCTTCATGGGACACACAGCCATGCCTATAATACAATTTCTCTTCATGGGACACACAGCCATGCCTATAATACAATTTCTCTTCATGGGACACACAGGCATGCCTATAATCTGAGATCTCTTCATGGGACACACAGGTATGCCTACAATCACCGGTCTCTTCATGGGACACACAGGCATGCCTACAATCTCCGGTCTCTTCATGGGACACACAGGCATGCCTATAATCTCCGCTCTTCATGGGACACAGGCATGCCTATAATCTCCGGTCTCTTCATGGGACACACAGGCATTCCTATAATCCGAGGTCTCTTCATGGGACACACAGACATGCCTATAATCCGAGGTCTCTTCATGGGACACACAGGCATGCCTATAATCCGAGGTCTCTTCATGGGACACGCAAGCATGCCTATAATCTCCGGTCTCTTCATGGGACACACAGGCATGCCTATAATCTCTGGTCTCTTCATGGGACACACAGGCATGCCTATAATCTCTGGTCTCTTCATGGGACACACAGGCATGCCTATAATCTCCGGTCCCTTATGGGACACACAGGCATGCCTATAATCCTAGTTTTCTTCATGGGACACACAAGCATGCCTATAATCTCTGGTCTCTTCATAGGACACACAGGCATGCCTACAATCTCCCTTCTCTTCATGGGACACACAGGCATGCCTATAATCTCCAGTCTCTTCATGGGACACACAGGCATGCCTATAATCTCCGGTCTCTTCATCGGACACACAGGCATGCATATAATCTCCGGTCTCTTCATGGGACACACAGGCATGCCTATAATCTCCGGTCTCTTCATGGAACACACAGGCCTGTCTATAATCTGAGGTCTCTTCATGGGACACACAGGCATGCCCATAATCCGAGGTCCCTTCGTGGGACACACAGACATGCCTATAATCCGCAGTCTCTTCATGGGACACACAGGCCTGTCTATAATCTGAGGTCTCTTCATGGGACACACAGGCATGCCTATAATCCTAGTTTTCTTCATGGGACACACAGGCATGCCTAAAATCCAAGGTCTCTTCATGGGACACATAGGCATGCCTATAATCTCTGGTCCCTTCATGGGACACACAGGCATGCCTATAATCCTAGTTCTCTTCATGGGACACACAGGCATGCCTATAATCTTCGGTCTCTTCATGCGACACACAAGCATGCCTATAATCTCCGGTCGCTTCATGGGATACACAGGCATGCCTATAATCTCCGGTCTCTTCATGGGACACACAGGCATGCCTGTAATCTTCGGTCTCTTCATGGGACACCCAGGCATCCCTATAATCAGAGGTCTCTTCATGGGGCACACAGGCATGCTGATAATCTCCGGTCTCTTCATGGGACACACAGGCATGCCTATAATCTCCGGTCTCTTCATGGAACACACAGGCATGCCTATAATCTCCGGTATCTTCATGGGACTCACAAGCATGCCTATAATCTTCGGTCTCTTCATGGGACACACAGGCATGCCTATAATCACTGGTCTCTTCATGGGACACACAGGCATGCCTATAATCTCCAGTCTCTTCATGGGACACACAGGCATGCCTATAATCCGAGTTTTCTTCATGGGATACACAGGCATGCCTATAATCTGAGATCTCTTCATGAGACACACAAGCATGCCAATAATCTCCGGTCTCTTCATGGGACACAGGAATGCCTACAATCTTTGGTCTCTTCATGGAACACAGGCATGCCTATAATCTCTGTTCTCTTCATGGGACACACAGGCATGCCTATAATCTCCGGTCTCTTCATGGGACATACAGGCATGCATATAATCTCTGGTCTCTTCATTGGACACAGGCATTCCTATAATCCGAGGTCTCTTCATGGGACACACAGGCATGCCTATAATCCGAGGTCTCTTCATGGGACACACAGACATGCCTATAATCCGAGGTCTCTTCATGGAACACACAGGCATGCCTATAATCCGAGGTCTCTTCATGGGGCACACAAGCATGCCTATAATCTCCGGTCTCTTCATGGGACACACAGGCATGCCTATAATCTCCGGTCTCTTAATGGGACATACAGGCATGTCTATAATTTCTAGTCTCTTAATGGGACACACGGGCATGCCTATAATCTCTGGTCTCTTCATGGGACACACATGCATGCCTATAATCTCTGGTCCCTTCATGGGACACACAGGCATGCCTATAATCCTAGTTCTCTTCATGGGACACACAGGCATGCCTATAATCTGAGGTCTCTTCATGGGACACACAAGCATGCCTATAATCTCCGGTCTCTTCATGGGACACACAGGCATACCTACAATCTCCCGTCTCTTCATGGGACACACAGGCATGCCTATAATCTCCGGTCTCTTCATGGGACACACAGGCATGACTATAATCTCCGGTTTCTTCATGGGACACACAGGCATGACTATAATCTCCGGTCTCTTCATGGGACACACAGGCATGCCTATAATCTCCGGTCTCTTCATGGAACACATAGGCCTGTCTATAATCTGAGGTCTCTTCATGGGACACACAGGCATACCCATAAACCGAGGTCTCTTCGTGGGACACACAGGCATGCCTATAATCCATGGTCTCTTCATGGGACACCCAGGCATCCCTATAATCGGAGGTCTCTTCATGGGACACACAGTCATGCCGATAATCTCCGGTCTCCTCATGGGACACACAGGCATGCCTATAATCTCTGGTCTCTTCATGGGACACACAGGCATGCCTATAATCTCCGGTCTCTTCATGGGACACACAGGCATGCCTATAATCTCTGGTCTCTTCATGAGACTCACAAGCATGCCTATAATCTTCAGTCTCCATGGGACACACAGGCATGCCTATAATCTCTGGTCTCTTCATGGGATACACAGGCATGCCTATAATCTCCGGTCTCTTCATGGGACACACAGCCATGCCTATAATACGATTTCTCTTCATGGGACACACAGGCATGCCTATAATCTGAGATCTCTTCATGGGACACACAGGTATGCCTACAATCTCCGGTCTCTTCATGGGACACACAGGCATGCCTACAATCTCCGGCCTCTTCATGGGACACACAGGCATGCCTATAATCTCTGTTCTCTTCATGGGACACAGGCATGCCTATAATCTCCGGTCTCTTCATGGGACACACAGGCATGCATATAATATCTGGTCTCTTCATGGGACACACAAGCATTCCTATAATCCGAGGTCTCTTCATGGGACACACAGACATGCCTATAATCCGAGGTCTCTTCATGGGACACACAGGCATGCCTATAATCCGAGGTCTCTTCATGGGACACGCAAGCATGCCTATAATCTCCGGTCTCTTCATGGGACACACAGGCATGCCTATAATCTCTGGTCTCTTCATGGGACACACAGGCATGCCTATAATCTCCAGTCTCTTAATGGGACACACAGGCATGCCTATAATCTCTGGTCTCTTCATGGGACACATAGGCATGCCTATAATCTCCGGTCCCTTATGGGACACACAGGCATGCCTATAATCCTAGTTTTCTTCATGGGACACACAAGCATGCCTATAATCTCCGGTCTCTTCATGGGACACATAGGCATGCCTACAATCTCCCTTCTCTTCATGGGACACACAGGCATGCCTATAATCTCCGGTCTCTTCATGGGACACATAGGCATGCCTATAATCTCCGGTCTCTTCATGGGACACACAGGCATGCATATAATCTCCGGTCTCTTCATGGGACACACAGGCATGCCTATAATCTCCGGTCTCTTCATGGAACACACAGGCTTGTCTATAATCTGAGGTCTCTTCATGGGACACACAGGCATGCCCATAATCTGAGGTCTCTTTGTGGGACAGACAGACATGCCTATAATCCGCAGTCTCTTCATGGGACACACAGGCATGCCTATAATCTCCGGTCTCTTCATGGGACACACAGGCATGCATATAATCTCCGTTCTCTTCATGGGACACAGGCATGCCTATAATCTCCGGTCTCTTCATGGGACACACAGGCATGCCTATAATCTCTGGTCTCTTCATGGGACACACAGGCATGCCTATAATCTCCAGTCTCTTAATGGGACACACAGGCATGCCTATAATCTCTGGTCTCTTCATGGGACACACAGGCATGCCTATAATCTCTGGTCCCTTATGGGACACACAGGCATGCCTATAATCCTAGTTTTCTTCATGGGACACACAAGCATGCCTATAATCTCCGGTCTCTTCATGGGACACATAGGCATGCCTACAATCTCCCTTCTCTTCATGGGACACACAGGCATGCCTATAATCTCCGGTCTCTTCATGGGACACATAGGCATGCCTATAATCTCCGGTCTCTTCATGGGACACACAGGCATGCATATAATCTCCGGTCTCTTCATGGGACACACAGGCATGCCTATAATCTCCGGTCTCTTCATGGAACACACAGGCTTGTCTATAATCTGAGGTCTCTTCATGGGACACACAGGCATGCCCATAATCTGAGGTCTCTTCGTGGGACACACAGACATGCCTATAATCCGCAGTCTCTTCATGGGACACACAGGCATGCCTATAATCTCCGGTCTCTTCATGGGACACACAGGCATGCATATAATCTCCGGTCTCTTAATGGGACACACAGGCATGCCTATAATCTCTGATCTCATCATGGGACACACAGGCATGCCTATAATCTCCGGTCCCTTATGGGACACACAGGCATGCCTATAATCCTAGTTTTCTTCATGGGACACACAAGCATGCCTATAATCTCCGGTCTCTTCATGGGACACACAGGCATGCCTACAATCTCCCTTCTCTTCATGGGACACACAGGCATGCCTATAATCTCTGGTCTCTTCATGGGACACACAGGCATGCCTATAATCTCCGGTCTCTTCATGGGACACACAGGCATGCATATAATCTCCGGTCTGTTCATGGGACACACAGGCATGCCTATAGTCTCTGGTCTCTTCATGAGACTCACAAGCATGCCTATAATCTTCGGTCTCCATGGGACACACAGGCATGCCTATAATCTCTGGTCTCTTCATGGGACACACAGGCATGCCTATAATCTCCGGTCTCTTCATGGGACACACAGGCATGCCTATAATCTCTGGTCTCTTCATGAGACTCACAAGCATGCCTATAATCTTCAGTCTCCATGGGACACACAGGCATGCCTATAATCTCTGGTCTCTTCATGGGATACACAGGCATGCCTATAATCTCCGGTCTCTTCATGGGACACACAGCCATGCCTATAATACGATTTCTCTTCATGGGACACACAGGCATGCCTATAATCTGAGATCTCTTCATGGGACACACAGGTATGCCTACAATCTCCGGTCTCTTCATGGGACACACAGGCATGCCTACAATCTCCGGCCTCTTCATGGGACACACAGGCATGCCTATAATCTCTGTTCTCTTCATGGGACACAGGCATGCCTATAATCTCCGGTCTCTTCATGGGACACACAGGCATGCATATAATATCTGGTCTCTTCATGGGACACACAAGCATTCCTATAATCCGAGGTCTCTTCATGGGACACACAGACATGCCTATAATCCGAGGTCTCTTCATGGGACACACAGGCATGCCTATAATCCGAGGTCTCTTCATGGGACACGCAAGCATGCCTATAATCTCCGGTCTCTTCATGGGACACACAGGCATGCCTATAATCTCTGGTCTCTTCATGGGACACACAGGCATGCCTATAATCTCCAGTCTCTTAATGGGACACACAGGCATGCCTATAATCTCTGGTCTCTTCATGGGACACATAGGCATGCCTATAATCTCCGGTCCCTTATGGGACACACAGGCATGCCTATAATCCTAGTTTTCTTCATGGGACACACAAGCATGCCTATAATCTCCGGTCTCTTCATGGGACACATAGGCATGCCTACAATCTCCCTTCTCTTCATGGGACACACAGGCATGCCTATAATCTCCGGTCTCTTCATGGGACACATAGGCATGCCTATAATCTCCGGTCTCTTCATGGGACACACAGGCATGCATATAATCTCCGGTCTCTTCATGGGACACACAGGCATGCCTATAATCTCCGGTCTCTTCATGGAACACACAGGCTTGTCTATAATCTGAGGTCTCTTCATGGGACACACAGGCATGCCCATAATCTGAGGTCTCTTCGTGGGACAGACAGACATGCCTATAATCCGCAGTCTCTTCATGGGACACACAGGCATGCCTATAATCTCCGGTCTCTTCATGGGACACACAGGCATGCATATAATCTCCGTTCTCTTCATGGGACACAGGCATGCCTATAATCTCCGGTCTCTTCATGGGACACACAGGCATGCCTATAATCTCTGGTCTCTTCATGGGACACACAGGCATGCCTATAATCTCCAGTCTCTTAATGGGACACACAGGCATGCCTATAATCTCTGGTCTCTTCATGGGACACACAGGCATGCCTATAATCTCTGGTCCCTTATGGGACACACAGGCATGCCTATAATCCTAGTTTTCTTCATGGGACACACAAGCATGCCTATAATCTCCGGTCTCTTCATGGGACACATAGGCATGCCTACAATCTCCCTTCTCTTCATGGGACACACAGGCATGCCTATAATCTCCGGTCTCTTCATGGGACACATAGGCATGCCTATAATCTCCGGTCTCTTCATGGGACACACAGGCATGCATATAATCTCCGGTCTCTTCATGGGACACACAGGCATGCCTATAATCTCCGGTCTCTTCATGGAACACACAGGCTTGTCTATAATCTGAGGTCTCTTCATGGGACACACAGGCATGCCCATAATCTGAGGTCTCTTCGTGGGACACACAGACATGCCTATAATCCGCAGTCTCTTCATGGGACACACAGGCATGCCTATAATCTCCGGTCTCTTCATGGGACACACAGGCATGCATATAATCTCCGGTCTCTTAATGGGACACACAGGCATGCCTATAATCTCTGATCTCATCATGGGACACACAGGCATGCCTATAATCTCCGGTCCCTTATGGGACACACAGGCATGCCTATAATCCTAGTTTTCTTCATGGGACACACAAGCATGCCTATAATCTCCGGTCTCTTCATGGGACACACAGGCATGCCTACAATCTCCCTTCTCTTCATGGGACACACAGGCATGCCTATAATCTCTGGTCTCTTCATGGGACACACAGGCATGCCTATAATCTCCGGTCTCTTCATGGGACACACAGGCATGCATATAATCTCCGGTCTGTTCATGGGACACACAGGCATGCCTATAGTCTCTGGTCTCTTCATGAGACTCACAAGCATGCCTATAATCTTCGGTCTCCATGGGACACACAGGCATGCCTATAATCTCTGGTCTCTTCATGGGACACACAGGCATGCCTATAATCTCCGGTCTCTTCATGGGACACACAGCCATGCCTATAATACGATTTCTCTTCATGGGACACACAGGCATGCCTATAATCTGAGATCTCTTCATGGGACACATGGGTATGCCTACAATCTCCGGTCTCTTCATGGGACACACAGGCATGCCTACAATCTCCGGTCTCTTCATGGGACACACAGGCATGCCTATAATCTCCGGTCTCTTCATGGGACACAGGCATGCCTATAATCTCCGGTCTCTTCATGGGACACACAGGCATGCATATAATCTCTGGTCTCTTCATGGGACACACAGGCATGCCTATAATCTCCGGTCCCTTATGGGACACACAGGCATGCTTATAATCCTAGTTTTCTTCATGGGACACACAAGCATGCCTATAATCTCCGGTCTCTTCATGGGACACACAGGCATGCCTACAATCTCCCTTCTCTTCATGGGACACACAGGCATGCCTATAATCTCCGGTCTCTTCATGGGACACATAGGCATGCCTATAATCTCCGGTCTCTTCATGGGACACACAGGCATGCATATAATCTCCGGTCTCTTCATGGGACACACAGGCATGCCTATAATCTCCGGTCTCTTCATGGAACACACAGGCTTGTCTATAATCTGAGGTCTCTTCATGGGACACACAGGCATGCCCATAATCTGAGGTCTCTTCGTGGGACACACAGACATGCCTATAATCCGCAGTCTCTTCATGGGACACACAGGCATGCCTATAATCTCCGGTCTCTTCATGGGACACACAGGCATGCATATAATCTCCGGTCTCTTAATGGGACACACAGGCATGCCTATAATCTCTGATCTCATCATGGGACACACAGGCATGCCTATAATCTCCGGTCCCTTATGGGACACACAGGCATGCCTATAATCCTAGTTTTCTTCATGGGACACACAAGCATGCCTATAATCTCCGGTCTCTTCATGGGACACACAGGCATGCCTACAATCTCCCTTCTCTTCATGGGACACACAGGCATGCCTATAATCTCTGGTCTCTTCATGGGACACACAGGCATGCCTATAATCTCCGGTCTCTTCATGGGACACACAGGCATGCATATAATCTCCGGTCTGTTCATGGGACACACAGGCATGCCTATAGTCTCTGGTCTCTTCATGAGACTCACAAGCATGCCTATAATCTTCGGTCTCCATGGGACACACAGGCATGCCTATAATCTCTGGTCTCTTCATGGGACACACAGGCATGCCTATAATCTCCGGTCTCTTCATGGGACACACAGCCATGCCTATAATACGATTTCTCTTCATGGGACACACAGGCATGCCTATAATCTGAGATCTCTTCATGGGACACATGGGTATGCCTACAATCTCCGGTCTCTTCATGGGACACACAGGCATGCCTACAATCTCCGGTCTCTTCATGGGACACACAGGCATGCCTATAATCTCCGTTCTCTTCATGGGACACAGGCATGCCTATAATCTCCGGTCTCTTCATGGGACACACAGGCATGCATATAATCTCTGGTCTCTTCATGGGACACACAGGCATGCCTATAATCTCCGGTCCCTTATGGGACACACAGGCATGCTTATAATCCTAGTTTTCTTCATGGGACACACAAGCATGCCTATAATCTCCGGTCTCTTCATGGGACACACAGGCATGCCTACAATCGCCCTTCTATTCATGGGACACACAGGCATGCCTATAATCTCCGGTCTCTTCATGGGACACACAGGCATGCCTATAATCTCCGGTCTCTTCATGGGACACACAGGCATGCATATAATCTCCGGTCTCTTCATGGGACACACAGGCATGCCTATAATCTCCGGTCTCTTCATGGAACACACAGGCCTGCCTATAATCTCCGGTCTCTTAATGGGACACACAGGCATGCCTATAATCTCTGGTCTCTTCATGGGACACACAGGCATGCCTATAATCTCCGGTCCCTTATGGGACACACAGGCATGCCTATAATCTTAGTTTTCTTCATGGGACACACAAGCATGCCTATAATCTCCGGTCTCTTCATGGGACACACAGGCATGCCTACAATCTCCCTTCTCTTCATGGGACACACAGGCATGCCTATAATCTCCGGTCTCTTCATGGGACACACAGGCATGCCTATAATCTCCGGTCTCTTCATGGGACACACAGGCATGCATATAATCTCCGGTCTCTTCATGGGACACACAGGCATGCCTATAATCTCCGGTCTCTTCATGGGACTCACAAGCATGCCTATAATCTTTGGTCTCTTCATGGGACACACAGGCATGCCTATAATCACTGGTCTCTTCATGGGACACACAGGCATGCCTATAATCTCCGGTCTCTTCATGGGACACACAGGCATGCCTATAATCTGAGTTTTCTTCATGGGATACACAGGCATGCCTATAATCTGAGATCTCTTCATGAGACACACAAGCATGCCTATAATCGCCGGTCTCTTCATGGGACACACAGGCATGCCTACAATCTTTGGTCTCTTCATGGGACACAGGCATGCCTATAATCTCTGTTCTCTTCATGGGACACACAGGCATGCCTATAATCTCCGGTCTCTTCATGGGACACACAGGCATGCATATAATCTCTGGTCTCTTCATTGGACACACAGGCATTCCTATAATCCGAGGTCTCTTCATGGGACACACAGGCATGCCTATAATCCGAGGTCTCTTCATGGGACACACAGACATGCCTATAATCCGAGGTCTCTTCATGGAACACACAGGCATGCCTATAATCCGAGGTCTCTTCATGGGGCACACAAGCATGCCTATAATCTCCGGTCTCTTCATGGGACACACAGGCATGCCTATAATCTCCGGTCTCTTCATGGGACATACAGGCATGTCTATAATTTACGGTCTCTTAATGGGACACACAGGCATGCATATAATCTCTGGTCTCTTCATGGGACACACATGCATGCCTATAATCTCCAGTCCCTTCATGGGACACACAGGCATGCCTATAATCCTAGTTCTCTTCATGGGACACACAGGCAAGCCTATATTCTGAGGTCTCTTCATGGGACACACAAGCATGCCTATAATCTCCGGTCTCTTCATGAGACACACAGGCATGCCTACAATCTCCCGTCTCTTCATGGGACACACAGGCATGCCTATAATCTCCGGTCCCTTCAAG
This sequence comes from Triturus cristatus, assembly GCF_964204655.1. Taxonomy (NCBI): domain Eukaryota; kingdom Metazoa; phylum Chordata; class Amphibia; order Caudata; family Salamandridae; genus Triturus; species Triturus cristatus. The sequence goes on from NC_140590.1 coordinate 732,313,955, forward strand.
GGACACACAGGCATGTCTATAATCTCCGGTTTCTTCATGGGACACACAGGCATGCATATAATCTCCGGTCTCTTCATGGGACACACAGGCATGCCTATAATCTCCGGTCTCTTCATGGAACACATAGGCCTGTCTATAATCTGAGGTCTCTTCATGGGACACACAGGCATACCCATAAACCGAGGTCTCTTCGTGGGACACACAGGCATGCCTATAATCCGTGGTCTCTTCATGGGACACCCAGGCATCCCTATAATTGGAGGTCTCTTCATGGGACACACAGGCATGCCTATAATCTCTGGTCTCTTCATGAGACTCACAAGCATGCCTATAATCTTCGGTCTCCATGGGACACACAGGCATGCCTATAATCTCCGGTCTCTTCATGGGACACACAGCCATGCCTATAATAAGATTTCTCTTCATGGGACACACAGGCATGCCTATAATCTGAGATCTCTTCATGGGACACACAGGTATGCCTACAATCTCCGGTCTCTTCATGGGACACACAGGCATGCCTACAATCTCCGGTCTCTTCATGGGACACACAGGCATGCCTATAATCTCTGGTCTCTTCATGGGACACACAGGCATGCCTATAATCTCTGGTCTCTTCATGGGACACACAGGCATGCCTATAATCTCTGGTCCCTTATGGGACACACAGGCATGCCTGTAATCCTAGTTTTCTTCATGGGACACACAAGCATGCCTATAATCTCTGGTCTCTTCATAGGACACACAGGCATGCCTACAATCTCCCTTCTCTTCATGGGACACACAGGCATGCCTATAATCTCCAGTCTCTTCATGGGACACACAGGCATGCCTATAATCTCCGGTCTCTTCATCGGACACACAGGCATGCATATTATCTCCGGTCTCTTCATGGGACACACAGGCATGCCTATAATCTCCGGTCTCTTCATGGAACACACAGGCCTGTCTATAATCTGAGGTCTCTTCATGGGACACACAGGCATGCCCATAATTAGAGGTCCCTTCGTGGGACACACAGACATGCCTATAATCCGCAGTCTCTTCATGGGACACACAGGCCTGTCTATAATCTGAGGTCTCTTCATGGGACACACAGGCATGCCTATAATCCTAGTTTTCTTCATGGGACACACAGGCATGCCTAAAATCCAAGGTCTCTTCATGGGACACATAGGCATGCCTATAATCTCTGGTCCCTTCATGGGACACACAGGCATGCCTATAATCCTAGTTCTCTTCATGGGACACACAGGCATGCCTATAATCTTCGGTCTCTTCATGCGACACATAAGCATGCCTATAATCTCCAGTCGCTTCATGGGATACACAGGCATGCCTATAATCTCCGGTCTCTTCATGGGACACACAGGCATGCCTGTAATCTTCGGTCTCTTCATGGGACACCCAGGCATCCCTATAATCAGAGGTCTCTTCATGGGGCACACAGGCATGCTGATAATCTCCGGTCTCTTCATGGGACACACAGGCATGCCTATAATCTCCGGTCTCTTCATGGGACACACAGGCATGCCTCTAATCTCCGGTATCTTCATGGGACTCACAAGCATGCCTATAATCTTCGGTCTCTTCATGGGACACACAGGCATGCCTATAATCACTGGTCTCTTCATGGGACACACAGGCATGCCTATAATCTCCAGTCTCTTCATGGGACACACAGGCATGCCTATAATCCGAGTTTTCTTCATGGGATACACAGGCATGCCTATAATCTGAGATCTCTTCATGAGACACACAAGCATGCCTATAATCTCCGGTCTCTTCATGGGACACAGGCATGCCTACAATCTTTGGTCTCTTCATGGAACACAGGCATGCCTATAATCTCTGTTCTCTTCATGGGACACACAGGCATGCCTATAATCTCCGGTCTCTTCATGGGACATACAGGCATGCATATAATCTCTGGTCTCTTCATTGGACACAGGCATTCCTATAATCCGAGGTCTCTTCATGGGACACACAGGCATGCCTATAATCCGAGGTCTCTTCATGGGACACACAGACATGCCTATAATCCGAGGTCTCTTCATGGAACACACAGGCATGCCTATAATCCGAGGTCTCTTCATGGGGCACACAAGCATGCCTATAATCTCCGGTCTCTTCATGGGACACACAGGCATGCCTATAATCTCCGGTCTCTTAATGGGACATACAGGCATGTCTATAATTTCTAGTCTCTTAATGGGACACACGGGCATGCCTATAATCTCTGGTCTCTTCATGGGACACACATGCATGCCTATAATCTCTGGTCCCTTCATGGGACACACAGGCATGCCTATAATCCTAGTTCTCTTCATGGGACACACAGGCATGCCTATAATCTGAGGTCTCTTCATGGGACACACAAGCATGCCTATAATCTCCGGTCTCTTCATGGGACACACAGGCATACCTACAATCTCCCGTCTCTTCATGGGACACACAGGCATGCCTATAATCTCCGGTCTCTTCATGGGACACACAGGCATGACTATAATCTCCGGTTTCTTCATGGGACACACAGGCATGACTATAATCTCCGGTCTCTTCATGGGACACACAGGCATGCCTATAATCTCCGGTCTCTTCATGGAACACATAGGCCTGTCTATAATCTGAGGTCTCTTCATGGGACACACAGGCATACCCATAAACCGAGGTCTCTTCGTGGGACACACAGGCATGCCTATAATCCATGGTCTCTTCATGGGACACCCAGGCATCCCTATAATCGGAGCTCTCTTCATGGGACACACAGTCATGCCGATAATCTCCGGTCTCCTCATGGGACACACAGGCATGCCTATAATCTCTGCTCTCTTCATGGGACACACAGGCATGCCTATAATCTCCGGTCTCTTCATGGGACACACAGGCATGCCTATAATCTCTGGTCTCTTCATGAGACTCACAAGCATGCCTATAATCTTCGGTCTCCATGGGACACACAGGCATGCCTATAATCTCTGGTCTCTTCATGGGATACACAGGCATGCCTATAATCCGAGGTCTCTTCATGGGGCACACAAGCATGCCTATAATCTCCGGTCTCTTCATGGGACACACAGGCATGCCTATAATCTCCGGTCTCTTAATGGGACATACAGGCATGTCTATAATTTCTAGTCTCTTAATGGGACACACGGGCATGCCTATAATCTCTGGTCTCTTCATGGGACACACATGCATGCCTATAATCTCTGGTCCCTTCATGGGACACACAGGCATGCCTATAATCCTAGTTCTCTTCATGGGACACACAGGCATGCCTATAATCTGAGGTCTCTTCATGGGACACACAAGCATGCCTATAATCTCCGGTCTCTTCATGGGACACACAGGCATACCCACAATCTCCCGTCTCTTCATGGGACACACAGGCATGCCTATAATCTCCGGTCTCTTCATGGGACACACAGGCATGACTATAATCTCCGGTTTCTTCATGGGACACACAGGCATGACTATAATCTCCGGTCTCTTCATGGGACACACAGGCATGCCTATAATCTCCGGTCTCTTCATGGAACACAAGGCCTGTCTATAATCTGAGGTCTCTTCATGGGACACACAGGCATACCCATAAACCGAGGTCTCTTCGTGGGACACACAGGCATGCCTATAATCCATGGTCTCTTCATGGGACACCCAGGCATCCCTATAATCGGAGGTCTCTTCATGGGACACACAGTCATGCCGATAATCTCCGGTCTCCTCATGGGACACACAGGCATGCCTATAATCTCTGGTCTCTTCATGGGACACACAGGCATGCCTATAATCTCCGGTCTCTTCATGGGACACACAGGCATGCCTATAATCTCTGGTCTCTTCATGAGACTCACAAGCATGCCTATAATCTTCAGTCTCCATGGGACACACAGGCATGCCTATAATCTCTGGTCTCTTCATGGGATACACAGGCATGCCTATAATCTCCGGTCTCTTCATGGGACACACAGCCATGCCTATAATACGATTTCTCTTCATGGGACACACAGGCATGCCTATAATCTGAGATCTCTTCATGGGACACACAGGTATGCCTACAATCTCCGGTCTCTTCATGGGACACACAGGCATGCCTACAATCTCCGGCCTCTTCATGGGACACACAGGCATGCCTATAATCTCTGTTCTCTTCATGGGACACAGGCATGCCTATAATCTCCGGTCTCTTCATGGGACACACAGGCATGCATATAATATCTGGTCTCTTCATGGGACACACAAGCATTCCTATAATCCGAGGTCTCTTCATGGGACACACAGACATGCCTATAATCCGAGGTCTCTTCATGGGACACACAGGCATGCCTATAATCCGAGGTCTCTTCATGGGACACGCAAGCATGCCTATAATCTCCGGTCTCTTCATGGGACACACAGGCATGCCTATAATCACTGGTCTCTTCATGGGACACACAGGCATGCCTGTAATCTCCAGTCTCTTAATGGGACACACAGGCATGCCTATAATCTCTGGTCTCTTCATGGGACACATAGGCATGCCTATAATCTCCGGTCCCTTATGGGACACACAGGCATGCCTATAATCCTAGTTTTCTTCATGGGACACACAAGCATGCCTATAATCTCCGGTCTCTTCATGGGACACATAGGCATGCCTACAATCTCCCTTCTCTTCATGGGACACACAGGCATGCCTATAATCTCCGGTCTCTTCATGGGACACATAGGCATGCCTATAATCTCCGGTCTCTTCATGGGACACACAGGCATGCATATAATCTCCGGTCTCTTCATGGGACACACAGGCATGCCTATAATCTCCGGTCTCTTCATGGAACACACAGGCTTGTCTATAATCTGAGGTCTCTTCATGGGACACACAGGCATGCCCATAATCTGAGGTCTCTTCGTGGGACAGACAGACATGCCTATAATCCGCAGTCTCTTCATGGGACACACAGGCATGCCTATAATCTCCGGTCTCTTCATGGGACACACAGGCATGCATATAATCTCCGTTCTCTTCATGGGACACAGGCATGCCTATAATCTCTGGTCTCTTCATGGGACACACAGGCATGCCTATAATCTCTGGTCTCTTCAGGGGACACACAGGCATGCCTATAATCTCCAGTCTCTTAATGGGACACACAGGCATGCCTATAATCTCTGGTCTCTTCATGGGACACACAGGCATGCCTATAATCTCCGGTCCCTTATGGGACACACAGGCATGCCTATAATCCTAGTTTTCTTCATGGGACACACAAGCATGCCTATAATCTCCGGTCTCTTCATGGGACACATAGGCATGCCTACAATCTCCCTTCTCTTCATGGGACACACAGGCATGCCTATAATCTCCGGTCTCTTCATGGGACACATAGGCATGCCTATAATCTCCGGTCTCTTCATGGGACACACAGGCATGCATATAATCTCCGGTCTCTTCATGGGACACACAGGCATGCCTATAATCTCCGGTCTCTTCATGGAACACACAGGCTTGTCTATAATCTGAGGTCTCTTCATGGGACACACAGGCATGCCCATAATCTGAGGTCTCTTCGTGGGACACACAGACATGCCTATAATCCGCAGTCTCTTCATGGGACACACAGGCATGCCTATAATCTCCGGTCTCTTCATGGGACACACAGGCATGCATATAATCTCCGGTCTCTTAATGGGACACACAGGCATGCCTATAATCTCTGATCTCATCATGGGACACACAGGCATGCCTATAATCTCCGGTCCCTTATGGGACACACAGGCATGCCTATAATCCTAGTTTTCTTCATGGGACACACAAGCATGCCTATAATCTCCGGTCTCTTCATGGGACACACAGGCATGCCTACAATCTCCCTTCTCTTCATGGGACACACAGGCATGCCTATAATCTCTGGTCTCTTCATGGGACACACAGGCATGCCTATAATCTCCGGTCTCTTCATGGGACACACAGGCATGCATATAATCTCCGGTCTGTTCATGGGACACACAGGCATGCCTATAGTCTCTGGTCTCTTCATGAGACTCACAAGCATGCCTATAATCTTCGGTCTCCATGGGACACACAGGCATGCCTATAATCTCTGGTCTCTTCATGGGACACACAGGCATGCCTATAATCTCCGGTCTCTTCATGGGACACACAGCCATGCCTATAATACGATTTCTCTTCATGGGACACACAGGCATGCCTATAATCTGAGATCTCTTCATGGGACACATGGGTATGCCTACAATCTCCGGTCTCTTCATGGGACACACAGGCATGCCTACAATCTCCGGTCTCTTCATGGGACACACAGGCATGCCTATAATCTCCGGTCTCTTCATGGGACACAGGCATGTCTATAATCTCCGGTCTCTTCATGGGACACACAGGCATGCATATAATCTCTGGTCTCTTCATGGGACACACAGGCATGCCTATAATCTCCGGTCCCTTATGGGACACACAGGCATGCTTATAATCCTAGTTTTCTTCATGGGACACACAAGCATGCCTATAATCTCCGGTCTCTTCATGGGACACACAGGCATGCCTACAATCTCCCTTCTCTTCATGGGACACACAGGCATGCCTATAATCTCCGGTCTCTTCATGGGACACATAGGCATGCCTATAATCTCCGGTCTCTTCATGGGACACACAGGCATGCATATAATCTCCGGTCTCTTCATGGGACACACAGGCATGCCTATAATCTCCGGTCTCTTCATGGAACACACAGGCTTGTCTATAATCTGAGGTCTCTTCATGGGACACACAGGCATGCCCATAATCTGAGGTCTCTTCGTGGGACACACAGACATGCCTATAATCCGCAGTCTCTTCATGGGACACACAGGCATGCCTATAATCTCCGGTCTCTTCATGGGACACACAGGCATGCATATAATCTCCGGTCTCTTAATGGGACACACAGGCATGCCTATAATCTCTGATCTCATCATGGGACACACAGGCATGCCTATAATCTCCGGTCCCTTATGGGACACACAGGCATGCCTATAATCCTAGTTTTCTTCATGGGACACACAAGCATGCCTATAATCTCCGGTCTCTTCATGGGACACACAGGCATGCCTACAATCTCCCTTCTCTTCATGGGACACACAGGCATGCCTATAATCTCTGGTCTCTTCATGGGACACACAGGCATGCCTATAATCTCCGGTCTCTTCATGGGACACACAGGCATGCATATAATCTCCGGTCTGTTCATGGGACACACAGGCATGCCTATAGTCTCTGGTCTCTTCATGAGACTCACAAGCATGCCTATAATCTTCGGTCTCCATGGGACACACAGGCATGCCTATAATCTCTGGTCTCTTCATGGGACACACAGGCATGCCTATAATCTCCGGTCTCTTCATGGGACACACAGCCATGCCTATAATACGATTTCTCTTCATGGGACACACAGGCATGCCTATAATCTGAGATCTCTTCATGGGACACATGGGTATGCCTACAATCTCCGGTCTCTTCATGGGACACACAGGCATGCCTACAATCTCCGGTCTCTTCATGGGACACACAGGCATGCCTATAATCTCCGTTCTCTTCATGGGACACAGGCATGCCTATAATCTCCGGTCTCTTCATGGGACACACAGGCATGCATATAATCTCTGGTCTCTTCATGGGACACACAGGCATGCCTATAATCTCCGGTCCCTTATGGGACACACAGGCATGCTTATAATCCTAGTTTTCTTCATGGGACACACAAGCATGCCTATAATCTCCGGTCTCTTCATGGGACACACAGGCATGCCTACAATCGCCCTTCTATTCATGGGACACACAGGCATGCCTATAATCTCCGGTCTCTTCATGGGACACACAGGCATGCCTATAATCTCCGGTCTCTTCATGGGACACACAGGCATGCATATAATCTCCGGTCTCTTCATGGGACACACAGGCATGCCTATAATCTCCGGTCTCTTCATGGAACACACAGGCCTGCCTATAATCTCCGGTCTCTTAATGGGACACACAGGCATGCCTATAATCTCTGGTCTCTTCATGGGACACACAGGCATGCCTATAATCTCCGGTCCCTTATGGGACACACAGGCATGCCTATAATCTTAGTTTTCTTCATGGGACACACAAGCATGCCTATAATCTCCGGTCTCTTCATGGGACACACAGGCATGCCTACAATCTCCCTTCTCTTCATGGGACACACAGGCATGCCTATAATCTCCGGTCTCTTCATGGGACACACAGGCATGCCTATAATCTCCGGTCTCTTCATGGGACACACAGGCATGCATATAATCTCCGGTCTCTTCATGGGACACACAGGCATGCCTATAATCTCCGGTCTCTTCATGGGACTCACAAGCATGCCTATAATCTTTGGTCTCTTCATTTGACACACAGGCATGCCTATAATCACTGGTCTCTTCATGGGACACACAGGCATGCCTATAATCTCCGGTCTCTTCATGGGACACACAGGCATGCCTATAATCTGAGTTTTCTTCATGGGATACACAGGCATGCCTATAATCTGAGATCTCTTCATGAGACACACAAGCATGCCTATAATCGCCGGTCTCTTCATGGGACACACAGGCATGCCTACAATCTTTGGTCTCTTCATGGGACACAGGCATGCCTATAATCTCTGTTCTCTTCATGGGACACACAGGCATGCCTATAATCTCCGGTCTCTTCATGGGACACACAGGCATGCATATAATCTCTGGTCTCTTCATTGGACACACAGGCATTCCTATAATCCGAGGTCTCTTCATGGGACACACAGGCATGCCTATAATCCGAGGTCTCTTCATGGGACACACAGACATGCCTATAATCCGAGGTCTCTTCATGGAACACACAGGCATGCCTATAATCCGAGGTCTCTTCATGGGGCACACAAGCATGCCTATAATCTCCGGTCTCTTCATGGGACACACAGGCATGCCTATAATCTCCGGTCTCTTCATGGGACATACAGGCATGTCTATAATTTACGGTCTCTTAATGGGACACACAGGCATGCATATAATCTCTGGTCTCTTCATGGGACACACATGCATGCCTATAATCTCCAGTCCCTTCATGGGACACATAGGCATGCCTATAATCCTAGTTCTCTTCATGGGACACACAGGCAAGCCTATAATCTGAGGTCTCTTCATGGGACACACAAGCATGCCTATAATCTCCGGTCTCTTCATGAGACACACAGGCATGCCTACAATCTCCCGTCTCTTCATGGGACACACAGGCATGCCTATAATCTCCGGTCCCTTCAAGGGACACACAGGCATGTCTATAATCTCCGGTTTCTTCATGGGACACACAGGCATGCATATAATCTCCGGTCTCTTCATGGGACACACAGGCATGCCTATAATCTCCGGTCTCTTCATGGAACACATAGGCCTGTCTATAATCTGAGGTCTCTTCATGGGACACACAGGCATACCCATAAACCGAGGTCTCTTCGTGGGACACACAGGCATGCCTATAATCCGTGGTCTCTTCATGGGACACCCAGGCATCCCTATAATTGGAGGTCTCTTCATGGGACACACAGGCATGCCTATAATCTCTGGTCTCTTCATGAGACTCACAAGCATGCCTATAATCTTCGGTCTCCATGGGACACACAGGCATGCCTATAATCTCCGGTCTCTTCATGGGACACACAGCCATGCCTATAATAAGATTTCTCTTCATGGGACACACAGGCATGCCTATAATCTGAGATCTCTTCATGGGACACACAGGTATGCCTACAATCTCCGGTCTCTTCATGGGACACACAGGCATGCCTACAATCTCCGGTCTCTTCATGGGACACACAGGCATGCCTATAATCTCTGGTCTCTTCATGGGACACACAGGCATGCCTATAATCTCTGGTCTCTTCATGGGACACACAGGCATGCCTATAATCTCCGGTCCCTTATGGGACACACAGGCATGCCTGTAATCCTAGTTTTCTTCATGGGACACACAAGCATGCCTATAATCTCTGGTCTCTTCATAGGACACACAGGCATGCCTACAATCTCCCTTCTCTTCATGGGACACACAGGCATGCCTATAATCTCCAGTCTCTTCATGGGACACACAGGCATGCCTATAATCTCCGGTCTCTTCATCGGACACACAGGCATGCATATAATCTCCGGTCTCTTCATGGGACACACAGGCATGCCTATAATCTCCGGTCTCTTCATGGAACACACAGGCCTGTCTATAATCTGAGGTCTCTTCATGGGACACACAGGCATGCCCATAATTAGAGGTCCCTTCGTGGGACACACAGACATGCCTATAATCCGCAGTCTCTTCATGGGACACACAGGCCTGTCTATAATCTGAGGTCTCTTCATGGGACACACAGGCATGCCTATAATCCTAGTTTTCTTCATGGGACACACAGGCATGCCTAAAATCCAAGGTCTCTTCATGGGACACATAGGCATGCCTATAATCTCTGGTCCCTTCATGGGACACACAGGCATGCCTATAATCCTAGTTCTCTTCATGGGACACACAGGCATGCCTATAATCTTCGGTCTCTTCATGCGACACATAAGCATGCCTATAATCTCCAGTCGCTTCATGGGATACACAGGCATGCCTATAATCTCCGGTCTCTTCATGGGACACACAGGCATGCCTGTAATCTTCGGTCTCTTCATGGGACACCCAGGCATCCCTATAATCAGAGGTCTCTTCATGGGGCACACAGGCATGCTGATAATCTCCGGTCTCTTCATGGGACACACAGGCATGCCTATAATCTCCGGTCTCTTCATGGGACACACAGGCATGCCTATAATCTCCGGTATCTTCATGGGACTCACAAGCATGCCTATAATCTTCGGTCTCTTCATGGGACACACAGGCATGCCTATAATCACTGGTCTCTTCATGGGACACACAGGCATGCCTATAATCTCCAGTCTCTTCATGGGACACACAGGCATGCCTATAATCCGAGTTTTCTTCATGGGATACACAGGCATGCCTATAATCTGAGATCTCTTCATGAGACACACAAGCATGCCTATAATCTCCGGTCTCTTCATGGGACACAGGCATGCCTACAATCTTTGGTCTCTTCATGGAACACAGGCATGCCTATAATCTCTGTTCTCTTCATGGGACACACAGGCATGCCTATAATCTCCGGTCTCTTCATGGGACATACAGGCATGCATATAATCTCTGGTCTCTTCATTGGACACAGGCATTCCTATAATCCGAGGTCTCTTCATGGGACACACAGGCATGCCTATAATCCGAGGTCTCTTCATGGGACACACAGACATGCCTATAATCCGAGGTCTCTTCATGGAACACACAGGCATGCCTATAATCCGAGGTCTCTTCATGGGGCACACAAGCATGCCTATAATCTCCGGTCTCTTCATGGGACACACAGGCATGCCTATAATCTCCGGTCTCTTAATGGGACATACAGGCATGTCTATAATTTCTAGTCTCTTAATGGGACACACGGGCATGCCTATAATCTCTGGTCTCTTCATGGGACACACATGCATGCCTATAATCTCTGGTCCCTTCATGGGACACACAGGCATGCCTATAATCCTAGTTCTCTTCATGGGACACACAGGCATGCCTATAATCTGAGGTCTCTTCATGGGACACACAAGCATGCCTATAATCTCCGGTCTCTTCATGGGACACACAGGCATACCTACAATCTCCCGTCTCTTCATGGGACACACAGGCATGCCTATAATCTCCGGTCTCTTCATGGGACACACAGGCATGACTATAATCTCCGGTTTCTTCATGGGACACACAGGCATGACTATAATCTCCGGTCTCTTCATGGGACACACAGGCATGCCTATAATCTCCGGTCTCTTCATGGAACACATAGGCCTGTCTATAATCTGAGGTCTCTTCATGGGACACACAGGCATACCCATAAACCGAGGTCTCTTCGTGGGACACACAGGCATGCCTATAATCCATGGTCTCTTCATGGGACACCCAGGCATCCCTATAATCGGAGCTCTCTTCATGGGACACACAGTCATGCCGATAATCTCCGGTCTCCTCATGGGACACACAGGCATGCCTATAATCTCTGGTCTCTTCATGGGACACACAGGCATGCCTATAATCTCCGGTCTCTTCATGGGACACACAGGCATGCCTATAATCTCTGGTCTCTTCATGAGACTCACAAGCATGCCTATAATCTTCGGTCTCCATGGGACACACAGGCATGCCTATAATCTCTGGTCTCTTCATGGGATACACAGGCATGCCTATAATCTCCGGTCTCTTCATGGGACACACAGCCATGCCTATAATACGATTTCTCTTCATGGGACACACAGGCATGCCTATAATCTGAGATCTCTTCATGGGACACACAGGTATGCCTACAATCTCCGGTCTCTTCATGGGACACACAGGCATGCCTACAATCTCCGGCCTCTTCATGGGACACACAGGCATGCCTATAATCTCTGTTCTCTTCATGGTACACAGGCATGCCTATAATCTCCGGTCTCTTCATGGGACACACAGGCATGCATATAATATCTGGTCTCTTCATGGGACACACAAGCATTCCTATAATCCGAGGTCTCTTCATGGGACACACAGACATGCCTATAATCCGAGGTCTCTTCATGGGACACACAGGCATGCCTATAATCCGAGGTCTCTTCATGGGACACGCAAGCATGCCTATAATCTCCGGTCTCTTCATGGGACACACAGGCATGCCTATAATCTCTGGTCTCTTCATGGGACACACAGGCATGCCTATAATCTCCAGTCTCTTAATGGGACACACAGGCATGCCTATAATCTCTGGTCTCTTCATGGGACACACAGGCATGCCTATAATCTCCGGTCCCTTATGGGACACACAGGCATGCCTATAATCCTAGTTTTCTTCATGGGACACACAAGCATGCCTATAATCTCCGGTCTCTTCATGGGACACATAGGCATGCCTACAATCTCCCTTTTCTTCATGGGACACACAGGCATGCCTATAATCTCTGGTCTCTTCATGGGACACACAGGCATGCGTATAATCTCCGGTCTCTTCATGGGACACACAGGCATGCATATAATCTCCGGTCTCTTCATGGGACACACAGGCATGCCTATAATCTCCGGTCTCTTCATGGAACACACAGGCTTGTCTATAATCTGAGGTCTCTTCATGGGACACACAGGCATGCCCATAATCTGAGGTCTCTTCGTGGGACACACAGACATGCCTATAATCCGCAGTCTCTTCATGGGACACACAGGCATGCCTATAATCTCCGGTCTCTTCATGGGACACACAGGCATGCATATAATCTCCGTTCTCTTCATGGGACACAGGCATGCCTATAATCTCCGGTCTCTTCATGGGACACACAGGCATGCCTATAATCTCTGGTCTCTTCATGGGACACACAGGCATGCCTATAATCTCCAGTCTCTTAATGGGACACACAGGCATGCCTATAATCTCTGGTCTCTTCATGGGACACACAGGCATGCCTATAATCTCCGGTCCCTTATGGGACACACAGGCATGCCTATAATCCTAGTTTTCTTCATGGGACACACAAGCATGCCTATAATCTCCGGTCTCTTCATGGGACACATAGGCATGCCTACAATCTCCCTTCTCTTCATGGGACACACAGGCATGCCTATAATCTCCGGTCTCTTCATGGGACACATAGGCATGCCTATAATCTCCGGTCTCTTCATGGGACACACAGGCATGCATATAATCTCCGGTCTCTTCATGGGACACACAGGCATGCCTATAATCTCCGGTCTCTTCATGGAACACACAGGCTTGTCTATAATCTGAGGTCTCTTCATGGGACACACAGGCATGCCCATAATCTGAGGTCTCTTCGTGGGACACACAGACATGCCTATAATCCGCAGTCTCTTCATGGGACACACAGGCATGCCTATAATCTCCGGTCTCTTCATGGGACACACAGGCATGCATATAATCTCCGGTCTCTTAATGGGACACACAGGCATGCCTATAATCTCTGATCTCATCATGGGACACACAGGCATGCCTATAATCTCCGGTCCCTTATGGGACACACAGGCATGCCTATAATCCTAGTTTTCTTCATGGGACACACAAGCATGCCTATAATCTCCGGTCTCTTCATGGGACACACAGGCATGCCTACAATCTCCCTTCTCTTCATGGGACACACAGGCATGCCTATAATCTCTGGTCTCTTCATGGGACACACAGGCATGCCTATAATCTCCGGTCTCTTCATGGGACACACAGGCATGCATATAATCTCCGGTCTGTTCATGGGACACACAGGCATGCCTATAGTCTCTGGTCTCTTCATGAGACTCACAAGCATGCCTATAATCTTCGGTCTCCATGGGACACACAGGCATGCCTATAATCTCTGGTCTCTTCATGGGACACACAGGCATGCCTATAATCTCCGGTCTCTTCATGGGACACACAGCCATGCCTATAATACGATTTCTCTTCATGGGACACACAGGCATGCCTATAATCTGAGATCTCTTCATGGGACACATGGGTATGCCTACAATCTCCGGTCTCTTCATGGGACACACAGGCATGCCTACAATCTCCGGTCTCTTCATGGGACACACAGGCATGCCTATAATCTCTGTTCTCTTCATGGGACACAGGCATGCCTATAATCTCCGGTCTCTTCATGGGACACACAGGCATGCATATAATCTCTGGTCTCTTCATGGGACACACAGGCATGCCTATAATCTCCGGTCCCTTATGGGACACACAGGCATGCTTATAATCCTAGTTTTCTTCATGGGACACACAAGCATGCCTATAATCTCCGGTCTCTTCATGGGACACACAGGCATGCCTACAATCGCCCTTCTATTCATGGGACACACAGGCATGCCTATAATCTCCGGTCTCTTCATGGGACACACAGGCATGCCTATAATCTCCGGTCTCTTCATGGGACACACAGGCATGCATATAATCTCCGGTCTCTTCATGGGACACACAGGCATGCCTATAATCTCCGGTCTCTTCATGGAACACACAGGCCTGCCTATAATCTCCGGTCTCTTAATGGGACACACAGGCATGCCTATAATCTCTGGTCTCTTCATGGGACACACAGGCATGCCTATAATCTCCGGTCCCTTATGGGACACACAGGCATGCCTATAATCCTAGTTTTCTTCATGGGACACACAAGCATGCCTATAATCTCCGGTCTCTTCATGGGACACACAGGCATGCCTACAATCTCCCTTCTCTTCATGGGACACAAAGGCATGCATATAATCTCCGGTCTCTTCATGGGACACACAGGCATGCCTATAATCTCCGGTCTCTTCATGGGACACACAGGCATGCATATAATCTCCGGTCTCTTCATGGGACACACAGGCATGCCTATAATCTCCGGTCTCTTCATGGAACACACAGGCCTGCCTATAATCTGAGGTCTCTTCATGGGACACACAGTCATGCCTATAATCCGAGGTCTCTTCATGGGACACACAGACATGCCTATAATCTGAGGTCTCTTCATGGGACACCCAGGCATCCCTATAATCGGAGGTCTCTTCATGGGGCACACAGGCATGCCTATAAACTCGGTCTCTTCATGGGACGCACAGGCATGCCTATAATCCGAGTTCTCTTCATGGGACACACAGGCATGCCTATATTCTGAGGTCTCTTCATGGGACACACAAGCATGCCTATAATCTCTGGTCTCTTCATGGGACACACAGGCATCCCTACAATCTCTGGTCTCTTCATGGGACACAAAGGCATGCCTATAATCTCCGGTCTCTTCATGGGACACACAGGCATGCCTATAATCTCCGGTCTGTTCATGGGACACACAGGCATGCCTATATTCTCTGGTCTCTTCATGGGACACACAGGCATGCCTATAATCTCCAGTCTCTTCATGGGACACACAGGCATACCTATAATTTCCGGTCTCTTCATGGGACACACAGGCATGCCTACAATCTCCGGTCTCTTCATGGGACACACAGGCATGCCTATAATCTCCGTTCTCTTCATGGGACACAGGCATGCCTATAATCTCCGGTGTCTTCATGGGACACATGGCCATGTCTATAATTTCCGTTCTCTTCATGGGATACACAGGCATGCCTATAATCTCCAGTCTCTTCATGGGACACACAGGCATGCCTATTATCTCGGTCTTTTCATGGGATACACAGGCATGCCTATAATCTCTGGTCTCTTAATGAGACACACAGGCATGCCTTTAATCTGAGGTCTCTTCATGGGACACACAGGCATGCCTATAATCTCGGTCTCTTCATGGGACACACAGGCATGCCTATAATCTCCGGTGTCTTCATGGGACACATGGCCATGTCTATAATTTCCGTTCTCTTCATGGGATACACAGGCATGCCTATAATCTCCAGTCTCTTCATGGGACACACAGGCATGCCTATTATCTCGGTCTTTTCATGGGATACACAGGCATGCCTATAATCTCTGGTCTCTTAATGAGACACACAGGCATGCCTATAATCTGAGGTCTCTTCATGGGGCACACAGGCATGCCGAAATCTCCGGTGTCTTCATGGGATACACAGGCATGCCTATAATCTCCGGTCTCTTCATGGGACACACAGGCTTGCCTATAATCTCCGGTCTCTTCATGGGACACAGGCATGCCTATAATCTCCAGTCTTCATGGGACACAGGCATGCCTATAATCTCTAGTTTTCATGGGACACACAGGCATGCCTATAATCTCCGGTCTCTTCATGGGACACACAGGCATGCCTATAATCTCTGGTCTCTTCATGGGACACACAGGCATGCATATAATCTCCGGTCTCTTCATGGGACACACAGGCATGCCTATAATCTCCGGTCTCTTCATGGAACACACAGGCTTGTCTATAATCTGAGGTCTCTTCATGGGACACACAGGCATGCCCATAATCTGAGGTCTCTTCGTGGGACACACAGACATGCCTATAATCCGCAGTCTCTTCATGGGACACACAGGCATGCCTATAATCTCCGGTCTCTTCATGGGACACACAGGCATGCATATAATCTCCGTTCTCTTCATGGGACACAGGCATGCCTATAATCTCCGGTCTCTTCATGGGACACACAGGCATGCCTATAATCTCTGGTCTCTTCATGGGACACACAGGCATGCCTATAATCTCCAGTCTCTTAATGGGACACACAGGCATGCCTATAATCTCTGGTCTCTTCATGGGACACACAGGCATGCCTATAATCTCCGGTCCCTTATGGGACACACAGGCATGCCTATAATCCTAGTTTTCTTCATGGGACACACAAGCATGCCTATAATCTCCGGTCTCTTCATGGGACACATAGGCATGCCTACAATCTCCCTTCTCTTCATGGGACACACAGGCATGCCTATAATCTCCGGTCTCTTCATGGGACACACAGGCATGCCTATAATCTCCGGTCTCTTCATGGGACACACAGGCATGCATATAATCTCCGGTCTGTTCATGGGACACACAGGCATGCCTATAGTCTCCGGTCCCTTATGGGACACACAGGCATGCCTATAATCCTAGTTTTCTTCATGGGACACACAAGCATGCCTATAATCTCCGGTCTCTTCATGGGACACACAGGCATGCCTACAATCTCCCTTCTCTTCATGGGACACACAGGCATGCCTATAATCTCCAGTCTCTTCATGGGACACACAGGCATGCCTATAATCTCCGGTCTCTTCATGGGACACACAGGCATGCATATAATCTCCGGTCTCTTCATGGGACACACAGGCATGCCTATAATCCGAGGTCTCTTCATAGGACACACAGG
This sequence comes from Triturus cristatus, assembly GCF_964204655.1. Classification (NCBI taxonomy): domain Eukaryota; kingdom Metazoa; phylum Chordata; class Amphibia; order Caudata; family Salamandridae; genus Triturus; species Triturus cristatus. The sequence continues at coordinate 732,331,828 of NC_140590.1, forward strand.
CATGCCTATAATCTCCAGTCTCTTCATGGGACAAACAGGCATGCCTATAATCTCCGGTCTCTTCATGGGACACTCAGGCATGCCTATAATCTCCGGTCTCTTCATGGGACACACAGGCATGCCTATAATCTCTGGTCTCTTCATGGGACACACAGGCATGCCTATAATCTGAGTTCTCTTCATGGGACACACAGGCATGCTTATAATCTGAGGTCTCTATATGGGACACACAAGCATGCCTATAATCTCTGGTCTCTTCATGGGACACACAGGCATGCCTATAGTCCGAGTTCTCTTCATGGGACACACAGGCATGCTTATATTCTGAGGTCTCTTCATGGGACACACAAGCATGCCTATAATCTCTGGTCTCTTCATGGGACACACAGGCATGCCTATAATCTTTGGTCTCTTCATGGGACACTCAGGCATGCCTATAATCCGAGGTCTCTTCCTGGGACACACAGGCATGCCTATAATCCAAGGTCTCTTCATGGGACACACAGGCATGCCTATAATCCGAGTTCTCTTCATGGGACAGACAGGCATGCCTATAATCTCCGGTCTCTTCATGGGACACACAGGCATGCCTATAATCTCTGGTCTCTTCATGGGACACACAGGCATGCCTATAATCTCCAGTCTCTTAATGGGACACACAGGCATGCCTATAATCTCTGGTCTCTTCATGGGACACACAGGCATGCCTATAATCTCCGGTCCCTTATGGGACACACAGGCATGCCTATAATCCTAGTTTTCTTCATGGGACACACAAGCATGCCTATAATCTCCGGTCTCTTCATGGGACACATAGGCATGCCTACAATCTCCCTTCTCTTCATGGGACACACAGGCATGCCTATAATCTCCGGTCTCTTCATGGGACACATAGGCATGCCTATAATCTCCGGTCTCTTCATGGGACACACAGGCATGCATATAATCTCCGGTCTCTTCATGGGACACACAGGCATGCCTATAATCTCCGGTCTCTTCATGGAACACACAGGCCTGTCTATAATCTGAGGTCTCTTCATGGGACACACAGGCATGCCCATAATTAGAGGTCCCTTCGTGGGACACACAGACATGCCTATAATCCGCAGTCTCTTCATGGGACACACAGGCCTGTCTATAATCTGAGGTCTCTTCATGGGACACACAGGCATGCCTATAATCCTAGTTTTCTTCATGGGACACACAGGCATGCCTAAAATCCAAGGTCTCTTCATGGGACACATAGGCATGCCTATAATCTCTGGTCCCTTCATGGGACACACAGGCATGCCTATAATCCTAGTTCTCTTCATGGGACACACAGGCATGCCTATAATCTTCGGTCTCTTCATGCGACACATAAGCATGCCTATAATCTCCAGTCGCTTCATGGGATACACAGGCATGCCTATAATCTCCGGTCTCTTCATGGGACACACAGGCATGCCTGTAATCTTCGGTCTCTTCATGGGACACCCAGGCATCCCTATAATCAGAGGTCTCTTCATGGGGCACACAGGCATGCTGATAATCTCCGGTCTCTTCATGGGACACACAGGCATGCCTATAATCTCCGGTCTCTTCATGGGACACACAGGCATGCCTATAATCTCCGGTATCTTCATGGGACTCACAAGCATGCCTATAATCTTCGGTCTCTTCATGGGACACACAGGCATGCCTATAATCACTGGTCTCTTCATGGGACACACAGGCATGCCTATAATCTCCAGTCTCTTCATGGGACACACAGGCATGCCTATAATCCGAGTTTTCTTCATGGGATACACAGGCATGCCTATAATCTGAGATCTCTTCATGAGACACACAAGCATGCCTATAATCTCCGGTCTCTTCATGGGACACAGGCATGCCTACAATCTTTGGTCTCTTCATGGAACACAGGCATGCCTATAATCTCTGTTCTCTTCATGGGACACACAGGCATGCCTATAATCTCCGGTCTCTTCATGGGACATACAGGCATGCATATAATCTCTGGTCTCTTCATTGGACACAGGCATTCCTATAATCCGAGGTCTCTTCATGGGACACACAGGCATGCCTATAATCCGAGGTCTCTTCATGGGACACACAGACATGCCTATAATCCGAGGTCTCTTCATGGAACACACAGGCATGCCTATAATCCGAGGTCTCTTCATGGGGCACACAAGCATGCCTATAATCTCCGGTCTCTTCATGGGACACACAGGCATGCCTATAATCTCCGGTCTCTTAATGGGACATACAGGCATGTCTATAATTTCTAGTCTCTTAATGGGACACACGGGCATGCCTATAATCTCTGGTCTCTTCATGGGACACACATGCATGCCTATAATCTCTGGTCCCTTCATGGGACACACAGGCATGCCTATAATCCTAGTTCTCTTCATGGGACACACAGGCATGCCTATAATCTGAGGTCTCTTCATGGGACACACAAGCATGCCTATAATCTCCGGTCTCTTCATGGGACACACAGGCATACCTACAATCTCCCGTCTCTTCATGGGACACACAGGCATGCCTATAATCTCCGGTCTCTTCATGGGACACACAGGCATGACTATAATCTCCGGTTTCTTCATGGGACACACAGGCATGACTATAATCTCCGGTCTCTTCATGGGACACACAGGCATGCCTATAATCTCCGGTCTCTTCATGGAACACATAGGCCTGTCTATAATCTGAGGTCTCTTCATGGGACACACAGGCATACCCATAAACCGAGGTCTCTTCGTGGGACACACAGGCATGCCTATAATCCATGGTCTCTTCATGGGACACCCAGGCATCCCTATAATCGGAGCTCTCTTCATGGGACACACAGTCATGCCGATAATCTCCGGTCTCCTCATGGGACACACAGGCATGCCTATAATCTCTGGTCTCTTCATGGGACACACAGGCATGCCTATAATCTCTGGTCTCTTCATGGGACACACAGGCATGCCTATAATCTCTGGTCTCTTCATGAGACTCACAAGCATGCCTATAATCTTCGGTCTCCATGGGACACACAGGCATGCCTATAATCTCTGGTCTCTTCATGGGATACACAGGCATGCCTATAATCTCCGGTCTCTTCATGGGACACACAGCCATGCCTATAATACGATTTCTCTTCATGGGACACACAGGCATGCCTATAATCTGAGATCTCTTCATGGGACACACAGGTATGCCTACAATCTCCGGTCTCTTCATGGGACACACAGGCATGCCTACAATCTCCGGCCTCTTCATGGGACACACAGGCATGCCTATAATCTCTGTTCTCTTCATGGTACACAGGCATGCCTATAATCTCCGGTCTCTTCATGGGACACACAGGCATGCATATAATATCTGGTCTCTTCATGGGACACACAAGCATTCCTATAATCCGAGGTCTCTTCATGGGACACACAGACATGCCTATAATCCGAGGTCTCTTCATGGGACACACAGGCATGCCTATAATCCGAGGTCTCTTCATGGGACACGCAAGCATGCCTATAATCTCCGGTCTCTTCATGGGACACACAGGCATGCCTATAATCTCTGGTCTCTTCATGGGACACACAGGCATGCCTATAATCTCCAGTCTCTTAATGGGACACACAGGCATGCCTATAATCTCTGGTCTCTTCATGGGACACACAGGCATGCCTATAATCTCCGGTCCCTTATGGGACACACAGGCATGCCTATAATCCTAGTTTTCTTCATGGGACACACAAGCATGCCTATAATCTCCGGTCTCTTCATGGGACACATAGGCATGCCTACAATCTCCCTTTTCTTCATGGGACACACAGGCATGCCTATAATCTCTGGTCTCTTCATGGGACACACAGGCATGCGTATAATCTCCGGTCTCTTCATGGGACACACAGGCATGCATATAATCTCCGGTCTCTTCATGGGACACACAGGCATGCCTATAATCTCCGGTCTCTTCATGGAACACACAGGCTTGTCTATAATCTGAGGTCTCTTCATGGGACACACAGGCATGCCCATAATCTGAGGTCTCTTCGTGGGACACACAGACATGCCTATAATCCGCAGTCTCTTCATGGGACACACAGGCATGCCTATAATCTCCGGTCTCTTCATGGGACACACAGGCATGCATATAATCTCCGTTCTCTTCATGGGACACAGGCATGCCTATAATCTCCGGTCTCTTCATGGGACACACAGGCATGCCTATAATCTCTGGTCTCTTCATGGGACACACAGGCATGCCTATAATCTCCAGTCTCTTAATGGGACACACAGGCATGCCTATAATCTCTGGTCTCTTCATGGGACACACAGGCATGCCTATAATCTCCGGTCCCTTATGGGACACACAGGCATGCCTATAATCCTAGTTTTCTTCATGGGACACACAAGCATGCCTATAATCTCCGGTCTCTTCATGGGACACATAGGCATGCCTACAATCTCCCTTCTCTTCATGGGACACACAGGCATGCCTATAATCTCCGGTCTCTTCATGGGACACATAGGCATGCCTATAATCTCCGGTCTCTTCATGGGACACACAGGCATGCATATAATCTCCGGTCTCTTCATGGGACACACAGGCATGCCTATAATCTCCGGTCTCTTCATGGAACACACAGGCTTGTCTATAATCTGAGGTCTCTTCATGGGACACACAGGCATGCCCATAATCTGAGGTCTCTTCGTGGGACACACAGACATGCCTATAATCCGCAGTCTCTTCATGGGACACACAGGCATGCCTATAATCTCCGGTCTCTTCATGGGACACACAGGCATGCATATAATCTCCGGTCTCTTAATGGGACACACAGGCATGCCTATAATCTCTGATCTCATCATGGGACACACAGGCATGCCTATAATCTCCGGTCCCTTATGGGACACACAGGCATGCCTATAATCCTAGTTTTCTTCATGGGACACACAAGCATGCCTATAATCTCCGGTCTCTTCATGGGACACACAGGCATGCCTACAATCTCCCTTCTCTTCATGGGACACACAGGCATGCCTATAATCTCTGGTCTCTTCATGGGACACACAGGCATGCCTATAATCTCCGGTCTCTTCATGGGACACACAGGCATGCATATAATCTCCGGTCTGTTCATGGGACACACAGGCATGCCTATAGTCTCTGGTCTCTTCATGAGACTCACAAGCATGCCTATAATCTTCGGTCTCCATGGGACACACAGGCATGCCTATAATCTCTGGTCTCTTCATGGGACACACAGGCATGCCTATAATCTCCGGTCTCTTCATGGGACACACAGCCATGCCTATAATACGATTTCTCTTCATGGGACACACAGGCATGCCTATAATCTGAGATCTCTTCATGGGACACATGGGTATGCCTACAATCTCCGGTCTCTTCATGGGACACACAGGCATGCCTACAATCTCCGGTCTCTTCATGGGACACACAGGCATGCCTATAATCTCTGTTCTCTTCATGGGACACAGGCATGCCTATAATCTCCGGTCTCTTCATGGGACACACAGGCATGCATATAATCTCTGGTCTCTTCATGGGACACACAGGCATGCCTATAATCTCCGGTCCCTTATGGGACACACAGGCATGCTTATAATCCTAGTTTTCTTCATGGGACACACAAGCATGCCTATAATCTCCGGTCTCTTCATGGGACACACAGGCATGCCTACAATCGCCCTTCTATTCATGGGACACACAGGCATGCCTATAATCTCCGGTCTCTTCATGGGACACACAGGCATGCCTATAATCTCCGGTCTCTTCATGGGACACACAGGCATGCATATAATCTCCGGTCTCTTCATGGGACACACAGGCATGCCTATAATCTCCGGTCTCTTCATGGAACACACAGGCCTGCCTATAATCTCCGGTCTCTTAATGGGACACACAGGCATGCCTATAATCTCTGGTCTCTTCATGGGACACACAGGCATGCCTATAATCTCCGGTCCCTTATGGGACACACAGGCATGCCTATAATCCTAGTTTTCTTCATGGGACACACAAGCATGCCTATAATCTCCGGTCTCTTCATGGGACACACAGGCATGCCTACAATCTCCCTTCTCTTCATGGGACACAAAGGCATGCATATAATCTCCGGTCTCTTCATGGGACACACAGGCATGCCTATAATCTCCGGTCTCTTCATGGGACACACAGGCATGCATATAATCTCCGGTCTCTTCATGGGACACACAGGCATGCCTATAATCTCCGGTCTCTTCATGGAACACACAGGCCTGCCTATAATCTGAGGTCTCTTCATGGGACACACAGTCATGCCTATAATCCGAGGTCTCTTCATGGGACACACAGACATGCCTATAATCTGAGGTCTCTTCATGGGACACCCAGGCATCCCTATAATCGGAGGTCTCTTCATGGGGCACACAGGCATGCCTATAAACTCGGTCTCTTCATGGGACGCACAGGCATGCCTATAATCCGAGTTCTCTTCATGGGACACACAGGCATGCCTATATTCTGAGGTCTCTTCATGGGACACACAAGCATGCCTATAATCTCTGGTCTCTTCATGGGACACACAGGCATCCCTACAATCTCTGGTCTCTTCATGGGACACAAAGGCATGCCTATAATCTCCGGTCTCTTCATGGGACACACAGGCATGCCTATAATCTCCGGTCTGTTCATGGGACACACAGGCATGCCTATATTCTCTGGTCTCTTCATGGGACACACAGGCATGCCTATAATCTCCAGTCTCTTCATGGGACACACAGGCATACCTATAATTTCCGGTCTCTTCATGGGACACACAGGCATGCCTACAATCTCCGGTCTCTTCATGGGACACACAGGCATGCCTATAATCTCCGTTCTCTTCATGGGACACAGGCATGCCTATAATCTCCGGTGTCTTCATGGGACACATGGCCATGTCTATAATTTCCGTTCTCTTCATGGGATACACAGGCATGCCTATAATCTCCAGTCTCTTCATGGGACACACAGGCATGCCTATTATCTCGGTCTTTTCATGGGATACACAGGCATGCCTATAATCTCTGGTCTCTTAATGAGACACACAGGCATGCCTTTAATCTGAGGTCTCTTCATGGGACACACAGGCATGCCTATAATCTCGGTCTCTTCATGGGACACACAGGCATGCCTATAATCTCCGGTGTCTTCATGGGACACATGGCCATGTCTATAATTTCCGTTCTCTTCATGGGATACACAGGCATGCCTATAATCTCCAGTCTCTTCATGGGACACACAGGCATGCCTATTATCTCGGTCTTTTCATGGGATACACAGGCATGCCTATAATCTCTGGTCTCTTAATGAGACACACAGGCATGCCTATAATCTGAGGTCTCTTCATGGGGCACACAGGCATGCCGAAATCTCCGGTGTCTTCATGGGATACACAGGCATGCCTATAATCTCCGGTCTCTTCATGGGACACACAGGCTTGCCTATAATCTCCGGTCTCTTCATGGGACACAGGCATGCCTATAATCTCCAGTCTTCATGGGACACAGGCATGCCTATAATCTCTAGTTTTCATGGGACACACAGGCATGCCTATAATCTCCGGTCTCTTCATGGGACACACAGGCATGCCTATAATCTCTGGTCTCTTCATGGGACACACAGGCATGCATATAATCTCCGGTCTCTTCATGGGACACACAGGCATGCCTATAATCTCCGGTCTCTTCATGGAACACACAGGCTTGTCTATAATCTGAGGTCTCTTCATGGGACACACAGGCATGCCCATAATCTGAGGTCTCTTCGTGGGACACACAGACATGCCTATAATCCGCAGTCTCTTCATGGGACACACAGGCATGCCTATAATCTCCGGTCTCTTCATGGGACACACAGGCATGCATATAATCTCCGTTCTCTTCATGGGACACAGGCATGCCTATAATCTCCGGTCTCTTCATGGGACACACAGGCATGCCTATAATCTCTGGTCTCTTCATGGGACACACAGGCATGCCTATAATCTCCAGTCTCTTAATGGGACACACAGGCATGCCTATAATCTCTGGTCTCTTCATGGGACACACAGGCATGCCTATAATCTCCGGTCCCTTATGGGACACACAGGCATGCCTATAATCCTAGTTTTCTTCATGGGACACACAAGCATGCCTATAATCTCCGGTCTCTTCATGGGACACATAGGCATGCCTACAATCTCCCTTCTCTTCATGGGACACACAGGCATGCCTATAATCTCCGGTCTCTTCATGGGACACACAGGCATGCCTATAATCTCCGGTCTCTTCATGGGACACACAGGCATGCATATAATCTCCGGTCTGTTCATGGGACACACAGGCATGCCTATAGTCTCCGGTCCCTTATGGGACACACAGGCATGCCTATAATCCTAGTTTTCTTCATGGGACACACAAGCATGCCTATAATCTCCGGTCTCTTCATGGGACACACAGGCATGCCTACAATCTCCCTTCTCTTCATGGGACACACAGGCATGCCTATAATCTCCAGTCTCTTCATGGGACACACAGGCATGCCTATAATCTCCGGTCTCTTCATGGGACACACAGGCATGCATATAATCTCCGGTCTCTTCATGGGACACACAGGCATGCCTATAATCCGAGGTCTCTTCATAGGACACACAGGCATGCCTATAATCTCCAGTCTCTTCATGGGACAAACAGGCATGCCTATAATCTCCGGTCTCTTCATGGGACACTCAGGCATGCCTATAATCTCCGGTCTCTTCATGGGACACACAGGCATGCCTATAATCTCTGGTCTCTTCATGGGACACACAGGCATGCCTATAATCTGAGTTCTCTTCATGGGACACACAGGCATGCTTATAATCTGAGGTCTCTATATGGGACACACAAGCATGCCTATAATCTCTGGTCTCTTCATGGGACACACAGGCATGCCTATAGTCCGAGTTCTCTTCAAGGGACACACAGGCATGCTTATATTCTGAGGTCTCTTCATGGGACACACAAGCATGCCTATAATCTCTGGTCTCTTCATGGGACACACAGGCATGCCTATAATCTTTGGTCTCTTCATGGGACACTCAGGCATGCCTATAATCCGAGGTCTCTTCCTGGGACACACAGGCATGCCTATAATCCAAGGTCTCTTCATGGGACACACAGGCATGCCTATAATCCGAGTTCTCTTCATGGGACAGACAGGCATGCCTATAATCTCTGGTCTCTTCATGGGACACACAGGCATGCCTATAGTTTCTGGTCACTTCATGGGACACATAAGCATGCCTATAATCTCCGGTCTCTTCATGGGACACACAGGCATGCGTATAATCCGAGGTCTCTTCATGGGACACACAGGCATGCCTATAATCTCCGATCTCTTCATGGGACACACAGGCATGCCTATAATCTCTGGTCTCTTCATGGGACACACAGGCATGCCTATAAGCCGAGGTCTCTTCATGGGACACACAGGCATGCCTATAATTTCTGGTCTCTTCATGGGACACACAGGCATGCCTATAATCTCCAATCTCTTCATTGGACACAGAGGCATGCCTATAATCTCTGGTCTCTTCATGGGACACACAGGCATGCCTATAATCTCCAGTCTCTTCATGAGACACACAGGCATGCCTATAATCTCTGATCTCTTCATGGGACACAGGCATGACTATAATCTCCGGTCTCTTCATGGGACACACAGGCATGCCTATAATCCGAGGTCGCTTCATGGGATACCCAGGCATCCCTATAATCCGAGGTCTCTTCATTGGGCACACAGGCATGCCGATAATCTCCGGTCTCTTCATGGGACACAGGCATGCCTATAATCTCCGGTTTCTTCATGGGACACACAGGCATGCCTATAATCTCCGGTCTCTTCATGGGACACACAAGCATGCCTATAATCTTTGGTCTCTTCATGGGACACACAGGCATGCCTATAATCTCTGGTCTCTTCATGGGATACACAGGCATGCCTATAATCTCTGATCTCTTAATGGGACACACAGGCATGCCTATAATCCGAGGTCTCTTCATGGGACACACAGGCATGCCTATAATCCGAGGTCTCTTCATGGGACACACAGGCATGCCTATAATCTCCAATCTCTTCATGGGACACACAGGCATGCCTATAATCTCCAGTCTCTTCATGGGACACACAGGCATGCCTATAATCTCCGGTCTCTTCATCGGACACACAGGCATGCATATAATCTCCGGTCTCTTCATGGGACACACAGGCATGCCTATAATCTCCGGTCTCTTCATGGAACACACAGGCCTGTCTATAATCTGAGGTCTCTTCATGGGACACACAGGCATGCCCATAATTAAAGGTCCCTTCGTGGGACACACAGACATGCCTATAATCCGCAGTCTCTTCATGGGACACACAGGCCTGTCTATAATCTGAGGTCTCTTCATGGGACACACAGGCATGCCTATAATCCTAGTTTTCTTCATGGGACACACAGGCATGCCTAAAATCCAAGGTCTCTTCATGGGACACATAGGCATGCCTATAATCTCTGGTCCCTTCATGGGACACACAGGCATGCCTATAATCCTAGTTCTCTTCATGGGACACACAGGCATGCCTATAATCTTCGGTCTCTTCATGCGACACATAAGCATGCCTATAATCTCCGGTCGCTTCATGGGATACACAGGCATGCCTATAATCTCCGGTCTCTTCATGGGACACACAGGCATGCCTGTAATCTTCGGTCTCTTCATGGGACACCCAGGCATCCCTATAATCAGAGGTCTCTTCATGGGGCACACAGGCATGCTGATAATCTCCGGTCTCTTCATGGGACACACAGGCATGCCTATAATCTCCGGTCTCTTCATGGGACACACAGGCATGCCTATAATCTCCGGTATCTTCATGGGACTCACAAGCATGCCTATAATCTTCGGTCTCTTCATGGGACACACAGGCATGCCTATAATCACTGGTCTCTTCATGGGACACACAGGCATGCCTATAATCTCCAGTCTCTTCATGGGACACACAGGCATGCCTACAATCCGAGTTTTCTTCATGGGATACACAGGCATGCCTATAATCTGAGATCTCTTCATGAGACACACAAGCATGCCTATAATCTCCGGTCTCTTCATGGGACACAGGCATGCCTACAATCTTTGGTCTCTTCATGGAACACAGGCATGCCTATAATCTCTGTTCTCTTCATGGGACACACAGGCATGCCTATAATCTCCGGTCTCTTCATGGGACATACAGGCATGCATATAATCTCTGGTCTCTTCATTGGACACAGGCATTCCTATAATCCGAGGTCTCTTCATGGGACACACAGGCATGCCTATAATCCGAGGTCTTTTCATGGGACACACAGACATGCCTATAATCCGAGGTCTCTTCATGGAACACACAGGCATGCCTATAATCCGAGGTCTCTTCATGGGGCACACAAGCATGCCTATAATCTCCGGTCTCTTCATGGGACACACAGGCATGCCTATAATCTCCGGTCTCTTAATGGGACATACAGGCATGTCTATAATTTCTAGTCTCTTAATGGGACACACGGGCATGCCTATAATCTCTGGTCTCTTCATGGGACACACATGCATGCCTATAATCTCTGGTCCCTTCATGGGACACACAGGCATGCCTATAATCCTAGTTCTCTTCATGGGACACACAGGCATGCCTATAATCTGAGGTCTCTTCATGGGACACACAAGCATGCCTATAATCTCCGGTCTCTTCATGGGACACACAGGCATACCTACAATCTCCCGTCTCTTCATGGGACACACAGGCATGCCTATAATCTCCGGTCTCTTCATGGGACACACAGGCATGACTATAATCTCCGGTTTCTTCATGGGACACACAGGCATGACTATAATCTCCGGTCTCTTCATGGGACACACAGGCATGCCTATAATCTCCGGTCTCTTCATGGAACACATAGGCCTGTCTATAATCTGAGGTCTCTTCATGGGACACACAGGCATACCCATAAACCGAGGTCTCTTCGTGGGACACACAGGCATGCCTATAATCCATGGTCTCTTCATGGGACACCCAGGCATCCCTATAATCGGAGCTCTCTTCATGGGACACACAGTCATGCCGATAATCTCCGGTCTCCTCATGGGACACACAGGCATGCCTATAATCTCTGGTCTCTTCATGGGACACACAGGCATGCCTATAATCTCCGGTCTCTTCATGGGACACACAGGCATGCCTATAATCTCTGGTCTCTTCATGAGACTCACAAGCATGCCTATAATCTTCGGTCTCCATGGGACACACAGGCATGCCTATAATCTCTGGTCTCTTCATGGGATACACAGGCATGCCTATAATCTCCGGTCTCTTCATGGGACACACAGCCATGCCTATAATACGATTTCTCTTCATGGGACACACAGGCATGCCTATAATCTGAGATCTCTTCATGGGACACACAGGTATGCCTACAATCTCCGGCCTCTTCATGGGACACACAGGCATGCCTACAATCTCCGGTCTCTTCATGGGACACACAGGCATGCATATAATATCTGGTCTCTTCATGGGACACACAAGCATTCCTATAATCCGAGGTCTCTTCATGGGACACACAGACATGCCTATAATCCGAGGTCTCTTCATGGGACACACAGGCATGCCTATAATCCGAGGTCTCTTCATGGGACACGCAAGCATGCCTATAATCTCCGGTCTCTTCATGGGACACACAGGCATGCCTATAATCTCTGGTCTCTTCATGGGACACACAGGCATGCCTATAATCTCCAGTCTCTTAATGGGACACACAGGCATGCCTATAATCTCTGGTCTCTTCATGGGACACACAGGCATGCCTATAATCTCTGGTCCCTTATGGGACACACAGGCATGCCTATAATCCTAGTTTTCTTCATGGGACACACAAGCATGCCTATAATCTCCGGTCTCTTCATGGGACACATAGGCATGCCTACAATCTCCCTTTTCTTCATGGGACACACAGGCATGCCTATAATCTCTGGTCTCTTCATGGGACACACAGGCATGCGTATAATCTCCGGTCTCTTCATGGGACACACAAGCATGCCTATAATCTTTGGTCTCTTCATGGGACACACAGGCATGCCTATAATCTCTGGTCTCTTCATGGGATACACAGGCATGCCTATAATCTCTGATCTCTTAATGGGACACACAGGCATGCCTATAATCCGAGGTCTCTTCATGGGACACACAGGCATGCCTATAATCCGAGGTCTCTTCATGGGACACACAGGCATGCCTATAATCTCCAATCTCTTCATGGGACACACAGGCATGCCTATAATCTCCAGTCTCTTCATGGGACACACAGGCATGCCTATAATCTCTGGTCTCTTCATCGGACACACAGGCATGCATATAATCTCCGGTCTCTTCATGGGACACACAGGCATGCCTATAATCTCCGGTCTCTTCATGGAACACACAGGCCTGTCTATAATCTGAGGTCTCTTCATGGGACACACAGGCATGCCCATAATTAAAGGTCCCTTCGTGGGACACACAGACATGCCTATAATCCGCAGTCTCTTCATGGGACACACAGGCCTGTCTATAATCTGAGGTCTCTTCATGGGACACACAGGCATGCCTATAATCCTAGTTTTCTTCATGGGACACACAGGCATGCCTAAAATCCAAGGTCTCTTCATGGGACACATAGGCATGCCTATAATCTCTGGTCCCTTCATGGGACACACAGGCATGCCTATAATCCTAGTTCTCTTCATGGGACACACAGGCATGCCTATAATCTTCGGTCTCTTCATGCGACACATAAGCATGCCTATAATCTCCGGTCGCTTCATGGGATACACAGGCATGCCTATAATCTCCGGTCTCTTCATGGGACACACAGGCATGCCTGTAATCTTCGGTCTCTTCATGGGACACCCAGGCATCCCTATAATCAGAGGTCTCTTCATGGGGCACACAGGCATGCTGATAATCTCCGGTCTCTTCATGGGACACACAGGCATGCCTATAATCTCCGGTCTCTTCATGGGACACACAGGCATGCCTATAATCTCCGGTATCTTCATGGGACTCACAAGCATGCCTATAATCTTCGGTCTCTTCATGGGACACACAGGCATGCCTATAATCACTGGTCTCTTCATGGGACACACAGGCATGCCTATAATCTCCAGTCTCTTCATGGGACACACAGGCATGCCTATAATCCGAGTTTTCTTCATGGGATACACAGGCATGCCTATAATCTGAGATCTCTTCATGAGACACACAAGCATGCCTATAATCTCCGGTCTCTTCATGGGACACAGGCATGCCTACAATCTTTGGTCTCTTCATGGAACACAGGCATGCCTATAATCTCTGTTCTCTTCATGGGACACACAGGCATGCCTATAATCTCCGGTCTCTTCATGGGACATACAGGCATGCATATAATCTCTGGTCTCTTCATTGGACACAGGCATTCCTATAATCCGAGGTCTCTTCATGGGACACACAGGCATGCCTATAATCCGAGGTCTTTTCATGGGACACACAGACATGCCTATAATCCGAGGTCTCTTCATGGAACACACAGGCATGCCTATAATCCGAGGTCTCTTCATGGGGCACACAAGCATGCCTATAATCTCCAGTCTCTTCATGGGACACACAGGCATGCCTATAATCTCCGGTCTCTTAATGGGACATACAGGCATGTCTATAATTTCTAGTCTCTTAATGGGACACACGGGCATGCCTATAATCTCTGGTCTCTTCATGGGACACACATGCATGCCTATAATCTCTGGTCCCTTCATGGGACACACAGGCATGCCTATAATCCTAGTTCTCTTCATGGGACACACAGGCATGCCTATAATCTGAGGTCTCTTCATGGGACACACAAGCATGCCTATAATCTCCGGTCTCTTCATGGGACACACAGGCATACCTACAATCTCCCGTCTCTTCATGGGACACACAGGCATGCCTATAATCTCCGGTCTCTTCATGGGACACACAGGCATGACTATAATCTCCGGTTTCTTCATGGGACACACAGGCATGACTATAATCTCCGGTCTCTTCATGGGACACACAGGCATGCCTATAATCTCCAGTCTCTTCATGGAACACATAGGCCTGTCTATAATCTGAGGTCTCTTCATGGGACACACAGGCATACCCATAAACCGAGGTCTCTTCGTGGGACACACAGGCATGCCTATAATCCATGGTCTCTTCATGGGACACCCAGGCATCCCTATAATCGGAGCTCTCTTCATGGGACACACAGTCATGCCGATAATCTCCGGTCTCCTCATGGGACACACAGGCATGCCTATAATCTCTGGTCTCTTCATGGGACACACAGGCATGCCTATAATCTCCGGTCTCTTCATGGGACACACAGGCATGCCTATAATCTCTGGTCTCTTCATGAGACTCACAAGCATGCCTATAATCTTCGGTCTCCATGGGACACACAGGCATGCCTATAATCTCTGGTCTCTTCATGGGATACACAGGCATGCCTATAATCTCCGGTCTCTTCATGGGACACACAGCCATGCCTATAATACGATTTCTCTTCATGGGACACACAGGCATGCCTATAATCTGAGATCTCTTCATGGGACACACAGGTATGCCTACAATCTCCGGTCTCTTCATGGGACACACAGGCATGCCTACAATCTCCGGCCTCTTCATGGGACACACAGGCATGCCTATAATCTCTGTTCTCTTCATGGGACACAGGCATGCCTATAATCTCCGGTCTCTTCATGGGACACACAGGCATGCATATAATATCTGGTCTCTTCATGGGACACACAAGCATTCCTATAATCCGAGGTCTCTTCATGGGACACACAGACATGCCTATAATCCGAGGTCTCTTCATGGGACACACAGGCATGCCTATAATCCGAGGTCTCTTCATGGGACACGCAAGCATGCCTATAATCTCCGGTCTCTTCATGGGACACACAGGCATGCCTATAATCTCTGGTCTCTTCATGGGACACACAGGCATGCCTATAATCTCCAGTCTCTTAATGGGACACACAGGCATGCCTATAATCTCTGGTCTCTTCATGGGACACACAGGCATGCCTATAATCTCTGGTCCCTTATGGGACACACAGGCATGCCTATAATCCTAGTTTTCTTCATGGGACACACAAGCATGCCTATAATCTCCGGTCTCTTCATGGGACACATAGGCATGCCTACAATCTCCCTTTTCTTCATGGGACACACAGGCATGCCTATAATCTCTGGTCTCTTCATGGGACACACAGGCATGCGTATAATCTCCGGTCTCTTCATGGGACACACAGGCATGCATATAATCTCCGGTCTCTTCATGGGATACACAGGCATGCCTATAATCTCTGGTCTCTTAATGAGACACACAGGCATGCCTATAATCTGAGGTCTCTTCATGGGGCACACAGGCATGCCGAAATCTCCGGTGTCTTCATGGGATACACAGGCATGCCTATAATCTCCGGTCTCTTCATGGGACACACAGGCTTGCCTATAATCTCCGGTCTCTTCATGGGACACAGGCATGCCTATAATCTCCAGTCTTCATGGGACACAGGCATGCCTATAATCTCTAGTTTTCATGGGACACACAGGCATGCCTATAATCTCCGGTCTCTTCATGGGACACACAGGCATGCCTATAATCTCCGGTCTCTTCATGGGACACACAGGCATGCATATAATCTCCGGTCTCTTCATGGGACACACAGGCATGCCTATAATCTCCGGTCTCTTCATGGAACACACAGGCTTGTCTATAATCTGAGGTCTCTTCATGGGACACACAGGCATGCCTATAATCTCCGGTCTCTTAATGGGACATACAGGCATGTCTATAATTTCTAGTCTCTTAATGGGACACACGGGCATGCCTATAATCTCTGGTCTCTTCATGGGACACACATGCATGCCTATAATCTCTGGTCCCTTCATGGGACACACAGGCATGCCTATAATCCTAGTTCTCTTCATGGGACACACAGGCATGCCTATAATCTGAGGTCTCTTCATGGGACACACAAGCATGCCTATAATCTCCGGTCTCTTCATGGGACACACAGGCATACCTACAATCTCCCGTCTCTTCATGGGACACACAGGCATGCCTATAATCTCCGGTCTCTTCATGGGACACACAGGCATGACTATAATCTCCGGTTTCTTCATGGGACACACAGGCATGACTATAATCTCCGGTCTCTTCATGGGACACACAGGCATGCCTATAATCTCCGGTCTCTTCATGGAACACATAGGCCTGTCTATAATCTGAGGTCTCTTCATGGGACACACAGGCATACCCATAAACCGAGGTCTCTTCGTGGGACACACAGGCATGCCTATAATCCATGGTCTCTTCATGGGACACCCAGGCATCCCTATAATCGGAGCTCTCTTCATGGGACACACAGTCATGCCGATAATCTCCGGTCTCCTCATGGGACACACAGGCATGCCTATAATCTCTGGTCTCTTCATGGGACACACAGGCATGCCTATAATCTCCGGTCTCTTCATGGGACACACAGGCATGCCTATAATCTCTGGTCTCTTCATGAGACTCACAAGCATGCCTATAATCTTCGGTCTCCATGGGACACACAGGCATGCCTATAATCTCTGGTCTCTTCATGGGATACACAGGCATGCCTATAATCTCCGGTCTCTTCATGGGACACACAGCCATGCCTATAATACGATTTCTCTTCATGGGACACACAGGCATGCCTATAATCTGAGATCTCTTCATGGGACACACAGGTATGCCTACAATCTCCGGTCTCTTCATGGGACACACAGGCATGCCTACAATCTCCGGCCTCTTCATGGGACACACAGGCATGCCTATAATCTCTGTTCTCTTCATGGGACACAGGCATGCCTATAATCTCCGGTCTCTTCATGGGACACACAGGCATGCATATAATATCTGGTCTCTTCATGGGACACACAAGCATTCCTATAATCCGAGGTCTCTTCATGGGACACACAGACATGCCTATAATCCGAGGTCTCTTCATGGGACACACAGGCATGCCTATAATCCGAGGTCTCTTCATGGGACACGCAAGCATGCCTATAATCTCCGGTCTCTTCATGGGACACACAGGCATGCCTATAATCTCTGGTCTCTTCATGGGACACACAGGCATGCCTATAATCTCCAGTCTCTTAATGGGACACACAGGCATGCCTATAATCTCTGGTCTCTTCATGGGACACACAGGCATGCCTATAATCTCTGGTCCCTTATGGGACACACAGGCATGCCTATAATCCTAGTTTTCTTCATGGGACACACAAGCATGCCTATAATCTCCGGTCTCTTCATGGGACACATAGGCATGCCTACAATCTCCCTTTTCTTCATGGGACACACAGGCATGCCTATAATCTCTGGTCTCTTCATGGGACACACAGGCATGCGTATAATCTCCGGTCTCTTCATGGGACACACAGGCATGCATATAATCTCCGGTCTCTTCATGGGATACACAGGCATGCCTATAATCTCTGGTCTCTTAATGAGACACACAGGCATGCCTATAATCTGAGGTCTCTTCATGGGGCACACAGGCATGCCGAAATCTCCGGTGTCTTCATGGGATACACAGGCATGCCTATAATCTCCGGTCTCTTCATGGGACACACAGGCTTGCCTATAATCTCCGGTCTCTTCATGGGACACAGGCATGCCTATAATCTCCAGTCTTCATGGGACACAGGCATGCCTATAATCTCTAGTTTTCATGGGACACACAGGCATGCCTATAATCTCCGGTCTCTTCATGGGACACACAGGCATGCCTATAATCTCCGGTCTCTTCATGGGACACACAGGCATGCATATAATCTCCGGTCTCTTCATGGGACACACAGGCATGCCTATAATCTCCGGTCTCTTCATGGAACACACAGGCTTGTCTATAATCTGAGGTCTCTTCATGGGACACACAGGCATGCCCATAATCTGAGGTCTCTTCGTGGGACACACAGACATGCCTATAATCCGCAGTCTCTTCATGGGACACACAGGCATGCTTATAATCTCCGGTCTCTTCATGGGACACACAGGCATGCATATAATCTCCGTTCTCTTCATAGGACACAGGCATGCCTATGATCTCCGGTCTCTTCATGGGACACACAGGCATGCCTATAATCTCTGGTCTCTTCATGGGACACACAGGCATGCCTATAATCTCCAGTCTCTTAATGGGACACACAGGCATGCCTATAATCTCTGGTCTCTTCATGGGACACACAGGCATGCCTATAATCTCCGGTCCCTTATGGGACACACAGGCATGCCTATAATCTCCAGTCTCTTCATGGGACACACAGGCATGCCTATAATCTCCGGTCTCTTAATGGGACATACAGGCATGTCTATAATTTCTAGTCTCTTAATGGGACACACGGGCATGCCTATAATCTCTGGTCTCTTCATGGGACACACATGCATGCCTATAATCTCTGGTCCCTTCATGGGACACACAGGCATGCCTATAATCCTAGTTCTCTTCATGGGACACACAGGCATGCCTATAATCTGAGGTCTCTTCATGGGACACACAAGCATGCCTATAATCTCCGGTCTCTTCATGGGACACACAGGCATACCTACAATCTCCCGTCTCTTCATGGGACACACAGGCATGCCTATAATCTCCGGTCTCTTCATGGGACACACAGGCATGACTATAATCTCCGGTTTCTTCATGGGACACACAGGCATGACTATAATCTCCGGTCTCTTCATGGGACACACAGGCATGCCTATAATCTCCGGTCTCTTCATGGAACACATAGGCCTGTCTATAATCTGAGGTCTCTTCATGGGACACACAGGCATACCCATAAACCGAGGTCTCTTCGTGGGACACACAGGCATGCCTATAATCCATGGTCTCTTCATGGGACACCCAGGCATCCCTATAATCGGAGCTCTCTTCATGGGACACACAGTCATGCCGATAATCTCCGGTCTCCTCATGGGACACACAGGCATGCCTATAATCTCTGGTCTCTTCATGGGACACACAGGCATGCCTATAATCTCCGGTCTCTTCATGGGACACACAGGCATGCCTATAATCTCTGGTCTCTTCATGAGACTCACAAGCATGCCTATAATCTTCGGTCTCCATGGGACACACAGGCATGCCTATAATCTCTGGTCTCTTCATGGGATACACAGGCATGCCTATAATCTCCGGTCTCTTCATGGGACACACAGCCATGCCTATAATACGATTTCTCTTCATGGGACACACAGGCATGCCTATAATCTGAGATCTCTTCATGGGACACACAGGTATGCCTACAATCTCCGGTCTCTTCATGGGACACACAGGCATGCCTACAATCTCCGGCCTCTTCATGGGACACACAGGCATGCCTATAATCTCTGTTCTCTTCATGGGACACAGGCATGCCTATAATCTCCGGTCTCTTCATGGGACACACAGGCATGCATATAATATCTGGTCTCTTCATGGGACACACAAGCATTCCTATAATCCGAGGTCTCTTCATGGGACACACAGACATGCCTATAATCCGAGGTCTCTTCATGGGACACACAGGCATGCCTATAATCCGAGGTCTCTTCATGGGACACGCAAGCATGCCTATAATCTCCGGTCTCTTCATGGGACACACAGGCATGCCTATAATCTCTGGTCTCTTCATGGGACACACAGGCATGCCTATAATCTCCAGTCTCTTAATGGGACACACAGGCATGCCTATAATCTCTGGTCTCTTCATGGGACACACAGGCATGCCTATAATCTCTGGTCCCTTATGGGACACACAGGCATGCCTATAATCCTAGTTTTCTTCATGGGACACACAAGCATGCCTATAATCTCCGGTCTCTTCATGGGACACATAGGCATGCCTACAATCTCCCTTTTCTTCATGGGACACACAGGCATGCCTATAATCTCTGGTCTCTTCATGGGACACACAGGCATGCGTATAATCTCCGGTCTCTTCATGGGACACACAGGCATGCATATAATCTCCGGTCTCTTCATGGGATACACAGGCATGCCTATAATCTCTGGTCTCTTAATGAGACACACAGGCATGCCTATAATCTGAGGTCTCTTCATGGGGCACACAGGCATGCCGAAATCTCCGGTGTCTTCATGGGATACACAGGCATGCCTATAATCTCCGGTCTCTTCATGGGACACACAGGCTTGCCTATAATCTCCGGTCTCTTCATGGGACACAGGCATGCCTATAATCTCCAGTCTTCATGGGACACAGGCATGCCTATAATCTCTAGTTTTCATGGGACACACAGGCATGCCTATAATCTCCGGTCTCTTCATGGGACACACAGGCATGCCTATAATCTCCGGTCTCTTCATGGGACACACAGGCATGCATATAATCTCCGGTCTCTTCATGGGACACACAGGCATGCCTATAATCTCCGGTCTCTTCATGGAACACACAGGCTTGTCTATAATCTGAGGTCTCTTCATGGGACACACAGGCATGCCCATAATCTGAGGTCTCTTCGTGGGACACACAGACATGCCTATAATCCGCAGTCTCTTCATGGGACACACAGGCATGCTTATAATCTCCGGTCTCTTCATGGGACACACAGGCATGCATATAATCTCCGTTCTCTTCATAGGACACAGGCATGCCTATGATCTCCGGTCTCTTCATGGGACACACAGGCATGCCTATAATCTCTGGTCTCTTCATGGGACACACAGGCATGCCTATAATCTCCAGTCTCTTAATGGGACACACAGGCATGCCTATAATCTCTGGTCTCTTCATGGGACACACAGGCATGCCTATAATCTCCGGTCTCTTCATGGGACACACAGGCATGCCTACAATCTCCGGTCTCTTCATGGGACACACAGGCATGCCTATAATCTCCGTTCTCTTCATGGGACACAGGCATGCCTATAATCTCCGGTCTCTTCATGGGACACACAGGCATGCATATAATCCCTGGTCTCTTCATGGGACACACAGGCATGCCTATAATCTCTGGTCTCTTCATGGGACACACAGGCATGCCTATAATCTCCAGTCTCTTAATGGGACACACAGGCATGCCTATAATCTCTGGTCTCTTCATGGGACACACAGGCATGCCTATAATCTCCGGTCCCTTATGGGACACACAGGCATGCCTATAATCCTAGTTTTCTTCATGGGACACACAAGCATGCCTATAATCTCCGGTCTCTTCATGGGACACATAGGCATGCCTACAATCTCCAATCTCTTCATTGGACACAGAGGCATGCCTATAATCTCCAGTCTCTTCATGGGACATATAGGCATGCCTATAATCTCTGGTCTCTTCATGGGACACACAGGCATGCCTATAATCTCCAGTCTCTTCATGAGACACACAGGCATGCCTATAATCTCTGATCTCTTCATGGGACACAGGCATGACTATAATCTCCGGTCTCTTCATGGGACACACAGGCATGCCTATAATCCGAGGTCGCTTCATGGGATACCCAGGCATCCCTATAATCCGAGGTCTCTTCATTGGGCACACAGGCATGCCGATAATCTCCGGTCTCTTCATGGGACACAGGCATGCCTATAATCTCCGGTTTCTTCATGGGACACACAGGCATGCCTATAATCTCCGGTCTCTTCATGGGACACACAAGCATGCCTATAATCTTTGGTCTCTTCATGGGACACACAGGCATGCCTATAATCTCTGGTCTCTTCATGGGATACACAGGCATGCCTATAATCTCTGATCTCTTAATGGGACACACAGGCATGCCTATAATCCGAGGTCTCTTCATGGGACACACAGGCATGCCTATAATCCGAGGTCTCTTCATGGGACACACAGGCATGCCTATAATCTCCAATCTCTTCATGGGACACACAGGCATGCCTATAATCTCCAGTCTCTTCATGGGACACACAGGCATGCCTATAATCTCCGGTCTCTTAATGGGACATACAGGCATGTCTATAATTTCTAGTCTCTTAATGGGACACACGGGCATGCCTATAATCTCTGGTCTCTTCATGGGACACACATGCATGCCTATAATCTCTGGTCCCTTCATGGGACACACAGGCATGCCTATAATCCTAGTTCTCTTCATGGGACACACAGGCATGCCTATAATCTGAGGTCTCTTCATGGGACACACAAGCATGCCTATAATCTCCGGTCTCTTCATGGGACACACAGGCATACCTACAATCTCCCGTCTCTTCATGGGACACACAGGCATGCCTATAATCTCCGGTCTCTTCATGGGACACACAGGCATGACTATAATCTCCGGTTTCTTCATGGGACACACAGGCATGACTATAATCTCCGGTCTCTTCATGGGACACACAGGCATGCCTATAATCTCCGGTCTCTTCATGGAACACATAGGCCTGTCTATAATCTGAGGTCTCTTCATGGGACACACAGGCATACCCATAAACCGAGGTCTCTTCGTGGGACACACAGGCATGCCTATAATCCATGGTCTCTTCATGGGACACCCAGGCATCCCTATAATCGGAGCTCTCTTCATGGGACACACAGTCATGCCGATAATCTCCGGTCTCCTCATGGGACACACAGGCATGCCTATAATCTCTGGTCTCTTCATGGGACACACAGGCATGCCTATAATCTCCGGTCTCTTCATGGGACACACAGGCATGCCTATAATCTCTGGTCTCTTCATGAGACTCACAAGCATGCCTATAATCTTCGGTCTCCATGGGACACACAGGCATGCCTATAATCTCTGGTCTCTTCATGGGATACACAGGCATGCCTATAATCTCCGGTCTCTTCATGGGACACACAGCCATGCCTATAATACGATTTCTCTTCATGGGACACACAGGCATGCCTATAATCTGAGATCTCTTCATGGGACACACAGGTATGCCTACAATCTCCGGTCTCTTCATGGGACACACAGGCATGCCTACAATCTCCGGCCTCTTCATGGGACACACAGGCATGCCTATAATCTTTGTTCTCTTCATGGGACACAGGCATGCCTATAATCTCCGGTCTCTTCATGGGACACACAGGCATGCATATAATATCTGGTCTCTTCATGGGACACACAAGCATTCCTATAATCCGAGGTCTCTTCATGGGACACACAGACATGCCTATAATCCGAGGTCTCTTCATGGGACACACAGGCATGCCTATAATCCGAGGTCTCTTCATGGGACACGCAAGCATGCCTATAATCTCCGGTCTCTTCATGGGACACACAGGCATGCCTATAATCTCTGGTCTCTTCATGGGACACACAGGCATGCCTATAATCTCCAGTCTCTTAATGGGACACACAGGCATGCCTATAATCTCTGGTCTCTTCATGGGACACACAGGCATGCCTATAATCTCTGGTCCCTTATGGGACACACAGGCATGCCTATAATCCTAGTTTTCTTCATGGGACACACAAGCATGCCTATAATCTCCGGTCTCTTCATGGGACACATAGGCATGCCTACAATCTCCCTTTTCTTCATGGGACACACAGGCATGCCTATAATCTCTGGTCTCTTCATGGGACACACAGGCATGCGTATAATCTCTGGTCTCTTCATGGGACACACAGGCATGCATATAATCTCCGGTCTCTTCATGGGACACACAGGCATGCCTATAATCTCCGGTCTCTTCATGGAACACACAGGCTTGTCTATAATCTGAGGTCTCTTCATGGGACACACAGGCATGCCCATAATCTGAGGTCTCTTCGTGGGACACACAGACATGCCTATAATCCGCAGTCTCTTCATGGGACACACAGGCATGCCTATAATCTCCGGTCTCTTCATGGGACACACAGGCATGCATATAATCTCCGTTCTCTTCATGGGACACAGGCATGCCTATAATCTCCGGTCTCTTCATGGGACACACAGGCATGCCTATAATCTCTGGTCTCTTCATGGGACACACAGGCATGCCTATAATCTCCAGTCTCTTAATGGGACACACAGGCATGCCTATAATCTCTGGTCTCTTCATGGGACACACAGGCATGCCTATAATCTCCGGTCCCTTATGGGACACACAGGCATGCCTATAATCCTAGTTTTCTTCATGGGACACACAAGCATGCCTATAATCTCCGGTCTCTTCATGGGACACATAGGCATGCCTACAATCTCCCTTCTCTTCATGGGACACACAGGCATGCCTATAATCTCCGGTCTCTTCATGGGACACATAGGCATGCCTATAATCTCCGGTCTCTTCATGGGACACACAGGCATGCATATAATCTCCGGTCTCTTCATGGGACACACAGGCATGCCTATAATCTCCGGTCTCTTCATGGAACACACAGGCTTGTCTATAATCTGAGGTCTCTTCATGGGACACACAGGCATGCCCATAATCTGAGGTCTCTTCGTGGGACACACAGACATGCCTATAATCCGCAGTCTCTTCATGGGACACACAGGCATGCCTATAATCTCCGGTCTCTTCATGGGACACACAGGCATGCATATAATCTCCGGTCTCTTAATGGGACACACAGGCATGCCTATAATCTCTGATCTCATCATGGGACACACAGGCATGCCTATAATCTCCGGTCCCTTATGGGACACACAGGCATGCCTATAATCCTAGTTTTCTTCATGGGACACACAAGCATGCCTATAATCTCCGGTCTCTTCATGGGACACACAGGCATGCCTACAATCTCCCTTCTCTTCATGGGACACACAGGCATGCCTATAATCTCTGGTCTCTTCATGGGACACACAGGCATGCCTATAATCTCCGGTCTCTTCATGGGACACACAGGCATGCATATAATCTCCGGTCTGTTCATGGGACACACAGGCATGCCTATAGTCTCCGGTCTCTTCATGAGACTCACAAGCATGCCTATAATCTTCGGTCTCCATGGGACACACAGGCATGCCTATAATCTCTGGTCTCTTCATGGGACACACAGGCATGCCTATAATCTCTGGTCTCTTCATGGGACACACAGCCATGCCTATAATACGATTTCTCTTCATGGGACACACAGGCATGCCTATAATCTGAGATCTCTTCATGGGACACATGGGTATGCCTACAATCTCCGGTCTCTTCATGGGACACACAGGCATGCCTACAATCTCCGGTCTCTTCATGGGACACACAGGCATGCCTATAATCTCCGTTCTCTTCATGGGACACAGGCATGCCTATAATCTCCGGTCTCTTCATGGGACACACAGGCATGCATATAATCTCTGGTCTCTTCATGGGACACACAGGCATGCCTATAATCTCCGGTCCCTTATGGGACACACAGGCATGCTTATAATCCTAGTTTTCTTCATGGGACACACAAGCATGCCTATAATCTCCGGTCTCTTCATGGGACACACAGGCATGCCTACAATCTCCCTTCTATTCATGGGACACACAGGCATGCCTATAATCTCCGGTCTCTTCATGGGACACACAGGCATGCCTATAATCTCCGGTCTCTTCATGGGACACACAGGCATGCATATAATCTCCGGTCTCTTCATGGGACACACAGGCATGCCTATAATCTCCGGTCTCTTCATGGAACACACAGGCCTGCCTATAATCTCCGGTCTCTTAATGGGACACACAGGCATGCCTATAATCTCTGGTCTCTTCATGGGACACACAGGCATGCCTATAATCTCCGGTCCCTTATGGGACACACAGGCATGCCTATAATCCTAGTTTTCTTCATGGGACACACAAGCATGCCTATAATCTCCGGTCTCTTCATGGGACACACAGGCATGCCTACAATCTCCCTTCTCTTCATGGGACACACAGGCATGCCTATAATCTCCGGTCTCTTCATGGGACACACAGGCATGCCTATAATCTCCGGTCTCTTCATGGGACACACAGGCATGCATATAATCTCCGGTCTCTTCATGGGACACACAGGCATGCCTATAATCTCCGGTCTCTTCATGGAACACACAGGCCTGCCTATAATCTGAGGTCTCTTCATGGGACACACAGTCATGCCTATAATCCGAGGTCTCTTCATGGGACACACAGACATGCCTATAATCTGAGGTCTCTTCATGGGACACCCAGGCATCCCTATAATCGGAGGTCTCTTCATGGGGCACACAGGCATGCCTATAAACTCGGTCTCTTCATGGGACGCACAGGCATGCCTATAATCCGAGTTCTCTTCATGGGACACACAGGCATGCCTATATTCTGAGGTCTCTTCATGGGACACACAAGCATGCCTATAATCTCCGGTCTCTTCATGGGACACACAGGCATCCCTACAATCTCTGGTCTCTTCATGGGACACAAAGGCATGCCTATAATCTCCGGTCTCTTCATGGGACACACAGGCATGCCTATAATCTCCGGTCTGTTCATGGGACACACAGGCATGCCTATATTCTCTGGTCTCTTCATGGGACACACAGGCATGCCTATAATCTCCAGTCTCTTCATGGGACACACAGGCATACCTATAATTTCCGGTCTCTTCATGGGACACACAGGCATGCCTTTAATCTGAGGTCTCTTCATGGGACACACAGGCATGCCTATAATCTCGGTCTCTTCATGGGACACACAGGCATGCCTATAATCTCCGGTGTCTTCATGGGACACATGGCCATGTCTATAATTTCCGTTCTCTTCATGGGACACACAGGCATGCCTATAATCTCCAGTCTCTTCATGGGACACACAGGCATGCCTATTATCTCGGTCTCTTCATGGGACACACAAACATGCCTATAATCTCGGTCTTTTCATGGGATACACAGGCATGCCTATAATCTCTGGTCTCTTAATGAGACACACAGGCATGCCTATAATCTGAGGTCTCTTCATGGGGCACACAGGCATGCCGAAATCTCCGGTGTCTTCATGGGATACACAGGCATGCCTATAATCTCCGGTCTCTTCATGGGACACACAGGCTTGCCTATAATCTCCGGTCTCTTCATGGGACACAGGCATGCCTATAATCTCCAGTCTTCATGGGACACAGGCATGCCTATAATCTCTAGTTTTCATGGGACACACAGGCATGCCTATAATCTCCGGTCTCTTCATGGGACACACAGGCATGCCTATAATCTCCGGTCTCTTCATGGGACACACAGGCATGCATATAATCTCCGGTCTCTTCATGGGACACACAGGCATGCCTATAATCTCCGGTCTCTTCATGGAACACACAGGCTTGTCTATAATCTGAGGTCTCTTCATGGGACACACAGGCATGCCCATAATCTGAGGTCTCTTCGTGGGACACACAGACATGCCTATAATCCGCAGTCTCTTCATGGGACACACAGGCATGCCTATAATCTCCGGTCTCTTCATGGGACACACAGGCATGCATATAATCTCCGTTCTCTTCATGGGACACAGGCATGCCTATAATCTCCGGTCTCTTCATGGGACACACAGGCATGCCTATAATCTCTGGTCTCTTCATGGGACACACACGCATGCCTATAATCTCCAGTCTCTTAATGGGACACACAGGCATGCCTATAATCTCTGGTCTCTTCATGGGACACACAGGCATGCCTATAATCTCCGGTCCCTTATGGGACACACAGGCATGCCTATAATCCTAGTTTTCTTCATGGGACACACAAGCATGCCTATAATCTCCGGTCTCTTCATGGGACACATAGGCATGCCTACAATCTCCCTTCTCTTCATGGGACACACAGGCATGCCTATAATCTCCGGTCTCTTCATGGGACACATAGGCATGCCTATAATCTCTGGTCTCTTCATGGGACACACAGGCATGCCTACAATCTCCGGTCTCTTCATGGGACACACAGGCATGCCTATAATCTCTGTTCTCTTCATGGGACACAGGCATGCCTATAATCTCCGGTCTCTTCATGGGACACACAGGCATGCATATAATCCCTGGTCTCTTCATGGGACACACAGGCATGCCTATAATCTCCGGTCCCTTATGGGACACACAGGCATGCCTATAATCCTAGTTTTCTTCATGGGACACACAAGCATGCCTATAATCTCCGGTCTCTTCATGGGACACACAGGCATGCCTACAATCTCCCTTCTCTTCATGGGACACACAGGCATGCCTATAATCTCCAGTCTCTTCATGGGACACACAGGCATGCCTATAATCTCCGGTCTCTTCATGGGACACACAGGCATGCATATAATCTCCGGTCTCTTCATGGGACACACAGGCATGCCTATAATCCGAGGTCTCTTCATAGGACACACAGGCATGCCTATAATCTCCGGTCTCTTCATGGGACAAACAGGCATGCCTATAATCTCCGGTCTCTTCATGGGACACTCAGGCATGCCTATAATCTCCGGTCTCTTCATGGGACACACAGGCATGCCTATAATCTCTGGTCTCTTCATGGGACACACAGGCATGCCTATAATCTGAGTTCTCTTCATGGGACACACAGGCATGCTTATAATCTGTGGTCTCTATATGGGACACACAAGCATGCCTATAATCTCTGGTCTCTTCATGGGACACACAGGCATGCCTATAGTCCGAGTTCTCTTCATGGGACACACAGGCATGCTTATATTCTGAGGTCTCTTCATGGGACACACAAGCATGCCTATAATCTCTGGTCTCTTCATGGGACACACAGGCATGCCTATAATCTTTGGTCTCTTCATGGGACACTCAGGCATGCCTATAATCCGAGGTCTCTTCCTGGGACACACAGGCATGCCTATAATCCAAGGTCTCTTCATGGGACACACAGGCATGCCTATAATCCGAGTTCTCTTCATGGGACAGACAGGCATGCCTATAATCTCTGGTCTCTTCATGGGACACACAGGCATGCCTATAGTTTCTGGTCACTTCATGGGACACATAAGCATGCCTATAATCTCCGGTCTCTTCATGGGACACACAGGCATGCGTATAATCCGAGGTCTCTTCATGGGACACACAGGCATGCCTATAATCTCCGATCTCTTCATGGGACACACAGGCATGCCTATAATCTCTGGTCTCTTCATGGGACACACAGGCATGCCTATAATCCGAGGTCTCTTCATGGGACACACAGGCATGCCTATAATTTCTGGTCTCTTCATGGGACACACAGGCATGCCTATAATCTCCAATCTCTTCATTGGACACAGAGGCATGCCTATAATCTCCAGTCTCTTCATGGGACATATAGGCATGCCTATAATCTCTGGTCTCTTCATGGGACACACAGGCATGCCTATAATCTCCAGTCTCTTCATGAGACACACAGGCATGCCTATAATCTCTGATCTCTTCATGGGACACAGGCATGACTATAATCTCCGGTCTCTTCATGGGACACACAGGCATGCCTATAATCCGAGGTCGCTTCATGGGATACCCAGGCATCCCTATAATCCGAGGTCTCTTCATTGGGCACACAGGCATGCCGATAATCTCCGGTCTCTTCATGGGACACAGGCATGCCTATAATCTCCGGTTTCTTCATGGGACACACAGGCATGCCTATAATCTCCGGTCTCTTCATGGGACACACAAGCATGCCTATAATCTTTGGTCTCTTCATGGGACACACAGGCATGCCTATAATCTCTGGTCTCTTCATGGGATACACAGGCATGCCTATAATCTCTGATCTCTTAATGGGACACACAGGCATGCCTATAATCCGAGGTCTCTTCATGGGACACACAGGCATGCCTATAATCCGAGGTCTCTTCATGGGACACACAGGCATGCCTATAATCTCCAATCTCTTCATGGGACACACAGGCATGCCTATAATCTCCAGTCTCTTCATGGGACACACAGGCATGCCTATAATCTCCGGTCTCTTCATCGGACACACAGGCATGCATATAATCTCCGGTCTCTTCATGGGACACACAGGCATGCCTATAATCTCCGGTCTCTTCATGGAACACACAGGCCTGTCTATAATCTGAGGTCTCTTCATGGGACACACAGGCATGCCCATAATTAAAGGTCCCTTCGTGGGACACACAGACATGCCTATAATCCGCAGTCTCTTCATGGGACACACAGGCCTTTCTATAATCTGAGGTCTCTTCATGGGACACACAGGCATGCCTATAATCCTAGTTTTCTTCATGGGACACACAGGCATGCCTAAAATCCAAGGTCTCTTCATGGGACACATAGGCATGCCTATAATCTCTGGTCCCTTCATGGGACACACAGGCATGCCTATAATCCTAGTTCTCTTCATGGGACACACAGGCATGCCTATAATCTTCGGTCTCTTCATGCGACACATAAGCATGCCTATAATCTCCGGTCGCTTCATGGGATACACAGGCATGCCTATAATCTCCGGTCTCTTCATGGGACACACAGGCATGCCTGTAATCTTCGGTCTCTTCATGGGACACCCAGGCATCCCTATAATCAGAGGTCTCTTCATGGGGCACACAGGCATGCTGATAATCTCCGGTCTCTTCATGGGACACACAGGCATGCCTATAATCTCCGGTCTCTTCATGGGACACACAGGCATGCCTATAATCTCCGGTATCTTCATGGGACTCACAAGCATGCCTATAATCTTCGGTCTCTTCATGGGACACACAGGCATGCCTATAATCACTGGTCTCTTCATGGGACACACAGGCATGCCTATAATCTCCAGTCTCTTCATGGGACACACAGGCATGCCTATAATCCGAGTTTTCTTCATGGGATACACAGGCATGCCTATAATCTGAGATCTCTTCATGAGACACACAAGCATGCCTATAATCTCCGGTCTCTTCATGGGACACAGGCATGCCTACAATCTTTGGTCTCTTCATGGAACACAGGCATGCCTATAATCTCTGTTCTCTTCATGGGACACACAGGCATGCCTATAATCTCCGGTCTCTTCATGGGACATACAGGCATGCATATAATCTCTGGTCTCTTCATTGGACACAGGCATTCCTATAATCCGAGGTCTCTTCATGGGACACACAGGCATGCCTATAATCCGAGGTCTTTTCATGGGACACACAGACATGCCTATAATCCGAGGTCTCTTCATGGAACACACAGGCATGCCTATAATCCGAGGTCTCTTCATGGGGCACACAAGCATGCCTATAATCTCCGGTCTCTTCATGGGACACACAGGCATGCCTATAATCTCCGGTCTCTTAATGGGACATACAGGCATGTCTATAATTTCTAGTCTCTTAATGGGACACACGGGCATGCCTATAATCTCTGGTCTCTTCATGGGACACACATGCATGCCTATAATCTCTGGTCCCTTCATGGGACACACAGGCATGCCTATAATCCTAGTTCTCTTCATGGGACACACAGGCATGCCTATAATCTGAGGTCTCTTCATGGGACACACAAGCATGCCTATAATCTCCGGTCTCTTCATGGGACACACAGGCATACCTACAATCTCCCGTCTCTTCATGGGACACACAGGCATGCCTATAATCTCCGGTCTCTTCATGGGACACACAGGCATGACTATAATCTCCGGTTTCTTCATGGGACACACAGGCATGACTATAATCTCCGGTCTCTTCATGGGACACACAGGCATGCCTATAATCTCCGGTCTCTTCATGGAACACATAGGCCTGTCTATAATCTGAGGTCTCTTCATGGGACACACAGGCATACCCATAAACCGAGGTCTCTTCGTGGGACACACAGGCATGCCTATAATCCATGGTCTCTTCATGGGACACCCAGGCATCCCTATAATCGGAGCTCTCTTCATGGGACACACAGTCATGCCGATAATCTCCGGTCTCCTCATGGGACACACAGGCATGCCTATAATCTCTGGTCTCTTCATGGGACACACAGGCATGCCTATAATCTCCGGTCTCTTCATGGGACACACAGGCATGCCTATAATCTCTGGTCTCTTCATGAGACTCACAAGCATGCCTATAATCTTCGGTCTCCATGGGACACACAGGCATGCCTATAATCTCTGGTCTCTTCATGGGATACACAGGCATGCCTATAATCTCCGGTCTCTTCATGGGACACACAGCCATGCCTATAATACGATTTCTCTTCATGGGACACACAGGCATGCCTATAATCTGAGATCTCTTCATGGGACACACAGGTATGCCTACAATCTCCGGTCTCTTCATGGGACACACAGGCATGCCTACAATCTCCGGCCTCTTCATGGGACACACAGGCATGCCTATAATCTCTGTTCTCTTCATGGGACACAGGCATGCCTATAATCTCCGGTCTCTTCATGGGACACACAGGCATGCATATAATATCTGGTCTCTTCATGGGACACACAAGCATTCCTATAATCCGAGGTCTCTTCATGGGACACACAGACATGCCTATAATCCGAGGTCTCTTCATGGGACACACAGGCATGCCTATAATCTCCGGTCTCTTCATGGGACACGCAAGCATGCCTATAATCTCCGGTCTCTTCATGGGACACACAGGCATGCCTATAATCTCTGGTCTCTTCATGGGACACACAGGCATGCCTATAATCTCCAGTCTCTTAATGGGACACACAGGCATGCCTATAATCTCTGGTCTCTTCATGGGACACACAGGCATGCCTATAATCTCTGGTCCCTTATGGGACACACAGGCATGCCTATAATCCTAGTTTTCTTCATGGGACACACAAGCATGCCTATAATCTCCGGTCTCTTCATGGGACACATAGGCATGCCTACAATCTCCCTTTTCTTCATGGGACACACAGGCATGCCTATAATCTCTGGTCTCTTCATGGGACACACAGGCATGCGTATAATCTCCGGTCTCTTCATGGGACACACAGGCATGCATATAATCTCCGGTCTCTTCATGGGATACACAGGCATGCCTATAATCTCTGGTCTCTTAATGAGACACACAGGCATGCCTATAATCTGAGGTCTCTTCATGGGGCACACAGGCATGCCGAAATCTCCGGTGTCTTCATGGGATACACAGGCATGCCTATAATCTCCGGTCTCTTCATGGGACACACAGGCTTGCCTATAATCTCCGGTCTCTTCATGGGACACAGGCATGCCTATAATCTCCAGTCTTCATGGGACACAGGCATGCCTATAATCTCTAGTTTTCATGGGACACACAGGCATGCCTATAATCTCCGGTCTCTTCATGGGACACACAGGCATGCCTATAATCTCCGGTCTCTTCATGGGACACACAGGCATGCATATAATCTCCGGTCTCTTCATGGGACACACAGGCATGCATATAATCTCCGGTCTCTTCATGGAACACACAGGCTTGTCTATAATCTGAGGTCTCTTCATGGGACACACAGGCATGCCCATAATCTGAGGTCTCTTCGTGGGACACACAGACATGCCTATAATCCGCAGTCTCTTCATGGGACACACAGGCATGCTTATAATCTCCGGTCTCTTCATGGGACACACAGGCATGCATATAATCTCCGTTCTCTTCATGGGACACAGGCATGCCTATGATCTCCGGTCTCTTCATGGGACACACAGGCATGCCTATAATCTCTGGTCTCTTCATGGGACACACAGGCATGCCTATAATCTCCAGTCTCTTAATGGGACACACAGGCATGCCTATAATCTCTGGTCTCTTCATGGGACACACAGGCATGCCTATAATCTCCGGTCCCTTATGGGACACACAGGCATGCCTATAATCCTAGTTTTCTTCATGGGACACACAAGCATGCCTATAATCTCCGGTCTCTTCATGGGACACATAGGCATGCCTACAATCTCCCTTCTCTTCATGGGACACACAGGCATGCCTATAATCTCCGGTCTCTTCATGGGACACATAGGCATGCCTATAATCTCCGGTCTCTTCATGGGACACACAGGCATGCCTACAATCTCCGGTCTCTTCATGGGACACACAGGCATGCCTATAATCTCCGTTCTCTTCATGGGACACAGGCATGCCTATAATCTCCGGTCTCTTCATGGGACACACAGGCATGCATATAATCCCTGGTCTCTTCATGGGACACACAGGCATGCCTATAATCTCCGGTCCCTTATGGGACACACAGGCATGCCTATAATCCTAGTTTTCTTCATGGGACACACAAGCATGCCTATAATCTCCGGTCTCTTCATGGGACACACAGGCATGCCTACAATCTCCCTTCTCTTCATGGGACACACAGGCATGCCTATAATCTCCAGTCTCTTCATGGGACACACAGGCATGCCTATAATCTCCGGTCTCTTCATGGGACACACAGGCATGCATATAATCTCCGGTCTCTTCATGGGACACACAGGCATGCCTATAATCCGAGGTCTCTTCATAGGACACACAGGCATGCCTATAATCTCCAGTCTCTTCATGGGACAAACAGGTATGCCTATAATCTCCGGTCTCTTCATGGGACACTCAGGCATGCCTATAATCTCCGGTCTCTTCATGGGACACACAGGCATGCCTATAATCTCTGGTCTCTTCATGGGACACACAGGCATGCCTATAATCTGAGTTCTCTTCATGGGACACACAGGCATGCTTATAATCTGAGGTCTCTATATGGGACACACAAGCATGCCTATAATCTCTGGTCTCTTCATGGGACACACAGGCATGCCTATAGTCCGAGTTCTCTTCATGGGACACACAGGCATGCTTATATTCTGAGGTCTCTTCATGGGACACACAAGCATGCCTATAATCTCTGGTCTCTTCATGGGACACACAGGCATGCCTATAATCTTTGGTCTCTTCATGGGACACTCAGGCATGCCTATAATCCGAGGTCTCTTCCTGGGACACACAGGCATGCCTATAATCCAAGGTCTCTTCATGGGACACACAGGCATGCCTATAATCCGAGTTCTCTTCATGGGACAGACAGGCATGCCTATAATCTCTGGTCTCTTCATGGGACACACAGGCATGCCTATAGTTTCTGGTCACTTCATGGGACACATAAGCATGCCTATAATCTCCGGTCTCTTCATGGGACACACAGGCATGCGTATAATCCGAGGTCTCTTCATGGGACACACAGGCATGCCTATAATCTCCGATCTCTTCATGGGACACACAGGCATGCCTATAATCTCTGGTCTCTTCATGGGACACACAGGCATGCCTATAATCCGAGGTCTCTTCATGGGACACACAGGCATGCCTATAATTTCTGGTCTCTTCATGGGACACACAGGCATGCCTATAATCTCCAATCTCTTCATTGGACACAGAGGCATGCCTATAATCTCCAGTCTCTTCATGGGACATATAGGCATGCCTATAATCTCTGGTCTCTTCATGGGACACACAGGCATGCCTATAATCTCCAGTCTCTTCATGAGACACACAGGCATGCCTATAATCTCTGATCTCTTCATGGGACACAGGCATGACTATAATCTCCGGTCTCTTCATGGGACACACAGGCATGCCTATAATCCGAGGTCGCTTCATGGGATACCCAGGCATCCCTATAATCCGAGGTCTCTTCATTGGGCACACAGGCATGCCGATAATCTCCGGTCTCTTCATGGGACACAGGCATGCCTATAATCTCCGGTTTCTTCATGGGACACACAGGCATGCCTATAATCTCTGGTCTCTTCATGGGACACACAAGCATGCCTATAATCTTTGGTCTCTTCATGGGACACACAGGCATGCCTATAATCTCTGGTCTCTTCATGGGATACACAGGCATGCCTATAATCTCTGATCTCTTAATGGGACACACAGGCATGCCTATAATCCGAGGTCTCTTCATGGGACACACAGGCATGCCTATAATCCGAGGTCTCTTCATGGGACACACAGGCATGCCTATAATCTCCAATCTCTTCATGGGACACACAGGCATGCCTATAATCTCCAGTCCCTTCATGGGACACACAGGCATGCCTATAATCTCCGGTCTCTTAATGGGACATACAGGCATGTCTATAATTTCTAGTCTCTTAATGGGACACACGGGCATGCCTATAATCTCTGGTCTCTTCATGGGACACACATGCATGCCTATAATCTCTGGTCCCTTCATGGGACACACAGGCATGCCTATAATCCTAGTTCTCTTCATGGGACACACAGGCATGCCTATAATCTGAGGTCTCTTCATGGGACACACAAGCATGCCTATAATCTCCGGTCTCTTCATGGGACACACAGGCATACCTACAATCTCCCGTCTCTTCATGGGACACACAGGCATGCCTATAATCTCCGGTCTCTTCATGGGACACACAGGCATGACTATAATCTCCGGTTTCTTCATGGGACACACAGGCATGACTATAATCTCCGGTCTCTTCATGGGACACACAGGCATGCCTATAATCTCCGGTCTCTTCATGGAACACATAGGCCTGTCTATAATCTGAGGTCTCTTCATGGGACACACAGGCATACCCATAAACCGAGGTCTCTTCGTGGGACACACAGGCATGCCTATAATCCATGGTCTCTTCATGGGACACCCAGGCATCCCTATAATCGGAGCTCTCTTCATGGGACACACAGTCATGCCGATAATCTCCGGTCTCCTCATGGGACACACAGGCATGCCTATAATCTCTGGTCTCTTCATGGGACACACAGGCATGCCTATAATCTCCGGTCTCTTCATGGGACACACAGGCATGCCTATAATCTCTGGTCTCTTCATGAGACTCACAAGCATGCCTATAATCTTCGGTCTCCATGGGACACACAGGCATGCCTATAATCTCTGGTCTCTTCATGGGATACACAGGCATGCCTATAATCTCCGGTCTCTTCATGGGACACACAGCCATGCCTATAATACGATTTCTCTTCATGGGACACACAGGCATGCCTATAATCTGAGATCTCTTCATGGGACACACAGGTATGCCTACAATCTCCGGTCTCTTCATGGGACACACAGGCATGCCTACAATCTCCGGCCTCTTCATGGGACACACAGGCATGCCTATAATCTTTGTTCTCTTCATGGGACACAGGCATGCCTATAATCTCCGGTCTCTTCATGGGACACACAGGCATGCATATAATATCTGGTCTCTTCATGGGACACACAAGCATTCCTATAATCCGAGGTCTCTTCATGGGACACACAGACATGCCTATAATCCGAGGTCTCTTCATGGGACACACAGGCATGCCTATAATCCGAGGTCTCTTCATGGGACACGCAAGCATGCCTATAATCTCCGGTCTCTTCATGGGACACACAGGCATGCCTATAATCTCTGGTCTCTTCATGGGACACACAGGCATGCCTATAATCTCCAGTCTCATAATGGGACACACAGGCATGCCTATAATCTCTGGTCTCTTCATGGGACACACAGGCATGCCTATAATCTCTGGTCCCTTATGGGACACACAGGCATGCCTATAATCCTAGTTTTCTTCATGGGACACACAAGCATGCCTATAATCTCCGGTCTCTTCATGGGACACATAGGCATGCCTACAATCTCCCTTTTCTTCATGGGACACACAGGCATGCCTATAATCTCTGGTCTCTTCATGGGACACACAGGCATGCGTATAATCTCTGGTCTCTTCATGGGACACACAGGCATGCATATAATCTCCGGTCTCTTCATGGGACACACAGGCATGCCTATAATCTCCGGTCTCTTCATGGAACACACAGGCTTGTCTATAATCTGAGGTCTCTTCATGGGACACACAGGCATGCCCATAATCTGAGGTCTCTTCGTGGGACACACAGACATGCCTATAATCCGCAGTCTCTTCATGGGACACACAGGCATGCCTATAATCTCCGGTCTCTTCATGGGACACACAGGCATGCATATAATCTCCGTTCTCTTCATGGGACACAGGCATGCCTATAATCTCCGGTCTCTTCATGGGACACACAGGCATGCCTATAATCTCTGGTCTCTTCATGGGACACACAGGCATGCCTATAATCTCCAGTCTCTTAATGGGACACACAGGCATGCCTATAATCTCTGGTCTCTTCATGGGACACACAGGCATGCCTATAATCTCCGGTCCCTTATGGGACACACAGGCATGCCTATAATCCTAGTTTTCTTCATGGGACACACAAGCATGCCTATAATCTCCGGTCTCTTCATGGGACACATAGGCATGCCTACAATCTCCCTTCTCTTCATGGGACACACAGGCATGCCTATAATCTCCGGTCTCTTCATGGGACACATAGGCATGCCTATAATCTCCGGTCTCTTCATGGGACACACAGGCATGCATATAATCTCCGGTCTCTTCATGGGACACACAGGCATGCCTATAATCTCCGGTCTCTTCATGGAACACACAGGCTTGTCTATAATCTGAGGTCTCTTCATGGGACACACAGGCATGCCCATAATCTGAGGTCTCTTCGTGGGACACACAGACATGCCTATAATCCGCAGTCTCTTCATGGGACACACAGGCATGCCTATAATCTCCGGTCTCTTCATGGGACACACAGGCATGCATATAATCTCCGGTCTCTTAATGGGACACACAGGCATGCCTATAATCTCTGATCTCATCATGGGACACACAGGCATGCCTATAATCTCCGGTCCCTTATGGGACACACAGGCATGCCTATAATCCTAGTTTTCTTCATGGGACACACAAGCATGCCTATAATCTCCGGTCTCTTCATGGGACACACAGGCATGCCTACAATCTCCCTTCTCTTCATGGGACACACAGGCATGCCTATAATCTCTGGTCTCTTCATGGGACACACAGGCATGCCTATAATCTCCGGTCTCTTCATGGGACACACAGGCATGCATATAATCTCCGGTCTGTTCATGGGACACACAGGCATGCCTATAGTCTCCGGTCTCTTCATGAGACTCACAAGCATGCCTATAATCTTCGGTCTCCATGGGACACACAGGCATGCCTATAATCTCTGGTCTCTTCATGGGACACACAGGCATGCCTATAATCTCTGGTCTCTTCATGGGACACACAGCCATGCCTATAATACGATTTCTCTTCATGGGACACACAGGCATGCCTATAATCTGAGATCTCTTCATGGGACACATGGGTATGCCTACAATCTCCGGTCTCTTCATGGGACACACAGGCATGCCTACAATCTCCGGTCTCTTCATGGGACACACAGGCATGCCTATAATCTCCGTTCTCTTCATGGGACACAGGCATGCCTATAATCTCCGGTCTCTTCATGGGACACACAGGCATGCATATAATCTCTGGTCTCTTCATGGGACACACAGGCATGCCTATAATCTCCGGTCCCTTATGGGACACACAGGCATGCTTATAATCCTAGTTTTCTTCATGGGACACACAAGCATGCCTATAATCTCCGGTCTCTTCATGGGACACACAGGCATGCCTACAATCTCCCTTCTATTCATGGGACACACAGGCATGCCTATAATCTCCAGTCTCTTCATGGGACACACAGGCATGCCTATAATCTCCGGTCTCTTCATGGGACACACAGGCATGCATATAATCTCCGGTCTCTTCATGGGACACACAGGCATGCCTATAATCTCCGGTCTCTTCATGGAACACACAGGCCTGCCTATAATCTCCGGTCTCTTAATGGGACACACAGGCATGCCTATAATCTCTGGTCTCTTCATGGGACACACAGGCATGCCTATAATCTCCGGTCCCTTATGGGACACACAGGCATGCCTATAATCCTAGTTTTCTTCATGGGACACACAAGCATGCCTATAATCTCCGGTCTCTTCATGGGACACACAGGCATGCCTACAATCTCCCTTCTCTTCATGGGACACACAGGCATGCCTATAATCTCCGGTCTCTTCATGGGACACACAGGCATGCCTATAATCTCCGGTCTCTTCATGGGACACACAGGCATGCATATAATCTCCGGTCTCTTCATGGGACACACAGGCATGCCTATAATCTCCGGTCTCTTCATGGGACACACAGGCCTGCCTATAATCTGAGGTCTCTTCATGGGACACACAGTCATGCCTATAATCCGAGGTCTCTTCATGGGACACACAGACATGCCTATAATCTGAGGTCTCTTCATGGGACACCCAGGCATCCCTATAATCGGAGGTCTCTTCATGGGGCACACAGGCATGCCTATAAACTCGGTCTCTTCATGGGACGCACAGGCATGCCTATAATCCGAGTTCTCTTCATGGGACACACAGGCATGCCTATATTCTGAGGTCTCTTCATGGGACACACAAGCATGCCTATAATCTCCGGTCTCTTCATGGGACACACAGGCATCCCTACAATCTCTGGTCTCTTCATGGGACACAAAGGCATGCCTATAATCTCCGGTCTCTTCATGGGACACACAGGCATGCCTATAATCTCCGGTCTGTTCATGGGACACACAGGCATGCCTATATTCTCTGGTCTCTTCATGGGACACACAGGCATGCCTATAATCTCCAGTCTCTTCATGGGACACACAGGCATACCTATAATTTCCGGTCTCTTCATGGGACACACAGGCATGCCTTTAATCTGAGGTCTCTTCATGGGACACACAGGCATGCCTATAATCTCGGTCTCTTCATGGGACACACAGGCATGCCTATAATCTCCGGTGTCTTCATGGGACACATGGCCATGTCTATAATTTCCGTTCTCTTCATGGGACACACAGGCATGCCTATAATCTCCAGTCTCTTCATGGGACACACAGGCATGCCTATTATCTCGGTCTCTTCATGGGACACACAAACATGCCTATAATCTCGGTCTTTTCATGGGATACACAGGCATGCCTATAATCTCTGGTCTCTTAATGAGACACACAGGCATGCCTATAATCTGAGGTCTCTTCATGGGGCACACAGGCATGCCGAAATCTCCGGTGTCTTCATGGGATACACAGGCATGCCTATAATCTCCGGTCTCTTCATGGGACACACAGGCTTGCCTATAATCTCCGGTCTCTTCATGGGACACAGGCATGCCTATAATCTCCAGTCTTCATGGGACACAGGCATGCCTATAATCTCTAGTTTTCATGGGACACACAGGCATGCCTATAATCTCCGGTCTCTTCATGGGACACACAGGCATGCCTATAATCTCCGGTCTCTTCATGGGACACACAGGCATGCATATAATCTCCGGTCTCTTCATGGGACACACAGGCATGCCTATAATCTCCGGTCTCTTCATGGAACACACAGGCTTGTCTATAATCTGAGGTCTCTTCATGGGACACACAGGCATGCCCATAATCTGAGGTCTCTTCGTGGGACACACAGACATGCCTATAATCCGCAGTCTCTTCATGGGACACACAGGCATGCCTATAATCTCCGGTCTCTTCATGGGACACACAGGCATGCATATAATCTCCGTTCTCTTCATGGGACACAGGCATGCCTATAATCTCTGGTCTCTTCATGGGACACACAGGCATGCCTATAATCTCTGGTCTCTTCATGGGACACACACGCATGCCTATAATCTCCAGTCTCTTAATGGGACACACAGGCATGCCTATAATCTCTGGTCTCTTCATGGGACACACAGGCATGCCTATAATCTCCGGTCCCTTATGGGACACACAGGCATGCCTATAATCCTAGTTTTCTT
The DNA here is from genome assembly GCF_964204655.1 of Triturus cristatus. NCBI lineage: Eukaryota > Metazoa > Chordata > Amphibia > Caudata > Salamandridae > Triturus > Triturus cristatus. The sequence goes on from NC_140590.1 coordinate 732,374,461, forward strand.
CATGGGACACACAAGCATGCCTATAATCTCCGGTCTCTTCATGGGACACATAGGCATGCCTACAATCTCCCTTCTCTTCATGGGACACACAGGCATGCCTATAATCTCCGGTCTCTTCATGGGACACATAGGCATGCCTATAATCTCTGGTCTCTTCATGGGACACACAGGCATGCCTACAATCTCCGGTCTCTTCATGGGACACACAGGCATGCCTATAATCTCCGTTCTCTTCATGGGACACAGGCATGCCTATAATCTCCGGTCTCTTCATGGGACACACAGGCATGCATATAATCCCTGGTCTCTTCATGGGACACACAGGCATGCCTATAATCTCCGGTCCCTTATGGGACACACAGGCATGCCTATAATCCTAGTTTTCTTCATGGGACACACAAGCATGCCTATAATCTCCGGTCTCTTCATGGGACACACAGGCATGCCTACAATCTCCCTTCTCTTCATGGGACACACAGGCATGCCTATAATCTCCAGTCTCTTCATGGGACACACAGGCATGCCTATAATCTCCGGTCTCTTCATGGGACACACAGGCATGCATATAATCTCCGGTCTCTTCATGGGACACACAGGCATGCCTATAATCCGAGGTCTCTTCATAGGACACACAGGCATGCCTATAATCTCTGGTCTCTTCATGGGACAAACAGGCATGCCTATAATCTCCGGTCTCTTCATGGGACACTCAGGCATGCCTATAATCTCCGGTCTCTTCATGGGACACACAGGCATGCCTATAATCTCTGGTCTCTTCATGGGACACACAGGCATGCCTATAATCTGAGTTCTCTTCATGGGACACACAGGCATGCTTATAATCTGTGGTCTCTATATGGGACACACAAGCATGCCTATAATCTCTGGTCTCTTCATGGGACACACAGGCATGCCTATAGTCCGAGTTCTCTTCATGGGACACACAGGCATGCTTATATTCTGAGGTCTCTTCATGGGACACACAAGCATGCCTATAATCTCTGGTCTCTTCATGGGACACACAGGCATGCCTATAATCTTTGGTCTCTTCATGGGACACTCAGGCATGCCTATAATCCGAGGTCTCTTCCTGGGACACACAGGCATGCCTATAATCCAAGGTCTCTTCATGGGACACACAGGCATGCCTATAATCCGAGTTCTCTTCATGGGACAGACAGGCATGCCTATAATCTCTGGTCTCTTCATGGGACACACAGGCATGCCTATAGTTTCTGGTCACTTCATGGGACACATAAGCATGCCTATAATCTCCGGTCTCTTCATGGGACACACAGGCATGCGTATAATCCGAGGTCTCTTCATGGGACACACAGGCATGCCTATAATCTCCGATCTCTTCATGGGACACACAGGCATGCCTATAATCTCTGGTCTCTTCATGGGACACACAGGCATGCCTATAATCCGAGGTCTCTTCATGGGACACACAGGCATGCCTATAATTTCTGGTCTCTTCATGGGACACACAGGCATGCCTATAATCTCCAATCTCTTCATTGGACACAGAGGCATGCCTATAATCTCCAGTCTCTTCATGGGACATATAGGCATGCCTATAATCTCTGGTCTCTTCATGGGACACACAGGCATGCCTATAATCTCCAGTCTCTTCATGAGACACACAGGCATGCCTATAATCTCTGATCTCTTCATGGGACACAGGCATGACTATAATCTCCGGTCTCTTCATGGGACACACAGGCATGCCTATAATCCGAGGTCGCTTCATGGGATACCCAGGCATCCCTATAATCCGAGGTCTCTTCATTGGGCACACAGGCATGCCGATAATCTCCGGTCTCTTCATGGGACACAGGCATGCCTATAATCTCCGGTTTCTTCATGGGACACACAGGCATGCCTATAAACTCCGGTCTCTTCATGGGACACACAAGCATGCCTATAATCTTTGGTCTCTTCATGGGACACACAGGCATGCCTATAATCTCTGGTCTCTTCATGGGATACACAGGCATGCCTATAATCTCTGATCTCTTAATGGGACACACAGGCATGCCTATAATCCGAGGTCTCTTCATGGGACACACAGGCATGCCTATAATCCGAGGTCTCTTCATGGGACACACAGGCATGCCTATAATCTCCAATCTCTTCATTGGACACAGAGGCATGCCTATAATCTCCAGTCTCTTCATGGGACATACAGGCATGCCTATAATCTCGGGTCTCTTCATGGGACACACAGGCATGCCTATAATCTCCGGTCTCTTCATGGGACACACAGGCATGCCTATAATTTCTGGTCTCTTCATGGGACACACAGGCATGCCTATAATCTTGGTCTCTCCATGGGATACACAGGCATGCCTATAGTTTCTGGTCTCTTCATGGTACACACATGCATGCCTATAATCTCCGGTCTCTTCATGGGATACACAAGCATGCCTATAATCTCCAATCTCTACATGGGACACACAGGCATGCCTATAATCCGAGGTCTCTTCATGGGACACACAGAAATGCCTATAATCTCCGGTCTCTTTATGGGACACACAGGCATGCTTATAATCTCCAATCTCTTCATTGGACACAGAGGCATGCCTATAATCTCCAGTCTCTTCATGGGACATACAGGCATGCCTATAATCTCCGGTCCCTTCATGGGACACACAGGCATGCCTATAATCTCCGGTCTCTTCATGGGACACAGAGGCATGCCTATAATTTCTGGTCTCTTCATGGGACACACAGGCATGCGTATAATCCGAGTTCTTATCATGGGACACACAGGCATGCCTATAATCTTCAGTCTCTTCATGGGATACACAGGCATGCCTTTAATCTTGGTCTCTCCATGGGATACACAGGCATGCCTATAGTTTCCGATCTCTTCATGGTACACACAGGCATGCCTATAATCTCCGGTCTCTTCATTGGATACACAAGCATGCCTATAATCTCCGGTCTCTTCATGGGACTCACAGGCATGTCTATAATCTCCGGTCTCTAAATGGGACACACAGGCATACCTATAATCACTGGTCTCTTCATGGGACACACAGACATGCCTATAATCTCCGGTCTCTTCATGGGACACACAGGCATGCCTATAATCTCTGTTCTCTTCATGGGACACAGACATGCCTATAATCTCCGGTCTCTTCATGGGACACACAGGCATGCCTATAATCTCTGGTCTCTTCATGAGACTCACAGGCATGCCTATAATATCCGGTCTCTTCATTGGACACAGAGGCATGCCTATAATCTCCGGTCTCTTCATGGGACATACAGGCATACCTATAATCTAAGATCTCTTCATGGGACACACAGGCATGCCTATAATCTGAGGTCTCTTCATGAGACTCACAGGCATGCCTATAATATCCGGTCTCTTCATTGGACACAGAGGCATGCCTATAATCTCCGGTCTCTTCATGGGACATACAGGCATACCTATAATCTAAGATCTCTTCATGGGACACACAGGCATGCCTATAATCTGAGGTCTCTTCATGGGACACACAGGCATGCTCATATTCTGAGATCTCTTCATGGGACACACACGCATGCCTATAACTCCGGTCTCTTCATGGGACACACAGGCATGCCTATAATCTTTGGTCTCTTCATGGGACACACAAGCATGCCTATAATCTTTGGACTCTTCATGGGACACATAGGCATGCCTATAATCCGAGGTCTCTTCCTGGGACACACAGGCATGCCTATAATCCGAGGTCTCTTCATGTGACACACAGGCATGCCTATAATCTCCGATCTCTTTATGGGACACACAGGCATGCCTATAATCTCCAATCTCTTCATGGGACACACAGGCATGCCTATAATCTCTGGTCTCTTCATGGGACACACAGGCATGCCTATAATCTCTGGTCTCTTCATGGGACACACAGGCATGCCTATAATCCGAGTTCTCTTCATGGGACACACAGGCATGCTTATAATCTGAGGTCTCTTCATGGGACACACAAGCATGCCTATAATCTCTGGTCTCTTCATGGGACACACAGGTATGCCTATAGTTTCCAGTCTCTTCATGGGACACACAAGCATGCCTATAATCTCTGGTCTCTTCATGGGACACACAGGCATGCCTATAATCTCTAATCTCTTCATTGGACACAGAGGCATGCCTATAATCTCCGGTCTCTTCATGGGACACACAGGCTTGCCTATAATCTCCGGTCTCTTCATGGGACACAGGCATGCCTATAATCTCCAGTCTTCATGGGACACAGGCATGCCTATAATCTCTAGTTTTCATGGGACACACAGGCATGCCTATAATCTCCGGTCTCTTCATGGGACACACAGGCATGCCTATAATCTCCGGTCTCTTCATGGGACACACAGGCATGCCTATAATCTCCGGTCACTTAATGGGACACTCAGCCATGCCTATAATCTCCGGTCTCTTCATGGGACACACAGGCATGCCTATAATCTCAGGTCTCTTCATGGGACACACAGGCATGCCTATAATCTCCGGTCTCTTCATGGGACACACAGGCATACCTATAATCCTAGTTTTCTTCATGGGACACACAGGCATGCCTAAAATACAAGGTCTCTTCATGGGACACACAGGCATGCCTATCATCTCTGGTCCCTTCATGGGACACACAGGCATGCCTATAATCCTAGTTCTCTTCATGGGACACACAGGCATGCCTATAATCTCCGGTCTCTTCATGGGACACACAGGCATGCCTATAATCTCCAGTCTCTTCATGGGACACACAGGCATACCTATAATCCTAGTTTTCTTCATGGGACACACAGGCATGCCTAAAATACAAGGTCTCTTCATGGGACACACAGGCATGCCTATAATCTCTGGTCCCTTCATGGGACACACAGGCATGCCTATAATCTTCGGTCTCTTCATGGGACACCCAGGCATCCCTATAATCGGAGGTCTCTTCATGGGGCACACAGGCATGCTGATAATCGGAGGTCTCTTCATGGGACACACAGGCATGCCTATAATCTCCGGTCTCTTCATGGGACACACAGGCATGCCTATAATCTCCGGTATCTTCATGGGACTCACAAGCATGCCTATAATCTTCGGTCTCTTCATGGGACACACAGGCATGCCTATAATCTCCGGTCTCTTCATGGGACACACAAGCATGCCTATAATCTGAGTTTTCTTCATGGGATACACAGGCATGCCTATAATCTGAGATCTCTTCATGAGACACACAAGCATGCCTATAATAGCCGGTCTCTTCATGGGACACACAGGCATGCCTACAATCTTTGGTCTCTTCATGGGACACAGGCATGCCTATAATCTCCGTTCTCTTCATGGGACACACAGGCATGCCTATAATCTCCGGTCTCTTCATGGGACACACAGGCATGCATATAATCTCTGGTCTCTTCATTGGACACACAGGCATTCCTATAATCCGAGGTCTCTTCATGGGACACACAGGCATGCCTATAATCCGAGGTCTCTTCATGGGACACACAGACATGCCTATAATCCGAGGTCTCTTCATGGAACACACAGGCATGCCTATAATCCGAGGTCTCTTCATGGGGCACACAAGCATGCCTATAATCTCCGGTCTCTTCATGGGACACACAGGCATGCCTATAATCTCCGGTCTCTTCATGGGACATACAGGCATGTCTATAATTTACGGTCTCTTAATGGGACACACAGGCATGCATATAATCTCTGGTCTCTTCATGGGACACACATGCATGCCTATAATCTCCAGTCCCTTCATGGGACACACAGGCATGCCTATAATCCTAGTTTTCTTCATGGGACACACAGGCAAGCCTATAATCTGAGGTCTCTTCATGGGACACACAGGCATGCCTATAATCTCCAGTCTCTTCATGGGACACACAGGCATACCTATAATCCTAGTTTTCTTCATGGGACTCACAGGCATGCCTAAAATACAAGGTCTCTTCATGGGACACACAGGCATGCCTATAATCTCTGGTCCCTTCATGGGACACACAGTCATGCCTATAATCTTCGGTCTCTTCATGGGACACCCAGGCATCCCTATAATCGGAGGTCTCTTCATGGGGCACACAGGCATGCTGATAATCTCTGGTCCCTTCATGGGACACACAGGCATGCCTATAATCCTAGTTCTCTTCATGGGACACACAGGCATGCCTATAATCTCCGGTCTCTTCATGGGACACACAGGCATGCCTATAATCTCCAGTCTCTTCATGGGACACACAGGCATACCTATAATCCTAGTTTTCTTCATGGGACACACAGGCATGCCTAAAATACAAGGTCTCTTCATGGGACACACAGGCATGCCTATAATCTCTGGTCCCTTCATGGGACAAACAGGCATGCCTATAATTTTCGGTCTCTTCATGGGACACCCAGGCAACCCTATAATCGGAGGTCTCTTCATGGGGCACACAGGCATGCTGATAATCTCCGGTCTCTTCATGGGACACACAGGCATGCCTATAATCTCCGGTCTCTTCATGGGACACACAGGCATGCCTATAATCTCCGGTATCTTCATGGGACTCACAAGCATGCCTATAATCTTTGGTCTCTTCATGGGACACACAGGCATGCCTATAATCACTGGTCTCTTCATGGGACACACAGGCATGCCTATAATCTCCGGTCTCTTCATGGGACACACAGGCATGCCTATAATCTGAGTTTTCTTCATGGGATACACAGGCATGCCTATAATCTGAGATCTCTTCATGAGACACACAAGCATGCCTATAATCGCCGGTCTCTTCATGGGACACACAGGCATGCCTACAATCTTTGGTCTCTTCATGGGACACAGGCATGCCTATAATCTCCGTTCTCTTCATGGGACACACAGGCATGCCTATAATCTCCGGTCTCTTCATGGGACACACAGGCATGCATATAATCTCTGGTCTCTTCATTGGACACACAGGCATTCCTATAATCCGAGGTCTCTTCATGGGACACACAGGCATGCCTATAATCCGAGGTCTCTTCATGGGACACACAGACATGCCTATAATCCGAGGTCTCTTCATGGAACACACAGGCATGCCTATAATCCGAGGTCTCTTCATGGGGCACACAAGCATGCCTATAATCTCCGGTCTCTTCATGGGACACACAGGCATGCCTATAATCTCCGGTCTCTTCATGGGACATACAGGCATGTCTATAATTTACGGTCTCTTAATGGGACACACAGGCATGCATATAATCTCTGGTCTCTTCATGGGACACACATGCATGCCTATAATCTCCAGTCCCTTCATGGGACACACAGGCATGCCTATAATCCTAGTTCTCTTCATGGGACACACAGGCAAGCCTATAATCTCCGGTCTCTTCATGAGACACACAGGCATGCCTACAATCTCCCGTCTCTTCATGGGACACACAGGCATGCCTATAATCTCCGGTCCCTTCAAGGGACACACAGGCATGACTATAATCTCCGGTTTCTTCATGGGACACACAGGCATGCATATAATCTCCGGTCTCTTCATGGGACACACAGGCATGCCTATAATCTCCGGTCTCTTCATGGAACACATAGGCCTGTCTATAATCTGAGGTCTCTTCATGGGACACACAGGCATACCCATAAACCGAGGTCTCTTCGTGGGACACACAGGCATGCCTATAATCCGTGGTCTCTTCATGGGACACCCAGGCATCCCTATAATTGGAGGTCTCTTCATGGGACACACAGTCATGCCGATAATCTCTGGTCTCTTCATGGGACACACAGGCATGCCTATAATCTCTGGTCTCTTCATGGGACACACAGGCATGCCTATAATCTCTGGTCTCTTCATGGGACACACAGGCATGCCTATAATCTCTGGTCTCTTCATGAGACTCACAAGCATGCCTATAATCTTCGGTCTCCATGGGACACACAGGCATGCCTATAATCTCCGGTCTCTTCATGGGACACACAGCCATGCCTATAATACGATTTCTCTTCATGGGACACACAGGCATGCCTATAATCTGAGATCTCTTCATGGGACACACAGGTATGCCTACAATCTCCGGTCTCTTCATGGGACACACAGGCATGCCTACAATCTCCGGTCTCTTCATGGGACACACAGGCATGCCTATAATCTCCGCTCTTCATGGGACACAGGCATGCCTATAATCTCCGGTCTCTTCATGGGACACACAGGCATGCATATAATCTCTGGTCTCTTCATTGGACACACAGGCATTCCTATAATCCGAGGTCTCTTCATGGGACACACAGACATGCCTATAATCCGAGGTCTCTTCATGGGACACACAGGCATGCCTATAATCCGAGGTCTCTTCATGGGACACGCAAGCATGCCTATAATCTCCGGTCTCTTCATGGGACACACAGGCATGCCTATAATCTCTGGTCTCTTCATGGGACACACAGGCATGCCTATAATCTCTGGTCTCTTCATGGGACACACAGGCATGCCTATAATCTCCGGTCCCTTATGGGACACACAGGCATGCCTATAATCCTAGTTTTCTTCATGGGACACACAAGCATGCCTATAATCTCTGGTCTCTTCATAGGACACACAGGCATGCCTACAATCTCCCTTCTCTTCATGGGACACACAGGCATGCCTATAATCTCCAGTCTCTTCATGGGACACACAGGCATGCCTATAATCTCCGGTCTCTTCATCGGACACACAGGCATGCATATAATCTCCGGTCTCTTCATGGGACACACAGGCATGCCTATAATCTCCGGTCTCTTCATGGAACACACAGGCCTGTCTATAATCTGAGGTCTCTTCATGAGACACACAGGCATGCCCATAATTAGAGGTCCCTTCGTGGGACACACAGACATGCCTATAATCCGCAGTCTCTTCATGGGACACACAGGCCTGTCTATAATCTGAGGTCTCTTCATGGGACACACAGGCATGCCTATAATCCTAGTTTTCTTCATAGGACACACAGGCATGCCTAAAATCCAAGGTCTCTTCATGGGACACATAGGCATGCCTATAATCTCTGGTCCCTTCATGGGACACACAGGCATGCCTATAATCCTAGTTCTCTTCATGGGACACACAGGCATGCCTATAATCTTCGGTCTCTTCATACGACACATAAGCATGCCTATAATCTCCGGTCGCTTCATGAGATACACAGGCATGCCTATAATCTCCGGTCTCTTCATGGGACACACAGGCATGCCTGTAATCTTCGGTCTCTTCATGGGACACCCAGGCATCCCTATAATCAGAGGTCTCTTCATGGGGCACACAGGCATGCTGATAATCTCCGGTCTCTTCATGGGACACACAGGCATGGCTATAATCTCCGGTCTCTTCATGGGACACACAGGCATGCCTATAATCTCCGGTATCTTCATGGGACTCACAAGCATGCCTATAATCTTCGGTCTCTTCATGGGACACACAGGCATGCCTATAATCACTGGTCTCTTCATGGGACACACAGGCATGCCTATAATCTCCAGTCTCTTCATGGGACACACAGGCATGCCTATAATCCGAGTTTTCTTCATGGGATACACAGGCATGCCTATAATCTGAGATCTCTTCATGAGACACACAAGCATGCCTATAATCTCCGGTCTCTTCATGGGACACAGGAATGCCTACAATCTTTGGTCTCTTCATGGAACACAGGCATGCCTATAATCTCTGTTCTCTTCATGGGACACACAGGCATGCCTATAATCTCCGGTCTCTTCATGGGACATACAGGCATGCATATAATCTCTGGTCTCTTCATTGGACACAGGCATTCCTATAATCCGAGGTCTCTTCATGGGACACACAGGCATGCCTATAATCCGAGGTCTCTTCATGGGACACACAGACATGCCTATAATCCGAGGTCTCTTCATGGAACACACAGGCATGCCTATAATCCGAGGTCTCTTCATGGGGCACACAAGCATGCCTATAATCTCCGGTCTCTTCATGGGACACACAGGCATGCCTATAATCTCCGGTCTCTTAATGGGACATACAGGCATGTCTATAATTTCTAGTCTCTTAATGGGACACACGGGCATGCCTATAATCTCTGGTCTCTTCATGGGACACACATGCATGCCTATAATCTCTGGTCCCTTAATGGGACACACAGGCATGCCTATAATCCTAGTTCTCTTCATGGGACACACAGGCATGCCTATAATCTGAGGTCTCTTCATGGGACACACAAGCATGCCTATAATCTCCGGTCTCTTCATGGGACACACAGGCATACCTACAATCTCCCATCTCTTCATGGGACACACAGGCATGCCTATAATCTCCGGTCTCTTCATGGGACACACAGGCATGACTATAATCTCCGGTTTCTTCATGGGACACACAGGCATGACTATAATCTCCGGTCTCTTCATGGGACACACAGGCATGCCTATAATCTCCGGTCTCTTCATGGAACACATAGGCCTGTCTATAATCTGAGGTCTCTTCATGGGACACACAGGCATACCCATAAACCGAGGTCTCTTCGTGGGACACACAGGCATGCCTATAATCCATGGTCTCTTCATGGGACACCCAGGCATCCCTATAATCGGAGGTCTCTTCATGGGACACACAGTCATGCCGATAATCTCCGGTCTCCTCATGGGACACACAGGCATGCCTATAATCTCTGGTCTCTTCATGGGACACACAGGCATGCCTATAATCTCCGGTCTCTTCATGGGACACACAGGCATGCCTATAATCTCTGGTCTCTTCATGAGACTCACAAGCATGCCTATAATCTTCAGTCTCCATGGGACACACAGGCATGCCTATAATCTCTGGTCTCTTCATGGGATACACAGGCATGCCTATAATCTCCGGTCTCTTCATGGGACACACAGCCATGCCTATAATACGATTTCTCTTCATGGGACACACAGGCATGCCTATAATCTGAGATCTCTTCATGGGACACACAGGTATGCCTACAATCTCCGGTCTCTTCATGGGACACACAGGCATGCCTACAATCTCCGGCCTCTTCATGGGACACACAGGCATGCCTATAATCTCTGTTCTCTTCATGGGACACAGGCATGCCTATAATCTCCGGTCTCTTCATGGGACACACAGGCATGCATATAATATCTGGTCTCTTCATGGGACACACAAGCATTCCTATAATCCGAGGTCTCTTCATGGGACACACAGACATGCCTATAATCCGAGGTCTCTTCATGGGACACACAGGCATGCCTATAATCCGAGGTCTCTTCATGGGACACGCAAGCATGCCTATAATCTCCGGTCTCTTCATGGGACACACAGGCATGCCTATAATCTCTGGTCTCTTCATGGGACACACAGGCATGCCTATAATCTCCAGTCTCTTAATGGGACACACAGGCATGCCTATAATCTCTGGTCTCTTCATGGGACACACAGGCATGCCTATAATCTCCGGTCCCTTATGGGACACACAGGCATGCCTATAATCCTAGTTTTCTTCATGGGACACACAAGCATGCCTATAATCTCCGGTCTCTTCATGGGACACATAGGCATGCCTACAATCTCCCTTCTCTTCATGGGACACACAGGCATGCCTATAATCTCCGGTCTCTTCATGGGACACATAGGCATGCCTATAATCTCCGGTCTCTTCATGGGACACACAGGCATGCATATAATCTCCGGTCTCTTCATGGGACACACAGGCATGCCTATAATCTCCGGTCTCTTCATGGAACACACAGGCTTGTCTATAATCTGAGGTCTCTTCATGGGACACACAGGCATGCCCATAATCTGAGGTCTCTTCGTGGGACACACAGACATGCCTATAATCCGCAGTCTCTTCATGGGACACACAGGCATGCCTATAATCTCCGGTCTCTTCATGGGACACACAGGCATACATATAATCTCCGTTCTCTTCATGGGACACAGGCATGCCTATAATCTCCGGTCTCTTCATGGGACACACAGGCATGCCTATAATCTCTGGTCTCTTCATGGGACACACAGGCATGCCTATAATCTCCAGTCTCTTAATGGGACACACAGGCATGCCTATAATCTCTGGTCTCTTCATGGGACACACAGGCATGCCTATAATCTCCGGTCCCTTATGGGACACACAGGCATGCCTATAATCCTAGTTTTCTTCATGGGACACACAAGCATGCCTATAATCTCCGGTCTCTTCATGGGACACATAGGCATGCCTACAATCTCCCTTCTCTTCATGGGACACACAGGCATGCCTATAATCTCCGGTCTCTTCATGGGACACATAGGCATGCCTATAATCTCCGGTCTCTTCATGGGACACACAGGCATGCATATAATCTCCGGTCTCTTCATGGGACACACAGGCATGCCTATAATCTCCGGTCTCTTCATGGAACACACAGGCTTGTCTATAATTGGAGGTCTCTTCATGGGACACACAGTCATGCCCATAATCTGAGGTCTCTTCGTGGGACACACAGACATGCCTATAATCCGCAGTCTCTTCATGGGACACACAGGCATGCCTATAATCTCCGGTCTCTTCATGGGACACACAGGCATGCATATAATCTCCGGTCTCTTAATGGGACACACAGGCATGCCTATAATCTCTGATCTCATCATGGGACACACAGGCATGCCTATAATCTCCGGTCCCTTATGGGACACACAGGCATGCCTATAATCTCCGGTCTCTTCATGGAACACATAGGCCTGTCTATAATCTGAGGTCTCTTCATGGGACACACAGGCATACCCATAAACCGAGGTCTCTTCGTGGGACACACAGGCATGCCTATAATCCGTGGTCTCTTCATGGGACACCCAGGCATCCCTATAATTGGAGGTCTCTTCATGGGACACACAGTCATGCCGATAATCTCTGGTCTCTTCATGGGACACACAGGCATGCCTATAATCTCCGGTCCCTTATGGGACACACAGGCATGCTTATAATCCTAGTTTTCTTCATGGGACACACAAGCATGCCTATAATCTCCGGTCTCTTCATGGGACACACAGGCATGCCTACAATCGCCCTTCTATTCATGGGACACACAGGCATGCCTATAATCTCCGGTCTCTTCATGGGACACACAGGCATGCCTATAATCTCCGGTCTCTTCATGGGACACACAGGCATGCATATAATCTCCGGTCTCTTCATGGGACACACAGGCATGCCTATAATCTCCGGTCTCTTCATGGAACACACAGGCCTGCCTATAATCTCCGGTCTCTTAATGGGACACACAGGCATGCCTATAATCTCTGGTCTCTTCATGGGACACACAGGCATGCCTATAATCTCCGGTCCCTTATGGGACACACAGGCATGCCTATAATCCTAGTTTTCTTCATGGGACACACAAGCATGCCTATAATCTCCGGTCTCTTCATGGGACACACAGGCATGCCTACAATCTCCCTTCTCTTCATGGGACACACAGGCATGCCTATAATCTCCGGTCTCTTCATGGGACACACAGGCATGCCTATAATCTCCGGTCTCTTCATGGGACACACAGGCATGCATATAATCTCCGGTCTCTTCATGGGACACACAGGCATGCCTATAATCTCCGGTCTCTTCATGGGACTCACAAGCATGCCTATAATCTTTGGTCTCTTCATGGGACACACAGGCATGCCTATAATCACTGGTCTCTTCATGGGACACACAGGCATGCCTATAATCTCCGGTCTCTTCATGGGACACACAGGCATGCCTATAATCTGAGTTTTCTTCATGGGATACACAGGCATGCCTATAATCTGAGATCTCTTCATGAGACACACAAGCATGCCTATAATCGCCGGTCTCTTCATGGGACACACAGGCATGCCTATAATCTTTGGTCTCTTCATGGGACACAGGCATGCCTATAATCTCCGTTCTCTTCATGGGACACACAGGCATGCCTATAATCTCCGGTCTCTTCATGGGACACACAGGCATGCATATAATCTCTGGTCTCTTCATTGGACACACAGGCATTCCTATAATCCGAGGTCTCTTCATGGGACACACAGGCATGCCTATAAACTCGGTCTCTTCATGGGACGCACAGGCATGCCTATAATCCGAGTTCTCTTCATGGGACACACAGGCATGCCTATATTCTGAGGTCTCTTCATGGGACACACAAGCATGCCTATAATCTCTGGTCTCTTCATGGGACACCCAGGCATCCCTACAATCTCTGGTCTCTTCATGGGACACAAAGGCATGCCTATAATCTCCGGTCTCTTCATGGGACACACAGGCATGCCTATAATCTCCGGTCTGTTCATGGGACACACAGGCATGCCTATATTCTCTGGTCTCTTCATGGGACACACAGGCATGCCTATAATCTCCAGTCTCTTCATGGGACACACAGGCATACCTATAATTTCCGGTCTCTTCATGGGACACACAGGCATGCCTTTAATCTGAGGTCTCTTCATGGGACACACAGGCATGCCTATAATCTCGGTCTCTTCATGGGACACACAGGCATGCCTATAATCTCCGGTGTCTTCATGGGACACATGGCCATGTCTATAATTTCTGTTCTCTTCATGGGACACACAGGCATGCCTATAATCTCCAGTCTCTTCATGGGACACACACGCATGCCTATTATCTCGGTCTCTTCATGGGACACACAAACATGCCTATAATCTCGGTCTTTTCATGGGATACACAGGCATGCCTATAATCTCTGGTCTCTTAATGAGACACACAGGCATGCCTATAATCTGAGGTCTCTTCATGGGGCACACAGGCATGCCGAAATCTCCGGTCTCTTCATGGGATACACAGGCATGCCTATAATCTCCGGTCTCTTCATGGGACACACAGGCTTGCCTATAATCTCCGGTCTCTTCATGGGACACAGGCATGCCTATAATCTCCAGTCTTCATGGGACACAGGCATGCCTATAATCTCTAGTTTTCATGGGACACACAGGCATGCCTATAATCTCCGGTCTCTTCATGGGACACACAGGCATGCCTATAATCTCCGGTCTCTTCATGGGACACACAGGCATGCCTATAATCTCCGGTCACTTAATGGGACACTCAGCCATGCCTATAATCTCCGGTCTCTTCATGGGACACACAGGCATGCCTATAATCTCCGGTCTCTTCATGGGACACACAGGCATGCCTATAATCTCCGGTCTCTTCATGGGACACACAGGCATACCTATAATCCTAGTTTTCTTCATGGGACACACAGGCATGCCTAAAATACAAGGTCTCTTCATGGGACACACAGGCATGCCTATAATCTCTGGTCCCTTCATGGGACACACAGGCATGCCTATAATCCTAGTTCTCTTCATGGGACACACAGGCATGCCTATAATCTCCGGTCTCTTCATGGGACACACAGGCATGCCTATAATCTCCAGTCTCTTCATGGGACACACAGGCATACCTATAATCCTAGTTTTCTTCATGGGACACACAGGCATGCCTAAAATACAAGGTCTCTTCATGGGACACCCAGGCATCCCTATAATCGGAGGTCTCTTCATGGGGCACACAGGCATGCTGATAATCTCCGGTCTCTTCATGGGACACACAGGCATGCCTATAATCTCCAGTCTCTTCATGGGACACACAGGCATGCCTATAATCTCCGGTATCTTCATGGGACTCACAAGCATGCCTATAATCTTCGGTCTCTTAATGGGACACACAGGCATGCCTATAATCACTGGTCTCTTCATGGGACACACAGGCATGCCTATAATCTCCGGTCTCTTCATGGGACACACAGGCATGCCTATAATCTGAGATCTCTTCATGAGACACACAAGCATGCCTATAATCGCCGGTCTCTTCATGGGACACACAGGCATGCCTACAATCTTTGGTCTCTTCATGGGACACAGGCATGCCTATAATCTCCGTTCTCTTCATGGGAAACACAGGCATGCCTATAATCTCCGGTCTCTTCATGGGACACACAGGCATGCATATAATCTCTGGTCTCTTCATTGGACACACAGGCATTCCTATAATCCGAGGTCTCTTCATGGGACACACAGGCATGCCTATAATCCGAGGTCTCTTCATGGGACACACAGACATGCCTATAATCCGAGGTCTCTTCATGGGACACACAGGCATGCCTATAATCCGAGTTTTCTTCATGGGATACACAGGCATGCCTATAATCTGAGATCTCTTCATGAGACACACAAGCATGCCTATAATCTCCGGTCTCTTCATGGGACACAGGAATGCCTACAATCTTTGGTCTCTTCATGGAACACAGGCATGCCTATAATCTCTGTTCTCTTCATGGGACACACAGGCATGCCTATAATCTCCGGTCTCTTCATGGGACATACAGGCATGCATATAATCTCTGGTCTCTTCATTGGACACAGGCATTCCTATAATCCGAGGTCTCTTCATGGGACACACAGGCATGCCTATAATCCGAGGTCTCTTCATGGGACACACAGACATGCCTATAATCCGAGGTCTCTTCATGGAACACACAGGCATGCCTATAATCCGAGGTCTCTTCATGGGGCACACAAGCATGCCTATAATCTCCGGTCTCTTCATGGGACACACAGGCATGCCTATAATCTCCGGTCTCTTAATGGGACATACAGGCATGTCTATAATTTCTAGTCTCTTAATGGGACACACGGGCATGCCTATAATCTCTGGTCTCTTCATGGGACACACATGCATGCCTATAATCTCTGGTCCCTTAATGGGACACACAGGCATGCCTATAATCCTAGTTCTCTTCATGGGACACACAGGCATGCCTATAATCTGAGGTCTCTTCATGGGACACACAAGCATGCCTATAATCTCCGGTCTCTTCATGGGACACACAGGCATACCTACAATCTCCCATCTCTTCATGGGACACACAGGCATGCCTATAATCTCCGGTCTCTTCATGGGACACACAGGCATGACTATAATCTCCGGTTTCTTCATGGGACACACAGGCATGACTATAATCTCCGGTCTCTTCATGGGACACACAGGCATGCCTATAATCTCCGGTCTCTTCATGGAACACATAGGCCTGTCTATAATCTGAGGTCTCTTCATGGGACACACAGGCATACCCATAAACCGAGGTCTCTTCGTGGGACACACAGGCATGCCTATAATCCATGGTCTCTTCATGGGACACCCAGGCATCCCTATAATCGGAGGTCTCTTCATGGGACACACAGTCATGCCGATAATCTCCGGTCTCCTCATGGGACACACAGGCATGCCTATAATCTCTGGTCTCTTCATGGGACACACAGGCATGCCTATAATCTCCGGTCTCTTCATGGGACACACAGGCATGCCTATAATCTCTGGTCTCTTCATGAGACTCACAAGCATGCCTATAATCTTCAGTCTCCATGGGACACACAGGCATGCCTATAATCTCTGGTCTCTTCATGGGATACACAGGCATGCCTATAATCTCCGGTCTCTTCATGGGACACACAGCCATGCCTATAATACGATTTCTCTTCATGGGACACACAGGCATGCCTATAATCTGAGATCTCTTCATGGGACACACAGGTATGCCTACAATCTCCGGTCTCTTCATGGGACACACAGGCATGCCTACAATCTCCGGCCTCTTCATGGGACACACAGGCATGCCTATAATCTCTGTTCTCTTCATGGGACACAGGCATGCCTATAATCTCCGGTCTCTTCATGGGACACACAGGCATGCATATAATATCTGGTCTCTTCATGGGACACACAAGCATTCCTATAATCCGAGGTCTCTTCATGGGACACACAGACATGCCTATAATCCGAGGTCTCTTCATGGGACACACAGGCATGCCTATAATCCGAGGTCTCTTCATGGGACACGCAAGCATGCCTATAATCTCCGGTCTCTTCATGGGACACACAGGCATGCCTATAATCTCTGGTCTCTTCATGGGACACACAGGCATGCCTATAATCTCCAGTCTCTTAATGGGACACACAGGCATGCCTATAATCTCTGGTCTCTTCATGGGACACACAGGCATGCCTATAATCTCCGGTCCCTTATGGGACACACAGGCATGCCTATAATCCTAGTTTTCTTCATGGGACACACAAGCATGCCTATAATCTCCGGTCTCTTCATGGGACACATAGGCATGCCTACAATCTCCCTTCTCTTCATGGGACACACAGGCATGCCTATAATCTCCGGTCTCTTCATGGGACACATAGGCATGCCTATAATCTCCGGTCTCTTCATGGGACACACAGGCATGCATATAATCTCCGGTCTCTTCATGGGACACACAGGCATGCCTATAATCTCCGGTCTCTTCATGGAACACACAGGCTTGTCTATAATCTGAGGTCTCTTCATGGGACACACAGGCATGCCCATAATCTGAGGTCTCTTCGTGGGACACACAGACATGCCTATAATCCGCAGTCTCTTCATGGGACACACAGGCATGCCTATAATCTCCGGTCTCTTCATGGGACACACAGGCATACATATAATCTCCGTTCTCTTCATGGGACACAGGCATGCCTATAATCTCCGGTCTCTTCATGGGACACACAGGCATGCCTATAATCTCTGGTCTCTTCATGGGACACACAGGCATGCCTATAATCTCCAGTCTCTTAATGGGACACACAGGCATGCCTATAATCTCTGGTCTCTTCATGGGACACACAGGCATGCCTATAATCTCCGGTCCCTTATGGGACACACAGGCATGCCTATAATCCTAGTTTTCTTCATGGGACACACAAGCATGCCTATAATCTCCGGTCTCTTCATGGGACACATAGGCATGCCTACAATCTCCCTTCTCTTCATGGGACACACAGGCATGCCTATAATCTCCGGTCTCTTCATGGGACACATAGGCATGCCTATAATCCCCGGTCTCTTCATGGGACACACAGGCATGCATATAATCTCCGGTCTCTTCATGGGACACACAGGCATGCCTATAATCTCCGGTCTCTTCATGGAACACACAGGCTTGTCTATAATTGGAGGTCTCTTCATGGGACACACAGTCATGCCCATAATCTGAGGTCTCTTCGTGGGACACACAGACATGCCTATAATCCGCAGTCTCTTCATGGGACACACAGGCATGCCTATAATCTCCGGTCTCTTCATGGGACACACAGGCATGCATATAATCTCCGGTCTCTTAATGGGACACACAGGCATGCCTATAATCTCTGATCTCATCATGGGACACACAGGCATGCCTATAATCTCCGGTCCCTTATGGGACACACAGGCATGCCTATAATCTCCGGTCTCTTCATGGAACACATAGGCCTGTCTATAATCTGAGGTCTCTTCATGGGACACACAGGCATACCCATAAACCGAGGTCTCTTCGTGGGACACACAGGCATGCCTATAATCCGTGGTCTCTTCATGGGACACCCAGGCATCCCTATAATTGGAGGTCTCTTCATGGGACACACAGTCATGCCGATAATCTCTGGTCTCTTCATGGGACACACAGGCATGCCTATAATCTCCGGTCCCTTATGGGACACACAGGCATGCTTATAATCCTAGTTTTCTTCATGGGACACACAAGCATGCCTATAATCTCCGGTCTCTTCATGGGACACACAGGCATGCCTACAATCGCCCTTCTATTCATGGGACACACAGGCATGCCTATAATCTCCGGTCTCTTCATGGGACACACAGGCATGCCTATAATCTCCGGTCTCTTCATGGGACACACAGGCATGCATATAATCTCCGGTCTCTTCATGGGACACACAGGCATGCCTATAATCTCCGGTCTCTTCATGGAACACACAGGCCTGCCTATAATCTCCGGTCTCTTAATGGGACACACAGGCATGCCTATAATCTCTGGTCTCTTCATGGGACACACAGGCATGCCTATAATCTCCGGTCCCTTATGGGACACACAGGCATGCCTATAATCCTAGTTTTCTTCATGGGACACACAAGCATGCCTATAATCTCCGGTCTCTTCATGGGACACACAGGCATGCCTACAATCTCCCTTCTCTTCATGGGACACACAGGCATGCCTATAATCTCCGGTCTCTTCATGGGACACACAGGCATGCCTATAATCTCCGGTCTCTTCATGGGACACACAGGCATGCATATAATCTCCGGTCTCTTCATGGGACACACAGGCATGCCTATAATCTCCGGTCTCTTCATGGGACTCACAAGCATGCCTATAATCTTTGGTCTCTTCATGGGACACACAGGCATGCCTATAATCACTGGTCTCTTCATGGGACACACAGGCATGCCTATAATCTCCGGTCTCTTCATGGGACACACAGGCATGCCTATAATCTGAGTTTTCTTCATGGGATACACAGGCATGCCTATAATCTGAGATCTCTTCATGAGACACACAAGCATGCCTATAATCGCCGGTCTCTTCATGGGACACACAGGCATGCCTATAATCTTTGGTCTCTTCATGGGACACAGGCATGCCTATAATCTCCGTTCTCTTCATGGGACACACAGGCATGCCTATAATCTCCGGTCTCTTCATGGGACACACAGGCATGCATATAATCTCTGGTCTCTTCATTGGACACACAGGCATTCCTATAATCCGAGGTCTCTTCATGGGACACACAGGCATGCCTATAAACTCGGTCTCTTCATGGGACGCACAGGCATGCCTATAATCCGAGTTCTCTTCATGGGACACACAGGCATGCCTATATTCTGAGGTCTCTTCATGGGACACACAAGCATGCCTATAATCTCTGGTCTCTTCATGGGACACCCAGGCATCCCTACAATCTCTGGTCTCTTCATGGGACACAAAGGCATGCCTATAATCTCCGGTCTCTTCATGGGACACACAGGCATGCCTATAATCTCCGGTCTGTTCATGGGACACACAGGCATGCCTATATTCTCTGGTCTCTTCATGGGACACACAGGCATGCCTATAATCTCCAGTCTCTTCATGGGACACACAGGCATACCTATAATTTCCGGTCTCTTCATGGGACACACAGGCATGCCTTTAATCTGAGGTCTCTTCATGGGACACACAGGCATGCCTATAATCTCGGTCTCTTCATGGGACACACAGGCATGCCTATAATCTCCGGTGTCTTCATGGGACACATGGCCATGTCTATAATTTCTGTTCTCTTCATGGGACACACAGGCATGCCTATAATCTCCAGTCTCTTCATGGGACACACACGCATGCCTATTATCTCGGTCTCTTCATGGGACACACAAACATGCCTATAATCTCGGTCTTTTCATGGGATACACAGGCATGCCTATAATCTCTGGTCTCTTAATGAGACACACAGGCATGCCTATAATCTGAGGTCTCTTCATGGGGCACACAGGCATGCCGAAATCTCCGGTCTCTTCATGGGATACACAGGCATGCCTATAATCTCCGGTCTCTTCATGGGACACACAGGCTTGCCTATAATCTCCGGTCTCTTCATGGGACACAGGCATGCCTATAATCTCCAGTCTTCATGGGACACAGGCATGCCTATAATCTCTAGTTTTCATGGGACACACAGGCATGCCTATAATCTCCGGTCTCTTCATGGGACACACAGGCATGCCTATAATCTCCGGTCTCTTCATGGGACACACAGGCATGCCTATAATCTCCGGTCACTTAATGGGACACTCAGCCATGCCTATAATCTCCGGTCTCTTCATGGGACACACAGGCATGCCTATAATCTCCGGTCTCTTCATGGGACACACAGGCATGCCTATAATCTCCGGTCTCTTCATGGGACACACAGGCATACCTATAATCCTAGTTTTCTTCATGGGACACACAGGCATGCCTAAAATACAAGGTCTCTTCATGGGACACACAGGCATGCCTATAATCTCTGGTCCCTTCATGGGACACACAGGCATGCCTATAATCCTAGTTCTCTTCATGGGACACACAGGCATGCCTATAATCTCCGGTCTCTTCATGGGACACACAGGCATGCCTATAATCTCCAGTCTCTTCATGGGACACACAGGCATACCTATAATCCTAGTTTTCTTCATGGGACACACAGGCATGCCTAAAATACAAGGTCTCTTCATGGGACACCCAGGCATCCCTATAATCGGAGGTCTCTTCATGGGGCACACAGGCATGCTGATAATCTCCGGTCTCTTCATGGGACACACAGGCATGCCTATAATCTCCAGTCTCTTCATGGGACACACAGGCATGCCTATAATCTCCGGTATCTTCATGGGACTCACAAGCATGCCTATAATCTTCGGTCTCTTAATGGGACACACAGGCATGCCTATAATCACTGGTCTCTTCATGGGACACACAGGCATGCCTATAATCTCCGGTCTCTTCATGGGACACACAGGCATGCCTATAATCTGAGATCTCTTCATGAGACACACAAGCATGCCTATAATCGCCGGTCTCTTCATGGGACACACAGGCATGCCTACAATCTTTGGTCTCTTCATGGGACACAGGCATGCCTATAATCTCCGTTCTCTTCATGGGAAACACAGGCATGCCTATAATCTCCGGTCTCTTCATGGGACACACAGGCATGCATATAATCTCTGGTCTCTTCATTGGACACACAGGCATTCCTATAATCCGAGGTCTCTTCATGGGACACACAGGCATGCCTATAATCCGAGGTCTCTTCATGGGACACACAGACATGCCTATAATCCGAGGTCTCTTCATGGAACACACAGGCATGCCTATAATCCGAGGTCTCTTCATGGGGCACAAAAGCATGCCTATAATCTCCGGTCTCTTCATGGGACACACAGGCATGCCTATAATCTCCGGTCTCTTCATGGGACATACAGGCATGTCTATAATTTACAGTCTCTTAATGGGACACACAGGCATGCATATAATCTCTGGTCTCTTCATGGGACACACATGCATGCCTATAATCTCCAGTCCCTTCATGGGACACACAGGCATGCCTATAATCCTAGTTTTCTTCATGGGACACACAGGCAAGCCTATAATCTGAGGTCTCTTCATGGGACACACAAGCATGCCTATAATCTCCAGTCTCTTCATGGGACACACAGGCATACCTATAATCCTAGTTTTCTTCATGGGACACACAGGCATGCCTAAAATACAAGGTCTCTTCATGGGACACACAGGCATGCCTATAATCTCTGGTCCCTTCATGGGACACACAGGCATGCCTATAATCTTCGGTCTCTTCATGGGACACCCAGGCATCCCTATAATCGGAGGTCTCTTCATGGGGCACACAGGCATGCTGATAATCTCTGGTCCCTTCATGGGACACACAGGCATGCCTATAATCCTAGTTCTCTTCATGGGACACACAGGCATGCCTATAATCTCCGGTCTCTTCATGGGACACACAGGCATGCCTATAATCTCCAGTCTCTTCATGGGACACACAGGCATACCTATAATCCTAGTTTTCTTCATGGGACACACAGGCATGCCTAAAATACAAGGTCTCTTCATGGGACACACAGGCATGCCTATAATCTCTGGTCCCTTCATGGGACACACAGGCATGCCTATAATCTTCGGTCTCTTCATGGGACACCCAGGCATCCCTATAATCGGAGGTCTCTTCATGGGGCACACAGGCATGCCTATAATCTCCGGTCTCTTCATGGGACACACAGGCATGCCTATAATCTCCGGTATCTTCATGGGACTCACAAGCATGCCTATAATCTTTGGTCTCTTCATGGGACACACAGGCATGCCTATAATCACTGGTCTCTTCATGGGACACACAGGCATACCTATAATCCTAGTTTTCTTCATGGGACACACAGGCATGCCTAAAATACAAGGTCTCTTCATGGGACACACAGGCATGCCTATAATCTCTGGTCCCTTCATGGGACACACAGGCATGCCTATAATCTTCGGTCTCTTCATGGGACACCCAGGCATCCCTATAATCGGAGGTCTCTTCATGGGGCACACAGGCATGCCTATAATCTCCGGTCTCTTCATGGGACACACAGGCATGCCTATAATCTCCGGTATCTTCATGGGACTCACAAGCATGCCTATATTCTTTGGTCTCTTCATGGGACACACAGGCATGCCTATAATCACTGGTCTCTTCATGGGACACACAGGCATGCCTATAATCTCCGGTCTCTTCATGGGACACACAGGCATGCCTATAATCTGAGTTTTCTTCATGGGATACACAGGCATGCCTATAATCTGAGATCTCTTCATGAGACACACAAGCATGCCTATAATTGCCGGTCTCTTCATGGGACACACAGGCATGCCTACAATCTTTGGTCTCTTCATGGGACACAGGCATGCCTATAATCTCCGTTCTCTTCATGGGACACACAGGCATGCCTATAATCTCCGGTCTCTTCATGGGACACACAGGCATGCATATAAACTCTGGTCTCTTCATTGGACACACAGGCATTCCTATAATCCGAGGTCTCTTCATGGGACACACAGGCATGCCTATAATCCGAGGTCTCTTCATGGGACACACAGACATGCCTATAATCCGAGGTCTCTTCATGGAACACACAGGCATGCCTATAATCCGAGGTCTCTTCATGGGGCACACAAGCATGCCTATAATCTCCGGTCTCTTCATGGGACACACAGGCATGCCTATAATCTCCGGTCTCTTCATGGGACATACAGGCATGTCTATAATTTACGGTCTCTTAATGGGACACACAGGCATGCATATAATCTCTGGTCTCTTCATGGGACACACATGCATGCCTATAATCTCCAGTCCCTTCATGGGACACACAGGCATGCCTATAATCCTAGTTCTCTTCATGGGACACACAGGCAAGCCTATAATCTGAGGTCTCTTCATGGGACACACAAGCATGCCTATAATCTCCGGTCTCTTCATGAGACACACAGGCATGCCTACAATCTCCCGTCTCTTCATGGGACACACAGGCATGCCTATAATCTCCGGTCTCTTCAAGGGACACACAGGCATGACTATAATCTCCGGTTTCTTCATGGGACACACAGGCATGCATATAATCTCCGGTCTCTTCATGGGACACACAGGCATGCCTATAATCTCCGGTCTCTTCATGGAACACATAGGCCTGTCTATAATCTGAGGTCTCTTCATGGGACACACAGGCATACCCATAAACCGAGGTCTCTTCGTGGGACACACAGGCATGCCTATAATCCGTGGTCTCTTCATGGGACACCCAGGCATCCCTATAATTGGAGGTCTCTTCATGGGACACACAGTCATGCCGATAATCTCCGGTCTCTTCATGGGACACACAGGCATGCCTATAATCTCTGGTCTCTTCATGGGACACACAGGCATGCCTATAATCTCCGGTCTCTTCATGGGACACACAGGCATGCCTATAATCTCTGGTCTCTTCATGAGACTCACAAGCATGCCTATAATCTTCGGTCTCCATGGGACACACAGGCATGCCTATAATCTCCGGTCTCTTCATGGGACACACAGCCATGCCTATAATACGATTTCTCTTCATGGGACACACAGGCATGCCTATAATCTGAGATCTCTTCATGGGACACACAGGTATGCCTACAATCTCCGGTCTCTTCATGGGACACACAGGCATGCCTACAATCTCCGGTCTCTTCATGGGACACACAGGCATGCCTATAATCTCCGCTCTTCATGGGACACAGGCATGCCTATAATCTCCGGTCTCTTCATGGGACACACAGGCATGCATATAATCTCTGGTCTCTTCATTGGACACACAGGCATTCCTATAATCCGAGGTCTCTTCATGGGACACACAGACATGCCTATAATCCGAGGTCTCTTCATGGGACACACAGGCATGCCTATAATCCGAGGTCTCTTCATGGGACACGCAAGCATGCCTATAATCTCCGGTCTCTTCATGGGACACACAGGCATGCCTATAATCTCTGGTCTCTTCATGGGACACACAGGCATGCCTATAATCTCTGGTCTCTTCATGGGACACACAGGCATGCCTATAATCTCCGGTCCCTTATGGGACACACAGGCATGCCTATAATCCTAGTTTTCTTCATGGGACACACAAGCATGCCTATAATCTCTGGTCTCTTCATAGGACACACAGGCATGCCTACAATCTCCCTTCTCTTCATGGGACACACAGGCATGCCTATAATCTCCAGTCTCTTCATGGGACACACAGGCATGCCTATAATCTCCGGTCTCTTCATCGGACACACAGGCATGCATATAATCTCCGGTCTCTTCATGGGACACACAGGCATGCCTATAATCTCCGGTCTCTTCATGGAACACACAGGCCTGTCTATAATCTGAGGTCTCTTCATGGGACACACAGGCATGCCCATAATCCGAGGTCCCTTCGTGGGACACACAGACATGCCTATAATCCGCAGTCTCTTCATGGGACACACAGGCCTGTCTATAATCTGAGGTCTCTTCATGGGACACACAGGCATGCCTATAATCCTAGTTTTCTTCATGGGACACACAGGCATGCCTAAAATCCAAGGTCTCTTCATGGGACACATAGGCATGCCTATAATCTCTGGTCCCTTCATGGGACACACAGGCATGCCTATAATCCTAGTTCTCTTCATGGGACACACAGGCATGCCTATAATCTTCGGTCTCTTCATGCGACACACAAGCATGCCTATAATCTCCGGTCGCTTCATGGGATACACAGGCATGCCTATAATCTCCGGTCTCTTCATGGGACACACAGGCATGCCTGTAATCTTCGGTCTCTTCATGGGACACCCAGGCATCCCTATAATCAGAGGTCTCTTCATGGGGCACACAGGCATGCTGATAATCTCCGGTCTCTTCATGGGACACACAGGCATGCCTATAATCTCCGGTCTCTTCATGGGACACACAGGCATGCCTATAATCTCCGGTATCTTCATGGGACTCACAAGCATGCCTATAATCTTCGGTCTCTTCATGGGACACACAGGCATGCCTATAATCACTGGTCTCTTCATGGGACACACAGGCATGCCTATAATCTCCAGTCTCTTCATGGGACACACAGGCATGCCTATAATCCGAGTTTTCTTCATGGGATACACAGGCATGCCTATAATCTGAGATCTCTTCATGAGACACACAAGCATGCCTATAATCTCCGGTCTCTTCATGGGACACAGGAATGCCTACAATCTTTGGTCTCTTCATGGAACACAGGCATGCCTATAATCTC
The DNA here is from genome assembly GCF_964204655.1 of Triturus cristatus. Lineage (NCBI taxonomy): Eukaryota > Metazoa > Chordata > Amphibia > Caudata > Salamandridae > Triturus > Triturus cristatus. The sequence continues at coordinate 732,401,640 of NC_140590.1, forward strand.
TGTTCTCTTCATGGGACACACAGGCATGCCTATAATCTCCGGTCTCTTCATGGGACATACAGGCATGCATATAATCTCTGGTCTCTTCATTGGACACAGGCATTCCTATAATCCGAGGTCTCTTCATGGGACACACAGGCATGCCTATAATCCGAGGTCTCTTCATGGGACACACAGACATGCCTATAATCCGAGGTCTCTTCATGGAACACACAGGCATGCCTATAATCCGAGGTCTCTTCATGGGGCACACAAGCATGCCTATAATCTCCGGTCTCTTCATGGGACACACAGGCATGCCTATAATCTCCGGTCTCTTAATGGGACATACAGGCATGTCTATAATTTCTAGTCTCTTAATGGGACACACGGGCATGCCTATAATCTCTGGTCTCTTCATGGGACACACATGCATGCCTATAATCTCTGGTCCCTTCATGGGACACACAGGCATGCCTATAATCCTAGTTCTCTTCATGGGACACACAGGCATGCCTATAATCTGAGGTCTCTTCATGGGACACACAAGCATGCCTATAATCTCCGGTCTCTTCATGGGACACACAGGCATACCTACAATCTCCCGTCTCTTCATGGGACACACAGGCATGCCTATAATCTCCGGTCTCTTCATGGGACACACAGGCATGACTATAATCTCCGGTTTCTTCATGGGACACACAGGCATGACTATAATCTCCGGTCTCTTCATGGGACACACAGGCATGCCTATAATCTCCGGTCTCTTGATGGAACACATAGGCCTGTCTATAATCTGAGGTCTCTTCATGGGACACACAGGCATACCCATAAACCGAGGTCTCTTCGTGGGACACACAGGCATGCCTATAATCCATGGTCTCTTCATGGGACACCCAGGCATCCCTATAATCGGAGGTCTCTTCATGGGACACACAGTCATGCCGATAATCTCCGGTCTCCTCATGGGACACACAGGCATGCCTATAATCTCTGGTCTCTTCATGGGACACACAGGCATGCCTATAATCTCCGGTCTCTTCATGGGACACACAGGCATGCCTATAATCTCTGGTCTCTTCATGAGACTCACAAGCATGCCTATAATCTTCAGTCTCCATGGGACACACAGGCATGCCTATAATCTCTGGTCTCTTCATGGGATACACAGGCATGCCTATAATCTCCGGTCTCTTCATGGGACACACAGCCATGCCTATAATACGATTTCTCTTCATGGGACACACAGGCATGCCTATAATCTGAGATCTCTTCATGGGACACACAGGTATGCCTACAATCTCCGGTCTCTTCATGGGACACACAGGCATGCCTACAATCTCCGGCCTCTTCATGGGACACACAGGCATGCCTATAATCTCTGTTCTCTTCATGGGACACAGGCATGCCTATAATCTCCGGTCTCTTCATGGGACACACAGGCATGCATATAATATCTGGTCTCTTCATGGGACACACAAGCATTCCTATAATCCGAGGTCTCTTCATGGGACACACAGACATGCCTATAATCCGAGGTCTCTTCATGGGACACACAGGCATGCCTATAATCTGAGGTCTCTTCATGGGACACGCAAGCATGCCTATAATCTCCGGTCTCTTCATGGGACACACAGGCATGCCTATAATCTCTGGTCTCTTCATGGGACACACAGGCATGCCTATAATCTCCAGTCTCTTAATGGGACACACAGGCATGCCTATAATCTCTGGTCTCTTCATGGGACACATAGGCATGCCTATAATCTCCGGTCCCTTATGGGACACACAGGCATGCCTATAATCCTAGTTTTCTTCATGGGACACACAAGCATGCCCATAATCTCCGGTCTCTTCATGGGACACATAGGCATGCCTACAATCTCCCTTCTCTTCATGGGACACACAGGCATGCCTATAATCTCCGGTCTCTTCATGGGACACATAGGCATGCCTATAATCTCCGGTCTCTTCATGGGACACACAGGCATGCATATAATCTCCGGTCTCTTCATGGGACACATAGGCATGCCTATAATCTCCGGTCTCTTCATGGAACACACAGGCTTGTCTATAATCTGAGGTCTCTTCATTGGACACACAGGCATGCCCATAATCTGAGGTCTCTTCGTGGGACACACAGACATGCCTATAATCCGCAGTCTCTTCATGGGACACACAGGCATGCCTATAATCTCCGGTCTCTTCATGGGACACACAGGCATGCATATAATCTCCGTTCTCTTCATGGGACACAGGCATGCCTATAATCTCCGGTCTCTTCATGGGACACACAGGCATGCCTATAATCTCTGGTCTCTTCATGGGACACACAGGCATGCCTATAATCTCCAGTCTCTTAATGGGACACACAGGCATGCCTATAATCTCTGGTCTCTTCATGGGACACACAGGCATGCCTATAATCTCCGGTCCCTTATGGGACACACAGGCATGCCTATAATCCTAGTTTTCTTCATGGGACACACAAGCATGCCTATAATCTCCGGTCTTTTCATGGGACACATAGGCATGCCTACAATCTCCCTTCTCTTCATGGGACACACAGGCATGCCTATAATCTCCGGTCTCTTCATGGGACACATAGGCATGCCTATAATCTCCGGTCTCTTCATGGGACACACAGGCATGCATATAATCTCCGGTCTCTTCATGGGACACACAGGCATGCCTATAATCTCCGGTCTCTTCATGGAACACACAGGCTTGTCTATAATCTGAGGTCTCTTCATGGGACACACAGGCATGCCCATAATCTGAGGTCTCTTCGTGGGACACACAGACATGCCTATAATCCGCAGTCTCTTCATGGGACACACAGGCATGCCTATAATCTCCGGTCTCTTCATGGGACACACAGGCATGCATATAATCTCCGGTCTCTTAATGGGACACACAGGCATGCCTATAATCTCTGATCTCATCATGGGACACACAGGCATGCCTATAATCTCCGGTCCCTTATGGGACACACAGGCATGCCTATAATCCTAGTTTTCTTCATGGGACACACAAGCATGCCTATAATCTCCGGTCTCTTCATGGGACACACAGGCATGCCTACAATCTCCCTTCTCTTCATGGGACACACAGGCATGCCTATAATCTCTGGTCTCTTCATGGGACACACAGGCATGCCTATAATCTCCGGTCTCTTCATGGGACACACAGGCATGCATATAATCTCCGGTCTGTTCATGGGACACACAGGCATGCCTATAGTCTCTGGTCTCTTCATGAGACTCACAAGCATGCCTATAATCTTCGGTCTCCATGGGACACACAGGCATGCCTATAATCTCTGGTCTCTTCATGGGACACACAGGCATGCCTATAATCTCCGGTCTCTTCATGGGACACACAGCCATGCCTATAATACGATTTCTCTTCATGGGACACACAGGCATGCCTATAATCTGAGATCTCTTCATGGGACACATGGGTATGCCTACAATCTCCGGTCTCTTCATGGGACACACAGGCATGCCTACAATCTCCGGTCTCTTCATGGGACACACAGGCATGCCTATAATCTCCGTTCTCTTCATGGGACACAGGCATGCCTATAATCTCCGGTCTCTTCATGGGACACACAGGCATGCATATAATCTCTGGTCTCTTCATGGGACACACAGGCATGCCTATAATCTCCGGTCCCTTATGGGACACACAGGCATGCTTATAATCCTAGTTTTCTTCATGGGACACACAAGCATGCCTATAATCTCCGGTCTCTTCATGGGACACACAGGCATGCCTACAATCTCCCTTCTCTTCATGGGACACACAGGCATGCCTATAATCTCCGGTCTCTTCATGGGACACATAGGCATGCCTATAATCTCCGGTCTCTTCATGGGACACACAGGCATGCATATAATCTCCGGTCTCTTCATGGGACACACAGGCATGCCTATAATCTCCGGTCTCTTCATGGAACACACAGGCTTGTCTATAATCTGAGGTCTCTTCATGGGACACACAGGCATGCCCATAATCTGAGGTCTCTTCGTGGGACACACAGACATGCCTATAATCCGCAGTCTCTTCATGGGACACACAGGCATGCCTATAATCTCCGGTCTCTTCATGGGACACACAGGCATGCATATAATCTCCGGTCTCTTAATGGGACACACAGGCATGCCTATAATCTCTGATCTCATCATGGGACACACAGGCATGCCTATAATCTCCGGTCCCTTATGGGACACACAGGCATGCCTATAATCCTAGTTTTCTTCATGGGACACACAAGCATGCCTATAATCCCTGGTCTCTTCATGGGACACACAGGCATGCCTACAATCTCCCTTCTCTTCATGGGACACACAGGCATGCCTATAATCTCTGGTCTCTTCATGGGACACACAGGCATGCCTATAATCTCCGGTCTCTTCATGGGACACACAGGCATGCATATAATCTCCGGTCTGTTCATGAGACTCACAAGCATGCCTATAATCTTCGGTCTCCATGGGACACACAGGCATGCCTATACTCTCTGGTCTCTTCATGGGACACACAGGCATGCCTATAATCTCCGGTCTCTTCATGGGACACACAGCCATGCCTATAATACGATTTCTCTTCATGGGACACACAGGCATGCCTATAATCTGAGATCTCTTCATGGGACACATGGGTATGCCTACAATCTCCGGTCTCTTCATGGGACACACAGGCATGCCTACAATCTCCGGTCTCTTCATGGGACACACAGGCATGCCTATAATCTCCGTTCTCTTCATGGGACACAGGCATGCCTATAATCTCCGGTCTCTTCATGGGACACACAGGCATGCATATAATCTCTGGTCTCTTCATGGGACACACAGGCATGCCTATAATCTCCGGTCCCTTATGGGACACACAGGCATGCTTATAATCCTAGTTTTCTTCATGGGACACACAAGCATGCCTATAATCTCCGGTCTCTTCATGGGACACACAGGCATGCCTACAATCGCCCTTCTATTCATGGGACACACAGGCATGCCTATAATCTCCGGTCTCTTCATGGGACACACAGGCATGCCTATAATCTCCGGTCTCTTCATGGGACACACAGGCATGCATATAATCTCCGGTCTCTTCATGGGACACACAGGCATGCCTATAATCTCCGGTCTCTTCATGGAACACACAGGCCTGCCTATAATCTCCGGTCTCTTAATGGGACACACAGGCATGCCTATAATCTCTGGTCTCTTCATGGGACACACAGGCATGCCTATAATCTCCGGTCCCTTATGGGACACACAGGCATGCCTATAATCCTAGTTTTCTTCATGGGACACACAAGCATGCCTATAATCTCCGGTCTCTTCATGGGACACACAGGCATGCCTACAATCTCCCTTCTCTTCATGGGACACACAGGCATGCCTATAATCTCCGGTCTCTTCATGGGACACACAGGCATGCCTATAATCTCCGGTCTCTTCATGGGACACACAGGCATGCATATAATCTCCGGTCTCTTCATGGGACACACAGGCATGCCTATAATCTCCGGTCTCTTCATGGGACTCACAAGCATGCCTATAATCTTTGGTCTCTTCATGGGACACACAGGCATGCCTATAATCACTGGTCTCTTCATGGGACACACAGGCATGCCTATAATCTCCGGTCTCTTCATGGGACACACAGGCATGCCTATAATCTGAGTTTTCTTCATGGGATACACAGGCATGCCTATAATCTGAGATCTCTTCATGAGACACACAAGCATGCCTATAATCGCCGGTCTCTTCATGGGACACACAGGCATGCCTACAATCTTTGGTCTCTTCATGGGACACAGGCATGCCTATAATCTCCGTTCTCTTCATGGGACACACAGGCATGCCTATAATCTCCGGTCTCTTCATGGGACACACAGGCATGCATATAATCTCTGGTCTCTTCATTGGACACACAGGCATTCCTATAATCCGAGGTCTCTTCATGGGACACACAGGCATGCCTATAATCCGAGGTCTCTTCATGGGACACACAGACATGCCTATAATCCGAGGTCTCTTCATGGAACACACAGGCATGCCTATAATCCGAGGTCTCTTCATGGGGCACACAAGCATGCCTATAATCTCCGGTCTCTTCATGGGACACACAGGCATGCCTATAATCTCCGGTCTCTTCATGGGACATACAGGCATGTCTATAATTTACGGTCTCTTAATGGGACACACAGGCATGCATATAATCTCTGGTCTCTTCATGGGACACACATGCATGCCTATAATCTCCAGTCCCTTCATGGGACACACAGGCATGCCTATAATCCTAGTTCTCTTCATGGGACACACAGGCAAGCCTATAATCTGAGGTCTCTTCATGGGACACACAAGCATGCCTATAATCTCCGGTCTCTTCATGAGACACACAGGCATGCCTACAATCTCCCGTCTCTTCATGGGACACACAGGCATGCCTATAATCTCCGGTCCCTTCAAGGGACACACAGGCATGACTATAATCTCCGGTTTCTTCATGGGACACACAGGCATGCATATAATCTCCGGTCTCTTCATGGGACACACAGGCATGCCTATAATCTCCGGTCTCTTCATGGAACACATAGGCCTGTCTATAATCTGAGGTCTCTTCATGGGACACACAGGCATACCCATAAACCGAGGTCTCTTCGTGGGACACACAGGCATGCCTATAATCCGTGGTCTCTTCATGGGACACCCAGGCATCCCTATAATTGGAGGTCTCTTCATGGGACACACAGTCATGCCGATAATCTCTGGTCTCTTCATGGGACACACAGGCATGCCTATAATCTCTGGTCTCTTCATGGGACACACAGGCATGCCTATAATCTCCGGTCTCTTCATGGGACACACAGGCATGCCTATAATCTCTGGTCTCTTCATGAGACTCACAAGCATGCCTATAATCTTCGGTCTCCATGGGACACACAGGCATGCCTATAATCTCCGGTCTCTTCATGGGACACACAGCCATGCCTATAATAAGATTTCTCTTCATGGGACACACAGGCATGCCTATAATCTGAGATCTCTTCATGGGACACACAGGTATGCCTACAATCTCCGGTCTCTTCATGGGACACACAGGCATGCCTACAATCTCCGGTCTCTTCATGGGACACACAGGCATGCCTATAATCTCCGCTTTTCATGGGACACAGGCATGCCTCTAATCTCCGGTCTCTTCATGGGACACACAGGCATGCATATAATCTCTGGTCTCTTCATTGGACACACAGGCATTCCTATAATCCGAGGTCTCTTCATGGGACACACAGACATGCCTATAATCCGAGGTCTCTTCATGGGACACACAGGCATGCCTATAATCCGAGGTCTCTTCATGGGACACGCAAGCATGCCTATAATCTCCGGTCTCTTCATGGGACACACAGGCATGCCTATAATCTCTGGTCTCTTCATGGGACACACAGGCATGCCTATAATCTCTGGTCTCTTCATGGGACACACAGGCATGCCTATAATCTCCGGTCCCTTATGGGACACACAGGCATGCCTATAATCCTAGTTTTCTTCATGGGACACACAAGCATGCCTATAATCTCTGGTCTCTTCATAGGACACACAGGCATGCCTACAATCTCCCTTCTCTTCATGGGACACACAGGCATGCCTATAATCTCCAGTCTCTTCATGGGACACACAGGCATGCCTATAATCTCCGGTCTCTTCATCGGACACACAGGCATGCATATAATATCCGGTCTCTTCATGGGACACACAGGCATGCCTATAATCTCCGGTCTCTTCATGGAACACACAGGCCTGTCTATAATCTGAGGTCTCTTCATGGGACACACAGGCATGCCCATAATTAGAGGTCCCTTCGTGGGACACACAGACATGCCTATAATCCGCAGTCTCTTCATGGGACACACAGGCCTGTCTATAATCTGAGGTCTCTTCATGGGACACACAGGCATGCCTATAATCCTAGTTTTCTTCATGGGACACACAGGCATGCCTAAAATCCAAGGTCTCTTCATGGGACACATAGGCATGCCTATAATCTCTGGTCCCTTCATGGGACACACAGGCATGCCTATAATCCTAGTTCTCTTCATGGGACACACAGGCATGCCTATAATCTTCGGTCTCTTCATGCGACACATAAGCATGCCTATAATCTCCGGTCGCTTCATGGGATACACAGGCATGCCTATAATCTCCGGTCTCTTCATGGGACACACAGGCATGCCTGTAATCTTCGGTCTCTTCATGGGACACCCAGGCATCCCTATAATCAGAGGTCTCTTCATGGGGCACACAGGCATGCTGATAATCTCCGGTCTCTTCATGGGACACACAGGCATGCCTATAATCTCCGGTCTCTTCATGGGACACACAGGCATGCCTATAATCTCCGGTATCTTCATGGGACTCACAAGCATGCCTATAATCTTCGGTCTCTTCATGGGACACACAGGCATGCCTATAATCACTGGTCTCTTCATGGGACACACAGGCATGCCTATAATCTCCAGTCTCTTCATGGGACACACAGGCATGCCTATAATCCGAGTTTTCTTCATGGGATACACAGGCATGCCTATAATCTGAGATCTCTTCATGAGACACACAAGCATGCCTATAATCTCCGGTCTCTTCATGGGACACAGGCATGCCTACAATCTTTGGTCTCTTCATGGAACACAGGCATGCCTATAATCTCTGTTCTCTTCATGGGACACACAGGCATGCCTATAATCTCCGGTCTCTTCATGGGACATACAGGCATGCATATAATCTCTGGTCTCTTCATTGGACACAGGCATTCCTATAATCCGAGGTCTCTTCATGGGACACACAGGCATGCCTATAATCCGAGGTCTCTTCATGGGACACACAGACATGCCTATAATCCGAGGTCTCTTCATGGAACACACAGGCATGCCTATAATCCAAGGTCTCTTCATGGGGCACACAAGCATGCCTATAATCTCCGGTCTCTTCATGGGACACACAGGCATGCCTATAATCTCCGGTCTCTTAATGGGACATACAGGCATGTCTATAATTTCTAGTCTCTTAATGGGACACACGGGCATGCCTATAATCTCTGGTCTCTTCATGGGACACACATGCATGCCTATAATCTCTGGTCCCTTCATGGGACACACAGGCATGCCTATAATCCTAGTTCTCTTCATGGGACACACAGGCATGCCTATAATCTGAGGTCTCTTCATGGGACACACAAGCATGCCTATAATCTCCGGTCTCTTCATGGGACACACAGGCATACCTACAATCTCCCGTCTCTTCATGGGACACACAGGCATGCCTATAATCTCCGGTCTCTTCATGGGACACACAGGCATGACTATAATCTCCGGTTTCTTCATGGGACACACAGGCATGACTATAATCTCCGGTCTCTTCATGGGACACACAGGCATGCCTATAATCTCCGGTCTCTTCATGGAACACATAGGCCTGTCTATAATCTGAGGTCTCTTCATGGGACACACAGGCATACCCATAAACGGAGGTCTCTTCGTGGGACACACAGGCATGCCTATAATCCATGGTCTCTTCATGGGACACCCAGGCATCCCTATAATCGGAGCTCTCTTCATGGGACACACAGTCATGCCGATAATCTCCGGTCTCCTCATGGGACACACAGGCATGCCTATAATCTCTGGTCTCTTCATGGGACACACAGGCATGCCTATAATCTCCGGTCTCTTCATGGGACACACAGGCATGCCTATAATCTCTGGTCTCTTCATGAGACTCACAAGCATGCCTATAATCTTCGGTCTCCATGGGACACACAGGCATGCCTATAATCTCTGGTCTCTTCATGGGATACACAGGCATGCCTATAATCTCCGGTCTCTTCATGGGACACACAGCCATGCCTATAATACGATTTCTCTTCATGGGACACACAGGCATGCCTATAATCTGAGATCTCTTCATGGGACACACAGGTATGCCTACAATCTCCGGTCTCTTCATGGGACACACAGGCATGCCTACAATCTCCGGCCTCTTCATGGGACACACAGGCATGCCTATAATCTCTGTTCTCTTCATGGGACACAGGCATGCCTATAATCTCCGGTCTCTTCATGGGACACACAGGCATGCATATAATATCTGGTCTCTTCATGGGACACACAAGCATTCCTATAATCCGAGGTCTCTTCATGGGACACACAGACATGCCTATAATCCGAGGTCTCTTCATGGGACACACAGGCATGCCTATAATCCGAGGTCTCTTCATGGGACACGCAAGCATGCCTATAATCTCCGGTCTCTTCATGGGACACACAGGCATGCCTATAATCTCTGGTCTCTTCATGGGACACACAGGCATGCCTATAATCTCCAGTCTCTTAATGGGACACACAGGCATGCCTATAATCTCTGGTCTCTTCATGGGACACACAGGCATGCCTATAATCTCCGGTCCCTTATGGGACACACAGGCATGCCTATAATCCTAGTTTTCTTCATGGGACACACAAGCATGCCTATAATCTCCGGTCTCTTCATGGGACACATAGGCATGCCTACAATCTCCCTTTTCTTCATGGGACACACAGGCATGCCTATAATCTCTGGTCTCTTCATGGGACACACAGGCATGCGTATAATCTCCGGTCTCTTCATGGGACACACAGGCATGCATATAATCTCCGGTCTCTTCATGGGACACACAGGCATGCCTATAATCTCCGGTCTCTTCATGGAACACACAGGCTTGTCTATAATCTGAGGTCTCTTCATGGGACACACAGGCATGCCCATAATCTGAGGTCTCTTCGTGGGACACACAGACATGCCTATAATCCGCAGTCTCTTCATGGGACACACAGGCATGCCTATAATCTCCGGTCTCTTCATGGGACACACAGGCATGCATATAATCTCCGTTCTCTTCATGGGACACAGGCATGCCTATAATCTCCGGTCTCTTCATGGGACACACAGGCATGCCTATAATCTCTGGTCTCTTCATGGGACACACAGGCATGCCTATAATCTCCAGTCTCTTAATGGGACACACAGGCATGCCTATAATCTCTGGTCTCTTCATGGGACACACAGGCATGCCTATAATCTCCGGTCCCTTATGGGACACACAGGCATGCCTATAATCCTAGTTTTCTTCATGGGACACACAAGCATGCCTATAATCTCCGGTCTCTTCATGGGACACATAGGCATGCCTACAATCTCCCTTCTCTTCATGGGACACACAGGCATGCCTATAATCTCCGGTCTCTTCATGGGACACATAGGCATGCCTATAATCTCCGGTCTCTTCATGGGACACACAGGCATGCATATAATCTCCGGTCTCTTCATGGGACACACAGGCATGCCTATAATCTCCGGTCTCTTCATGGAACACACAGGCTTGTCTATAATCTGAGGTCTCTTCATGGGACACACAGGCATGCCCATAATCTGAGGTCTCTTCGTGGGACACACAGACATGCCTATAATCCGCAGTCTCTTCATGGGACACACAGGCATGCCTATAATCTCCGGTCTCTTCATGGGACACACAGGCATGCATATAATCTCCGGTCTCTTAATGGGACACACAGGCATGCCTATAATCTCTGATCTCATCATGGGACACACAGGCATGCCTATAATCTCCGGTCCCTTATGGGACACACAGGCATGCCTATAATCCTAGTTTTCTTCATGGGACACACAAGCATGCCTATAATCTCCGGTCTCTTCATGGGACACACAGGCATGCCTACAATCTCCCTTCTCTTCATGGGACACACAGGCATGCCTATAATCTCTGGTCTCTTCATGGGACACACAGGCATGCCTATAATCTCCGGTCTCTTCATGGGACACACAGGCATGCATATAATCTCCGGTCTGATCATGGGACACACAGGCATGCCTATAGTCTCTGGTCTCTTCATGAGACTCACAAGCATGCCTATAATCTTCGGTCTCCATGGGACACACAGGCATGCCTATAATCTCTGGTCTCTTCATGGGACACACAGGCATGCCTATAATCTCCGGTCTCTTCATGGGACACACAGCCATGCCTATAATACGATTTCTCTTCATGGGACACACAGGCATGCCTATAATCTGAGATCTCTTCATGGGACACATGGGTATGCCTACAATCTCCGGTCTCTTCATGGGACACACAGGCATGCCTACAATCTCCGGTCTCTTCATGGGACACACAGGCATGCCTATAATCTCTGTTCTCTTCATGGGACACAGGCATGCCTATAATCTCCGGTCTCTTCATGGGACACACAGGCATGCATATAATCTCTGGTCTCTTCATGGGACACACAGGCATGCCTATAATCTCCGGTCCCTTATGGGACACACAGGCATGCTTATAATCCTAGTTTTCTTCATGGGACACACAAGCATGCCTATAATCTCCGGTCTCTTCATGGGACACACAGGCATGCCTAAAATCGCCCTTCTATTCATGGGACACACAGGCATGCCTATAATCTCCGGTCTCTTCATGGGACACACAGGCATGCCTATAATCTCCGGTCTCTTCATGGGACACACAGGCATGCATATAATCTCCGGTCTCTTCATGGGACACACAGGCATGCCTATAATCTCCGGTCTCTTCATGAAACACACAGGCCTGCCTATAATCTCCGGTCTCTTAATGGGACACACAGGCATGCCTATAATCTCTGGTCTCTTCATGGGACACACAGGCATGCCTATAATCTCCGGTCCCTTATGGGACACACAGGCATGCCTATAATCCTAGTTTTCTTCATGGGACACACAAGCATGCCTATAATCTCCGGTCTCTTCATGGGACACACAGGCATGCCTACAATCTCCCTTCTCTTCATGGGACACACAGGCATGCCTATAATCCGAGGTCTCTTCATGGGACACACAGACATGCCTATAATCTGAGGTCTCTTCATGGGACACCCAGGCATCCCTATAATCGGAGGTCTCTTCATGGGGCACACAGGCATGCCTATAAACTCGGTCTCTTCATGGGACGCACAGGCATGCCTATAATCCGAGTTCTCTTCATGGGACACACAGGCATGCCTATATTCTGAGGTCTCTTCATGGGACACACAAGCATGCCTATAATCTCCGGTCTCTTCATGGGACACACAGGCATCCCTACAATCTCTGGTCTCTTCATGGGACACAAAGGCATGCCTATAATCTCCGGTCTCTTCATGGGACACACAGGCATGCCTATAATCTCCGGTCTGTTCATGGGACACACAGGCATGCCTATATTCTCTGGTCTCTTCATGGGACACACAGGCATGCCTATAATCTCCAGTCTCTTCATGGGACACACAGGCATACCTATAATTTCCGGTCTCTTCATGGGACACACAGGCATGCCTTTAATCTGAGGTCTCTTCATGGGACACACAGGCATGCCTATAATCTCGGTCTCTTCATGGGACACACAGGCATGCCTATAATCTCCGGTGTCTTCATGGGACACATGGCCATGTCTATAATTTCCGTTCTCTTCATGGGACACACAGGCATGCCTATAATCTCCAGTCTCTTCATGGGACACACAGGCATGCCTATTATCTCGGTCTCTTCATGGGACACACAAACATGCCTATAATCTCGGTCTTTTCATGGGATACACAGGCATGCCTATAATCTCTGGTCTCTTAATGAGACACACAGGCATGCCTATAATCTGAGGTCTCTTCATGGGGCACACAGGCATGCCGAAATCTCCGGTGTCTTCATGGGATACACAGGCATGCCTATAATCTCCGGTCTCTTCATGGGACACACAGGCTTGCCTATAATCTCCGGTCTCTTCATGGGACACAGGCATGCCTATAATCTCCAGTCTTCATGGGACACAGGCATGCCTATAATCTCTAGTTTTCATGGGACACACAGGCATGCCTATAATCTCCGGTCTCTTCATGGGACACACAGGCATGCCTATAATCTCCGGTCTCTTCATGGGACACACAGGCATGCATATAATCTCCGGTCTCTTCATGGGACACACAGGCATGCCTATAATCTCCGGTCTCTTCATGGGACACACAGGCATGCCTATAATCTCTGGTCTCTTCATGGGACACACAGGCATGCCTATAATCTCTGGTCTCTTCATGGGACACACAGGCATGCCTATAATCTCCGGTCCCTTATGGGACACACAGGCATGCCTATAATCCTAGTTTTCTTCATGGGACACACAAGCATGCCTATAATCTCCGGTCTCTTCATGGGACACATAGGCATGCCTACAATCTCCCTTCTCTTCATGGGACACACAGGCATGCCTATAATCTCCGGTCTCTTCATGGGACACATAGGCATGCCTATAATCTCCGGTCTCTTCATGGGACACACAGGCATGCCTACAATCTCCGGTCTCTTCATGGGACACACAGGCATGCCTATAATCTCCGTTCTCTTCATGGGACACAGGCATGCCTATAATCTCCGGTCTCTTCATGGGACACACAGGCATGCATATAATCCCTGGTCTCTTCATGGGACACACAGGCATGCCTATAATCTCCGGTCCCTTATGGGACACACAGGCATGCCTATAATCCTAGTTTTCTTCATGGGACACACAAGCATGCCTATAATCTCTGGTCTCTTCATGGGACACACAGGCATGCCTACAATCTCCCTTCTCTTCATGGGACACACAGGCATGCCTATAATCTCCAGTCTCTTCATGGGACACACAGGCATGCCTATAATCTCCGGTCTCTTCATGGGACACACAGGCATGCATATAATCTCCGGTCTCTTCATGGGACACACAGGCATGCCTATAATCCGAGGTCTCTTCATAGGACACACAGGCATGCCTATAATCTCCAGTCTCTTCATGGGACAAACAGGCATGCCTATAATCTCCGGTCTCTTCATGGGACACTCAGGCATGCCTATAATCTCCGGTCTCTTCATGGGACACACAGGCATGCCTATAATCTCTGGTCTCTTCATGGGACACACAGGCATGCCTATAATCTGAGTTCTCTTCATGGGACACACAGGCATGCTTATAATATGAGGTCTCTATATGGGACACACAAGCATGCCTATAATCTCTGGTCTCTTCATGGGACACACAGGCATGCCTATAGTCCGAGTTCTCTTCATGGGACACACAGGCATGCTTATATTCTGAGGTCTCTTCATGGGACACACAAGCATGCCTATAATCTCTGGTCTCTTCATGGGACACACAGGCATGCCTATAATCTTTGGTCTCTTCATGGGACACTCAGGCATGCCTATAATCCGAGGTCTCTTCCTGGGACACACAGGCATGCCTATAATCCAAGGTCTCTTCATGGGACACACAGGCATGCCTATAATCCGAGTTCTCTTCATGGGACAGACAGGCATGCCTATAATCTCTGGTCTCTTCATGGGACACACAGGCATGCCTATAGTTTCTGGTCACTTCATGGGACACATAAGCATGCCTATAATCTCCGGTCTCTTCATGGGACACACAGGCATGCGTATAATCCGAGGTCTCTTCATGGGACACACAGGCATGCCTATAATCTCCGATCTCTTCATGGGACACACAGGCATGCCTATAATCTCTGGTCTCTTCATGGGACACACAGGCATGCCTATAATCCGAGGTCTCTTCATGGGACACACAGGCATGCCTATAATTTCTGGTCTCTTCATGGGACACACAGGCATGCCTATAATCTCCAATCTCTTCATTGGACACAGAGGCATGCCTATAATCTCCAGTCTCTTCATGGGACATATAGGCATGCCTATAATCTCTGGTCTCTTCATGGGACACACAGGCATGCCTATAATCTCCAGTCTCTTCATGAGACACACAGGCATGCCTATAATCTCTGATCTCTTCATGGGACACAGGCATGACTATAATCTCCGGTCTCTTCATGGGACACACAGGCATGCCTATAATCCGAGGTCGCTTCATGGGATACCCAGGCATCCCTATAATCCGAGGTCTCTTCATTGGGCACACAGGCATGCCGATAATCTCCGGTCTCTTCATGGGACACAGGCATGCCTATAATCTCCGGTTTCTTCATGGGACACACAGGCATGCCTATAATCTCCGGTCTCTTCATGGGACACACAAGCATGCCTATAATCTTTGGTCTCTTCATGGGACACACAGGCATGCCTATAATCTCTGGTCTCTTCATGGGATACACAGGCATGCCTATAATATCTGATCTCTTAATGGGACACACAGGCATGCCTATAATCCGAGGTCTCTTCATGGGACACACAGGCATGCCTATAATCCGAGGTCTCTTCATGGGACACACAGGCATGCCTATAATCCGAGGTCTCTTCATGGGACACACAGGCATGCCTATAATCTCCAATCTCTTCATGGGACACACAGGCATGCCTATAATCTCCAGTCTCTTCATGGGACACACAGGCATGCCTATAATCTCCGGTCTCTTCATCGGACACACAGGCATGCATATAATCTCCGGTCTCTTCATGGGACACACAGGCATGCCTATAATCTCCGGTCTCTTCATGGAACACACAGGCCTGTCTATAATCTGAGGTCTCTTCATGGGACACACAGGCATGCCCATAATTAGAGGTCCCTTCGTGGGACACACAGACATGCCTATAATCCGCAGTCTCTTCATGGGACACACAGGCCTGTCTATAATCTGAGGTCTCTTCATGGGACACACAGGCATGCCTATAATCCTAGTTTTCTTCATGGGACACACAGGCATGCCTATAATCTTCGGTCTCTTCATGCGACACATAAGCATGCCTATAATCTCCGGTCGCTTCATGGGATACACAGGCATGCCTATAATCTCCGGTCTCTTCATGGGACACACAGGCATGCCTGTAATCTTCGGTCTCTTCATGGGACACCCAGGCATCCCTATAATCAGAGGTCTCTTCATGGGGCACACAGGCATGCTGATAATCTCCGGTCTCTTCATGGGACACACAGGCATGCCTATAATCTCCGGTCTCTTCATGGGACACACAGGCATGCCTATAATCTCCGGTATCTTCATGGGACTCACAAGCATGCTTATAATCTTCGGTCTCTTCATGGGACACACAGGCATGCCTATAATCACTGGTCTCTTCATGGGACACACAGGCATGCCTATAATCTCCAGTCTCTTCATGGGACACACAGGCATGCCTATAATCTGAGTTTTCTTCATGGGATACACAGGCATGCCTATAATCTGAGATCTCTTCATGAGACACACAAGCATGCCTATAATCTCCGGTCTCTTCATGGGACACAGGCATGCCTACAATCTTTGGTCTCTTCATGGAACACAGGCATGCCTATAATCTCTGTTCTCTTCATGGGATACACAGGCATGCCTATAATCTCCGGTCTCTTCATGGGACATACAGGCATGCATATAATCTCTGGTCTCTTCATTGGACACAGGCATTCCTATAATCCGAGGTCTCTTCATGGGACACACAGGCATGCCTATAATCCGAGGTCTCTTCATGGGACACACAGACATGCCTATAATCCGAGGTCTCTTCATGGAACACACAGGCATGCCTATAATCCGAGGTCTCTTCATGGGGCACACAAGCATGCCTATAATCTCCGGTCTCTTCATGGGACACACAGGCATGCCTATAATCTCCGGTCTCTTAATGGGACATACAGGCATGTCTATAATTTCTAGTCTCTTAATGGGACACACGGGCATGCCTATAATCTCTGGTCTCTTCATGGGACACACATGCATGCCTATAATCTCTGGTCCCTTCATGGGACACACAGGCATGCCTATAATCCTAGTTCTCTTCATGGGACACACAGGCATGCCTATAATCTGAGGTCTCTTCATGGGACACACAAGCATGCCTATAATCTCCGGTCTCTTCATGGGACACACAGGCATACCTACAATCTCCCGTCTCTTCATGGGACACACAGGCATGCCTATAATCTCCGGTCTCTTCATGGGACACACAGGCATGACTATAATCTCCGGTTTCTTCATGGGACACACAGGCATGACTATAATCTCCGGTCTCTTCATGGGACACACAGGCATGCCTATAATCTCCGGTCTCTTCATGGAACACATAGGCCTGTCTATAATCTGAGGTCTCTTCATGGGACACACAGGCATACCCATAAACCGAGGTCTCTTCGTGGGACACACAGGCATGCCTATAATCCATGGTCTCTTCATGGGACACCCAGGCATCCCTATAATCGGAGCTCTCTTCATGGGACACACAGTCATGCCGATAATCTCCGTTCTCCTCATGGGACACACAGGCATGCCTATAATCTCTGGTCTCTTCATGGGACACACAGGCATGCCTATAATCTCTGGTCTCTTCATGGGACACACAGGCATGCCTATAATCTCTGGTCTCTTCATGAGACTCACAAGCATGCCTATAATCTTCGGTCTCCATGGGACACACAGGCATGCCTATAATCTCTGGTCTCTTCATGGGATACACAGGCATGCCTATAATCTCCGGTCTCTTCATGGGACACACAGCCATGCCTATAATACGATTTCTCTTCATGGGACACACAGGCATGCCTATAATCTGAGATCTCTTCATGGGACACACAGGTATGCCTACAATCTCCGGTCTCTTCATGGGACACACAGGCATGCCTACAATCTCCAGCCTCTTCATGGGACACACAGGCATGCCTATAATCTCTGTTCTCTTCATGGGACACAGGCATGCCTATAATCTCCGGTCTCTTCATGGGACACACAGGCATGCATATAATATCTGGTCTCTTCATGGGACACACAAGCATTCCTATAATCCGAGGTCTCTTCATGGGACACACAGACATGCCTATAATCCGAGGTCTCTTCATGGGACACACAGGCATGCCTATAATCCGAGGTCTCTTCATGGGACACGCAAGCATGCCTATAATCTCCGGTCTCTTCATGGGACACACAGGCATGCCTATAATCTCTGGTCTCTTCATGGGACACACAGGCATGCCTATAATCTCCAGTCTCTTAATGGGACACACAGGCATGCCTATAATCTCTGGTCTCTTCATGGGACACACAGGCATGCCTATAATCTCCGGTCCCTTATGGGACACACAGGCATGCCTATAATCCTAGTTTTCTTCATGGGACACACAAGCATGCCTATAATCTCCGGTCTCTTCATGGGACACATAGGCATGCCTACAATCTCCCTTTTCTTCATGGGACACACAGGCATGCCTATAATCTCTGGTCTCTTCATGGGACACACAGGCATGCGTATAATCTCCGGTCTCTTCATGGGACACACAGGCATGCATATAATCTCCGGTCTCTTCATGGGACACACAGGCATGCCTATAATCTCCGGTCTCTTCATGGAACACACAGGCTTGTCTATAATCTGAGGTCTCTTCATGGGACACACAGGCATGCCCATAATCTGAGGTCTCTTCGTGGGACACACAGACATGCCTATAATCCGCAGTCTCTTCATGGGACACACAGGCATGCCTATAATCTCCGGTCTCTTCATGGGACACACAGGCATGCATATAATCTCCGTTCTCTTCATGGGACACAGGCATGCCTATAATCTCCGGTCTCTTCATGGGACACACAGGCATGCCTATAATCTCTGGTCTCTTCATGGGACACACAGGCATGCCTATAATCTCCAGTCTCTTAATGGGACACACAGGCATGCCTATAATCTCTGGTCTCTTCATGGGACACACAGGCATGCCTATAATCTCCGGTCCCTTATGGGACACACAGGCATGCCTATAATCCTAGTTTTCTTCATGGGACACACAAGCATGCCTATAATCTCCGGTCTCTTCATGGGACACATAGGCATGCCTACAATCTCCCTTCTCTTCATGGGACACACAGGCATGCCTATAATCTCCGGTCTCTTCATGGGACACATAGGCATGCCTATAATCTCCGGTCTCTTCATGGGACACACAGGCATGCATATAATCTCCGGTCTCTTCATGGGACACACAGGCATGCCTATAATCTCCGGTCTCTTCATGGAACACACAGGCTTGTCTATAATCTGAGGTCTCTTCATGGGACACACAGGCATGCCCATAATCTGAGGTCTCTTCGTGGGACACACAGACATGCCTATAATCCGCAGTCTCTTCATGGGACACACAGGCATGCCTATAATCTCCGGTCTCTTCATGGGACACACAGGCATGCATATAATCTCCGGTCTCTTAATGGGACACACAGGCATGCCTATAATCTCTGATCTCATCATGGGACACACAGGCATGCCTATAATCTCCGGTCCCTTATGGGACACACAGGCATGCCTATAATCCTAATTTTCTTCATGGGACACACAAGCATGCCTATAATCTCCGGTCTCTTCATGGGACACACAGGCATGCCTACAATCTCCCTTCTCTTCATGGGACACACAGGCATGCCTATAATCTCTGGTCTCTTCATGGGACACACAGGCATGCCTATAATCTCCGGTCTCTTCATGGGACACACAGGCATGCATATAATCTCCGGTCTGTTCATGGGACACACAGGCATGCCTATAGTCTCTGGTCTCTTCATGAGACTCACAAGCATGCCTATAATCTTCGGTCTCCATGGGACACACAGGCATGCCTATAATCTCTGGTCTCTTCATGGGACACACAGGCATGCCTATAATCTCCGGTCTCTTCATGGGACACACAGCCATGCCTATAATACGATTTCTCTTCATGGGACACACAGGCATGCCTATAATCTGAGATCTCTTCATGGGACACATGGGTATGCCTACAATCTCCGGTCTCTTCATGGGACACACAGGCATGCCTACAATCTCCGGTCTCTTCATGGGACACACAGGCATGCCTATAATCTCCGTTCTCTTCATGGGACACAGGCATGCCTATAATCTCCGGTCTCTTCATGGGACACACAGGCATGCATATAATCTCTGGTCTCTTCATGGGACACACAGGCATGCCTATAATCTCCGGTCCCTTATGGGACACACAGGCATGCTTATAATCCTAGTTTTCTTCATGGGACACACAAGCATGCCTATAATCTCCGGTCTCTTCATGGGACACACAGGCATGCCTACAATCTCCCTTCTATTCATGGGACACACAGGCATGCCTATAATCTCCGGTCTCTTCATGGGACACACAGGCATGCCTATAATCTCCGGTCTCTTCATGGGACACACAGGCATGCATATAATCTCCGGTCTCTTCATGGGACACACAGGCATGCCTATAATCTCCGGTCTCTTCATGGAACACACAGGCCTGCCTATAATCTCCGGTCTCTTAATGGGACACACAGGCATGCCTATAATCTCTGGTCTCTTCATGGGACACACAGGCATGCCTATAATCTCCGGTCCCTTATGGGACACACAGGCATGCCTATAATCCTAGTTTTCTTCATGGGACACACAAGCATGCCTATAATCTCCGGTCTCTTCATGGGACACACAGGCATGCCTACAATCTCCCTTCTCTTCATGGGACACACAGGCATGCCTATAATCTCCGGTCTCTTCATGGGACACACAGGCATGCCTATAATCTCCGGTCTCTTCATGGGACACACAGGCATGCATATAATCTCCGGTCTCTTCATGGGACACACAGGCATGCCTATAATCTCCGGTCTCTTCATGGAACACACAGGCCTGCCTATAATCTGAGGTCTCTGCATGGGACACACAGTCATGCCTATAATCCGAGGTCTCTTCATGGGACACACAGACATGCCTATAATCTGAGGTCTCTTCATGGGACACCCAGGCATCCCTATAATCGGAGGTCTCTTCATGGGGCACACAGGCATGCCTATAAACTCGGTCTCTTCATGGGACGCACAGGCATGCCTATAATCCGAGTTCTCTTCATGGGACACACATGCATGCCTATATTCTGAGATCTCTTCATGGGACACACAAGCATGCCTATAATCTCCGGTCTCTTCATGGGACACACAGGCATCCCTACAATCTCTGGTCTCTTCATGGGACACAAAGGCATGCCTATAATCTCCGGTCTGTTCATGGGACACACAGGCATGCCTATAATCTCCGGTCTGTTCATGGGACACACAGGCATGCCTATATTCTCTGGTCTCTTCATGGGACACACAGGCATGCCTATAATCTCCAGTCTCTTCATGGGACACACAGGCATACCTATAATTTCAGGTCTCTTCATGGGACACACAGGCATGCCTTTAATCTGAGGTCTCTTCATGGGACACACAGGCATGCCCATAATCTCGGTCTCTTCATGGGACACACAGGCATGCCTATAATCTCCGGTGTCTTCATGGGACACATGGCCATGTCTATAATTTCCGTTCTCTTCATGGGACACACAGGCATGCCTATAATCTCCAGTCTCTTCATGGGACACACAGGCATGCCTATTATCTCGGTCTCTTCATGGGACACACAAACATGCCTATAATCTCGGTCTTTTCATGGGATACACAGGCATGCCTATAATCTCTGGTCTCTTAATGAGACACACAGGCATGCCTATAATCTGAGGTCTCTTCATGGGGCACACAGGCATGCCGAAATCTCCGGTCTCTTCATGGGATACACAGGCATGCCTATAATCTCCGGTCTCTTCATGGGACACACAGGCATGCCTATAATCTCCAGTCTTCATGGGACACAGGCATGCCTATAATCTCTAGTTTTCATGGGACACACAGGCATGCCTATAATCTCCGGTCTCTTCATGGGACACACAGGCATGCCTATAATCTCCGGTCTCTTCATGGGACACACAGGCATGCCTATAATCTCCGGTCACTTAATGGGACACTCAGCCATGCCTATAATCTCCGGTCTCTTCATGGGACACACAGGCATGCCTATAATCTCCGGTCTCTTCATGGGACACACAGGCATGCCTATAATCTCCGGTCTCTTCATGGGACACACAGGCATACCTATAATCCTAGTTTTCTTCATGGGACACACAGGCATGCCTAAAATACAAGGTCTCTTCATGGGACACACAGGCATGCCTATCATCTCTGGTCCCTTCATGGGACACACAGGCATGCCTATAATCCTAGTTCTCTTCATGGGACACACAGGCATGCCTATAATCTCCGGTCTCTTCATGGGACACACAGGCATGCCTATAATCTCCAGTCTCTTCATGGGACACACAGGCATACCTATAATCCTAGTTTTCTTCATGGGACACACAGGCATGCCTAAAATACAAGGTCTCTTCATGGGACACACAGGCATGCCTATAATCTCTGGTCCCTTCATGGGACACACAGGCATGCCTATAATCTTCGGTCTCTTCATGGGACACCCAGGCATCCCTATAATCGGAGGTCTCTTCATGGGGCACACAGGCATGCTGATAATCGGAGGTCTCTTCATGGGACACACAGGCATGCCTATAATCTCCGGTCTCTTCATGGGACACACAGGCATGCCTATAATCTCCGGTATCTTCATGGGACTCACAAGCATGCCTATAATCTTCGGTCTCTTCATGGGACACACAGGCATGCCTATAATCTCCGGTCTCTTCATGGGACACACAAGCATGCCTATAATCTGAGTTTTCTTCATGGGATACACAGGCATGCCTATAATCTGAGATCTCTTCATGAGACACACAAGCATGCCTATAATAGCCGGTCTCTTCATGGGACACACAGGCATGCCTACAATCTTTGGTCTCTTCATGGGACACAGTCATGCCTATAATCTCCGTTCTCTTCATGGGACACACAGGCATGCCTATAATCTCCGGTCTCTTCATGGGACACACAGGCATGCATATAATCTCTGGTCTCTTCATTGGACACACAGGCATTCCTATAATCCGAGGTCTCTTCATGGGACACACAGGCATGCCTATAATCCGAGGTCTCTTCATGGGACACACAGACATGCCTATAATCCGAGGTCTCTTCATGGAACACACAGGCATGCCTATAATCCGAGGTCTCTTCATGGGGCACACAAGCATGCCTATAATCTCCGGTCTCTTCATGGGACACACAGGCATGCCTATAATCTCCGGTCTCTTCATGGGACATACAGGCATGTCTATAATTTACGGTCTCTTAATGGGACACACAGGCATGCATATAATCTCTGGTCTCTTCATGGGACACACATGCATGCCTATAATCTCCAGTCCCTTCATGGGACACACAGGCATGCCTATAATCCTAGTTTTCTTCATGGGACACACAGGCAAGCCTATAATCTGAGGTCTCTTCATGGGACACACAGGCATGCCTATAATCTCCAGTCTCTTCATGGGACACACAGGCATACCTATAATCCTAGTTTTCTTCATGGGACACACAGGCATGCCTAAAATACAAGGTCTCTTCATGGGACACACAGGCATGCCTATAATTTCTGGTCCCTTCATGGGACACACAGGCATGCCTATAATCTTCGGTCTCTTCATGGGACACCCAGGCATCCCTATAATCGGAGGTCTCTTCATGGGGCACACAGGCATGCTGATAATCTCTGGTCCCTTCATGGGACACACAGGCATGCCTATAATCCTAGTTCTCTTCATGGGACACACAGGCATGCCTATAATCTCCGGTCTCTTCATGGGACACACAGGCATGCCTATAATCTCCAGTCTCTTCATGGGACACACAGGCATACCTATAATCCTAGTTTTCTTCATGGGACACACAGGCATGCCTAAAATACAAGGTCTCTTCATGGGACACACAGGCATGCCTATAATCTCTGGTCCCTTCATGGGACACACAGGCATGCCTATAATTTTCGGTCTCTTCATGGGACACCCAGGCAACCCTATAATCGGAGGTCTCTTCATGGGGCACACAGGCATGCTGATAATCTCCGGTCTCTTCATGGGACACACAGGCATGCCTATAATCTCCGGTCTCTTCATGGGACACACAGGCATGCCTATAATCTCCGGTATCTTCATGGGACTCACAAGCATGCCTATAATCTTTGGTCTCTTCATGGGACACACAGGCATGCCTATAATCACTGGTCTCTTCATGGGACACACAGGCATGCCTATAATCTCCGGTCTCTTCATGGGACACACAGGCATGCCTATAATCTGAGTTTTCTTCATGGGATACACAGGCATGCCTATAATCTGAGATCTCTTCATGAGACACACAAGCATGCCTATAATCGCCGGTCTCTTCATGGGACACACAGGCATGCCTACAATCTTTGGTCTCTTCATGGGACACAGGCATGCCTATAATCTCCGTTCTCTTCATGGGACACACAGGCATGCCTATAATCTCCGGTCTCTTCATGGGACACACAGGCATGCATATAATCTCTGGTCTCTTCATTGGACACACAGGCATTCCTATAATCCGAGGTCTCTTCATGGGACACACAGGCATGCCTATAATCCGAGGTCTCTTCATGGGACACACAGACATGCCTATAATCCGAGGTCTCTTCATGGAACACACAGGCATGCCTATAATCCGAGGTCTCTTCATGGGGCACACAAGCATGCCTATAATCTCCGGTCTCTTCATGGGACACACAGGCATGCCTATAATCTCCGGTCTCTTCATGGGACATACAGGCATGTCTATAATTTACGGTCTCTTAATGGGACACACAGGCATGCATATAATCTCTGGTCTCTTCATGGGACACACATTCATGCCTATAATCTCCAGTCCCTTCATGGGACACACAGGCATGCCTATAATCCTAGTTCTCTTCATGGGACACACAGGCAAGCCTATAATCTGAGGTCTCTTCATGGGACACACAAGCATGCCTATAATCTCCGGTCTCTTCATGAGACACACAGGCATGCCTACAATCTCCCGTCTCTTCATGGGACACACAGGCATGCCTATAATCTCCGGTCCCTTCAAGGGACACACAGGCATGACTATAATCTCCGGTTTCTTCATGGGACACACAGGCATGCATATAATCTCCGGTCTCTTCATGGGACACACAGGCATGCCTATAATCTCCGGTCTCTTCATGGAACACATAGGCCTGTCTATAATCTGAGGTCTCTTCATGGGACACACAGGCATACCCATAAACCGAGGTCTCTTCGTGGGACACACAGGCATGCCTATAATCCGTGGTCTCTTCATGGGACACCCAGGCATCCCTATAATTGGAGGTCTCTTCATGGGAAACACAGTCATGCCGATAATCTCTGGTCTCTTCATGGGACACACAGGCATGCCTATAATCTCTGGTCTCTTCATGGGACACACAGGCATGCCTATAATCTCCGGTCTCTTCATGGGACACACAGGCATGCCTATAATCTCTGGTCTCTTCATGAGACTCACAAGCATGCCTATAATCTTCGGTCTCCATGGGACACACAGGCATGCCTATAATCTCCGGTCTCTTCATGGGACACACAGCCATGCCTATAATACGATTTCTCTTCATGGGACACACAGGCATGCCTATAATCTGAGATCTCTTCATGGGACACACAGGTATGCCTACAATCTCCGGTCTCTTCATGGGACACACAGGCATGCCTACAATCTCCGGTCTCTTCATGGGACACACAGGCATGCCTATAATCTCCGCTCTTCATGGGACACAGGCATGCCTATAATCTCCGGTCTCTTCATGGGACACACAGGCATGCATATAATCTCTGGTCTCTTCATTGGACACACAGGCATTCCTATAATCCGAGGTCTCTTCATGGGACACACAGACATGCCTATAATCCGAGGTCTCTTCATGGGACACACAGGCATGCCTATAATCCGAGGTCTCTTCATGGGACACGCAAGCATGCCTATAATCTCCGGTCTCTTCATGGGACACACAGGCATGCCTATAATCTCTGGTCTCTTCATGGGACACACAGGCATGCCTATAATCTCTGGTCTCTTCATGGGACACACAGGCATGCCTATAATCTCCGGTCCCTTATGGGACACACAGGCATGCCTATAATCCTAGTTTTCTTCATGGGACACACAAGCATGCCTATAATCTCTGGTCTCTTCATAGGACACACAGGCATGCCTACAATCTCCCTTCTCTTCATGGGACACACAGGCATGCCTATAATCTCCAGTCTCTTCATGGGACACACAGGCATGCCTATAATCTCCGGTCTCTTCATCGGACACACAGGCATGCATATAATCTCCGGTCTCTTCATGGGACACACAGGCATGCCTATAATCTCCGGTCTCTTCATGGAACACACAGGCCTGTCTATAATCTGAGGTCTCTTCATGAGACACACAGGCATGCCCATAATTAGAGGTCCCTTCGTGGGACACACAGACATGCCTATAATCCGCAGTCTCTTCATGGGACACACAGGCCTGTCTATAATCTGAGGTCTCTTCATGGGACACACAGGCATGCCTATAATCCTAGTTTTCTTCATGGGACACACAGGCATGCCTAAAATCCAAGGTCTCTTCATGGGACACATAGTCATGCCTATAATCTCTGGTCCCTTCATGGGACACACAGGCATGCCTATAATCCTAGTTCTCTTCATGGGACACACAGGCATGCCTATAATCTTCGGTCTCTTCATGCGACACATAAGCATGCCTATAATCTCCGGTCGCTTCATGGGATACACAGGCATGCCTATAATCTCCGGTCTCTTCATGGGACACACAGGCATGCCTGTAATCTTCGGTCTCTTCATGGGACACCCAGGCATCCCTATAATCAGAGGTCTCTTCATGGGGCACACAGGCATGCTGATAATCTCCGGTCTCTTCATGGGACACACAGGCATGCCTATAATCTCCGGTCTCTTCATGGGACACACAGGCATGCCTATAATCTCCGGTATCTTCATGGGACTCACAAGCATGCCTATAATCTTCGGTCTCTTCATGGGACACACAGGCATGCCTATAATCACTGGTCTCTTCATGGGACACACAGGCATGCCTATAATCTCCAGTCTCTTCATGGGACACACAGGCATGCCTATAATCCGAGTTTTCTTCATGGGATACACAGGCATGCCTATAATCTGAGATCTCTTCATGAGACACACAAGCATGCCTATAATCTCCGGTCTCTTCATGGGACACAGGAATGCCTACAATCTTTGGTCTCTTCATGGAACACAGGCATGCCTATAATCTCTGTTCTCTTCATGGGACACACAGGCATGCCTATAATCTCCGGTCTCTTCATGGGACATACAGGCATGCATATAATCTCTGGTCTCTTCATTGGACACAGGCATTCCTATAATCCGAGGTCTCTTCATGGGACACACAGGCATGCCTATAATCCGAGGTCTCTTCATGGGACACACAGACATGCCTATAATCCGAGGTCTCTTCATGGAACACACAGGCATGCCTATAATCCGAGGTCTCTTCATGGGGCACACAAGCATGCCTATAATCTCCGGTCTCTTCATGGGACACACAGGCATGCCTATAATCTCCGGTCTCTTAATGGGACATACAGGCATGTCTATAATTTCTAGTCTCTTAATGGGACACACGGGCATGCCTATAATCTCTGGTCTCTTCATGGGACACACATGCATGCCTATAATCTCTGGTCCCTTCATGGGACACACAGGCATGCCTATAATCCTAGTTCTCTTCATGGGACACACAGGCATGCCTATAATCTGAGGTCTCTTCATGGGACACACAAGCATGCCTATAATCTCCGGTCTCTTCATGGGACACACAGGCATACCTACAATCTCCCGTCTCTTCATGGGACACACAGGCATGCCTATAATCTCCGGTCTCTTCATGGGACACACAGGCATGACTATAATCTCCGGTTTCTTCATGGGACACACAGGCATGACTATAATCTCCGGTCTCTTCATGGGACACACAGGCATGCCTATAATCTCCGGTCTCTTCATGGAACACATAGGCCTGTCTATAATCTGAGGTCTCTTCATGGGACACACAGGCATACCCATAAACCGAGGTCTCTTCGTGGGACACACAGGCATGCCTATAATCCATGGTCTCTTCATGGGACACCCAGGCATCCCTATAATCGGAGGTCTCTTCATGGGACACACAGTCATGCCGATAATCTCCGGTCTCCTCATGGGACACACAGGCATGCCTATAATCTCTGGTCTCTTCATGGGACACACAGGCATGCCTATAATCTCCGGTCTCTTCATGGGACACACAGGCATGCCTATAATCTCTGGTCTCTTCATGAGACTCACAAGCATGCCTATAATCTTCAGTCTCCATGGGACACACAGGCATGCCTATAATCTCTGGTCTCTTCATGGGATACACAGGCATGCCTATAATCTCCGGTCTCTTCATGGGACACACAGCCATGCCTATAATACGATTTCTCTTCATGGGACACACAGGCATGCCTATAATCTGAGATCTCTTCATGGGACACACAGGTATGCCTACAATCTCCGGTCTCTTCATGGGACACACAGGCATGCCTACAATCTCCGGCCTCTTCATGGGACACACAGGCATGCCTATAATCTCTGTTCTCTTCATGGGACACAGGCATGCCTATAATCTCCGGTCTCTTCATGGGACACACAGGCATGCATATAATATCTGGTCTCTTCATGGGACACACAAGCATTCCTATAATCCGAGGTCTCTTCATGGGACACACAGACATGCCTATAATCCGAGGTCTCTTCATGGGACACACAGGCATGCCTATAATCCGAGGTCTCTTCATGGGACACGCAAGCATGCCTATAATCTCCGGTCTCTTCATGGGACACACAGGCATGCCTATAATCTCTGGTCTCTTCATGGGACACACAGGCATGCCTATAATCTCCAGTCTCTTAATGGGACACACAGGCATGCCTATAATCTCTGGTCTCTTCATGGGACACACAGGCATGCCTATAATCTCCGGTCCCTTATGGGACACACAGGCATGCCTATAATCCTAGTTTTCTTCATGGGACACACAAGCATGCCTATAATCTCCGGTCTCTTCATGGGACACATAGGCATGCCTACAATCTCCCTTCTCTTCATGGGACACACAGGCATGCCTATAATCTCCGGTCTCTTCATGGGACACATAGGCATGCCTATAATCTCCGGTCTCTTCATGGGACACACAGGCATGCATATAATCTCCGGTCTCTTCATGGGACACACAGGCATGCCTATAATCTCCGGTCTCTTCATGGAACACACAGGCTTGTCTATAATCTGAGGTCTCTTCATGGGACACACAGGCATGCCCATAATCTGAGGTCTCTTCGTGGGACACACAGACATGCCTATAATCCACAGTCTCTTCATGGGACACACAGGCATGCCTATAATCTCCGGTCTCTTCATGGGACACACAGGCATGCATATAATCTCCGTTCTCTTCATGGGACACAGGCATGCCTATAATCTCCGGTCTCTTCATGGGACACACAGGCATGCCTATAATCTCTGGTCTCTTCATGGCACACACAGGCATGCCTATAATCTCCAGTCTCTTAATGGGACACACAGGCATGCCTATAATCTCTGGTCTCTTCATGGGACACACAGGCATGCCTATAATCTCCGGTCCCTTATGGGACACACAGGCATGCCTATAATCCTAGTTTTCTTCATGGGACACACAAGCATGCCTATAATCTCCGGTCTCTTCATGGGACACATAGGCATGCCTACAATCTCCCTTCTCTTCATGGGACACACAGGCATGCCTATAATCTCCGGTCTCTTCATGGGACACATAGGCATGCCTATAATCCCCGGTCTCTTCATGGGACACACAGGCATGCATATAATCTCCGGTCTCTTCATGGGACACACAGGCATGCCTATAATCTCCGGTCTCTTCATGGAACACACAGGCTTGTCTATAATCGGAGGTCTCTTCATGGGACACACAGGCATGCCCATAATCTGAGGTCTCTTCGTGGGACACACAGACATGCCTATAATCCGCAGTCTCTTCATGGGACACACAGGCATGCCTATAATCTCCGGTCTCTTCATGGGACACACAGGCATGCATATAATCTCCGGTCTCTTAATGGGACACACAGGCATGCCTATAATCTCTGATCTCATCATGGGACACACAGGCATGCCTATAATCTCCGGTCCCTTATGGGACACACAGGCATGCCTATAATCCTAGTTTTCTTCATGGGACACACAAGCATGCCTATAATCTCCGGTCTCTTCATGGGACACACAGGCATGCCTACAATCTCCCTTCTCTTCATGGGACACACAGGCATGCCTATAATCTCTGGTCTCTTCATGGGACACACAGGCATGCCTATAATCTCCGGTCTCTTCATGGGACACACAGGCATGCATATAATCTCCGGTCTGTTCATGGGACACACAGGCATGCCTATAGTCTCTGGTCTCTTCATGAGACTCACAAGCATGCCTATAATCTTCGGTCTCCATGGGACACACAGGCATGCCTATAATCTCTGGTCTCTTCATGGGACACACAGGCATGCCTATAATCTCCGGTCTCTTCATGGGACACACAGCCATGCCTATAATACGATTTCTCTTCATGGGACACACAGGCATGCCTATAATCTGAGATCTCTTCATGGGACACATGGGTATGCCTACAATCTCCGGTCTCTTCATGGGACACACAGGCATGCCTACAATCTCCGGTCTGTTCATGGGACACACAGGCATGCCTATAATCTCCGTTCTCTTCATGGGACACAGGCATGCCTATAATCTCCGGTCTCTTCATGGGACACACAGGCATGCATATAATCTCTGGTCTCTTCATGGGACACACAGGCATGCCTATAATCTCCGGTCCCTTATGGGACACACAGGCATGCTTATAATCCTAGTTTTCTTCATGGGACACACAAGCATGCCTATAATCTCCGGTCTCTTCATGGGACACACAGGCATGCCTACAATCGCCCTTCTATTCATGGGACACACAGGCATGCCTATAATCTCCGGTCTCTTCATGGGACACACAGGCATGCCTATAATCTCCGGTCTCTTCATGGGACACACAGGCATGCATATAATCTCCGGTCTCTTCATGGGACACACAGGCATGCCTATAATCTCCGGTCTCTTCATGGAACACACAGGCCTGCCTATAATCTCCGGTCTCTTAATGGGACACACAGGCATGCCTATAATCTCTGGTCTCTTCATGGGACACACAGGCATGCCTATAATCTCCGGTCCCTTATGGGACACACAGGCATGCCTATAATCCTAGTTTTCTTCATGGGACACACAAGCATGCCTATAATCTCCGGTCTCTTCATGGGACACACAGGCATGCCTACAATCTCCCTTCTCTTCATGGGACACACAGGCATGCCTATAATCTCCGGTCTCTTCATGGGACACACAGGCATGCCTATAATCTCCGGTCTCTTCATGGGACACACAGGCATGCATATAATCTCCGGTCTCTTCATGGGACACACAGGCATGCCTATAATCTCCGGTCTCTTCATGGGACTCACAAGCATGCCTATAATCTTTGGTCTCTTCATGGGACACACAGGCATGCCTATAATCACTGGTCTCTTCATGGGACACACAGGCATGCCTATAATCTCCGGTCTCTTCATGGGACACACAGGCATGCCTATAATCTGAGTTTTCTTCATGGGATACACAGGCATGCCTATAATCTGAGATCTCTTCATGAGACACACAAGCATGCCTATAATCGCCGGTCTCTTCATGGGACACACAGGCATGCCTATAATCTTTGGTCTCTTCATGGGACACACAGGCATGCCTATAATCTCCGTTCTCTTCATGGGACACACAGGCATGCCTATAATCTCCGGTCTCTTCATGGGACACACAGGCATGCATATAATCTCTGGTCTCTTCATTGGACACACAGGCATTCCTATAATCCGAGGTCTCTTCATGGGACACACAGGCATGCCTATAATCCGAGGTCTCTTCATGGGACACACAGACATGCCTATAATCCGAGGTCTCTTCATGGAACACACAGGCATGCCTATAATCCGAGGTCTCTTCATGGGGCACACAAGCATGCCTATAATCTCCGGTCTCTTCATGGGACACACAGGCATGCCTATAATCTCCGGTCTCTTCATGGGACATACAGGCATGTCTATAATTTACGGTCTCTTAATGGGACACACAGGCATGCATATAATCTCTGGTCTCTTCATGGGACACACATGCATGCCTATAATCTCCAGTCCCTTCATGGGACACACAGGCATGCCTATAATCCTAGTTCTCTTCATGGGACACACAGGCAAGCCTATAATCTGAGGTCTCTTCATGGGACACACAAGCATGCCTATAATCTCCGGTCTCTTCATGAGACACACAGGCATGCCTACAATCTCCCATCTCTTCATGGGACACACAGGCATGCCTATAATCTCCGGTCCCTTCAAGGGACACACAGGCATGACTATAATCTCCGGTTTCTTCATGGGACACACAGGCATGCATATAATCTCCGGTCTCTTCATGGGACACACAGGCATGCCTATAATCTCTGGTCTCTTCATGGAACACATAGGCCTGTCTATAATCTGAGGTCTCTTCATGGGACACACAGGCATACCCATAAACCGAGGTCTCTTCGTGGGATACACAGGCATGCCTATAATCTCCGGTCTCTTCATGGGACACACAGGCATGCCTGTAATCTTCGGTCTCTTCATGGGACACCCAGGCATCCCTATAATCAGAGGTCTCTTCATGGGGCACACAGGCATGCTGATAATCTCCGGTCTCTTCATGGGACACACAGGCATGCCTATAATCTCCGGTCTCTTCATGGGACACACAGGCATGCCTATAATCTCCGGTATCTTCATGGGACTCACAAGCATGCCTATAATCTTCGGTCTCTTCATGGGACACACAGGCATGCCTATAATCACTGGTCTCTTCATGGGACACACAGGCATGCCTATAATCTCCAGTCTCTTCATGGGACACACAGGCATGCCTATAATCCGAGTTTTCTTCATGGGATACACAGGCATGCCTATAATCTGAGATCTCTTCATGAGACACACAAGCATGCCTATAATCTCCGGTCTCTTCATGGGACACAGGAATGCCTACAATCTTTGGTCTCTTCATGGAACACAGGCATGCCTATAATCTCTGTTCTCTTCATGGGACACACAGGCATGCCTATAATCTCCGGTCTCTTCATGGGACATACAGGCATGCATATAATCTCTGGTCTCTTCATTGGACACAGGCATTCCTATAATCCGAGGTCTCTTCATGGGACACACAGGCATGCCTATAATCCGAGGTCTCTTCATGGGACACACAGACATGCCTATAATCCGAGGTCTCTTCATGGAACACACAGGCATGCCTATAATCCGAGGTCTCTTCATGGGGCACACAAGCATGCCTATAATCTCCGGTCTCTTCATGGGACACACAGGCATGCCTATAATCTCCGGTCTCTTAATGGGACATACAAGCATGTCTATAATTTCTAGTCTCTTAATGGGACACACGGGCATGCCTATAATCTCTGGTCTCTTCATGGGACACACATGCATGCCTATAATCTCTGGTCCCTTCATGGGACACACAGGCATGCCTATAATCCTAGTTCTCTTCATGGGACACACAGGCATGCCTATAATCTGAGGTCTCTTCATGGGACACACAAGCATGCCTATAATCTCCGGTCTCTTCATGGGACACACAGGCATACCTACAATCTCCCGTCTCTTCATGGGACACACAGGCATGCCTATAATCTCCGGTCTCTTCATGGGACACACAGGCATGACTATAATCTCCGGTTTCTTCATGGGACACACAGGCATGACTATAATCTCCGGTCTCTTCATGGGACACACAGGCATGCCTATAATCTCCGGTCTCTTCATGGAACACATAGGCCTGTCTATAATCTGAGGTCTCTTCATGGGACACACAGGCATACCCATAAACCGAGGTCTCTTCGTGGGACACACAGGCATGCCTATAATCCATGGTCTCTTCATGGGACACCCAGGCATCCCTATAATCGGAGGTCTCTTCATGGGACACACAGTCATGCCGATAATCTCCGGTCTCCTCATGGGACACACAGGCATGCCTATAATCTCTGGTCTCTTCATGGGACACACAGGCATGCCTATAATCTCCGGTCTCTTCATGGGACACACAGGCATGCCTATAATCTCTGGTCTCTTCATGAGACTCACAAGCATGCCTATAATCTTCAGTCTCCATGGGACACACAGGCATGCCTATAATCTCTGGTCTCTTCATGGGATACACAGGCATGCCTATAATCTCCGGTCTCTTCATGGGACACACAGCCATGCCTATAATACGATTTCTCTTCATGGGACACACAGGCATGCCTATAATCTGAGATCTCTTCATGGGACACACAGGTATGCCTACAATCTCCGGTCTCTTCATGGGACACACAGGCATGCCTACAATCTCCGGCCTCTTCATGGGACACACAGGCATGCCTATAATCTCTGTTCTCTTCATGGGACACAGGCATGCCTATAATCTCCGGTCTCTTCATGGGACACACAGGCATGCATATAATATCTGGTCTCTTCATGGGACACACAAGCATTCCTATA
Source organism: Triturus cristatus (assembly GCF_964204655.1). NCBI lineage: Eukaryota > Metazoa > Chordata > Amphibia > Caudata > Salamandridae > Triturus > Triturus cristatus. The sequence continues at coordinate 732,437,250 of NC_140590.1, forward strand.
ATCCGAGGTCTCTTCATGGGACACACAGACATGCCTATAATCCGAGGTCTCTTCATGGGACACACAGGCATGCCTATAATCCGAGGTCTCTTCATGGGACACGCAAGCATGCCTATAATCTCCGGTCTCTTCATGGGACACACAGGCATGCCTATAATCTCTGGTCTCTTCATGGGACACACAGGCATGCCTATAATCTCCAGTCTCTTAATGGGACACACAGGCATGCCTATAATCTCTGGTCTCTTCATGGGACACACAGGCATGCCTATAATCTCCGGTCCCTTATGGGACACACAGGCATGCCTATAATCCTAGTTTTCTTCATGGGACACACAAGCATGCCTATAATCTCCGGTCTCTTCATGGGACACATAGGCATGCCTACAATCTCCCTTCTCTTCATGGGACACACAGGCATGCCTATAATCTCCGGTCTCTTCATGGGACACATAGGCATGCCTATAATCTCCGGTCTCTTCATGGGACACACAGGCATGCATATAATCTCCGGTCTCTTCATGGGACACACAGGCATGCCTATAATCTCCGGTCTCTTCATGGAACACACAGGCTTGTCTATAATCTGAGGTCTCTTCATGGGACACACAGGCATGCCCATAATCTGAGGTCTCTTCGTGGGACACACAGACATGCCTATAATCCACAGTCTCTTCATGGGACACACAGGCATGCCTATAATCTCCGGTCTCTTCATGGGACACACAGGCATGCATATAATCTCCGTTCTCTTCATGGGACACAGGCATGCCTATAATCTCCGGTCTCTTCATGGGACACACAGGCATGCCTATAATCTCTGGTCTCTTCATGGGACACACAGGCATGCCTATAATCTCCAGTCTCTTAATGGGACACACAGGCATGCCTATAATCTCTGGTCTCTTCATGGGACACACAGGCATGCCTATAATCTCCGGTCCCTTATGGGACACACAGGCATGCCTATAATCCTAGTTTTCTTCATGGGACACACAAGCATGCCTATAATCTCCGGTCTCTTCATGGGACACATAGGCATGCCTACAATCTCCCTTCTCTTCATGGGACACACAGGCATGCCTATAATCTCCGGTCTCTTCATGGGACACATAGGCATGCCTATAATCTCCGGTCTCTTCATGGGACACACAGGCATGCATATAATCTCCGGTCTCTTCATGGGACACACAGGCATGCCTATAATCTCCGGTCTCTTCATGGAACACACAGGCTTGTCTATAATCGGAGGTCTCTTCATGGGACACACAGGCATGCCCATAATCTGAGGTCTCTTCGTGGGACACACAGACATGCCTATAATCCGCAGTCTCTTCATGGGACACACAGGCATGCCTATAATCTCCGGTCTCTTCATGGGACACACAGGCATGCATATAATCTCCGGTCTCTTAATGGGACACACAGGCATGCCTATAATCTCTGATCTCATCATGGGACACACAGGCATGCCTATAATCTCCGGTCCCTTATGGGACACACAGGCATGCCTATAATCCTAGTTTTCTTCATGGGACACACAAGCATGCCTATAATCTCCGGTCTCTTCATGGGACACACAGGCATGCCTACAATCTCCCTTCTCTTCATGGGACACACAGGCATGCCTATAATCTCTGGTCTCTTCATGGGACACACAGGCATGCCTATAATCTCCGGTCTCTTCATGGGACACACAGGCATGCATATAATCTCCGGTCTGTTCATGGGACACACAGGCATGCCTATAGTCTCTGGTCTCTTCATGAGACTCACAAGCATGCCTATAATCTTCGGTCTCCATGGGACACACAGGCATGCCTATAATCTCTGGTCTCTTCATGGGACACACAGGCATGCCTATAATCTCCGGTCTCTTCATGGGACACACAGCCATGCCTATAATACGATTTCTCTTCATGGGACACACAGGCATGCCTATAATCTGAGATCTCTTCATGGGACACATGGGTATGCCTACAATCTCCGGTCTCTTCATGGGACACACAGGCATGCCTACAATCTCCGGTCTGTTCATGGGACACACAGGCATGCCTATAATCTCCGTTCTCTTCATGGGACACAGGCATGCCTATAATCTCCGGTCTCTTCATGGGACACACAGGCATGCATATAATCTCTGGTCTCTTCATGGGACACACAGGCATGCCTATAATCTCCGGTCCCTTATGGGACACACAGGCATGCTTATAATCCTAGTTTTCTTCATGGGACACACAAGCATGCCTATAATCTCCGGTCTCTTCATGGGACACACAGGCATGCCTACAATCGCCCTTCTATTCATGGGACACACAGGCATGCCTATAATCTCCGGTCTCTTCATGGGACACACAGGCATGCCTATAATCTCCGGTCTCTTCATGGGACACACAGGCATGCATATAATCTCCGGTCTCTTCATGGGACACACAGGCATGCCTATAATCTCCGGTCTCTTCATGGAACACACAGGCCTGCCTATAATCTCCGGTCTCTTAATGGGACACACAGGCATGCCTATAATCTCTGGTCTCTTCATGGGACACACAGGCATGCCTATAATCTCCGGTCCCTTATGGGACACACAGGCATGCCTATAATCCTAGTTTTCTTCATGGGACACACAAGCATGCCTATAATCTCCGGTCTCTTCATGGGACACACAGGCATGCCTACAATCTCCCTTCTCTTCATGGGACACACAGGCATGCCTATAATCTCCGGTCTCTTCATGGGACACACAGGCATGCCTATAATCTCCGGTCTCTTCATGGGACACACAGGCATGCATATAATCTCCGGTCTCTTCATGGGACACACAGGCATGCCTATAATCTCCGGTCTCTTCATGGGACTCACAAGCATGCCTATAATCTTTGGTCTCTTCATGGGACACACAGGCATGCCTATAATCACTGGTCTCTTCATGGGACACACAGGCATGCCTATAATCTCCGGTCTCTTCATGGGACACACAGGCATGCCTATAATCTGAGTTTTCTTCATGGGATACACAGGCATGCCTATAATCTGAGATCTCTTCATGAGACACACAAGCATGCCTATAATCGCCGGTCTCTTCATGGGACACACAGGCATGCCTATAATCTTTGGTCTCTTCATGGGACACACAGGCATGCCTATAATCTCCGTTCTCTTCATGGGACACACAGGCATGCCTATAATCTCCGGTCTCTTCATGGGACACACAGGCATGCATATAATCTCTGGTCTCTTCATTGGACACACAGGCATTCCTATAATCCGAGGTCTCTTCATGGGACACACAGGCATGCCTATAATCCGAGGTCTCTTCATGGGACACACAGACATGCCTATAATCCGAGGTCTCTTCATGGAACACACAGGCATGCCTATAATCCGAGGTCTCTTCATGGGGCACACAAGCATGCCTATAATCTCCGGTCTCTTCATGGGACACACAGGCATGCCTATAATCTCCGGTCTCTTCATGGGACATACAGGCATGTCTATAATTTACGGTCTCTTAATGGGACACACAGGCATGCATATAATCTCTGGTCTCTTCATGGGACACACATGCATGCCTATAATCTCCAGTCCCTTCATGGGACACACAGGCATGCCTATAATCCTAGTTCTCTTCATGGGACACACAGGCAAGCCTATAATCTGAGGTCTCTTCATGGGACACACAAGCATGCCTATAATCTCCGGTCTCTTCATGAGACACACAGGCATGCCTACAATCTCCCATCTCTTCATGGGACACACAGGCATGCCTATAATCTCCGGTCCCTTCAAGGGACACACAGGCATGACTATAATCTCCGGTTTCTTCATGGGACACACAGGCATGCATATAATCTCCGGTCTCTTCATGGGACACACAGGCATGCCTATAATCTCCGGTCTCTTCATGGAACACATAGGCCTGTCTATAATCTGAGGTCTCTTCATGGGACACACAGGCATACCCATAAACCGAGGTCTCTTCGTGGGATACACAGGCATGCCTATAATCTCCGGTCTCTTCATGGGACACACAGGCATGCCTGTAATCTTCGGTCTCTTCATGGGACACCCAGGCATCCCTATAATCAGAGGTCTCTTCATGGGGCACACAGGCATGCTGATAATCTCCGGTCTCTTCATGGGACACACAGGCATGCCTATAATCTCCGGTCTCTTCATGGGACACACAGGCATGCCTATAATCTCCGGTATCTTCATGGGACTCACAAGCATGCCTATAATCTTCGGTCTCTTCATGGGACACACAGGCATGCCTATAATCACTGGTCTCTTCATGGGACACACAGGCATGCCTATAATCTCCAGTCTCTTCATGGGACACACAGGCATGCCTATAATCCGAGTTTTCTTCATGGGATACACAGGCATGCCTATAATCTGAGATCTCTTCATGAGACACACAAGCATGCCTATAATCTCCGGTCTCTTCATGGGACACAGGAATGCCTACAATCTTTGGTCTCTTCATGGAACACAGGCATGCCTATAATCTCTGTTCTCTTCATGGGACACACAGGCATGCCTATAATCTCCGGTCTCTTCATGGGACATACAGGCATGCATATAATCTCTGGTCTCTTCATTGGACACAGGCATTCCTATAATCCGAGGTCTCTTCATGGGACACACAGGCATGCCTATAATCCGAGGTCTCTTCATGGGACACACAGACATGCCTATAATCCGAGGTCTCTTCATGGAACACACAGGCATGCCTATAATCCGAGGTCTCTTCATGGGGCACACAAGCATGCCTATAATCTCCGGTCTCTTCATGGGACACACAGGCATGCCTATAATCTCCGGTCTCTTAATGGGACATACAGGCATGTCTATAATTTCTAGTCTCTTAATGGGACACACGGGCATGCCTATAATCTCTGGTCTCTTCATGGGACACACATGCATGCCTATAATCTCTGGTCCCTTCATGGGACACACAGGCATGCCTATAATCCTAGTTCTCTTCATGGGACACACAGGCATGCCTATAATCTGAGGTCTCTTCATGGGACACACAAGCATGCCTATAATCTCCGGTCTCTTCATGGGACACACAGGCATACCTACAATCTCCCGTCTCTTCATGGGACACACAGGCATGCCTATAATCTCCGGTCTCTTCATGGGACACACAGGCATGACTATAATCTCCGGTTTCTTCATGGGACACACAGGCATGACTATAATCTCCGGTCTCTTCATGGGACACACAGGCATGCCTATAATCTCCGGTCTCTTCATGGAACACATAGGCCTGTCTATAATCTGAGGTCTCTTCATGGGACACACAGGCATACCCATAAACCGAGGTCTCTTCGTGGGACACACAGGCATGCCTATAATCCATGGTCTCTTCATGGGACACCCAGGCATCCCTATAATCGGAGGTCTCTTCATGGGACACACAGTCATGCCGATAATCTCCGGTCTCCTCATGGGACACACAGGCATGCCTATAATCTCTGGTCTCTTCATGGGACACACAGGCATGCCTATAATCTCCGGTCTCTTCATGGGACACACAGGCATGCCTATAATCTCTGGTCTCTTCATGAGACTCACAAGCATGCCTATAATCTTCAGTCTCCATGGGACACACAGGCATGCCTATAATCTCTGGTCTCTTCATGGGATACACAGGCATGCCTATAATCTCCGGTCTCTTCATGGGACACACAGCCATGCCTATAATACGATTTCTCTTCATGGGACACACAGGCATGCCTATAATCTGAGATCTCTTCATGGGACACACAGGTATGCCTACAATCTCCGGTCTCTTCATGGGACACACAGGCATGCCTACAATCTCCGGCCTCTTCATGGGACACACAGGCATGCCTATAATCTCTGTTCTCTTCATGGGACACAGGCATGCCTATAATCTCCGGTCTCTTCATGGGACACACAGGCATGCATATAATATCTGGTCTCTTCATGGGACACACAAGCATTCCTATAATCCGAGGTCTCTTCATGGGACACACAGACATGCCTATAATCCGAGGTCTCTTCATGGGACACACAGGCATGCCTATAATCCGAGGTCTCTTCATGGGACACGCAAGCATGCCTATAATCTCCGGTCTCTTCATGAGACACACAGGCATGCCTATAATCTCTGGTCTCTTCATGGGACACACAGGCATGCCTATAATCTCCAGTCTCTTAATGGGACACACAGGCATGCCTATAATCTCTGGTCTCTTCATGGGACACACAGGCATGCCTATAATCTCCGGTCCCTTATGGGACACACAGGCATGCCTATAATCCTAGTTTTCTTCATGGGACACACAAGCATGCCTATAATCTCCGGTCTCTTCATGGGACACATAGGCATGCCTACAATCTCCCTTCTCTTCATGGGACACACAGGCATGCCTATAATCTCCGGTCTCTTCATGGGACACATAGGCATGCCTATAATCTCCGGTCTCTTCATGGGACACACAGGCATGCATATAATCTCCGGTCTCTTCATGGGACACACAGGCATGCCTATAATCTCCGGTCTCTTCATGGAACACACAGGCTTGTCTATAATCTGAGGTCTCTTCATGGGACACACAGGCATGCCCATAATCTGAGGTCTCTTCGTGGGACACACAGACATGCCTATAATCCACAGTCTCTTCATGGGACACACAGGCATGCCTATAATCTCCGGTCTCTTCATGGGACACACAGGCATGCATATAATCTCCGTTCTCTTCATGGGACACAGGCATGCCTATAATCTCCGGTCTCTTCATGGGACACACAGGCATGCCTATAATCTCTGGTCTCTTCATGGGACACACAGGCATGCCTATAATCTCCAGTCTCTTAATGGGACACACAGGCATGCCTATAATCTCTGGTCTCTTCATGGGACACACAGGCATGCCTATAATCTCCGGTCCCTTATGGGACACACAGGCATGCCTATAATCCTAGTTTTCTTCATGGGACACACAAGCATGCCTATAATCTCCGGTCTCTTCATGGGACACATAGGCATGCCTACAATCTCCCTTCTCTTCATGGGACACACAGGCATGCCTATAATCTCCGGTCTCTTCATGGGACACATAGGCATGCCTATAATCTCCGGTCTCTTCATGGGACACACAGGCATGCATATAATCTCCGGTCTCTTCATGGGACACACAGGCATGCCTATAATCTCCGGTCTCTTCATGGAACACACAGGCTTGTCTATAATCGGAGGTCTCTTCATGGGACACACAGGCATGCCCATAATCTGAGGTCTCTTCGTGGGACACACAGACATGCCTATAATCCGCAGTCTCTTCATGGGACACACAGGCATGCCTATAATCTCCGGTCTCTTCATGGGACACACAGGCATGCATATAATCTCCGGTCTCTTAATGGGACACACAGGCATGCCTATAATCTCTGATCTCATCATGGGACACACAGGCATGCCTATAATCTCCGGTCCCTTATGGGACACACAGGCATGCCTATAATCCTAGTTTTCTTCATGGGACACACAAGCATGCCTATAATCTCCGGTCTCTTCATGGGACACACAGGCATGCCTACAATCTCCCTTCTCTTCATGGGACACACAGGCATGCCTATAATCTCTGGTCTCTTCATGGGACACACAGGCATGCCTATAATCTCCGGTCTCTTCATGGGACACACAGGCATGCATATAATCTCCGGTCTGTTCATGGGACACACAGGCATGCCTATAGTCTCTGGTCTCTTCATGAGACTCACAAGCATGCCTATAATCTTCGGTCTCCATGGGACACACAGGCATGCCTATAATCTCTGGTCTCTTCATGGGACACACAGGCATGCCTATAATCTCCGGTCTCTTCATGGGACACACAGCCATGCCTATAATACGATTTCTCTTCATGGGACACACAGGCATGCCTATAATCTGAGATCTCTTCATGGGACACATGGGTATGCCTACAATCTCCGGTCTCTTCATGGGACACACAGGCATGCCTACAATCTCCGGTCTGTTCATGGGACACACAGGCATGCCTATAATCTCCGTTCTCTTCATGGGACACAGGCATGCCTATAATCTCCGGTCTCTTCATGGGACACACAGGCATGCATATATTCTCTGGTCTCTTCATGGGACACACAGGCATGCCTATAATCTCCGGTCCCTTATGGGACACACAGGCATGCTTATAATCCTAGTTTTCTTCATGGGACACACAAGCATGCCTATAATCTCCGGTCTCTTCATGGGACACACAGGCATGCCTACAATCGCCCTTCTATTCATGGGACACACAGGCATGCCTATAATCTCCGGTCTCTTCATGGGACACACAGGCATGCCTATAATCTCCGGTCTCTTCATGGGACACACAGGCATGCATATAATCTCCGGTCTCTTCATGGGACACACAGGCATGCCTATAATCTCCGGTCTCTTCATGGAACACACAGGCCTGCCTATAATCTCCGGTCTCTTAATGGGACACACAGGCATGCCTATAATCTCTGGTCTCTTCATGGGACACACAGGCATGCCTATAATCTCCGGTCCCTTATGGGACACACAGGCATGCCTATAATCCTAGTTTTCTTCATGGGACACACAAGCATGCCTATAATCTCCGGTCTCTTCATGGGACACACAGGCATGCCTACAATCTCCCTTCTCTTCATGGGACACACAGGCATGCCTATAATCTCCGGTCTCTTCATGGGACACACAGGCATGCCTATAATCTCCGGTCTCTTCATGGGACACACAGGCATGCATATAATCTCCGGTCTCTTCATGGGACACACAGGCATGCCTATAATCTCCGGTCTCTTCATGGGACTCACAAGCATGCCTATAATCTTTGGTCTCTTCATGGGACACACAGGCATGCCTATAATCACTGGTCTCTTCATGGGACACACAGGCATGCCTATAATCTCCGGTCTCTTCATGGGACACACAGGCATGCCTATAATCTGAGTTTTCTTCATGGGATACACAGGCATGCCTATAATCTGAGATCTCTTCATGAGACACACAAGCATGCCTATAATCGCCGGTCTCTTCATGGGACACACAGGCATGCCTATAATCTTTGGTCTCTTCATGGGACACACAGGCATGCCTATAATCTCCGTTCTCTTCATGGGACACACAGGCATGCCTATAATCTCCGGTCTCTTCATGGGACACACAGGCATGCATATAATCTCTGGTCTCTTCATTGGACACACAGGCATTCCTATAATCCGAGGTCTCTTCATGGGACACACAGGCATGCCTATAATCCGAGGTCTCTTCATGGGACACACAGACATGCCTATAATCCGAGGTCTCTTCATGGAACACACAGGCATGCCTATAATCCGAGGTCTCTTCATGGCGCACACAAGCATGCCTATAATCTCCGGTCTCTTCATGGGACACACAGGCATGCCTATAATCTCCGGTCTCTTCATGGGACATACAGGCATGTCTATAATTTACGGTCTCTTAATGGGACACACAGGCATGCATATAATCTCTGGTCTCTTCATGGGACACACATGCATGCCTATAATCTCCAGTCCCTTCATGGGACACACAGGCATGCCTATAATCCTAGTTCTCTTCATGGGACACACAGGCAAGCCTATAATCTGAGGTCTCTTCATGGGACACACAAGCATGCCTATAATCTCCGGTCTCTTCATGAGACACACAGGCATGCCTACAATCTCCCATCTCTTCATGGGACACACAGGCATGCCTATAATCTCCGGTCCCTTCAAGGGACACACAGGCATGACTATAATCTCCGGTTTCTTCATGGGACACACAGGCATGCATATAATCTCCGGTCTCTTCATGGGACACACAGGCATGCCTATAATCTCCGGTCTCTTCATGGAACACATAGGCCTGTCTATAATCTGAGGTCTCTTCATGGGACACACAGGCATACCCATAAACCGAGGTCTCTTCGTGGGACACACAGGCATGCCTATAATCCGTGGTCTCTTCATGGGACACCCAGGCATCCCTATAATTGGAGGTCTCTTCATGGGACACACAGTCATGCCGATAATCTCTGGTCTCTTCATGGGACACACAGGCAAGCCTATAATCTGAGGTCTCTTCATGGGACACACAAGCATGCCTATAATCTCCGGTCTCTTCATGAGACACACAGGCATGCCTACAATCTCCCATCTCTTCATGGGACACACAGGCATGCCTATAATCTCCGGTCCCTTCAAGGGACACACAGGCATGACTATAATCTCCGGTTTCTTCATGGGACACACAGGCATGCATATAATCTCCGGTCTCTTCATGGGACACACAGGCATGCCTATAATCTCCGGTCTCTTCATGGAACACATAGGCCTGTCTATAATCTGAGGTCTCTTCATGGGACACACAGGCATACCCATAAACCGAGGTCTCTTCGTGGGATACACAGGCATGCCTATAATCTCCGGTCTCTTCATGGGACACACAGGCATGCCTGTAATCTTCGGTCTCTTCATGGGACACCCAGGCATCCCTATAATCAGAGGTCTCTTCATGAGGCACACAGGCATGCTGATAATCTCCGGTCTCTTCATGGGACACACAGGCATGCCTATAATCTCCGGTCTCTTCATGGGACACACAGGCATGCCTATAATCTCCGGTATCTTCATGGGACTCACAAGCATGCCTATAATCTTCGGTCTCTTCATGGGACACACAGGCATGCCTATAATCACTGGTCTCTTCATGGGACACACAGGCATGCCTATAATCTCCAGTCTCTTCATGGGACACACAGGCATGCCTATAATCCGAGTTTTCTTCATGGGATACACAGGCATGCCTATAATCTGAGATCTCTTCATGAGACACACAAGCATGCCTATAATCTCCGGTCTCTTCATGGGACACAGGAATGCCTACAATCTTTGGTCTCTTCATGGAACACAGGCATGCCTATAATCTCTGTTCTCTTCATGGGACACACAGGCATGCCTATAATCTCCGGTCTCTTCATGGGACATACAGGCATGCATATAATCTCTGGTCTCTTCATTGGACACAGGCATTCCTATAATCCGAGGTCTCTTCATGGGACACACAGGCATGCCTATAATCCGAGGTCTCTTCATGGGACACACAGACATGCCTATAATCCGAGGTCTCTTCATGGAACACACAGGCATGCCTATAATCCGAGGTCTCTTCATGGGGCACACAAGCATGCCTATAATCTCCGGTCTCTTCATGGGACACACAGGCATGCCTATAATCTCCGGTCTCTTAATGGGACATACAGGCATGTCTATAATTTCTAGTCTCTTAATGGGACACACGGGCATGCCTATAATCTCTGGTCTCTTCATGGGACACACATGCATGCCTATAATCTCTGGTCCCTTCATGGGACACACAGGCATGCCTATAATCCTAGTTCTCTTCATGGGACACACAGGCATGCCTATAATCTGAGGTCTCTTCATGGGACACACAAGCATGCCTATAATCTCCGGTCTCTTCATGGGACACACAGGCATACCTACAATCTCCCGTCTCTTCATGGGACACACAGGCATGCCTATAATCTCCGGTCTCTTCATGGGACACACAGGCATGACTATAATCTCCGGTTTCTTCATGGGACACACAGGCATGACTATAATCTCCGGTCTCTTCATGGGACACACAGGCATGCCTATAATCTCCGGTCTCTTCATGGAACACATAGGCCTGTCTATAATCTGAGGTCTCTTCATGGGACACACAGGCATACCCATAAACCGAGGTCTCTTCGTGGGACACACAGGCATGCCTATAATCCATGGTCTCTTCATGGGACACCCAGGCATCCCTATAATCGGAGGTCTCTTCATGGGACACACAGTCATGCCGATAATCTCCGGTCTCCTCATGGGACACACAGGCATGCCTATAATCTCTGGTCTCTTCATGGGACACACAGGCATGCCTATAATCTCCGGTCTCTTCATGGGACACACAGGCATGCCTATAATCTCTGGTCTCTTCATGAGACTCACAAGCATGCCTATAATCTTCAGTCTCCATGGGACACACAGGCATGCCTATAATCTCTGGTCTCTTCATGGGATACACAGGCATGCCTATAATCTCCGGTCTCTTCATGGGACACACAGCCATGCCTATAATACGATTTCTCTTCATGGGACACACAGGCATGCCTATAATCTGAGATCTCTTCATGGGACACACAGGTATGCCTACAATCTCCGGTCTCTTCATGGGACACACAGGCATGCCTACAATCTCCGGCCTCTTCATGGGACACACAGGCATGCCTATAATCTCTGTTCTCTTCATGGGACACAGGCATGCCTATAATCTCCGGTCTCTTCATGGGACACACAGGCATGCATATAATATCTGGTCTCTTCATGGGACACACAAGCATTCCTATAATCCGAGGTCTCTTCATGGGACACACAGACATGCCTATAATCCGAGGTCTCTTCATGGGACACACAGGCATGCCTATAATCCGAGGTCTCTTCATGGGACACGCAAGCATGCCTATAATCTCCGGTCTCTTCATGGGACACACAGGCATGCCTATAATCTCTGGTCTCTTCATGGGACACACAGGCATGCCTATAATCTCCAGTCTCTTAATGGGACACACAGGCATGCCTATAATCTCTGGTCTCTTCATGGGACACACAGGCATGCCTATAATCTCCGGTCCCTTATGGGACACACAGGCATGCCTATAATCCTAGTTTTCTTCATGGGACACACAAGCATGCCTATAATCTCCGGTCTCTTCATGGGACACATAGGCATGCCTACAATCTCCCTTCTCTTCATGGGACACACAGGCATGCCTATAATCTCCGGTCTCTTCATGGGACACATAGGCATGCCTATAATCTCCGGTCTCTTCATGGGACACACAGGCATGCATATAATCTCCGGTCTCTTCATGGGACACACAGGCATGCCTATAATCTCCGGTCTCTTCATGGAACACACAGGCTTGTCTATAATCTGAGGTCTCTTCATGGGACACACAGGCATGCCCATAATCTGAGGTCTCTTCGTGGGACACACAGACATGCCTATAATCCACAGTCTCTTCATGGGACACACAGGCATGCCTATAATCTCCGGTCTCTTCATGGGACACACAGGCATGCATATAATCTCCGTTCTCTTCATGGGACACAGGCATGCCTATAATCTCCGGTCTCTTCATGGGACACACAGGCATGCCTATAATCTCTGGTCTCTTCATGGGACACACAGGCATGCCTATAATCTCCAGTCTCTTAATGGGACACACAGGCATGCCTATAATCTCTGGTCTCTTCATGGGACACACAGGCATGCCTATAATCTCCGGTCCCTTATGGGACACACAGGCATGCCTATAATCCTAGTTTTCTTCATGGGACACACAAGCATGCCTATAATCGCCGGTCTCTTCATGGGACACATAGGCATGCCTACAATCTCCCTTCTCTTCATGGGACACACAGGCATGCCTATAATCTCCGGTCTCTTCATGGGACACATAGGCATGCCTATAATCTCCGGTCTCTTCATGGGACACACAGGCATGCATATAATCTCCGGTCTCTTCATGGGACACACAGGCATGCCTATAATCTCCGGTCTCTTCATGGAACACACAGGCTTGTCTATAATCGGAGGTCTCTTCATGGGACACACAGGCATGCCCATAATCTGAGGTCTCTTCGTGGGACACACAGACATGCCTATAATCCGCAGTCTCTTCATGGGACACACAGGCATGCCTATAATCTCCGGTCTCTTCATGGGACACACAGGCATGCATATAATCTCCGGTCTCTTAATGGGACACACAGGCATGCCTATAATCTCTGATCTCATCATGGGACACACAGGCATGCCTATAATCTCCGGTCCCTTATGGGACACACAGGCATGCCTATAATCCTAGTTTTCTTCATGGGACACACAAGCATGCCTATAATCTCCGGTCTCTTCATGGGACACACAGGCATGCCTACAATCTCCCTTCTCTTCATGGGACACACAGGCATGCCTATAATCTCTGGTCTCTTCATGGGACACACAGGCATGCCTATAATCTCCGGTCTCTTCATGGGACACACAGGCATGCATATAATCTCCGGTCTGTTCATGGGACACACAGGCATGCCTATAGTCTCTGGTCTCTTCATGAGACTCACAAGCATGCCTATAATCTTCGGTCTCCATGGGACACACAGGCATGCCTATAATCTCTGGTCTCTTCATGGGACACACAGGCATGCCTATAATCTCCGGTCTCTTCATGGGACACACAGCCATGCCTATAATACGATTTCTCTTCATGGGACACACAGGCATGCCTATAATCTGAGATCTCTTCATGGGACACATGGGTATGCCTACAATCTCCGGTCTCTTCATGGGACACACAGGCATGCCTACAATCTCCGGTCTGTTCATGGGACACACAGGCATGCCTATAATCTCCGTTCTCTTCATGGGACACAGGCATGCCTATAATCTCCGGTCTCTTCATGGGACACACAGGCATGCATATAATCTCTGGTCTCTTCATGGGACACACAGGCATGCCTATAATCTCCGGTCCCTTATGGGACACACAGGCATGCTTATAATCCTAGTTTTCTTCATGGGACACACAAGCATGCCTATAATCTCCGGTCTCTTCATGGGACACACAGGCATGCCTACAATCGCCCTTCTATTCATGGGACACACAGGCATGCCTATAATCTCCGGTCTCTTCATGGGACACACAGGCATGCCTATAATCTCCGGTCTCTTCATGGGACACACAGGCATGCATATAATCTCCGGTCTCTTCATGGGACACACAGGCATGCCTATAATCTCCGGTCTCTTCATGGAACACACAGGCCTGCCTATAATCTCCGGTCTCTTAATGGGACACACAGGCATGCCTATAATCTCTGGTCTCTTCATGGGACACACAGGCATGCCTATAATCTCCGGTCCCTTATGGGACACACAGGCATGCCTATAATCCTAGTTTTCTTCATGGGACACACAAGCATGCCTATAATCTCCGGTCTCTTCATGGGACACACAGGCATGCCTACAATCTCCCTTCTCTTCATGGGACACACAGGCATGCCTATAATCTCCGGTCTCTTCATGGGACACACAGGCATGCCTATAATCTCCGGTCTCTTCATGGGACACACAGGCATGCATATAATCTCCGGTCTCTTCATGGGACACACAGGCATGCCTATAATCTCCGGTCTCTTCATGGGACTCACAAGCATGCCTATAATCTTTGGTCTCTTCATGGGACACACAGGCATGCCTATAATCACTGGTCTCTTCATGGGACACACAGGCATGCCTATAATCTCCGGTCTCTTCATGGGACACACAGGCATGCCTATAATCTGAGTTTTCTTCATGGGATACACAGGCATGCCTATAATCTGAGATCTCTTCATGAGACACACAAGCATGCCTATAATCGCCGGTCTCTTCATGGGACACACAGGCATGCCTATAATCTTTGGTCTCTTCATGGGACACACAGGCATGCCTATAATCTCCGTTCTCTTCATGGGACACACAGGCATGCCTATAATCTCCGGTCTCTTCATGGGACACACAGGCATGCATATAATCTCTGGTCTCTTCATTGGACACACAGGCATTCCTATAATCCGAGGTCTCTTCATGGGACACACAGGCATGCCTATAATCCGAGGTCTCTTCATGGGACACACAGACATGCCTATAATCCGAGGTCTCTTCATGGAACACACAGGCATGCCTATAATCCGAGGTCTCTTCATGGGGCACACAAGCATGCCTATAATCTCCGGTCTCTTCATGGGACACACAGGCATGCCTATAATCTCCGGTCTCTTCATGGGACATACAGGCATGTCTATAATTTACGGTCTCTTAATGGGACACACAGGCATGCATATAATCTCTGGTCTCTTCATGGGACACACATGCATGCCTATAATCTCCAGTCCCTTCATGGGACACACAGGCATGCCTATAATCCTAGTTCTCTTCATGGGACACACAGGCAAGCCTATAATCTGAGGTCTCTTCATGGGACACACAAGCATGCCTATAATCTCCGGTCTCTTCATGAGACACACAGGCATGCCTACAATCTCCCATCTCTTCATGGGACACACAGGCATGCCTATAATCTCCGGTCCCTTCAAGGGACACACAGGCATGACTATAATCTCCGGTTTCTTCATGGGACACACAGGCATGCATATAATCTCCGGTCTCTTCATGGGACACACAGGCATGCCTATAATCTCCGGTCTCTTCATGGAACACATAGGCCTGTCTATAATCTGAGGTCTCTTCATGGGACACACAGGCATACCCATAAACCGAGGTCTCTTCGTGGGACACACAGGCATGCCTATAATCCGTGGTCTCTTCATGGGACACCCAGGCATCCCTATAATTGGAGGTCTCTTCATGGGACACACAGTCATGCCGATAATCTCTGGTCTCTTCATGGGACACACAGGCATGCCTATAATCTCTGGTCTCTTCATGGGACACACAGGCATGCCTATAATCTCCGGTCTCTTCATGGGACACACAGGCATGCCTATAATCTCTGGTCTCTTCATGAGACTCACAAGCATGCCTATAATCTTCGGTCTCCATGGGACACACAGGCATGCCTATAATCTCCGGTCTCTTCATGGGACACACAGCCATGCCTATAATACGATTTCTCTTCATGGGACACACAGGCATGCCTATAATCTGAGATCTCTTCATGGGACACACAGGTATGCCTACAATCTCCGGTCTCTTCATGGGACACACAGGCATGCCTACAATCTCCGGTCTCTTCATGGGACACACAGGCATGCCTATAATCTCCGCTCTTCATGGGACACAGGCATGCCTATAATCTCCGGTCTCTTCATGGGACATACAGGCATGCATATAATCTCTGGTCTCTTCATTGGACACACAGGCATTCCTATAATCCGAGGTCCCTTCATGGGACACACAGACATGACTATAATCCGAGGTCTCTTCATGGGACACACAGGCATGCCTATAATCCGAGGTCTCTTCATGGGACACGCAAGCATGCCTATAATCTCCGGTCTCTTCATGGGACACACAGGCATGCCTATAATCTCTGGTCTCTTCATGGGACACACAGGCATGCCTATAATCTCTGGTCTCTTCATGGGACACACAGGCATGCCTATAATCTCCGGTCCCTTATGGGACACACAGGCATGCCTATAATCCTAGTTTTCTTCATGGGACACACAAGCATGCCTATAATCTCTGGTCTCTTCATAGGACACACAGGCATGCCTACAATCTCCCTTCTCTTCATGGGACACACAGGCATGCCTATAATCTCCAGTCTCTTCATGGGACACACAGGCATGCCTATAATCTCCGGTCTCTTCATCGGACACACAGGCATGCATATAATCTCCGGTCTCTTCATGGGACACACAGGCATGCCTATAATCTCCGGTCTCTTCATGGAACACACAGGCCTGTCTATAATCTGAGGTCTCTTCATGGGACACACAGGCATGCCCATAATTAGAGGTCCCTTCGTGGGACACACAGACATGCCTATAATCCGCAGTCTCTTCATGGGACACACAGGCCTGTCTATAATCTGAGGTCTCTTCATGGGACACACAGGCATGCCTATAATCCTAGTTTTCTTCATGGGACACACAGGCATGCCTAAAATCCAAGGTCTCTTCATGGGACACATAGGCATGCCTATAATCTCTGGTCCCTTCATGGGACACACAGGCATGCCTATAATCCTAGTTCTCTTCATGGGACACACAGGCATGCCTATAATCTTCGGTCTCTTCATGCGACACATAAGCATGCCTATAATCTCCGGTCGCTTCATGGGATACACAGGCATGCCTATAATCTCCGGTCTCTTCATGGGACACACAGGCATGCCTGTAATCTTCGGTCTCTTCATGGGACACCCAGGCATCCCTATAATCAGAGGTCTCTTCATGGGGCACACAGGCATGCTGATAATCTCCGGTCTCTTCATGGGACACACAGGCATGCCTATAATCTCCGGTCTCTTCATGGGACACACAGGCATGCCTATAATCTCCGGTATCTTCATGGGACTCACAAGCATGCCTATAATCTTCGGTCTCTTCATGGGACACACAGGCATGCCTATAATCACTGGTCTCTTCATGGGACACACAGGCATGCCTATAATCTCCAGTCTCTTCATGGGACACACAGGCATGCCTATAATCCGAGTTTTCTTCATGGGATACACAGGCATGCCTATAATCTGAGATCTCTTCATGAGACACACAAGCATGCCTATAATCTCCGGTCTCTTCATGGGACACAGGCATGCCTACAATCTTTGGTCTCTTCATGGAACACAGGCATGCCTATAATCTCTGTTCTCTTCATGGGACACACAGGCATGCCTATAATCTCCGGTCTCTTCATGGGACATACAGGCATGCATATAATCTCTGGTCTCTTCATTGGACACAGGCATTCCTATAATCCGAGGTCTCTTCATGGGACACACAGGCATGCCTATAATCCGAGGTCTCTTCATGGGACACACAGACATGCCTATAATCCGAGGTCTCTTCATGGAACACACAGGCATGCCTATAATCCGAGGTCTCTTCATGGGGCACACAAGCATGCCTATAATCTCCGGTCTCTTCATGGGACACACAGGCATGCCTATAATCTCCGGTCTCTTAATGGGACATACAGGCATGTCTTCAATTTCTAGTCTCTTAATGGGACACACGGGCATGCCTATAATCTCTGGTCTCTTCATGGGACACACATGCATGCCTATAATCTCTGGTCCCTTCATGGGACACACAGGCATGCCTATAATCCTAGTTCTCTTCATGGGACACACAGGCATGCCTATAATCTGAGATCTCTTCATGGGACACACAGGCATACCTACAATCTCCCGTCTCTTCATGGGACACACAGGCATGCCTATAATCTCCGGTCTCTTCATGGGACACACAGGCATGACTATAATCTCCGGTTTCTTCATGGGACACACAGGCATGACTATAATCTCCGGTCTCTTCATGGGACACACAGGCATGCCTATAATCTCCGGTCTCTTCATGGAACACATAGGCCTGTCTATAATCTGAGGTCTCTTCATGGGACACACAGGCATACCCATAAACCGAGGTCTCTTCGTGGGAAACACACAGGCATGCCTATAATCCATGGTCTCTTCATGGGACACCCAGGCATCCTTATAATCGGAGCTCTCTTCATGGGACACACAGTCATGCCGATAATCTCCGGTCTCCTCATGGGACACACAGGCATGCCTATAATCTCTGGTCTCTTCATGGGACACACAGGCATGCCTATAATCTCCGGTCTCTTCATGGGACACACAGGCATGCCTATAATCTCTGGTCTCTTCATGAGACTCACAAGCATGCCTATAATCTTCGGTCTCCATGGGACACACAGGCATGCCTATAATCTCTGGTCTCTTCATGGGATACACAGGCATGCCTATAATCTCCGGTCTCTTCATGGGACACACAGCCATGCCTATAATACGATTTCTCTTCATGGGACACACAGGCATGCCTATAATCTGAGATCTCTTCATGGGACACACAGGTATGCCTACAATCTCCGGTCTCTTCATGGGACACACAGGCATGCCTACAATCTCTGGCCTCTTCATGGGACACACAGGCATGCCTATAATCTCTGTTCTCTTCATGGGACACAGGCATGCCTATAATCTCCGGTCTCTTCATGGGACACACAGGCATGCATATAATATCTGGTCTCTTCATGGGACACACAAGCATTCCTATAATCCGAGGTCTCTTCATGGGACACACAGACATGCCTATAATCCGAGGTCTCTTCATGGGACACACAGGCATGCCTATAATCCGAGGTCTCTTCATGGGACACGCAAGCATGCCTATAATCTCCGGTCTCTTCATGGGACACACAGGCATGCCTATAATCTCTGGTCTCTTCATGGGACACAGAGGCATGCCTATAATCTCCAGTCTCTTAATGGGACACACAGGCATGCCTATAATCTCTGGTCTCTTCATGGGACACACAGGCATGCCTATAATCTCCGGTCCCTTATGGGACACACAGGCATGCCTATAATCCTAGTTTTCTTCATGGGAAACACAAGCATGCCTATAATCTCCGGTCTCTTCATGGGACACATAGGCATGCCTACAATCTCCCTTCTCTTCATGGGACACACAGGCATGCCTATAATCTCCGGTCTCTTCATGGGACACATAGGCATGCCTATAATCTCCGGTCTCTTCATGGGACACACAGGCATGCATATAATCTCCGGTCTCTTCATGGGACACACAGGCATGCCTATAATCTCTGGTCTCTTCATGGAACACACAGGCCTGTCTATAATCTGAGGTCTCTTCATGGGACACACAGGCATGCCCATAATCTGAGGTCTCTTCATGGGACACACAGGCATGCATATAATCTCCATTCTCTTCATGGGACACAGGCATGCCTATAATCTCCGGTCTCTTCATGGGACACACAGGCATGCCTATAATCTCTGGTCTCTTCATGGGACACACAGGCATGCCTATAATCTCCAGTCTCTTAATGGGACACACAGGCATGCCTATAATCTCTGGTCTCTTCATGGGACACACAGGCATGCCTATAATCTCCGGTCCCTTATGGGACACACAGGCATGCCTATAATCCTAGTTTTCTTCATGGGACACACAAGCATGCCTATAATCTCCGGTCTCTTCATGGGACACATAGGCATGCCTACAATCTCCCTTCTCTTCATGGGACACACAGGCATGCCTATAATCTCCGGTCTCTTCATGGGACACATAGGCATGCCTATAATCTCCGGTCTCTTCATGGGACACACAGGCATGCATATAATCTCCGGTCTCTTCATGGGACACACAGGCATGCCTATAATCTCCGGTCTCTTCATGGAACACACAGGCTTGTCTATAATCTGAGGTCTCTTCATGGGACACACAGGCATGCCCATAATCTGAGGTCTCTTCGTGGGACACACAGACATGCCTATAATCCGCAGTCTCTTCATGGGACACACAGGCATGCCTATAATCTCCGGTCTCTTCATGGGACACACAGGCATGCATATAATCTCCGGTCTCTTAATGGGACACACAGGCATGCCTATAATCTCTGATCTCATCATGGGACACACAGGCATGCCTATAATCTCCGGTCCCTTATGGGACACACAGGCATGCCTATAATCCTAGTTTTCTTCATGGGACACACAAGCATGCCTATAATCTCCGGTCTCTTCATGGGACACACAGGCATGCCTACAATCTCCCTTCTCTTCATGGGACACACAGGCATGCCTATAATCTCTGGTCTCTTCATGGGACACACAGGCATGCCTATAATCTCCGGTCTCTTCATGGGACACACAGGCATGCATATAATCTCCGTTCTGTTCATGGGACACACAGGCATGCCTATAGTCTCTGGTCTCTTCATGAGACTCACAAGCATGCCTATAATCTTCGGTCTCCATGGGACACACAGGCATGCCTATAATCTCTGGTCTCTTCATGGGACACACAGGCATGCCTATAATCTCCGGTCTCTTCATGGGACACACAGCCATGCCTATAATACGATTTCTCTTCATGGGACACACAGGCATGCCTATAATCTGAGATCTCTTCATGGGACACATGGGTATGCCTACAATCTCCGGTCTCTTCATGGGACACACAGGCATGCCTACAATCTCCGGTCTCTTCATGGGACACACAGGCATGCCTATAATCTCCGTTCTCTTCATGGGACACAGGCATGCCTATAATCTCCGGTCTCTTCATGGGACACACAGGCATGCATATAATCTCTGGTCTCTTCATGGGACACACAGGCATGCCTATAATCTCCAGTCCCTTATGGGACACACAGGCATGCTTATAATCCTAGTTTTCTTCATGGGACACACAAGCATGCCTATAATCTCCGGTCTCTTCATGGGACACACAGGCATGCCTACAATCGCCCTTCTATTCATGGGACACACAGGCATGCCTATAATCTCCGGTCTCTTCATGGGACACACAGGCATGCCTATAATCTCCGGTCTCTTCATGGGACACACAGGCATGCATATAATCTCCGGTCTCTTCATGGGACACACAGGCATGCCTATAATCTCCGGTCTCTTCATGGAACACACAGGCCTGCCTATAATCTCCGGTCTCTTAATGGGACACACAGGCATGCCTATAATCTCTGGTCTCTTCATGGGACACACAGGCATGCCTATAATCTCCGGTCCCTTATGGGACACACAGGCATGCCTATAATCCTAGTTTTCTTCATGGGACACACAAGCATGCCTATAATCTCCGGTCTCTTCATGAATGAATGAATGAATGAAACATTATTTATATTGCGCAGCTATGCCCAATGGGCGTCAAGGCGCCTAATCCAAATAAAGACTGTGAGCGAAAAGAAACAGAGCCTACTGGTAAGCATTGATAAAGAGCCAAGTTTTCAATGACTTCCTAAAGAGGTCAAGGGAGGGCAGTGTTTTGATTTCCAGGGGGAGTGAATTCCACATCAGAGGAGCCAGTATGGAAAAAGCTTTGCTCCCCCATCTAGCCTTCTTGGCTCTGGGAATTACCAGTTGATTAAGCTCACTGGATCGGAGACATCTACTCGGAACGTATCTAGAGAGAAGTGATCCAAGGGCATCAGCCGGGCCTGCAGTTAAAGCCTTATATGTAAGGCAGAGGAGTTTAAAAGTGATCCTTGAGGGGATGGGGAGCCAGTGGAGGTTCTTCCTCGCTAAGATCATCGAGGCCAGCCAGGGCAAAGCGAGAGCAAACCGCGCTGCCGCGTTTTGTATGACCTGCAAACGCTGAAGCAGGCCCTTGTTGGCCCCGGCGTACACTGAGTTGCAGTAATCAAGGCTTGAGCCAACAAGGGCGATCACCACCTGTTTCCATGCCTGAGGGGACAAGTAGTGTACGATTCTTTTCAAGGTCTTGATGACTCCCCAACAGGTAGCCACCGTTCTGTTGACCTGAAGCTCCATGGAGAGCTGGGTGTCGAAGATGACGCCTAGGTTCCTGGCAGATTGTGTTGGTGTTGGGCAGCTACCTAAAGAAGGAGGCCACCAATCATCTGACCATATGCCCTGGTCCTTGCCAAAGACCAGGACCTCTGTCTTGTCCCCGTTCAACTTTAGGGAGTTGGCAATCATCCACTCTGCAACAAGTTGCATGCAGGCCCTAAAGTTAGAAGCGGTTTCACCCACAGAGTGAGTCAGGGATACCATAATCTGCGTGTCGTCGGCATACGACACTACCTCCATCCCCTGAGATCTTACTAGTCTTGCAAGTGGGGCCACGTAGATGTTAAACAGGGTCGGACTCAATGCCGACCCCTGTGGCACCCCAGATTGCAAAGACTTAGCGGGGGAGAGGTATTCACCTAGCATGACACGCTGCTCTCGTTGTTGAAGAAAGGAGCTCAGGAGACTGAGTGCCGGTCCTTCTACCCCTGCCTCCCTTAACCTAGTTGTTAAAGTAAGGGGAGACAGGGTGTCAAATGCTGCTGAAAGATCCAGCAGCACCAGTACGGTGGTTAGACCCAAATCCACTTTTCTGCGGATGTTGTCCATGACTTTCGTCAAAGCAGACTCCGTGCTATGCAGCTTTCTAAAGCCATGTTGGGACCCGTCCAAGAAACCAGAGGTATCGAGGAAGTTTGAAAGATGGAAATTCAAATGGGTCTCCAACATCTTAGCAGGGGCCGGCAGCAGAGAGATGGGTCTAAAGTTCTTCAGTACTCCAGGGTCCAAGGTGGTCTTTTTCAGCAGCGGCTTCACGATGGCTTTCTTCCAAAGTGACGGGAAGATGCCCTGTTCCAATACTCCATTCATGACTTCCAGCATCGAAGGAAGAATGATCTCTCTGCAGTTCTTCAGTACTTTCAGAGGAACTGGATCGAGTGGAGATGACGATTTAGTTTTGTCCAACAGGCTATTAAGATCCTCTAGCGAAAGGGCAGGGAAATGATCAAGGGAGTGAAAGGATTCTTTAGTCCAAGCTTCCAGATGTTTAATTTGGGAGAAATCCTCGGCATTAAGCGAGTTCCCCTGCGACTTTAGAGCTATGTAGATATCATCTATCTTTTTGTAGAAAAAGTCTGATATATCATTGCATAGCTCCTGGGAAGCTACTACAGGATCGGGGGCCTGGAGAGAGCACAAAGAGTCCACTATTTTGAAAAGCTCTTTGGAGGATGTTAAAGAACAGGTTAAATTGGAAAAATAATCCTGTTTTTCCTTAATGACTCTCTTTTTGTACTCACGTAGTAGGCTCTTATAGCCTTCTCTATCCTTGAGATCCCAGGATTTACGCCACCTACGTTCCTTCTGTCTGCAAGTTTGTCTGAGAAGCCTCAGATCGACGGAAAACCAGGGGGCAGTTGGCTTCTGTCTAGCTGCAGCTTTCAGGGAAGGAGGAGCTAGTTCGTCAGCGGCTCTGGTGATGGCATCAGCAAGTTCTTGGGCCGACTCATCCACCTTCCGCTGAGTTGAAATATGGGCATTGAGAATAAAAGGGGCTACAGCCTCCTTAGTAAAATTTTTGAAGCTCCTTTTGAATTGTTTTTTACCAGAGCCCACAATGGCAACGGGGCAGGGAATGTCTAGAAACAGCGGGACTGCTAAATGGTCAGACCAGGTGATCGGGACCGGTGTCCCAACCCCTAATCTAGGGTCGTTGGAAAAGATCCCGTCAAGGATATGCCCCGCCTTATGAGTCGGGTGGAGAACTCGTTGTACAAAGTCACATGCCTCCAGAGAATTAAGCAGAGAGCAGGTCTCTTTCGAAGTAACATCCTCTAGGTGAAAATTAATGTCGCCCAGAATAGTGAGATGGGGTCTACCAAAATAAGGTTCCAAAATTCTAAAAAGTTCTGAGCAAAAATTAGCTCTAGACCCAGGGGGCCTATAAAGTAGTATGCCAGAAAAGGAGCTCACCGAGGTATGCACAATACAAAAGTATAGCGCCTCAAAAGGATCCGTAGAGATCGATAAGGGTTTTATGGTACATGTGAGAGTAGATTTTAAAAGAATGGCTATTCCACCCCCTCTACAGCGTTCTCTGTCTAACCTTAGAAAAGTGTATCCTTCAGGAATGGCCAGAAGCAGATCATGGCCAGAAGACTCAGTAGCCCACGTTTCTGTAACAAAGATCCAGTCAGGGTTCCTTGAACTAACAAAATCGTGAAAGTCAATCCCATGTCTGATCAATGAGCGCGCATTGATCAAAAATCCCTGTTTGGATTGGGAGGTATGACTGGCCGGCAAAGAAGAGATTGAATAAGTGCGGGCCTGAGTAGGACCGGCAAAAGGAACGTTGCACGAGGGACACAGGTGGGCGCGACACAATACCTCGGGTCCGAGCTGATGATGGCAGCAGAGCGCAGGGGGTCTAAGGGACAAAAGGGTGCCATATAGGTCCCCCCGGGAGGAAGGCGCGTCAATGCCTGGGGATCCAGGGTCCAGCCCGTCCTGCAGCGCGTCCTCAGCGCGGACGGGCGCAGACGGGCTTGCCTTTGGCGCGCCTTCGGCGCGCCGCCGGCGCGGACGTGCGGAGCAGATGTTTTTATCCATTGGTGAGTGAGGAGGGTAGGAGGGACGATGGACTGCACCGTCTCCCTTCCCTTCCCAAGATGGCGGCTCCGGTGGGTGGGGGGGGAGTGCCCAGCGTCACTCACAGCTGAGCTGCGCTGTCCTGTTTGACTGCTGCCTGGAGGGAAGTAATCTCACCCCAGGTAAGAACAAAGATAAAAACGGGCTATTTAAGATATATACAATTTTTTAAAATGGATCAGTTCTTACAATTTTTAGATGCTGAAGGCAGCGTTCATAGTGGCAAAAGTATCTGTGCAATTCATCTCAATTAAAAATAACACAGAAAGATAGCAGCGCAAGCGAGCGCTAAGAGCCCCGGCTTTCCGCCTCAAGGCGAGTGATTAGCACAAAATAACAAGCATGGGACACACAGGCATGCCTACAATCTCCCTTCTCTTCATGGGACACACAGGCATGCCTATAATCTCCGGTCTCTTCATGGGACACACAGGCATGCCTATAATCTCCGGTCTCTTCATGGGACACACAGGCATGCATATAATCTCCGGTCTCTTCATGGGACACACAGGCATGCCTATAATCTCCGGTCTCTTCATGGAACACACAGGCCTGCCTATAATCTGAGGTCTCTTCATGGGACACACAGTCATGCCTATAATCCGAGGTCTCTTCATGGGACACACAGACATGCCTATAATCTGAGGTCTCTTCATGGGGCACACAGGCATGCCTATAAACTCGGTCTCTTCATGGGACGCACAGGCATGCCTATAATCCGAGTTCTCTTCATGGGACACACAGGCATGCCTATATTCTGAGGTCTCTTCATGGGACACACAAGCATGCCTATAATCTCCAGTCTCTTCATGGGACACACAGGCATCCCTACAATCTCTGGTCTCTTCATGGGACACAAAGGCATGCCTATAATCTCCGGTTTCTTCATGGGACACACAGGCATGCCTATAATCTCCGGTCTGTTCATGGGACACACAGGCATGCCTATATTCTCTGGTCTCTTCATGGGACACACAGGCATGCCTATAATCTCCAGTCTCTTCATGGGACACACAGGCATACCTATAATTTCCGGTCTCTTCATGGGACACACAGGCATGCCTTTAATCTGAGGTCTCTTCATGGGACACACAGGCATGCCTATAATCTCGGTCTCTTCATGGGACACACAGGCATGCCTATAATCTCCGATGTCTTCATGGGACACATGGCCATGTCTATAATTTCCGTTCTCTTCATGGGACACACAGGCATGCCTATAATCTCCAGTCTCTTCATGGGACACACAGGCATGCCTATTATCTCGGTCTCTTCATGGGACACACAAACATGCCTATAATCTCGGTCTTTTCATGGGATACACAGGCATGCCTATAATCTCTGGTCTCTTAATGAGACACACAGGCATGCCTATAATCTGAGGTCTCTTCATGGGGCACACAGGCATGCCGAAATCTCCGGTCTCTTCATGGGATACACAGGCATGCCTATAATCTCCGGTCTCTTCATGGGACACACAGGCTTGCCTATAATCTCCGGTCTCTTCATGGGACACAGGCATGCCTATAATCTCCAGTCTTCATGGGACACAGGCATGCCTATAATCTCTAGTTTTCATGGGACACACAGGCATGCCTATAATCTCCGGTCTCTTCATGGGACACACAGGCATGCCTATAATCTCCGGTCTCTTCATGGGACACACAGGCATGCCTATAATCTCCGGTCACTTAATGGGACACTCAGCCATGCCTATAATCTCCGGTCTCTTCATGGGACACACAGGCATGCATATAATCTCCGGTCTCTTCATGGGACACACAGGCATGCCTATAATCTCCGGTCTCTTCATGGAACACACAGGCCTGCCTATAATCTGAGGTCTCTTCATGGGACACACAGTCATGCCTATAATCCGAGGTCTCTTCATGGGACACACAGACATGCCTATAATCTGAGGTCTCCTTATGGGACACCCAGGCATCCCTATAATCGGAGGTCTCTTCATGGGGCACACAGGCATGCCTATAAACTCGGTCTCTTCATGGGACGCACAGGCATGCCTATAATCCGAGTTCTCTTCATGGGACACACAGGCATGCCTATATTCTGAGGTCTCTTCATGGGACACACAAGCATGCCTATAATCTCCGGTCTCTTCATGGGACACACAGGCATCCCTACAATCTCTGGTCTCTTCATGGGACACAAAGGCATGCCTATAATCTCCGGTCTCTTCATGGGACACACAGGCATGCCTATAATCTCCGGTCTGTTCATGGGACACACAGGCATGCCTATATTCTCTGGTCTCTTCATGGGACACACAGGAATGCCTATAATCTCCAGTCTCTTCATGGGACACACAGGCATACCTATAATTTCCGGTCTCTTCATGGGACACACAGGCATGCCTTTAATCTGAGGTCTCTTCATGGGACACACAGGCATGCCTATAATCTCGGTCTCTTCATGGGACACACAGGCATGCCTATAATCTCCGGTGTCTTCATGGGACACATGGCCATGTCTATAATTTCCGTTCTCTTCATGGGACACACAGGCATGCCTATAATCTCCAGTCTCTTCATGGGACACACACGCATGCCTATTATCTCGGTCTCTTCATGGGACACACAAACATGCCTATAATCTCGGTCTTTTCATGGGATACACAGGCATGCCTATAATCTCTGGTCTCTTAATGAGACACACAGGCATGCCTATAATCTGAGGTCTCTTCATGGGGCACACAGGCATGCCGAAATCTCCGGTCTCTTCATGGGATACACAGGCATGCCTATAATCTCCGGTCTCTTCATGGGACACACAGGCTTGCCTATAATCTCCGGTCTCTTCATGGGACACAGGCATGCCTATAATCTCCAGTCTTCATGGGACACAGGCATGCCTATAATCTCTAGTTTTCATGGGACACACAGGCATGCCTATAATCTCCGGTCTCTTCATGGGACACACAGGCATGCCTATAATCTCCGGTCTCTTCATGGGACACACAGGCATGCCTATAATCTCCGGTCACTTAATGGGACACTCAGCCATGCCTATAATCTCCGGTCTCTTCATGGGACACACAGGCATGCCTATAATCTCCGGTCTCTTCATGGGACACACAGGCATGCCTATAATCTCCGGTCTCTTCATGGGACACACAGGCATACCTATAATCCTAGTTTTCTTCATGGGACACACAGGCATGCCTAAAATACAAGGTCTCTTCATGGGACACACAGGCATGCCTATAATCTCTGGTCCCTTCATGGGACACACAGGCATGCCTATAATCCTAGTTCTCTTCATGGGACACACAGGCATGCCTATAATCTCCGGTCTCTTCATGGGACACACAGGCATGCCTATAATCTCCAGTCTCTTCATGGGACACACAGGCATACCTATAATCCTAGTTTTCTTCATGGGACACACAGGCATGCCTAAAATACAAGGTCTCTTCATGGGACACCCAGGCATCCCTATAATCGGAGGTCTCTTCATGGGGCACACAGGCATGCTGATAATCTCCGGTCTCTTCATGGGACACACAGGCATGCCTATAATCTCCAGTCTCTTCATGGGACACACAGGCATGCCTATAATCTCCGGTATCTTCATGGGACTCACAAGCATGCCTATAATCTTCGGTCTCTTCATGGGACACACAGGCATGCCTATAATCACTGGTCTCTTCATGGGACACACAGGCATGCCTATAATCTCCGGTCTCTTCATGGGACACACAGGCATGCCTATAATCTGAGATCTCTTCATGAGACACACAAGCATGCCTATAATCGCCGGTCTCTTCATGGGACACACAGGCATGCCTACAATCTTTGGTCTCTTCATGGGACACAGGCATGCCTATAATCTCCGTTCTCTTCATGGGAAACACAGGCATGCCTATAATCTCCGGTCTCTTCATGGGACACACAGGCATGCATATAATCTCTGGTCTCTTCATTGGACACACAGGCATTCCTATAATCCGAGGTCTCTTCATGGGACACACAGGCATGCCTATAATCCGAGGTCTCTTCATGGGACACACAGACATGCCTATAATCCGAGGTCTCTTCATGGAACACACAGGCATGCCTATAATCCGAGGTCTCTTCATGGGGCACAAAAGCATGCCTATAATCTCCGGTCTCTTCATGGGACACACAGGCATGCCTATAATCTCCGGTCTCTTCATGGGACATACAGGCATGTCTATAATTTACGGTCTCTTAATGGGACACACAGGCATGCATATAATCTCTGGTCTCTTCATGGGACACACATGCATGCCTATAATCTCCAGTCCCTTCATGGGACACACAGGCATGCCTATAATCCTAGTTTTCTTCATGGGACACACAGGCAAGCCTATAATCTGAGGTCTCTTCATGGGACACACAAGCATGCCTATAATCTCCAGTCTCTTCATGGGACACACAGGCATACCTATAATCCTAGTTTTCTTCATGGGACACACAGGCATGCCTAAAATACAAGGTCTCTTCATGGGACACACAGGCATGCCTATAATCTCTGGTCCCTTCATGGGACACACAGGCATGCCTATAATCTTCGGTCTCTTCATGGGACACCCAGGCATCCCTATAATCGGAGGTCTCTTCATGGGGCACACAGGCATGCTGATAATCTCCGGTCTCTTCATGGGACACACAGGTATGCCTATAATCTCCGGTCTCTTCATGGGACACACAGGCATGCCTATAATCTCCGGTATCTTCATGGGACTCACAAGCATGCCTATAATCTTTGGTCTCTTCATGGGACACACAGGCATGCCTATAATCACTGGTCTCTTCATGGGACACACAGGCATGCCTATAATCTCCGGTCTCTTCATGGGACACACAGGCATGCCTATAATCTGAGTTTTCTTCATGGGATACACAGGCATGCCTATAATCTGAGATCTCTTCATGAGACACACAAGCATGCCTATAATTGCCGGTCTCTTCATGGGACACACAGGCATGCCTACAATCTTTGGTCTCTTCATGGGACACAGGCATGCCTATAATCTCCGTTCTCTTCATGGGACACACAGGCATGCCTATAATCTCCGGTCTCTTCATGGGACACACAGGCATGCATATAATCTCTGGTCTCTTCATTGGACACACAGGCATTCCTATAATCCGAGGTCTCTTCATGGGACACACAGGCATGCCTATAATCCGAGGTCTCTTCATGGGACACACAGACATGCCTATAATCCGAGGTCTCTTCATGGAACACACAGGCATGCCTATAATCCGAGGTCTCTTCATGGGGCACACAAGCATGCCTATAATCTCCGGTCTCTTCATGGGACACACAGGCATGCCTATAATCTCCGGTCTCTTCATGGGACATACAGGCATGTCTATAATTTACGGTCTCTTAATGGGACACACAGGCATGCATATAATCTCTGGTCTCTTCATGGGACACACATGCATGCCTATAATCTCCAGTCCCTTCATGGGACACACAGGCATGCCTATAATCCTAGTTCTCTTCATGGGACACACAGGCAAGCCTATAATCTGAGGTCTCTTCATGGGACACACAAGCATGCCTATAATCTCCGGTCTCTTCATGAGACACACAGGCATGCCTACAATCTCCCGTCTCTTCATGGGACACACAGGCATGCCTATAATCTCCGGTCTCTTCAAGGGACACACAGGCATGACTATAATCTCCGGTTTCTTCATGGGACACACAGGCATGCATATAATCTCCGGTCTCTTCATGGGACACACAGGCATGCCTATAATCTCCGGTCTCTTCATGGAACACATAGGCCTGTCTATAATCTGAGGTCTCTTCATGGGACACACAGGCATACCCATAAACCGAGGTCTCTTCGTGGGACACACAGGCATGCCTATAATCCGTGGTCTCTTCATGGGACACCCAGGCATCCCTATAATTGGAGGTCTCTTCATGGGACACACAGTCATGCCGATAATCTCCGGTCTCTTCATGGGACACACAGGCATGCCTATAATCTCTGGTCTCTTCATGGGACACACAGGCATGCCTATAATCTCCGGTCTCTTCATGGGACACACAGGCATGCCTATAATCTCTGGTCTCTTCATGAGACTCACAAGCATGCCTATAATCTTCGGTCTCCATGGGACACACAGGCATGCCTATAATCTCCGGTCTCTTCATGGGACACACAGCCATGCCTATAATACAATTTCTCTTCATGGGACACACAGGCATGCCTATAATCTGAGATCTCTTCATGGGACACACAGGTATGCCTACAATCTCCGGTCTCTTCATGGGACACACAGGCATGCCTACAATCTCCGGTCTCTTCATGGGACACACAGGCATGCCTATAATCTCCGCTCTTCATGGGACACAGGCATGCCTATAATCTCCGGTCTCTTCATGGGACACACAGGCATGCATATAATCTCTGGTCTCTTCATTGGACACACAGGCATTCCTATAATCCGAGGTCTCTTCATGGGACACACAGACATGCCTATAATCCGAGGTCTCTTCATGGGACACACAGGCATGCCTATAATCCGAGGTCTCTTCATGGGACACGCAAGCATGCCTATAATCTCCGGTCTCTTCATGGGACACACAGGCATGCCTATAATCTCTGGTCTCTTCATGGGACACACAGGCATGCCTATAATCTCTGGTCTCTTCATGGGACACACAGGCATGCCTATAATCTCCGGTCCCTTATGGGACACACAGGCATGCCTATAATCCTAGTTTTCTTCATGGGACACACAAGCATGCCTATAATCTCTGGTCTCTTCATAGGACACACAGGCATGCCTACAATCTCCCTTCTCTTCATGGGACACACAGGCATGCCTATAATCTCCAGTCTCTTCATGGGACACACAGGCATGCCTATAATCTCCGGTCTCTTCATCGGACACACAGACATGCCTATAATCCGCAGTCTCTTCATGGGACACACAGGCCTGTCTATAATCTGAGGTCTCTTCATGGGACACACAGGCATGCCTATAATCCTAGTTTTCTTCATGGGACACACAGGCATGCCTAAAATCCAAGGTCTCTTCATGGGACACATAGGCATGCCTATAATCTCTGGTCCCTTCATGGGACACACAGGCATGCCTATAATCCTAGTTCTCTTCATGGGACACACAGGCATGCCTATAATCTTCGGTCTCTTCATGCGACACATAAGCATGCCTATAATCTCCGGTCGCTTCATGGGATACACAGGCATGCCTATAATCTCCGGTCTCTTCATGGGACACACAGGCATGCCTGTAATCTTCGGTCTCTTCATGGGACACCCAGGCATCCCTATAATCAGAGGTCTCTTCATGGGGCACACAGGCATGCTGATAATCTCCGGTCTCTTCATGGGACACACAGGCATGCCTATAATCTCCGGTCTCTTCATGGGACACACAGGCATGCCTATAATCTCCGGTATCTTCATGGGACTCACAAGCATGCCTATAATCTTCGGTCTCTTCATGGGACACACAGGCATGCCTATAATCACTGGTCTCTTCATGGGACACACAGGCATGCCTATAATCTCCAGTCTCTTCATGGGACACACAGGCATGCCTATAATCCGAGTTTTCTTCATGGGATACACAGGCATGCCTATAATCTGAGATCTCTTCATGAGACACACAAGCATGCCTATAATCTCCGGTCTCTTCATGGGACACAGGCATGCCTACAATCTTTGGTCTCTTCATGGAACACAGGCATGCCTATAATCTCTGTTCTCTTCATGGGACACACAGGCATGCCTATAATCTCCGGTCTCTTCATGGGACATACAGGCATGCATATAATCTCTGGTCTCTTCATTGGACACAGGCATTCCTATAATCCGAGGTCTCTTCATGGGACACACAGGCATGCCTATAATCCGAGGTCTCTTCATGGGACACACAGACATGCCTATAATCCGAGGTCTCTTCATGGAACACACAGGCATGCCTATAATCCGAGGTCTCTTCATGGGGCACACAAGCATGCCTATAATCTCCGGTCTCTTCATGGGACACACAGGCATGCCTATAATCTCCGGTCTCTTAATGGGACATACAGGCATGTCTATAATTTCTAGTCTCTTAATGGGACACACGGGCATGCCTATAATCTCTGGTCTCTTCATGGGACATACATGCATGCCTATAATCTCTGGTCCCTTCATGGGACACACAGGCATGCCTATAATCCTAGTTCTCTTCATGGGACACACAGGCATGCCTATAATCTGAGGTCTCTTCATGGGACACACAAGCATGCCTATAATCTCCGGTCTCTTCATGGGACACACAGGCATACCTACAATCTCCCGTCTCTTCATGGGACACACAGGCATGCCTATAATCTCCGGTCTCTTCATGGGACACACAGGCATGACTATAATCTCCGGTTTCTTCATGGGACACACAGGCATGACTATAATCTCCGGTCTCTTCATGGGACACACAGTCATGCCGATAATCTCCGGTCTCCTCATGGGACACACAGGCATGCCTATAATCTCTGGTCTCTTCATGGGACACACAGGCATGCCTATAATCTCCGGTCTCTTCATGGGACACACAGGCATGCCTATAATCTCTGGTCTCTTCATGAGACTTACAAGCATGCCTATAATCTTCGGTCTCCATGGGACACACAGGCATGCCTAAATTCTCTGGTCTCTTCATGGGATACACAGGCATGCCTATAATCTCCGGTCTCTTCATGGGACACACAGCCATGCCTATAATACGATTTCTCTTCATGGGACACACAGGCATGCCTATAATCTGAGATCTCTTCATGGGACACACAGGTATGCCTACAATCTCCGGTCTCTTCATGGGACACACAGGCATGCCTACAATCTCCGGCCTCTTCATGGGACACACAGGCATGCCTATAATCTCTGTTCTCTTCATGGGACACAGGCATGCCTATAATCTCCGGTCTCTTCATGGGACACACAGGCATGCATATAATATCTGGTCTCTTCATGGGACACACAAGCATTCCTATAATCCGAGGTCTCTTCATGGGACACACAGACATGCCTATAATCCGAGGTCTCTTCATGGGACACACAGGCATGCCTATAATCCGAGGTCTCTTCATGGGACACGCAAGCATGCCTATAATCTCCGGTCTCTTCATGGGACACACAGGCATGCCTATAATCTCTGGTCTCTTCATGGGACACACAGGCATGCCTATAATCTCCAGTCTCTTAATGGGACACACAGGCATGCCTATAATCTCTGGTCTCTTCATGGGACACACAGGCATGCCTATAATCTCCGGTCCCTTATGGGACACACAGGCATGCCTATAATCCTAGTTTTCTTCATGGGACACACAAGCATGCCTATAATCTCCGGTCTCTTCATGGGACACATAGGCATGCCTACAATCTCCCTTCTCTTCATGGGACACACAGGCATGCCTATAATCTCCGGTCTCTTCATGGGACACATAGGCATGCCTATAATCTCCGGTCTCTTCATGGGACACACAGGCATGCATATAATCTCCGGTCTCTTCATGGGACACACAGGCATGCCTATAATCTCCGGTCTCTTCATGGAACACACAGGCTTGTCTATAATCTGAGGTCTCTTCATGGGACACACAGGCATGCCCATAATCTGAGGTCTCTTCGTGGGACACACAGACATGCCTATAATCCGCAGTCTCTTCATGGGACACACAGGCATGCCTATAATCTCCGGTCTCTTCATGGGACACACAGGCATGCATATAATCTCCGTTCTCTTCATGGGACACAGGCATGCCTATAATCTCCGGTCTCTTCATGGGACACACAGGCATGCCTATAATCTCTGGTCTCTTCATGGGACACACAGGCATGCCTATAATCTCCAGTCTCTTAATGGGACACACAGGCATGCCTATAATCTCTGGTCTCTTCATGGGACACACAGGCATGCCTATAATCTCCGGTCCCTTATGGGACACACAGGCATGCCTATAATCCTAGTTTTCTTCATGGGACACACAAGCATGCCTATAATCTCCGGTCCCTTCATGGGACACATAGGCATGCCTACAATCTCCCTTCTCTTCATGGGACACACAGGCATGCCTATAATCTCCGGTCTCTTCATGGGACACATAGGCATGCCTATAATCTCTGGTCTCTTCATGGGACACACAGGCATGCATATAATCTCCGGTCTCTTCATGGGACACACAGGCATGCCTATAATCTCTGGTCTCTTCATGGAACACACAGGCTTGTCTATAATCTGAGGTCTCTTCATGGGACACACAGGCATGCCCATAATCTGAGGTCTCTTCGTGGGACACACAGACATGCCTATAATCCGCAGTCTCTTCATGGGACACACAGGCATGCCTATAATCTCCGGTCTCTTCATGGGACACACAGGCATGCATATAATCTCCGGTCTCTTAATGGGACACACAGGCATGCCTATAATCTCTGATCTCATCATGGGACACACAGGCATGCCTATAATCTCCGGTCCCTTATGGGACCCACAGGCATGCCTATAATCCTAGTTTTCTTCATGGGACACACAAGCATGCCTATAATCTCCGGTCTCTTCATGGGACACACAGGCATGCCTACAATCTCCCTTCTCTTCATGGGACACACAGGCATGCCTATAATCTCCGGTCTCTTCATGGGACACACAGGCATGCATATAATCTCCGGTCTGTTCATGGGACACACAGGCATGCCTATAGTCTCTGGTCTCTTCATGAGACTCACAAGCATGCCTATAATCTTCGGTCTCCATGGGACACACAGGCATGCCTATAATCTCTGGTCTCTTCATGGGACACACAGGCATGCCTATAATCTCCGGTCTCTTCATGGGACACACAGCCATGCCTATAATACGATTTCTCTTCATGGGACACACAGGCATGCCTATAATCTGAGATCTCTTCATGGGACACATGGGTATGCCTACAATCTCCGGTCTCATCATGGGACACACAGGCATGCCTACAATCTCCGGTCTCTTCATGGGACACACAGGCATGCCTATAATCTCCGTTCTCTTCATGGGACACAGGCATGCCTATAATCTCCGGTCTCTTCATGAGACACACAGGCATGCATATAATCTCTGGTCTCTTCATGGGACACACAGGCATGCCTATAATCTCCGGTCCCTTATGGGACACACAGGCATGCTTATAATCCTAGTTTTCTTCATGGGACACACAAGCATGCCTATAATCTCCGGTCTCTTCATGGGACACACAGGCATGCCTACAATCGCCCTTCTATTCATGGGACACACAGGCATGCCTATAATCTCCGGTCTCTTCATGGGACACACAGGCATGCCTATAATCTCCGGTCTCTTCATGGGACACACAGGCATGCATATAATCTCCGGTCTCTTCATGGGACACACAGGCATGCCTATAATCTCCGGTCTCTTCATGGAACACACAGGCCTGCCTATAATCTCCGGTCTCTTAATGGGACACACAGGCATGCCTATAATCTCTGGTCTCTTCATGGGACACACAGGCATGCCTATAATCTCCGGTCCCTTATGGGACACACAGGCATGCCTATAATCCTAGTTTTCTTCATGGGACACACAAGCATGCCTATAATCTCCGGTCTCTTCATGGGACACACAGGCATGCCTATAATCTCCGGTCTCTTCATGGGACACACAGGCATGCATATAATCTCCGGTCTCTTCATGGGACACACAGGCATGCCTATAATCTCCGGTCTCTTCATGGAACACACAGGCCTGCCTATAATCTGAGGTCTCTTCATGGGACACACAGTCATGCCTATAATCCGAGGTCTCTTCATGGGACACACAGACATGCCTATAATCTGAGGTCTCTTCATGGGACACCCAGGCATCCCTATAATCGGAGGTCTCTTCATGGGGCACACAGGCATGCCTATAAACTCGGTCTCTTCATGGGACGCACAGGCATGCCTATAATCCGAGTTCTCTTCATGGGACACACAGGCATGCCTATATTCTGAGGTCTCTTCATGGGACACACAAGCATGCCTATAATCTCCGGTCTCTTCATGGGACACACAGGCATCCCTACAATCTCTGGTCTCTTCATGGGACACAAAGGCATGCCTATAATCTCCGGTCTGTTCATGGGACACACAGGCATGCCTATAATCTCCGGTCTGTTCATGGGACACACAGGCATGCCTATATTCTCTGGTCTCTTCATGGGACACACAGGCATGCCTATAATCTCCAGTCTCTTCATGGGACACACAGGCATACCTATAATTTCCGGTCTCTTCATGGGACACACAGGCATGCCTTTAATCTGAGGTCTCTTCATGGGACACACAGGCATGCCTATAATCTCGGTCTCTTCATGGGACACACAGGCATGCCTATAATCTCCGGTGTCTTCATGGGACACATGGCCATGTCTATAATTTCCGTTCTCTTCATGGGACACACAGGCATGCCTATAATCTCCAGTCTCTTCATGGGACACACAGGCATGCCTATTATCTCGGTCTCTTCATGGGACACACAAACATGCCTATAATCTCGGTCTTTTCATGGGATACACAGGCATGCCTATAATCTCTGGTCTCTTAATGAGACACACAGGCATGCCTATAATCTGAGGTCTCTTCATGGGGCACACAGGCATGCCGAAATCTCCGGTCTCTTCATGGGATACACAGGCATGCCTATAATCTCCGGTCTCTTCATGGGACACACAGGCTTGCCTATAATCTCCGGTCTCTTCATGGGACACAGGCATGCCTATAATCTCCAGTCTTCATGGGACACAGGCATGCCTATAATCTCTAGTTTTCATGGGACACACAGGCATGCCTATAATCTCCGGTCTCTTCATGGGACACACAGGCATGCCTATAATCTCCGGTCTCTTCATGGGACACACAGGCATGCATATAATCTCCGGTCTCTTCATGGGACACACAGGCATGCCTATAATCTCCGGTCTCTTCATGGAACACACAGGCTTGTCTATAATCTGAGGTCTCTTCATGGGACACACAGGCATGCCCATAATCTGAGGTCTCTTCGTGGGACACACAGACATGCCTATAATCCGCAGTCTCTTCATGGGACACACAGGAATGCCTATAATCTCCGGTCTCTTCATGGGACACACAGGCATGCATATAATCTCCGTTCTCTTCATGGGACACAGGCATGCCTATAATCTCCGGTCTCTTCATGGGACACACAGGCATGCCTATAATCTCTGGTCTCTTCATGGGACACACAGGCATGCCTATAATCTCCAGTCTCTTAATGGGACACACAGGCATGCCTATAATCTCTGGTCTCTTCATGGGACACACAGGCATGCCTATAATCTCCGGTCCCTTATGGGACACACAGGCATGCCTATAATCCTAGTTTTCTTCATGGGACACACAAGCATGCCTATAATCTCCGGTCTCTTCATGGG
Source organism: Triturus cristatus (assembly GCF_964204655.1). Classification (NCBI taxonomy): domain Eukaryota; kingdom Metazoa; phylum Chordata; class Amphibia; order Caudata; family Salamandridae; genus Triturus; species Triturus cristatus. The sequence goes on from NC_140590.1 coordinate 732,476,492, forward strand.
ACACATAGGCATGCCTACAATCTCCCTTCTCTTCATGGGACACACAGGCATGCCTATAATCTCCGGTCTCTTCATGGGACACATAGGCATGCCTATAATCTCCGGTCTCTTCATGGGACACACAGGCATGCATATAATCTCCGGTCTCTTCATGGGACACACAGGCATGCCTATAATCGCCGGTCTCTTCATGGAACACACAGGCATGCCTATAATCTGAGGTCTCTTCATGGGACACACAGGCATGCCCATAATCTGAGGTCTCTTCGTGGGACACACAGACATGCCTATAATCCGCAGTCTCTTCATGGGACACACAGGCATGCCTATAATCTCCGGTCTCTTCATGGGACACACAGGCATGCATATAATCTCCGGTCTCTTAATGGGACACACAGGCATGCCTATAATCTCTGATCTCATCATGGGACACACAGGCATGCCTATAATCTCCGGTCCCTTATGGGACACACAGGCATGCCTATAATCCTAGTTTTCTTCATGGGACACACAAGCATGCCTATAATCTCCGGTCTCTTCATGGGACACACAGGCATGCCTACAATCTCCCTTCTCTTCATGGGACACACAGGCATGCCTATAATCTCTGGTCTCTTCATGGGACACACAGGCATGCCTATAATCTCCGGTCTCTTCATGGGACACACAGGCATGCATATCATCTCCGGTCTGTTCATGGGACACACAGGCATGCCTATAGTCTCTGGTCTCTTCATGAGACTCACAAGCATGCCTATAATCTTCGGTCTCCATGGGACACACAGGCATGCCTATAATCTCTGGTCTCTTCATGGGACACACAGGCATGCCTATAATCTCCGGTCTCTTCATGGGACACACAGCCATGCCTATAATACGATTTCTCTTCGTGGGACACACAGGCATGCCTATAATCTGAGATCTCTTCATGGGACACATGGGTATGCCTACAATCTCCGGTCTCTTCATGGGACACACAGGCATGCCTACAATCTCCGGTCTCTTCATGGGACACACAGGCATGCCTATAATCTCCGTTCTCTTCATGGGACACAGGCATGCCTATAATCTCCGGTCTCTTCATGGGACACACAGGCATGCATATAATCTCTGGTCTCTTCATGGGACACACAGGCATGCCTATAATCTCCGGTCCCTTATGGGACACACAGGCATGCTTATAATCCTAGTTTTCTTCATGGGACACACAAGCTTGCCTATAATCTCCGGTCTCTTCATGGGACACACAGGCATGCCTACAATCGCCCTTCTATTCATGGGACACACAGGCATGCCTATAATCTCCGGTCTCTTCATGGGACACACAGGCATGCCTATAATCTCCGGTCTCTTCATGGGACACACAGGCATGCCTATAATCTCCGGTCTCTTCATGGAACACACAGGCCTGCCTATAATCTCCGGTCTCTTAATGGGACACACAGGCATGCCTATAATCTCTGGTCTCTTCATGGGACACACAGGCATGCCTATAATCTCCGGTCCCTTATGGGACACACAGGCATGCCTATAATCCTAGTTTTCTTCATGGGACACACAAGCATGCCTATAATCTCCGGTCTCTTCATGGGACACACAGGCATGCCTACAATCTCCCTTCTCTTCATGGGACACACAGGCATGCCTATAATCTCCGGTCTCTTCATGGGACACACAGGCATGCCTATAATCTCCGGTCTCTTCTTGGGACACACAGGCATGCATATAATCTCCGGTCTCTTCATGGGACACACAGGCATGCCTATAATCTCCGGTCTCTTCATGGAACACACAGGCCTGCCTATAATCTGAGGTCTCTTCATGGGACACACAGTCATGCCTATAATCCGAGGTCTCTTCATGGGACACACAGACATGCCTATAATCTGAGGTCTCCTTATGGGACACCCAGGCATCCCTATAATCGGAGGTCTCTTCATGGGGCACACAGGCATGCCTATAAACTCGGTCTCTTCATGGGACGCACAGGCATGCCTATAATCCGAGTTCTCTTCATGGGACACACAGGCATGCCTATATTCTGAGGTCTCTTCATGGGACACACAAGCATGCCTATAATCTCCGGTCTCTTCATGGGACACACAGGCATCCCTACAATCTCTGGTCTCTTCATGGGACACAAAGGCATGCCTATAATCTCCGGTCTCTTCATGGGACACACAGGCATGCCTATAATCTCCGGTCTGTTCATGGGACACACAGGCATGCCTATATTCTCTGGTCTCTTCATGGGACACACAGGCATGCCTATAATCTCCAGTCTCTTCATGGGACACACAGGCATACCTATAATTTCCGGTCTCTTCATGGGACACACAGGCATGCCTTTAATCTGAGGTCTCTTCATGGGACACACAGGCATGCCTATAATCTCGGTCTCTTCATGGGACACACAGGCATGCCTATAATCTCCGGTGTCTTCATGGGACACATGGCCATGTCTATAATTTCCGTTCTCTTCATGGGACACACAGGCATGCCTATAATCTCCAGTCTCTTCATGGGACACACACGCATGCCTATTATCTCGGTCTCTTCATGGGACACACAAACATGCCTATAATCTCGGTCTTTTCATGGGATACACAGGCATGCCTATAATCTCTGGTCTCTTAATGAGACACACAGGCATGCCTATAATCTGAGGTCTCTTCATGGGGCACACAGGCATGCCGAAATCTCCGGTCTCTTCATGGGATACACAGGCATGCCTATAATCTCCGGTCTCTTCATGGGACACACAGGCTTGCCTATATTCTCCGGTCTCTTCATGGGACACAGGCATGCCTATAATCTCCAGTCTTCATGGGACACAGGCATGCCTATAATCTCTAGTTTTCATGGGACACACAGGCATGCCTATAATCTCCGGTCTCTTCATGGGACACACAGGCATGCCTATAATCTCCGGTCTCTTCATGGGACACACAGGCATGCCTATAATCTCCGGTCACTTAATGGGACACTCAGCCATGCCTATAATCTCCGGTCTCTTCATGGGACACACAGGCATGCCTATAATCTCCGGTCTCTTCATGGGACACACAGGCATGCCTATAATCTCCGGTCTCTTCATGGGACACACAGGCATACCTATAATCCTAGTTTTCTTCATGGGACACACAGGCATGCCTAAAATACAAGGTCTCTTCATGGGACACACAGGCATGCCTATAATCTCTGGTCCCTTCATGGGACACACAGGCATGCCTATAATCCTAGTTCTCTTCATGGGACACACAGGCATGCCTATAATCTCCGGTCTCTTCATGGGACACACAGGCATGCCTATAATCTCCAGTCTCTTCATGGGACACACAGGCATACCTATAATCCTAGTTTTCTTCATGGGACACACAGGCATGCCTAAAATACAAGGTCTCTTCATGGGACACCCAGGCATCCCTATAATCGGAGGTCTCTTCATGGGGCACACAGGCATGCTGATAATCTCCGGTCTCTTCATGGGACACACAGGCATGCCTATAATCTCCAGTCTCTTCATGGGACACACAGGCATGCCTATAATCTCCGGTATCTTCATGGGACTCACAAGCATGCCTATAATCTTCGGTCTCTTCATGGGACACACAGGCATGCCTATAATCACTGGTCTCTTCATGGGACACACAGGCATGCCTATAATCTCCGGTCTCTTCATGGGACACACAGGCATGCCTATAATCTGAGATCTCTTCATGAGACACACAAGCATGCCTATAATCGCCGGTCTCTTCATGGGACACACAGGCATGCCTACAATCTTTGGTCTCTTCATGGGACACAGGCATGCCTATAATCTCCGTTCTCTTCATGGGAAACACAGGCATGCCTATAATCTCCGGTCTCTTCATTGGACACACAGGCATTCCTATAATCCGAGGTCTCTTCATGGGACACACAGGCATGCCTATAATCCGAGGTCTCTTCATGGGACACACAGACATGCCTATAATCCGAGGTCTCTTCATGGAACACACAGGCATGCCTATAATCCGAGGTCTCTTCATGGGGCACAAAAGCATGCCTATAATCTCCGGTCTCTTCATGGGACACACAGGCATGCCTATAATCTCCGGTCTCTTCATGGGACATACAGGCATGTCTATAATTTACGGTCTCTTAATGGGACACACAGGCATGCATATAATCTCTGGTCTCTTCATGGGACACACATGCATGCCTATAATCTCCAGTCCCTTCATGGGACACACAGGCATGCCTATAATCCTAGTTTTCTTCATGGGACACACAGGCAAGCCTATAATCTGAGGTCTCTTCATGGGACACACAAGCATGCCTATAATCTCCAGTCTCTTCATGGGACACACAGGCATACCTATAATCCTAGTTTTCTTCATGGGACACACAGGCATGCCTAAAATACAAGGTCTCTTCATGGGACACACAGGCATGCCTATAATCTCTGGTCCCTTCATGGGACACACAGGCATGCCTATAATCTTCGGTCTCTTCATGGGACACCCAGGCATCCCTATAATCGGAGGTCTCTTCATGGGGCACACAGGCATGCTGATAATCTCTGGTCCCTTCATGGGACACACAGGCATGCCTATAATCCTAGTTCTCTTCATGGGACACACAGGCATGCCTATAATCTCCGGTCTCTTCATGGGACACACAGGCATGCCTATAATCTCCAGTCTCTTCATGGGACACACAGGCATACCTATAATCCTAGTTTTCTTCATGGGACACACAGGCATGCCTAAAATACAAGGTCTCTTCATGGGACACACAGGCATGCCTATAATCTCTGGTCCCTTCATGGGACACACAGGCATGCCTATAATCTTCGGTCTCTTCATGGGACACCCAGGCATCCCTATAATCGGAGGTCTCTTCATGGGGCACACAGGCATGCTGATAATCTCCGGTCTCTTCATGGGACACACAGGCATGCCTATAATCTCCGGTCTCTTCATGGGACACACAGGCATGCCTATAATCTCCGGTATCTTCATGGGACTCACAAGCATGCCTATAATCTTTGGTCTCTTCATGGGACACACAGGCATGCCTATAATCACTGGTCTCTTCATGGGACACACAGGCATGCCTATAATCTCCGGTCTCTTCATGGGACACACAGGCATGCCTATAATCTGAGTTTTCTTCATGGGATACACAGGCATGCCTATAATCTGAGATCTCTTCATGAGACACACAAGCATGCCTATAATTGCCGGTCTCTTCATGGGACACACAGGCATGCCTACAATCTTTGGTCTCTTCATGGGACACAGGCATGCCTATAATCTCCGTTCTCTTCATGGGACACACAGGCATGCCTATAATCTCCGGTCTCTTCATGGGACACACAGGCATGCATATAATCTCTGGTCTCTTCATTGGACACACAGGCATTCCTATAATCCGAGGTCTCTTCATGGGACACACAGGCATGCCTATAATCCGAGGTCTCTTCATGGGACACACAGACATGCCTATAATCCGAGGTCTCTTCATGGAACACACAGGCATGCCTATAATCCGAGGTCTCTTCATGGGGCACACAAGCATGCCTATAATCTCCGGTCTCTTCATGGGACACACAGGCATGCCTATAATCTCCGGTCTCTTCATGGGACATACAGGCATGTCTATAATTTACGGTCTCTTAATGGGACACACAGGCATGCATATAATCTCTGGTCTCTTCATGGGACACACATGCATGCCTATAATCTCCAGTCCCTTCATGGGACACACAGGCATGCCTATAATCCTAGTTCTCTTCATGGGACACACAGGCAAGCCTATAATCTGAGGTCTCTTCATGGGACACACAAGCATGCCTATAATCTCTGGTCTCTTCATGAGACACACAGGCATGCCTACAATCTCCCGTCTCTTCATGGGACACACAGGCATGCCTATAATCTCCGGTCTCTTCAAGGGACACACAGGCATGACTATAATCTCCGGTTTCTTCATGGGACACACAGGCATTCATATAATCTCCGGTCTCTTCATGGGACACACAGGCATGCCTATAATCTCCGGTCTCTTCATGGAACACATAGGCCTGTCTATAATCTGAGGTCTCTTCATGGGACACACAGGCATACCCATAAACCGAGGTCTCTTCGTGGGACACACAGGCATGCCTATAATCCGTGGTCTCTTCATGGGACACCCAGGCATCCCTATAATTGGAGGTCTCTTCATGGGACACACAGTCATGCCGATAATCTCCGGTCTCTTCATGGGACACACAGGCATGCCTATAATCTCTGGTCTCTTCATGGGACACACAGGCATGCCTATAATCTCCGGTCTCTTCATGGGACACACAGGCATGCCTATAATCTCTGGTCTCTTCATGAGACTCACAAGCATGCCTATAATCTTCGGTCTCCATGGGACACACAGGCATGCCTATAATCTCCGGTCTCTTCATGGGACACACAGCCATGCCTATAATACAATTTCTCTTCATGGGACACACAGCCATGCCTATAATACAATTTCTCTTCATGGGACACACAGGCATGCCTATAATCTGAGATCTCTTCATGGGACACACAGGTATGCCTACAATCACCGGTCTCTTCATGGGACACACAGGCATGCCTACAATCTCCGGTCTCTTCATGGGACACACAGGCATGCCTATAATCTCCGCTCTTCATGGGACACAGGCATGCCTATAATCTCCGGTCTCTTCATGGGACACACAGGCATTCCTATAATCCGAGGTCTCTTCATGGGACACACAGACATGCCTATAATCCGAGGTCTCTTCATGGGACACACAGGCATGCCTATAATCCGAGGTCTCTTCATGGGACACGCAAGCATGCCTATAATCTCCGGTCTCTTCATGGGACACACAGGCATGCCTATAATCTCTGGTCTCTTCATGGGACACACAGGCATGCCTATAATCTCTGGTCTCTTCATGGGACACACAGGCATGCCTATAATCTCCGGTCCCTTATGGGACACACAGGCATGCCTATAATCCTAGTTTTCTTCATGGGACACACAAGCATGCCTATAATCTCTGGTCTCTTCATAGGACACACAGGCATGCCTACAATCTCCCTTCTCTTCATGGGACACACAGGCATGCCTATAATCTCCAGTCTCTTCATGGGACACACAGGCATGCCTATAATCTCCGGTCTCTTCATCGGACACACAGGCATGCATATAATCTCCGGTCTCTTCATGGGACACACAGGCATGCCTATAATCTCCGGTCTCTTCATGGAACACACAGGCCTGTCTATAATCTGAGGTCTCTTCATGGGACACACAGGCATGCCCATAATCCGAGGTCCCTTCGTGGGACACACAGACATGCCTATAATCCGCAGTCTCTTCATGGGACACACAGGCCTGTCTATAATCTGAGGTCTCTTCATGGGACACACAGGCATGCCTATAATCCTAGTTTTCTTCATGGGACACACAGGCATGCCTAAAATCCAAGGTCTCTTCATGGGACACATAGGCATGCCTATAATCTCTGGTCCCTTCATGGGACACACAGGCATGCCTATAATCCTAGTTCTCTTCATGGGACACACAGGCATGCCTATAATCTTCGGTCTCTTCATGCGACACACAAGCATGCCTATAATCTCCGGTCGCTTCATGGGATACACAGGCATGCCTATAATCTCCGGTCTCTTCATGGGACACACAGGCATGCCTGTAATCTTCGGTCTCTTCATGGGACACCCAGGCATCCCTATAATCAGAGGTCTCTTCATGGGGCACACAGGCATGCTGATAATCTCCGGTCTCTTCATGGGACACACAGGCATGCCTATAATCTCCGGTCTCTTCATGGAACACACAGGCATGCCTATAATCTCCGGTATCTTCATGGGACTCACAAGCATGCCTATAATCTTCGGTCTCTTCATGGGACACACAGGCATGCCTATAATCACTGGTCTCTTCATGGGACACACAGGCATGCCTATAATCTCCAGTCTCTTCATGGGACACACAGGCATGCCTATAATCTGAGTTTTCTTCATGGGATACACAGGCATGCCTATAATCTGAGATCTCTTCATGAGACACACAAGCATGCCAATAATCTCCGGTCTCTTCATGGGACACAGGAATGCCTACAATCTTTGGTCTCTTCATGGAACACAGGCATGCCTATAATCTCTGTTCTCTTCATGGGACACACAGGCATGCCTATAATCTCCGGTCTCTTCATGGGACATACAGGCATGCATATAATCTCTGGTCTCTTCATTGGACACAGGCATTCCTATAATCCGAGGTCTCTTCATGGGACACACAGGCATGCCTATAATCCGAGGTCTCTTCATGGGACACACAGACATGCCTATAATCCGAGGTCTCTTCATGGAACACACAGGCATGCCTATAATCCGAGGTCTCTTCATGGGGCACACAAGCATGCCTATAATCTCCGGTCTCTTCATGGGACACACAGGCATGCCTATAATCTCCGGTCTCTTAATGGGACATACAGGCATGTCTATAATTTCTAGTCTCTTAATGGGACACACGGGCATGCCTATAATCTCTGGTCTCTTCATGGGACACACATGCATGCCTATAATCTCTGGTCCCTTCATGGGACACACAGGCATGCCTATAATCCTAGTTCTCTTCATGGGACACACAGGCATGCCTATAATCTGAGGTCTCTTCATGGGACACACAAGCATGCCTATAATCTCCGGTCTCTTCATGGGACACACAGGCATACCTACAATCTCCCGTCTCTTCATGGGACACACAGGCATGCCTATAATCTCCGGTCTCTTCATGGGACACACAGGCATGACTATAATCTCCGGTTTCTTCATGGGACACACAGGCATGACTATAATCTCCGGTCTCTTCATGGGACACACAGGCATGCCTATAATCTCCGGTCTCTTCATGGAACACATAGGCCTGTCTATAATCTGAGGTCTCTTCATGGGACACACAGGCATACCCATAAACCGAGGTCTCTTCGTGGGACACACAGGCATGCCTATAATCCATGGTCTCTTCATGGGACACCCAGGCATCCCTATAATCGGAGGTCTCTTCATGGGACACACAGTCATGCCGATAATCTCTGGTCTCCTCATGGGACACACAGGCATGCCTATAATCTCTGGTCTCTTCATGGGACACACAGGCATGCCTATAATCTCCGGTCTCTTCATGGGACACACAGGCATGCCTATAATCTCTGGTCTCTTCATGAGACTCACAAGCATGCCTATAATCTTCAGTCTCCATGGGACACACAGGCATGCCTATAATCTCTGGTCTCTTCATGGGATACACAGGCATGCCTATAATCTCCGGTCTCTTCATGGGACACACAGCCATGCCTATAATACGATTTCTCTTCATGGGACACACAGGCATGCCTATAATCTGAGATCTCTTCATGGGACACACAGGTATGCCTACAATCTCCGGTCTCTTCATGGGACACACAGGCATGCCTACAATCTCCGGCCTCTTCATGGGACACACAGGCATGCCTATAATCTCTGTTCTCTTCATGGGACACAGGCATGCCTATAATCTCCGGTCTCTTCATGGGACACACAGGCATGCATATAATATCTGGTCTCTTCATGGGACACACAAGCATTCCTATAATCCGAGGTCTCTTCATGGGACACACAGACATGCCTATAATCCGAGGTCTCTTCATGGGACACACAGGCATGCCTATAATCCGAGGTCTCTTCATGGGACACGCAAGCATGCCTATAATCTCCGGTCTCTTCATGGGACACACAGGCATGCCTATAATCTCTGGTCTCTTCATGGGACACACAGGCATGCCTATAATCTCCAGTCTCTTAATGGGACACACAGGCATGCCTATAATCTCTGGTCTCTTCATGGGACACATAGGCATGCCTATAATCTCCGGTCCCTTATGGGACACACAGGCATGCCTATAATCCTAGTTTTCTTCATGGGACACACAAGCATGCCTATAATCTCCGGTCTCTTCATGGGACACATAGGCATGCCTACAATCTCCCTTCTCTTCATGGGACACACAGGCATGCCTATAATCTCCGGTCTCTTCATGGGACACATAGGCATGCCTATAATCTCCGGTCTCTTCATGGGACACACAGGCATGCATATAATCTCCGGTCTCTTCATGGGACACACAGGCATGCCTATAATCTCCGGTCTCTTCATGGAACACACAGGCTTGTCTATAATCTGAGGTCTCTTCATGGGACACACAGGCATGCCCATAATCTGAGGTCTCTTCGTGGGACAGACAGACATGCCTATAATCCGCAGTCTCTTCATGGGACACACAGGCATGCCTATAATCTCCGGTCTCTTCATGGGACACACAGGCATGCATATAATCTCCGTTCTCTTCATGGGACACAGGCATGCCTATAATCTCCGGTCTCTTCATGGGACACACAGGCATGCCTATAATCTCTGGTCTCTTCATGGGACACACAGGCATGCCTATAATCTCCAGTCTCTTAATGGGACACACAGGCATGCCTATAATCTCTGGTCTCTTCATGGGACACACAGGCATGCCTATAATCTCTGGTCCCTTATGGGACACACAGGCATGCCTATAATCCTAGTTTTCTTCATGGGACACACAAGCATGCCTATAATCTCCGGTCTCTTCATGGGACACATAGGCATGCCTACAATCTCCCTTCTCTTCATGGGACACACAGGCATGCCTATAATCTCCGGTCTCTTCATGGGACACATAGGCATGCCTATAATCTCCGGTCTCTTCATGGGACACACAGGCATGCATATAATCTCCGGTCTCTTCATGGGACACACAGGCATGCCTATAATCTCCGGTCTCTTCATGGAACACACAGGCTTGTCTATAATCTGAGGTCTCTTCATGGGACACACAGGCATGCCCATAATCTGAGGTCTCTTCGTGGGACACACAGACATGCCTATAATCCGCAGTCTCTTCATGGGACACACAGGCATGCCTATAATCTCCGGTCTCTTCATGGGACACACAGGCATGCATATAATCTCCGGTCTCTTAATGGGACACACAGGCATGCCTATAATCTCTGATCTCATCATGGGACACACAGGCATGCCTATAATCTCCGGTCCCTTATGGGACACACAGGCATGCCTATAATCCTAGTTTTCTTCATGGGACACACAAGCATGCCTATAATCTCCGGTCTCTTCATGGGACACACAGGCATGCCTACAATCTCCCTTCTCTTCATGGGACACACAGGCATGCCTATAATCTCTGGTCTCTTCATGGGACACACAGGCATGCCTATAATCTCCGGTCTCTTCATGGGACACACAGGCATGCATATAATCTCCGGTCTGTTCATGGGACACACAGGCATGCCTATAGTCTCTGGTCTCTTCATGAGACTCACAAGCATGCCTATAATCTTCGGTCTCCATGGGACACACAGGCATGCCTATAATCTCTGGTCTCTTCATGGGACACACAGGCATGCCTATAATCTCCGGTCTCTTCATGGGACACACAGCCATGCCTATAATACGATTTCTCTTCATGGGACACACAGGCATGCCTATAATCTGAGATCTCTTCATGGGACACATGGGTATGCCTACAATCTCCGGTCTCTTCATGGGACACACAGGCATGCCTACAATCTCCGGTCTCTTCATGGGACACACAGGCATGCCTATAATCTCCGGTCTCTTCATGGGACACAGGCATGCCTATAATCTCCGGTCTCTTCATGGGACACACAGGCATGCATATAATCTCTGGTCTCTTCATGGGACACACAGGCATGCCTATAATCTCCGGTCCCTTATGGGACACACAGGCATGCTTATAATCCTAGTTTTCTTCATGGGACACACAAGCATGCCTATAATCTCCGGTCTCTTCATGGGACACACAGGCATGCCTACAATCTCCCTTCTCTTCATGGGACACACAGGCATGCCTATAATCTCCGGTCTCTTCATGGGACACATAGGCATGCCTATAATCTCCGGTCTCTTCATGGGACACACAGGCATGCATATAATCTCCGGTCTCTTCATGGGACACACAGGCATGCCTATAATCTCCGGTCTCTTCATGGAACACACAGGCTTGTCTATAATCTGAGGTCTCTTCATGGGACACACAGGCATGCCCATAATCTGAGGTCTCTTCGTGGGACACACAGACATGCCTATAATCCGCAGTCTCTTCATGGGACACACAGGCATGCCTATAATCTCCGGTCTCTTCATGGGACACACAGGCATGCATATAATCTCCGGTCTCTTAATGGGACACACAGGCATGCCTATAATCTCTGATCTCATCATGGGACACACAGGCATGCCTATAATCTCCGGTCCCTTATGGGACACACAGGCATGCCTATAATCCTAGTTTTCTTCATGGGACACACAAGCATGCCTATAATCTCCGGTCTCTTCATGGGACACACAGGCATGCCTACAATCTCCCTTCTCTTCATGGGACACACAGGCATGCCTATAATCTCTGGTCTCTTCATGGGACACACAGGCATGCCTATAATCTCCGGTCTCTTCATGGGACACACAGGCATGCATATAATCTCCGGTCTGTTCATGGGACACACAGGCATGCCTATAGTCTCTGGTCTCTTCATGAGACTCACAAGCATGCCTATAATCTTCGGTCTCCATGGGACACACAGGCATGCCTATAATCTCTGGTCTCTTCATGGGACACACAGGCATGCCAGTAATCTCCGGTCTCTTCATGGGACACACAGCCATGCCTATAATACGATTTCTCTTCATGGGACACACAGGCATGCCTATAATCTGAGATCTCTTCATGGGACACATGGGTATGCCTACAATCTCCGGTCTCTTCATGGGACACACAGGCATGCCTACAATCTCCGGTCTCTTCATGGGACACACAGGCATGCCTATAATCTCCGTTCTCTTCATGGGACACAGGCATGCCTATAATCTCCGGTCTCTTCATGGGACACACAGGCATGCATATAATCTCTGGTCTCTTCATGGGACACACAGGCATGCCTATAATCTCCGGTCCCTTATGGGACACACAGGCATGCTTATAATCCTAGTTTTCTTCATGGGACACACAAGCATGCCTATAATCTCCGGTCTCTTCATGGGACACACAGGCATGCCTACAATCGCCCTTCTATTCATGGGACACACAGGCATGCCTATAATCTCCGGTCTCTTCATGGGACACACAGGCATGCCTATAATCTCCGGTCTCTTCATGGGACACACAGGCATGCATATAATCTCCGGTCTCTTCATGGGACACACAGGCATGCCTATAATCTCCGGTCTCTTCATGGAACACACAGGCCTGCCTATAATCTCCGGTCTCTTAATGGGACACACAGGCATGCCTATAATCTCTGGTCTCTTCATGGGACACACAGGCATGCCTATAATCTCCGGTCCCTTATGGGACACACAGGCATGCCTATAATCTTAGTTTTCTTCATGGGACACACAAGCATGCCTATAATCTCCGGTCTCTTCATGGGACACACAGGCATGCCTACAATCTCCCTTCTCTTCATGGGACACACAGGCATGCCTATAATCTCCGGTCTCTTCATGGGACACACAGGCATGCCTATAATCTCCGGTCTCTTCATGGGACACACAGGCATGCATATAATCTCCGGTCTCTTCATGGGACACACAGGCATGCCTATAATCTCCGGTCTCTTCATGGGACTCACAAGCATGCCTATAATCTTTGGTCTCTTCATGGGACACACAGGCATGCCTATAATCACTGGTCTCTTCATGGGACACACAGGCATGCCTATAATCTCCGGTCTCTTCATGGGACACACAGGCATGCCTATAATCTGAGTTTTCTTCATGGGATACACAGGCATGCCTATAATCTGAGATCTCTTCATGAGACACACAAGCATGCCTATAATCGCCGGTCTCTTCATGGGACACACAGGCATGCCTACAATCTTTGGTCTCTTCATGGGACACAGGCATGCCTATAATCTCTGTTCTCTTCATGGGACACACAGGCATGCCTATAATCTCCGGTCTCTTCATGGGACACACAGGCATGCATATAATCTCTGGTCTCTTCATTGGACACACAGGCATTCCTATAATCCGAGGTCTCTTCATGGGACACACAGGCATGCCTATAATCCGAGGTCTCTTCATGGGACACACAGACATGCCTATAATCCGAGGTCTCTTCATGGAACACACAGGCATGCCTATAATCCGAGGTCTCTTCATGGGGCACACAAGCATGCCTATAATCTCCGGTCTCTTCATGGGACACACAGGCATGCCTATAATCTCCGGTCTCTTCATGGGACATACAGGCATGTCTATAATTTACGGTCTCTTAATGGGACACACAGGCATGCATATAATCTCTGGTCTCTTCATGGGACACACATGCATGCCTATAATCTCCAGTCCCTTCATGGGACACACAGGCATGCCTATAATCCTAGTTCTCTTCATGGGACACACAGGCAAGCCTATATTCTGAGGTCTCTTCATGGGACACACAAGCATGCCTATAATCTCCGGTCTCTTCATGAGACACACAGGCATGCCTACAATCTCCCGTCTCTTCATGGGACACACAGGCATGCCTATAATCTCCGGTCCCTTCAAGGGACACACAGGCATGTCTATAATCTCCGGTTTCTTCATGGGACACACAGGCATGCATATAATCTCCGGTCTCTTCATGGGACACACAGGCATGCCTATAATCTCCGGTCTCTTCATGGAACACATAGGCCTGTCTATAATCTGAGGTCTCTTCATGGGACACACAGGCATACCCATAAACCGAGGTCTCTTCGTGGGACACACAGGCATGCCTATAATCCGTGGTCTCTTCATGGGACACCCAGGCATCCCTATAATTGGAGGTCTCTTCATGGGACACACAGGCATGCCTATAATCTCTGGTCTCTTCATGAGACTCACAAGCATGCCTATAATCTTCGGTCTCCATGGGACACACAGGCATGCCTATAATCTCCGGTCTCTTCATGGGACACACAGCCATGCCTATAATAAGATTTCTCTTCATGGGACACACAGGCATGCCTATAATCTGAGATCTCTTCATGGGACACACAGGTATGCCTACAATCTCCGGTCTCTTCATGGGACACACAGGCATGCCTACAATCTCCGGTCTCTTCATGGGACACACAGGCATGCCTATAATCTCTGGTCTCTTCATGGGACACACAGGCATGCCTATAATCTCTGGTCTCTTCATGGGACACACAGGCATGCCTATAATCTCTGGTCCCTTATGGGACACACAGGCATGCCTGTAATCCTAGTTTTCTTCATGGGACACACAAGCATGCCTATAATCTCTGGTCTCTTCATAGGACACACAGGCATGCCTACAATCTCCCTTCTCTTCATGGGACACACAGGCATGCCTATAATCTCCAGTCTCTTCATGGGACACACAGGCATGCCTATAATCTCCGGTCTCTTCATCGGACACACAGGCATGCATATTATCTCCGGTCTCTTCATGGGACACACAGGCATGCCTATAATCTCCGGTCTCTTCATGGAACACACAGGCCTGTCTATAATCTGAGGTCTCTTCATGGGACACACAGGCATGCCCATAATTAGAGGTCCCTTCGTGGGACACACAGACATGCCTATAATCCGCAGTCTCTTCATGGGACACACAGGCCTGTCTATAATCTGAGGTCTCTTCATGGGACACACAGGCATGCCTATAATCCTAGTTTTCTTCATGGGACACACAGGCATGCCTAAAATCCAAGGTCTCTTCATGGGACACATAGGCATGCCTATAATCTCTGGTCCCTTCATGGGACACACAGGCATGCCTATAATCCTAGTTCTCTTCATGGGACACACAGGCATGCCTATAATCTTCGGTCTCTTCATGCGACACATAAGCATGCCTATAATCTCCAGTCGCTTCATGGGATACACAGGCATGCCTATAATCTCCGGTCTCTTCATGGGACACACAGGCATGCCTGTAATCTTCGGTCTCTTCATGGGACACCCAGGCATCCCTATAATCAGAGGTCTCTTCATGGGGCACACAGGCATGCTGATAATCTCCGGTCTCTTCATGGGACACACAGGCATGCCTATAATCTCCGGTCTCTTCATGGGACACACAGGCATGCCTCTAATCTCCGGTATCTTCATGGGACTCACAAGCATGCCTATAATCTTCGGTCTCTTCATGGGACACACAGGCATGCCTATAATCACTGGTCTCTTCATGGGACACACAGGCATGCCTATAATCTCCAGTCTCTTCATGGGACACACAGGCATGCCTATAATCCGAGTTTTCTTCATGGGATACACAGGCATGCCTATAATCTGAGATCTCTTCATGAGACACACAAGCATGCCTATAATCTCCGGTCTCTTCATGGGACACAGGCATGCCTACAATCTTTGGTCTCTTCATGGAACACAGGCATGCCTATAATCTCTGTTCTCTTCATGGGACACACAGGCATGCCTATAATCTCCGGTCTCTTCATGGGACATACAGGCATGCATATAATCTCTGGTCTCTTCATTGGACACAGGCATTCCTATAATCCGAGGTCTCTTCATGGGACACACAGGCATGCCTATAATCCGAGGTCTCTTCATGGGACACACAGACATGCCTATAATCCGAGGTCTCTTCATGGAACACACAGGCATGCCTATAATCCGAGGTCTCTTCATGGGGCACACAAGCATGCCTATAATCTCCGGTCTCTTCATGGGACACACAGGCATGCCTATAATCTCCGGTCTCTTAATGGGACATACAGGCATGTCTATAATTTCTAGTCTCTTAATGGGACACACGGGCATGCCTATAATCTCTGGTCTCTTCATGGGACACACATGCATGCCTATAATCTCTGGTCCCTTCATGGGACACACAGGCATGCCTATAATCCTAGTTCTCTTCATGGGACACACAGGCATGCCTATAATCTGAGGTCTCTTCATGGGACACACAAGCATGCCTATAATCTCCGGTCTCTTCATGGGACACACAGGCATACCTACAATCTCCCGTCTCTTCATGGGACACACAGGCATGCCTATAATCTCCGGTCTCTTCATGGGACACACAGGCATGACTATAATCTCCGGTTTCTTCATGGGACACACAGGCATGACTATAATCTCCGGTCTCTTCATGGGACACACAGGCATGCCTATAATCTCCGGTCTCTTCATGGAACACATAGGCCTGTCTATAATCTGAGGTCTCTTCATGGGACACACAGGCATACCCATAAACCGAGGTCTCTTCGTGGGACACACAGGCATGCCTATAATCCATGGTCTCTTCATGGGACACCCAGGCATCCCTATAATCGGAGCTCTCTTCATGGGACACACAGTCATGCCGATAATCTCCGGTCTCCTCATGGGACACACAGGCATGCCTATAATCTCTGGTCTCTTCATGGGACACACAGGCATGCCTATAATCTCCGGTCTCTTCATGGGACACACAGGCATGCCTATAATCTCTGGTCTCTTCATGAGACTCACAAGCATGCCTATAATCTTCGGTCTCCATGGGACACACAGGCATGCCTATAATCTCTGGTCTCTTCATGGGATACACAGGCATGCCTATAATCCGAGGTCTCTTCATGGGGCACACAAGCATGCCTATAATCTCCGGTCTCTTCATGGGACACACAGGCATGCCTATAATCTCCGGTCTCTTAATGGGACATACAGGCATGTCTATAATTTCTAGTCTCTTAATGGGACACACGGGCATGCCTATAATCTCTGGTCTCTTCATGGGACACACATGCATGCCTATAATCTCTGGTCCCTTCATGGGACACACAGGCATGCCTATAATCCTAGTTCTCTTCATGGGACACACAGGCATGCCTATAATCTGAGGTCTCTTCATGGGACACACAAGCATGCCTATAATCTCCGGTCTCTTCATGGGACACACAGGCATACCCACAATCTCCCGTCTCTTCATGGGACACACAGGCATGCCTATAATCTCCGGTCTCTTCATGGGACACACAGGCATGACTATAATCTCCGGTTTCTTCATGGGACACACAGGCATGACTATAATCTCCGGTCTCTTCATGGGACACACAGGCATGCCTATAATCTCCGGTCTCTTCATGGAACACATAGGCCTGTCTATAATCTGAGGTCTCTTCATGGGACACACAGGCATACCCATAAACCGAGGTCTCTTCGTGGGACACACAGGCATGCCTATAATCCATGGTCTCTTCATGGGACACCCAGGCATCCCTATAATCGGAGGTCTCTTCATGGGACACACAGTCATGCCGATAATCTCCGGTCTCCTCATGGGACACACAGGCATGCCTATAATCTCTGGTCTCTTCATGGGACACACAGGCATGCCTATAATCTCCGGTCTCTTCATGGGACACACAGGCATGCCTATAATCTCTGGTCTCTTCATGAGACTCACAAGCATGCCTATAATCTTCAGTCTCCATGGGACACACAGGCATGCCTATAATCTCTGGTCTCTTCATGGGATACACAGGCATGCCTATAATCTCCGGTCTCTTCATGGGACACACAGCCATGCCTATAATACGATTTCTCTTCATGGGACACACAGGCATGCCTATAATCTGAGATCTCTTCATGGGACACACAGGTATGCCTACAATCTCCGGTCTCTTCATGGGACACACAGGCATGCCTACAATCTCCGGCCTCTTCATGGGACACACAGGCATGCCTATAATCTCTGTTCTCTTCATGGGACACAGGCATGCCTATAATCTCCGGTCTCTTCATGGGACACACAGGCATGCATATAATATCTGGTCTCTTCATGGGACACACAAGCATTCCTATAATCCGAGGTCTCTTCATGGGACACACAGACATGCCTATAATCCGAGGTCTCTTCATGGGACACACAGGCATGCCTATAATCCGAGGTCTCTTCATGGGACACGCAAGCATGCCTATAATCTCCGGTCTCTTCATGGGACACACAGGCATGCCTATAATCACTGGTCTCTTCATGGGACACACAGGCATGCCTGTAATCTCCAGTCTCTTAATGGGACACACAGGCATGCCTATAATCTCTGGTCTCTTCATGGGACACATAGGCATGCCTATAATCTCCGGTCCCTTATGGGACACACAGGCATGCCTATAATCCTAGTTTTCTTCATGGGACACACAAGCATGCCTATAATCTCCGGTCTCTTCATGGGACACATAGGCATGCCTACAATCTCCCTTCTCTTCATGGGACACACAGGCATGCCTATAATCTCCGGTCTCTTCATGGGACACATAGGCATGCCTATAATCTCCGGTCTCTTCATGGGACACACAGGCATGCATATAATCTCCGGTCTCTTCATGGGACACACAGGCATGCCTATAATCTCCGGTCTCTTCATGGAACACACAGGCTTGTCTATAATCTGAGGTCTCTTCATGGGACACACAGGCATGCCCATAATCTGAGGTCTCTTCGTGGGACAGACAGACATGCCTATAATCCGCAGTCTCTTCATGGGACACACAGGCATGCCTATAATCTCCGGTCTCTTCATGGGACACACAGGCATGCATATAATCTCCGTTCTCTTCATGGGACACAGGCATGCCTATAATCTCTGGTCTCTTCATGGGACACACAGGCATGCCTATAATCTCTGGTCTCTTCATGGGACACACAGGCATGCCTATAATCTCCAGTCTCTTAATGGGACACACAGGCATGCCTATAATCTCTGGTCTCTTCATGGGACACACAGGCATGCCTATAATCTCCGGTCCCTTATGGGACACACAGGCATGCCTATAATCCTAGTTTTCTTCATGGGACACACAAGCATGCCTATAATCTCCGGTCTCTTCATGGGACACATAGGCATGCCTACAATCTCCCTTCTCTTCATGGGACACACAGGCATGCCTATAATCTCCGGTCTCTTCATGGGACACATAGGCATGCCTATAATCTCCGGTCTCTTCATGGGACACACAGGCATGCATATAATCTCCGGTCTCTTCATGGGACACACAGGCATGCCTATAATCTCCGGTCTCTTCATGGAACACACAGGCTTGTCTATAATCTGAGGTCTCTTCATGGGACACACAGGCATGCCCATAATCTGAGGTCTCTTCGTGGGACACACAGACATGCCTATAATCCGCAGTCTCTTCATGGGACACACAGGCATGCCTATAATCTCCGGTCTCTTCATGGGACACACAGGCATGCATATAATCTCCGGTCTCTTAATGGGACACACAGGCATGCCTATAATCTCTGATCTCATCATGGGACACACAGGCATGCCTATAATCTCCGGTCCCTTATGGGACACACAGGCATGCCTATAATCCTAGTTTTCTTCATGGGACACACAAGCATGCCTATAATCTCCGGTCTCTTCATGGGACACACAGGCATGCCTACAATCTCCCTTCTCTTCATGGGACACACAGGCATGCCTATAATCTCTGGTCTCTTCATGGGACACACAGGCATGCCTATAATCTCCGGTCTCTTCATGGGACACACAGGCATGCATATAATCTCCGGTCTGTTCATGGGACACACAGGCATGCCTATAGTCTCTGGTCTCTTCATGAGACTCACAAGCATGCCTATAATCTTCGGTCTCCATGGGACACACAGGCATGCCTATAATCTCTGGTCTCTTCATGGGACACACAGGCATGCCTATAATCTCCGGTCTCTTCATGGGACACACAGCCATGCCTATAATACGATTTCTCTTCATGGGACACACAGGCATGCCTATAATCTGAGATCTCTTCATGGGACACATGGGTATGCCTACAATCTCCGGTCTCTTCATGGGACACACAGGCATGCCTACAATCTCCGGTCTCTTCATGGGACACACAGGCATGCCTATAATCTCCGGTCTCTTCATGGGACACAGGCATGTCTATAATCTCCGGTCTCTTCATGGGACACACAGGCATGCATATAATCTCTGGTCTCTTCATGGGACACACAGGCATGCCTATAATCTCCGGTCCCTTATGGGACACACAGGCATGCTTATAATCCTAGTTTTCTTCATGGGACACACAAGCATGCCTATAATCTCCGGTCTCTTCATGGGACACACAGGCATGCCTACAATCTCCCTTCTCTTCATGGGACACACAGGCATGCCTATAATCTCCGGTCTCTTCATGGGACACATAGGCATGCCTATAATCTCCGGTCTCTTCGTGGGACACACAGGCATGCATATAATCTCCGGTCTCTTCATGGGACACACAGGCATGCCTATAATCTCCGGTCTCTTCATGGAACACACAGGCTTGTCTATAATCTGAGGTCTCTTCATGGGACACACAGGCATGCCCATAATCTGAGGTCTCTTCGTGGGACACACAGACATGCCTATAATCCGCAGTCTCTTCATGGGACACACAGGCATGCCTATAATCTCCGGTCTCTTCATGGGACACACAGGCATGCATATAATCTCCGGTCTCTTAATGGGACACACAGGCATGCCTATAATCTCTGATCTCATCATGGGACACACAGGCATGCCTATAATCTCCGGTCCCTTATGGGACACACAGGCATGCCTATAATCCTAGTTTTCTTCATGGGACACACAAGCATGCCTATAATCTCCGGTCTCTTCATGGGACACACAGGCATGCCTACAATCTCCCTTCTCTTCATGGGACACACAGGCATGCCTATAATCTCTGGTCTCTTCATGGGACACACAGGCATGCCTATAATCTCCGGTCTCTTCATGGGACACACAGGCATGCATATAATCTCCGGTCTGTTCATGGGACACACAGGCATGCCTATAGTCTCTGGTCTCTTCATGAGACTCACAAGCATGCCTATAATCTTCGGTCTCCATGGGACACACAGGCATGCCTATAATCTCTGGTCTCTTCATGGGACACACAGGCATGCCTATAATCTCCGGTCTCTTCATGGGACACACAGCCATGCCTATAATACGATTTCTCTTCATGGGACACACAGGCATGCCTATAATCTGAGATCTCTTCATGGGACACATGGGTATGCCTACAATCTCCGGTCTCTTCATGGGACACACAGGCATGCCTACAATCTCCGGTCTCTTCATGGGACACACAGGCATGCCTATAATCTCCGTTCTCTTCATGGGACACAGGCATGCCTATAATCTCCGGTCTCTTCATGGGACACACAGGCATGCATATAATCTCTGGTCTCTTCATGGGACACACAGGCATGCCTATAATCTCCGGTCCCTTATGGGACACACAGGCATGCTTATAATCCTAGTTTTCTTCATGGGACACACAAGCATGCCTATAATCTCCGGTCTCTTCATGGGACACACAGGCATGCCTACAATCGCCCTTCTATTCATGGGACACACAGGCATGCCTATAATCTCCGGTCTCTTCATGGGACACACAGGCATGCCTATAATCTCCGGTCTCTTCATGGGACACACAGGCATGCATATAATCTCCGGTCTCTTCATGGGACACACAGGCATGCCTATAATCTCCGGTCTCTTCATGGAACACACAGGCCTGCCTATAATCTCCGGTCTCTTAATGGGACACACAGGCATGCCTATAATCTCTGGTCTCTTCATGGGACACACAGGCATGCCTATAATCTCCGGTCCCTTATGGGACACACAGGCATGCCTATAATCTTAGTTTTCTTCATGGGACACACAAGCATGCCTATAATCTCCGGTCTCTTCATGGGACACACAGGCATGCCTACAATCTCCCTTCTCTTCATGGGACACACAGGCATGCCTATAATCTCCGGTCTCTTCATGGGACACACAGGCATGCCTATAATCTCCGGTCTCTTCATGGGACACACAGGCATGCATATAATCTCCGGTCTCTTCATGGGACACACAGGCATGCCTATAATCTCCGGTCTCTTCATGGGACTCACAAGCATGCCTATAATCTTTGGTCTCTTCATGGGACACACAGGCATGCCTATAATCACTGGTCTCTTCATGGGACACACAGGCATGCCTATAATCTCCGGTCTCTTCATGGGACACACAGGCATGCCTATAATCTGAGTTTTCTTCATGGGATACACAGGCATGCCTATAATCTGAGATCTCTTCATGAGACACACAAGCATGCCTATAATCGCCGGTCTCTTCATGGGACACACAGGCATGCCTACAATCTTTGGTCTCTTCATGGGACACAGGCATGCCTATAATCTCTGTTCTCTTCATGGGACACACAGGCATGCCTATAATCTCCGGTCTCTTCATGGGACACACAGGCATGCATATAATCTCTGGTCTCTTCATTGGACACACAGGCATTCCTATAATCCGAGGTCTCTTCATGGGACACACAGGCATGCCTATAATCCGAGGTCTCTTCATGGGACACACAGACATGCCTATAATCCGAGGTCTCTTCATGGAACACACAGGCATGCCTATAATCCGAGGTCTCTTCATGGGGCACACAAGCATGCCTATAATCTCCGGTCTCTTCATGGGACACACAGGCATGCCTATAATCTCCGGTCTCTTCATGGGACATACAGGCATGTCTATAATTTACGGTCTCTTAATGGGACACACAGGCATGCATATAATCTCTGGTCTCTTCATGGGACACACATGCATGCCTATAATCTCCAGTCCCTTCATGGGACACATAGGCATGCCTATAATCCTAGTTCTCTTCATGGGACACACAGGCAAGCCTATAATCTGAGGTCTCTTCATGGGACACACAAGCATGCCTATAATCTCCGGTCTCTTCATGAGACACACAGGCATGCCTACAATCTCCCGTCTCTTCATGGGACACACAGGCATGCCTATAATCTCCGGTCCCTTCAAGGGACACACAGGCATGTCTATAATCTCCGGTTTCTTCATGGGACACACAGGCATGCATATAATCTCCGGTCTCTTCATGGGACACACAGGCATGCCTATAATCTCCGGTCTCTTCATGGAACACATAGGCCTGTCTATAATCTGAGGTCTCTTCATGGGACACACAGGCATACCCATAAACCGAGGTCTCTTCGTGGGACACACAGGCATGCCTATAATCAGTGGTCTCTTCATGGGACACCCAGGCATCCCTATAATTGGAGGTCTCTTCATGGGACACACAGGCATGCCTATAATCTCTGGTCTCTTCATGAGACTCACAAGCATGCCTATAATCTTCGGTCTCCATGGGACACACAGGCATGCCTATAATCTCCGGTCTCTTCATGGGACACACAGCCATGCCTATAATAAGATTTCTCTTCATGGGACACACAGGCATGCCTATAATCTGAGATCTCTTCATGGGACACACAGGTATGCCTACAATCTCCGGTCTCTTCATGGGACACACAGGCATGCCTACAATCTCCGGTCTCTTCATGGGACACACAGGCATGCCTATAATCTCTGGTCTCTTCATGGGACACACAGGCATGCCTATAATCTCTGGTCTCTTCATGGGACACACAGGCATGCCTATAATCTCCGGTCCCTTATGGGACACACAGGCATGCCTGTAATCCTAGTTTTCTTCATGGGACACACAAGCATGCCTATAATCTCTGGTCTCTTCATAGGACACACAGGCATGCCTACAATCTCCCTTCTCTTCATGGGACACACAGGCATGCCTATAATCTCCAGTCTCTTCATGGGACACACAGGCATGCCTATAATCTCCGGTCTCTTCATCGGACACACAGGCATGCATATAATCTCCGGTCTCTTCATGGGACACACAGGCATGCCTATAATCTCCGGTCTCTTCATGGAACACACAGGCCTGTCTATAATCTGAGGTCTCTTCATGGGACACACAGGCATGCCCATAATTAGAGGTCCCTTCGTGGGACACACAGACATGCCTATAATCCGCAGTCTCTTCATGGGACACACAGGCCTGTCTATAATCTGAGGTCTCTTCATGGGACACACAGGCATGCCTATAATCCTAGTTTTCTTCATGGGACACACAGGCATGCCTAAAATCCAAGGTCTCTTCATGGGACACATAGGCATGCCTATAATCTCTGGTCCCTTCATGGGACACACAGGCATGCCTATAATCCTAGTTCTCTTCATGGGACACACAGGCATGCCTATAATCTTCGGTCTCTTCATGCGACACATAAGCATGCCTATAATCTCCAGTCGCTTCATGGGATACACAGGCATGCCTATAATCTCCGGTCTCTTCATGGGACACACAGGCATGCCTGTAATCTTCGGTCTCTTCATGGGACACCCAGGCATCCCTATAATCAGAGGTCTCTTCATGGGGCACACAGGCATGCTGATAATCTCCGGTCTCTTCATGGGACACACAGGCATGCCTATAATCTCCGGTCTCTTCATGGGACACACAGGCATGCCTATAATCTCCGGTATCTTCATGGGACTCACAAGCATGCCTATAATCTTCGGTCTCTTCATGGGACACACAGGCATGCCTATAATCACTGGTCTCTTCATGGGACACACAGGCATGCCTATAATCTCCAGTCTCTTCATGGGACACACAGGCATGCCTATAATCCGAGTTTTCTTCATGGGATACACAGGCATGCCTATAATCTGAGATCTCTTCATGAGACACATAAGCATGCCTATAATCTCCGGTCTCTTCATGGGACACAGGCATGCCTACAATCTTTGGTCTCTTCATGGAACACAGGCATGCCTATAATCTCTGTTCTCTTCATGGGACACACAGGCATGCCTATAATCTCCGGTCTCTTCATGGGACATACAGGCATGCATATAATCTCTGGTCTCTTCATTGGACACAGGCATTCCTATAATCCGAGGTCTCTTCATGGGACACACAGGCATGCCTATAATCCGAGGTCTCTTCATGGGACACACAGACATGCCTATAATCCGAGGTCTCTTCATGGAACACACAGGCATGCCTATAATCCGAGGTCTCTTCATGGGGCACACAAGCATGCCTATAATCTCCGGTCTCTTCATGGGACACACAGGCATGCCTATAATCTCCGGTCTCTTAATGGGACATACAGGCATGTCTATAATTTCTAGTCTCTTAATGGGACACACGGGCATGCCTATAATCTCTGGTCTCTTCATGGGACACACATGCATGCCTATAATCTCTGGTCCCTTCATGGGACACACAGGCATGCCTATAATCCTAGTTCTCTTCATGGGACACACAGGCATGCCTATAATCTGAGGTCTCTTCATGGGACACACAAGCATGCCTATAATCTCCGGTCTCTTCATGGGACACACAGGCATACCTACAATCTCCCGTCTCTTCATGGGACACACAGGCATGCCTATAATCTCCGGTCTCTTCATGGGACACACAGGCATGACTATAATCTCCGGTTTCTTCATGGGACACACAGGCATGACTATAATCTCCGGTCTCTTCATGGGACACACAGGCATGCCTATAATCTCCGGTCTCTTCATGGAACACATAGGCCTGTCTATAATCTGAGGTCTCTTCATGGGACACACAGGCATACCCATAAACCGAGGTCTCTTCGTGGGACACACAGGCATGCCTATAATCCATGGTCTCTTCATGGGACACCCAGGCATCCCTATAATCGGAGCTCTCTTCATGGGACACACAGTCATGCCGATAATCTCCGGTCTCCTCATGGGACACACAGGCATGCCTATAATCTCTGGTCTCTTCATGGGACACACAGGCATGCCTATAATCTCCGGTCTCTTCATGGGACACACAGGCATGCCTATAATCTCTGGTCTCTTCATGAGACTCACAAGCATGCCTATAATCTTCGGTCTCCATGGGACACACAGGCATGCCTATAATCTCTGGTCTCTTCATGGGATACACAGGCATGCCTATAATCTCCGGTCTCTTCATGGGACACACAGCCATGCCTATAATACGATTTCTCTTCATGGGACACACAGGCATGCCTATAATCTGAGATCTCTTCATGGGACACACAGGTATGCCTACAATCTCCGGTCTCTTCATGGGACACACAGGCATGCCTACAATCTCCGGCCTCTTCATGGGACACACAGGCATGCCTATAATCTCTGTTCTCTTCATGGTACACAGGCATGCCTATAATCTCCGGTCTCTTCATGGGACACACAGGCATGCATATAATATCTGGTCTCTTCATGGGACACACAAGCATTCCTATAATCCGAGGTCTCTTCATGGGACACACAGACATGCCTATAATCCGAGGTCTCTTCATGGGACACACAGGCATGCCTATAATCCGAGGTCTCTTCATGGGACACGCAAGCATGCCTATAATCTCCGGTCTCTTCATGGGACACACAGGCATGCCTATAATCTCTGGTCTCTTCATGGGACACACAGGCATGCCTATAATCTCCAGTCTCTTAATGGGACACACAGGCATGCCTATAATCTCTGGTCTCTTCATGGGACACACAGGCATGCCTATAATCTCCGGTCCCTTATGGGACACACAGGCATGCCTATAATCCTAGTTTTCTTCATGGGACACACAAGCATGCCTATAATCTCCGGTCTCTTCATGGGACACATAGGCATGCCTACAATCTCCCTTTTCTTCATGGGACACACAGGCATGCCTATAATCTCTGGTCTCTTCATGGGACACACAGGCATGCGTATAATCTCCGGTCTCTTCATGGGACACACAGGCATGCATATAATCTCCGGTCTCTTCATGGGACACACAGGCATGCCTATAATCTCCGGTCTCTTCATGGAACACACAGGCTTGTCTATAATCTGAGGTCTCTTCATGGGACACACAGGCATGCCCATAATCTGAGGTCTCTTCGTGGGACACACAGACATGCCTATAATCCGCAGTCTCTTCATGGGACACACAGGCATGCCTATAATCTCCGGTCTCTTCATGGGACACACAGGCATGCATATAATCTCCGTTCTCTTCATGGGACACAGGCATGCCTATAATCTCCGGTCTCTTCATGGGACACACAGGCATGCCTATAATCTCTGGTCTCTTCATGGGACACACAGGCATGCCTATAATCTCCAGTCTCTTAATGGGACACACAGGCATGCCTATAATCTCTGGTCTCTTCATGGGACACACAGGCATGCCTATAATCTCCGGTCCCTTATGGGACACACAGGCATGCCTATAATCCTAGTTTTCTTCATGGGACACACAAGCATGCCTATAATCTCCGGTCTCTTCATGGGACACATAGGCATGCCTACAATCTCCCTTCTCTTCATGGGACACACAGGCATGCCTATAATCTCCGGTCTCTTCATGGGACACATAGGCATGCCTATAATCTCCGGTCTCTTCATGGGACACACAGGCATGCATATAATCTCCGGTCTCTTCATGGGACACACAGGCATGCCTATAATCTCCGGTCTCTTCATGGAACACACAGGCTTGTCTATAATCTGAGGTCTCTTCATGGGACACACAGGCATGCCCATAATCTGAGGTCTCTTCGTGGGACACACAGACATGCCTATAATCCGCAGTCTCTTCATGGGACACACAGGCATGCCTATAATCTCCGGTCTCTTCATGGGACACACAGGCATGCATATAATCTCCGGTCTCTTAATGGGACACACAGGCATGCCTATAATCTCTGATCTCATCATGGGACACACAGGCATGCCTATAATCTCCGGTCCCTTATGGGACACACAGGCATGCCTATAATCCTAGTTTTCTTCATGGGACACACAAGCATGCCTATAATCTCCGGTCTCTTCATGGGACACACAGGCATGCCTACAATCTCCCTTCTCTTCATGGGACACACAGGCATGCCTATAATCTCTGGTCTCTTCATGGGACACACAGGCATGCCTATAATCTCCGGTCTCTTCATGGGACACACAGGCATGCATATAATCTCCGGTCTGTTCATGGGACACACAGGCATGCCTATAGTCTCTGGTCTCTTCATGAGACTCACAAGCATGCCTATAATCTTCGGTCTCCATGGGACACACAGGCATGCCTATAATCTCTGGTCTCTTCATGGGACACACAGGCATGCCTATAATCTCCGGTCTCTTCATGGGACACACAGCCATGCCTATAATACGATTTCTCTTCATGGGACACACAGGCATGCCTATAATCTGAGATCTCTTCATGGGACACATGGGTATGCCTACAATCTCCGGTCTCTTCATGGGACACACAGGCATGCCTACAATCTCCGGTCTCTTCATGGGACACACAGGCATGCCTATAATCTCTGTTCTCTTCATGGGACACAGGCATGCCTATAATCTCCGGTCTCTTCATGGGACACACAGGCATGCATATAATCTCTGGTCTCTTCATGGGACACACAGGCATGCCTATAATCTCCGGTCCCTTATGGGACACACAGGCATGCTTATAATCCTAGTTTTCTTCATGGGACACACAAGCATGCCTATAATCTCCGGTCTCTTCATGGGACACACAGGCATGCCTACAATCGCCCTTCTATTCATGGGACACACAGGCATGCCTATAATCTCCGGTCTCTTCATGGGACACACAGGCATGCCTATAATCTCCGGTCTCTTCATGGGACACACAGGCATGCATATAATCTCCGGTCTCTTCATGGGACACACAGGCATGCCTATAATCTCCGGTCTCTTCATGGAACACACAGGCCTGCCTATAATCTCCGGTCTCTTAATGGGACACACAGGCATGCCTATAATCTCTGGTCTCTTCATGGGACACACAGGCATGCCTATAATCTCCGGTCCCTTATGGGACACACAGGCATGCCTATAATCCTAGTTTTCTTCATGGGACACACAAGCATGCCTATAATCTCCGGTCTCTTCATGGGACACACAGGCATGCCTACAATCTCCCTTCTCTTCATGGGACACAAAGGCATGCATATAATCTCCGGTCTCTTCATGGGACACACAGGCATGCCTATAATCTCCGGTCTCTTCATGGGACACACAGGCATGCATATAATCTCCGGTCTCTTCATGGGACACACAGGCATGCCTATAATCTCCGGTCTCTTCATGGAACACACAGGCCTGCCTATAATCTGAGGTCTCTTCATGGGACACACAGTCATGCCTATAATCCGAGGTCTCTTCATGGGACACACAGACATGCCTATAATCTGAGGTCTCTTCATGGGACACCCAGGCATCCCTATAATCGGAGGTCTCTTCATGGGGCACACAGGCATGCCTATAAACTCGGTCTCTTCATGGGACGCACAGGCATGCCTATAATCCGAGTTCTCTTCATGGGACACACAGGCATGCCTATATTCTGAGGTCTCTTCATGGGACACACAAGCATGCCTATAATCTCTGGTCTCTTCATGGGACACACAGGCATCCCTACAATCTCTGGTCTCTTCATGGGACACAAAGGCATGCCTATAATCTCCGGTCTCTTCATGGGACACACAGGCATGCCTATAATCTCCGGTCTGTTCATGGGACACACAGGCATGCCTATATTCTCTGGTCTCTTCATGGGACACACAGGCATGCCTATAATCTCCAGTCTCTTCATGGGACACACAGGCATACCTATAATTTCCGGTCTCTTCATGGGACACACAGGCATGCCTACAATCTCCGGTCTCTTCATGGGACACACAGGCATGCCTATAATCTCCGTTCTCTTCATGGGACACAGGCATGCCTATAATCTCCGGTGTCTTCATGGGACACATGGCCATGTCTATAATTTCCGTTCTCTTCATGGGATACACAGGCATGCCTATAATCTCCAGTCTCTTCATGGGACACACAGGCATGCCTATTATCTCGGTCTTTTCATGGGATACACAGGCATGCCTATAATCTCTGGTCTCTTAATGAGACACACAGGCATGCCTTTAATCTGAGGTCTCTTCATGGGACACACAGGCATGCCTATAATCTCGGTCTCTTCATGGGACACACAGGCATGCCTATAATCTCCGGTGTCTTCATGGGACACATGGCCATGTCTATAATTTCCGTTCTCTTCATGGGATACACAGGCATGCCTATAATCTCCAGTCTCTTCATGGGACACACAGGCATGCCTATTATCTCGGTCTTTTCATGGGATACACAGGCATGCCTATAATCTCTGGTCTCTTAATGAGACACACAGGCATGCCTATAATCTGAGGTCTCTTCATGGGGCACACAGGCATGCCGAAATCTCCGGTGTCTTCATGGGATACACAGGCATGCCTATAATCTCCGGTCTCTTCATGGGACACACAGGCTTGCCTATAATCTCCGGTCTCTTCATGGGACACAGGCATGCCTATAATCTCCAGTCTTCATGGGACACAGGCATGCCTATAATCTCTAGTTTTCATGGGACACACAGGCATGCCTATAATCTCCGGTCTCTTCATGGGACACACAGGCATGCCTATAATCTCTGGTCTCTTCATGGGACACACAGGCATGCATATAATCTCCGGTCTCTTCATGGGACACACAGGCATGCCTATAATCTCCGGTCTCTTCATGGAACACACAGGCTTGTCTATAATCTGAGGTCTCTTCATGGGACACACAGGCATGCCCATAATCTGAGGTCTCTTCGTGGGACACACAGACATGCCTATAATCCGCAGTCTCTTCATGGGACACACAGGCATGCCTATAATCTCCGGTCTCTTCATGGGACACACAGGCATGCATATAATCTCCGTTCTCTTCATGGGACACAGGCATGCCTATAATCTCCGGTCTCTTCATGGGACACACAGGCATGCCTATAATCTCTGGTCTCTTCATGGGACACACAGGCATGCCTATAATCTCCAGTCTCTTAATGGGACACACAGGCATGCCTATAATCTCTGGTCTCTTCATGGGACACACAGGCATGCCTATAATCTCCGGTCCCTTATGGGACACACAGGCATGCCTATAATCCTAGTTTTCTTCATGGGACACACAAGCATGCCTATAATCTCCGGTCTCTTCATGGGACACATAGGCATGCCTACAATCTCCCTTCTCTTCATGGGACACACAGGCATGCCTATAATCTCCGGTCTCTTCATGGGACACACAGGCATGCCTATAATCTCCGGTCTCTTCATGGGACACACAGGCATGCATATAATCTCCGGTCTGTTCATGGGACACACAGGCATGCCTATAGTCTCCGGTCCCTTATGGGACACACAGGCATGCCTATAATCCTAGTTTTCTTCATGGGACACACAAGCATGCCTATAATCTCCGGTCTCTTCATGGGACACACAGGCATGCCTACAATCTCCCTTCTCTTCATGGGACACACAGGCATGCCTATAATCTCCAGTCTCTTCATGGGACACACAGGCATGCCTATAATCTCCGGTCTCTTCATGGGACACACAGGCATGCATATAATCTCCGGTCTCTTCATGGGACACACAGGCATGCCTATAATCCGAGGTCTCTTCATAGGACACACAGGCATGCCTATAATCTCCAGTCTCTTCATGGGACAAACAGGCATGCCTATAATCTCCGGTCTCTTCATGGGA
This sequence comes from Triturus cristatus, assembly GCF_964204655.1. Classification (NCBI taxonomy): domain Eukaryota; kingdom Metazoa; phylum Chordata; class Amphibia; order Caudata; family Salamandridae; genus Triturus; species Triturus cristatus. The sequence goes on from NC_140590.1 coordinate 732,509,116, forward strand.
CACTCAGGCATGCCTATAATCTCCGGTCTCTTCATGGGACACACAGGCATGCCTATAATCTCTGGTCTCTTCATGGGACACACAGGCATGCCTATAATCTGAGTTCTCTTCATGGGACACACAGGCATGCTTATAATCTGAGGTCTCTATATGGGACACACAAGCATGCCTATAATCTCTGGTCTCTTCATGGGACACACAGGCATGCCTATAGTCCGAGTTCTCTTCATGGGACACACAGGCATGCTTATATTCTGAGGTCTCTTCATGGGACACACAAGCATGCCTATAATCTCTGGTCTCTTCATGGGACACACAGGCATGCCTATAATCTTTGGTCTCTTCATGGGACACTCAGGCATGCCTATAATCCGAGGTCTCTTCCTGGGACACACAGGCATGCCTATAATCCAAGGTCTCTTCATGGGACACACAGGCATGCCTATAATCCGAGTTCTCTTCATGGGACAGACAGGCATGCCTATAATCTCCGGTCTCTTCATGGGACACACAGGCATGCCTATAATCTCTGGTCTCTTCATGGGACACACAGGCATGCCTATAATCTCCAGTCTCTTAATGGGACACACAGGCATGCCTATAATCTCTGGTCTCTTCATGGGACACACAGGCATGCCTATAATCTCCGGTCCCTTATGGGACACACAGGCATGCCTATAATCCTAGTTTTCTTCATGGGACACACAAGCATGCCTATAATCTCCGGTCTCTTCATGGGACACATAGGCATGCCTACAATCTCCCTTCTCTTCATGGGACACACAGGCATGCCTATAATCTCCGGTCTCTTCATGGGACACATAGGCATGCCTATAATCTCCGGTCTCTTCATGGGACACACAGGCATGCATATAATCTCCGGTCTCTTCATGGGACACACAGGCATGCCTATAATCTCCGGTCTCTTCATGGAACACACAGGCCTGTCTATAATCTGAGGTCTCTTCATGGGACACACAGGCATGCCCATAATTAGAGGTCCCTTCGTGGGACACACAGACATGCCTATAATCCGCAGTCTCTTCATGGGACACACAGGCCTGTCTATAATCTGAGGTCTCTTCATGGGACACACAGGCATGCCTATAATCCTAGTTTTCTTCATGGGACACACAGGCATGCCTAAAATCCAAGGTCTCTTCATGGGACACATAGGCATGCCTATAATCTCTGGTCCCTTCATGGGACACACAGGCATGCCTATAATCCTAGTTCTCTTCATGGGACACACAGGCATGCCTATAATCTTCGGTCTCTTCATGCGACACATAAGCATGCCTATAATCTCCAGTCGCTTCATGGGATACACAGGCATGCCTATAATCTCCGGTCTCTTCATGGGACACACAGGCATGCCTGTAATCTTCGGTCTCTTCATGGGACACCCAGGCATCCCTATAATCAGAGGTCTCTTCATGGGGCACACAGGCATGCTGATAATCTCCGGTCTCTTCATGGGACACACAGGCATGCCTATAATCTCCGGTCTCTTCATGGGACACACAGGCATGCCTATAATCTCCGGTATCTTCATGGGACTCACAAGCATGCCTATAATCTTCGGTCTCTTCATGGGACACACAGGCATGCCTATAATCACTGGTCTCTTCATGGGACACACAGGCATGCCTATAATCTCCAGTCTCTTCATGGGACACACAGGCATGCCTATAATCCAATTTTTCTTCATGGGATACACAGGCATGCCTATAATCTGAGATCTCTTCATGAGACACACAAGCATGCCTATAATCTCCGGTCTCTTCATGGGACACAGGCATGCCTACAATCTTTGGTCTCTTCATGGAACACAGGCATGCCTATAATCTCTGTTCTCTTCATGGGACACACAGGCATGCCTATAATCTCCGGTCTCTTCATGGGACATACAGGCATGCATATAATCTCTGGTCTCTTCATTGGACACAGGCATTCCTATAATCCGAGGTCTCTTCATGGGACACACAGGCATGCCTATAATCCGAGGTCTCTTCATGGGACACACAGACATGCCTATAATCCGAGGTCTCTTCATGGAACACACAGGCATGCCTATAATCCGAGGTCTCTTCATGGGGCACACAAGCATGCCTATAATCTCCGGTCTCTTCATGGGACACACAGGCATGCCTATAATCTCCGGTCTCTTAATGGGACATACAGGCATGTCTATAATTTCTAGTCTCTTAATGGGACACACGGGCATGCCTATAATCTCTGGTCTCTTCATGGGACACACATGCATGCCTATAATCTCTGGTCCCTTCATGGGACACACAGGCATGCCTATAATCCTAGTTCTCTTCATGGGACACACAGGCATGCCTATAATCTGAGGTCTCTTCATGGGACACACAAGCATGCCTATAATCTCCGGTCTCTTCATGGGACACACAGGCATACCTACAATCTCCCGTCTCTTCATGGGACACACAGGCATGCCTATAATCTCCGGTCTCTTCATGGGACACACAGGCATGACTATAATCTCCGGTTTCTTCATGGGACACACAGGCATGACTATAATCTCCGGTCTCTTCATGGGACACACAGGCATGCCTATAATCTCCGGTCTCTTCATGGAACACATAGGCCTGTCTATAATCTGAGGTCTCTTCATGGGACACACAGGCATACCCATAAACCGAGGTCTCTTCGTGGGACACACAGGCATGCCTATAATCCATGGTCTCTTCATGGGACACCCAGGCATCCCTATAATCGGAGCTCTCTTCATGGGACACACAGTCATGCCGATAATCTCCGGTCTCCTCATGGGACACACAGGCATGCCTATAATCTCTGGTCTCTTCATGGGACACACAGGCATGCCTATAATCTCTGGTCTCTTCATGGGACACACAGGCATGCCTATAATCTCTGGTCTCTTCATGAGACTCACAAGCATGCCTATAATCTTCGGTCTCCATGGGACACACAGGCATGCCTATAATCTCTGGTCTCTTCATGGGATACACAGGCATGCCTATAATCTCCGGTCTCTTCATGGGACACACAGCCATGCCTATAATACGATTTCTCTTCATGGGACACACAGGCATGCCTATAATCTGAGATCTCTTCATGGGACACACAGGTATGCCTACAATCTCCGGTCTCTTCATGGGACACACAGGCATGCCTACAATCTCCGGCCTCTTCATGGGACACACAGGCATGCCTATAATCTCTGTTCTCTTCATGGTACACAGGCATGCCTATAATCTCCGGTCTCTTCATGGGACACACAGGCATGCATATAATATCTGGTCTCTTCATGGGACACACAAGCATTCCTATAATCCGAGGTCTCTTCATGGGACACACAGACATGCCTATAATCCGAGGTCTCTTCATGGGACACACAGGCATGCCTATAATCCGAGGTCTCTTCATGGGACACGCAAGCATGCCTATAATCTCCGGTCTCTTCATGGGACACACAGGCATGCCTATAATCTCTGGTCTCTTCATGGGACACACAGGCATGCCTATAATCTCCAGTCTCTTAATGGGACACACAGGCATGCCTATAATCTCTGGTCTCTTCATGGGACACACAGGCATGCCTATAATCTCCGGTCCCTTATGGGACACACAGGCATGCCTATAATCCTAGTTTTCTTCATGGGACACACAAGCATGCCTATAATCTCCGGTCTCTTCATGGGACACATAGGCATGCCTACAATCTCCCTTTTCTTCATGGGACACACAGGCATGCCTATAATCTCTGGTCTCTTCATGGGACACACAGGCATGCGTATAATCTCCGGTCTCTTCATGGGACACACAGGCATGCATATAATCTCCGGTCTCTTCATGGGACACACAGGCATGCCTATAATCTCCGGTCTCTTCATGGAACACACAGGCTTGTCTATAATCTGAGGTCTCTTCATGGGACACACAGGCATGCCCATAATCTGAGGTCTCTTCGTGGGACACACAGACATGCCTATAATCCGCAGTCTCTTCATGGGACACACAGGCATGCCTATAATCTCCGGTCTCTTCATGGGACACACAGGCATGCATATAATCTCCGTTCTCTTCATGGGACACAGGCATGCCTATAATCTCCGGTCTCTTCATGGGACACACAGGCATGCCTATAATCTCTGGTCTCTTCATGGGACACACAGGCATGCCTATAATCTCCAGTCTCTTAATGGGACACACAGGCATGCCTATAATCTCTGGTCTCTTCATGGGACACACAGGCATGCCTATAATCTCCGGTCCCTTATGGGACACACAGGCATGCCTATAATCCTAGTTTTCTTCATGGGACACACAAGCATGCCTATAATCTCCGGTCTCTTCATGGGACACATAGGCATGCCTACAATCTCCCTTCTCTTCATGGGACACACAGGCATGCCTATAATCTCCGGTCTCTTCATGGGACACATAGGCATGCCTATAATCTCCGGTCTCTTCATGGGACACACAGGCATGCATATAATCTCCGGTCTCTTCATGGGACACACAGGCATGCCTATAATCTCCGGTCTCTTCATGGAACACACAGGCTTGTCTATAATCTGAGGTCTCTTCATGGGACACACAGGCATGCCCATAATCTGAGGTCTCTTCGTGGGACACACAGACATGCCTATAATCCGCAGTCTCTTCATGGGACACACAGGCATGCCTATAATCTCCGGTCTCTTCATGGGACACACAGGCATGCATATAATCTCCGGTCTCTTAATGGGACACACAGGCATGCCTATAATCTCTGATCTCATCATGGGACACACAGGCATGCCTATAATCTCCGGTCCCTTATGGGACACACAGGCATGCCTATAATCCTAGTTTTCTTCATGGGACACACAAGCATGCCTATAATCTCCGGTCTCTTCATGGGACACACAGGCATGCCTACAATCTCCCTTCTCTTCATGGGACACACAGGCATGCCTATAATCTCTGGTCTCTTCATGGGACACACAGGCATGCCTATAATCTCCGGTCTCTTCATGGGACACACAGGCATGCATATAATCTCCGGTCTGTTCATGGGACACACAGGCATGCCTATAGTCTCTGGTCTCTTCATGAGACTCACAAGCATGCCTATAATCTTCGGTCTCCATGGGACACACAGGCATGCCTATAATCTCTGGTCTCTTCATGGGACACACAGGCATGCCTATAATCTCCGGTCTCTTCATGGGACACACAGCCATGCCTATAATACGATTTCTCTTCATGGGACACACAGGCATGCCTATAATCTGAGATCTCTTCATGGGACACATGGGTATGCCTACAATCTCCGGTCTCTTCATGGGACACACAGGCATGCCTACAATCTCCGGTCTCTTCATGGGACACACAGGCATGCCTATAATCTCTGTTCTCTTCATGGGACACAGGCATGCCTATAATCTCCGGTCTCTTCATGGGACACACAGGCATGCATATAATCTCTGGTCTCTTCATGGGACACACAGGCATGCCTATAATCTCCGGTCCCTTATGGGACACACAGGCATGCTTATAATCCTAGTTTTCTTCATGGGACACACAAGCATGCCTATAATCTCCGGTCTCTTCATGGGACACACAGGCATGCCTACAATCGCCCTTCTATTCATGGGACACACAGGCATGCCTATAATCTCCGGTCTCTTCATGGGACACACAGGCATGCCTATAATCTCCGGTCTCTTCATGGGACACACAGGCATGCATATAATCTCCGGTCTCTTCATGGGACACACAGGCATGCCTATAATCTCCGGTCTCTTCATGGAACACACAGGCCTGCCTATAATCTCCGGTCTCTTAATGGGACACACAGGCATGCCTATAATCTCTGGTCTCTTCATGGGACACACAGGCATGCCTATAATCTCCGGTCCCTTATGGGACACACAGGCATGCCTATAATCCTAGTTTTCTTCATGGGACACACAAGCATGCCTATAATCTCCGGTCTCTTCATGGGACACACAGGCATGCCTACAATCTCCCTTCTCTTCATGGGACACAAAGGCATGCATATAATCTCCGGTCTCTTCATGGGACACACAGGCATGCCTATAATCTCCGGTCTCTTCATGGGACACACAGGCATGCATATAATCTCCGGTCTCTTCATGGGACACACAGGCATGCCTATAATCTCCGGTCTCTTCATGGAACACACAGGCCTGCCTATAATCTGAGGTCTCTTCATGGGACACACAGTCATGCCTATAATCCGAGGTCTCTTCATGGGACACACAGACATGCCTATAATCTGAGGTCTCTTCATGGGACACCCAGGCATCCCTATAATCGGAGGTCTCTTCATGGGGCACACAGGCATGCCTATAAACTCGGTCTCTTCATGGGACGCACAGGCATGCCTATAATCCGAGTTCTCTTCATGGGACACACAGGCATGCCTATATTCTGAGGTCTCTTCATGGGACACACAAGCATGCCTATAATCTCTGGTCTCTTCATGGGACACACAGGCATCCCTACAATCTCTGGTCTCTTCATGGGACACAAAGGCATGCCTATAATCTCCGGTCTCTTCATGGGACACACAGGCATGCCTATAATCTCCGGTCTGTTCATGGGACACACAGGCATGCCTATATTCTCTGGTCTCTTCATGGGACACACAGGCATGCCTATAATCTCCAGTCTCTTCATGGGACACACAGGCATACCTATAATTTCCGGTCTCTTCATGGGACACACAGGCATGCCTACAATCTCCGGTCTCTTCATGGGACACACAGGCATGCCTATAATCTCCGTTCTCTTCATGGGACACAGGCATGCCTATAATCTCCGGTGTCTTCATGGGACACATGGCCATGTCTATAATTTCCGTTCTCTTCATGGGATACACAGGCATGCCTATAATCTCCAGTCTCTTCATGGGACACACAGGCATGCCTATTATCTCGGTCTTTTCATGGGATACACAGGCATGCCTATAATCTCTGGTCTCTTAATGAGACACACAGGCATGCCTTTAATCTGAGGTCTCTTCATGGGACACACAGGCATGCCTATAATCTCGGTCTCTTCATGGGACACACAGGCATGCCTATAATCTCCGGTGTCTTCATGGGACACATGGCCATGTCTATAATTTCCGTTCTCTTCATGGGATACACAGGCATGCCTATAATCTCCAGTCTCTTCATGGGACACACAGGCATGCCTATTATCTCGGTCTTTTCATGGGATACACAGGCATGCCTATAATCTCTGGTCTCTTAATGAGACACACAGGCATGCCTATAATCTGAGGTCTCTTCATGGGGCACACAGGCATGCCGAAATCTCCGGTGTCTTCATGGGATACACAGGCATGCCTATAATCTCCGGTCTCTTCATGGGACACACAGGCTTGCCTATAATCTCCGGTCTCTTCATGGGACACAGGCATGCCTATAATCTCCAGTCTTCATGGGACACAGGCATGCCTATAATCTCTAGTTTTCATGGGACACACAGGCATGCCTATAATCTCCGGTCTCTTCATGGGACACACAGGCATGCCTATAATCTCTGGTCTCTTCATGGGACACACAGGCATGCATATAATCTCCGGTCTCTTCATGGGACACACAGGCATGCCTATAATCTCCGGTCTCTTCATGGAACACACAGGCTTGTCTATAATCTGAGGTCTCTTCATGGGACACACAGGCATGCCCATAATCTGAGGTCTCTTCGTGGGACACACAGACATGCCTATAATCCGCAGTCTCTTCATGGGACACACAGGCATGCCTATAATCTCCGGTCTCTTCATGGGACACACAGGCATGCATATAATCTCCGTTCTCTTCATGGGACACAGGCATGCCTATAATCTCCGGTCTCTTCATGGGACACACAGGCATGCCTATAATCTCTGGTCTCTTCATGGGACACACAGGCATGCCTATAATCTCCAGTCTCTTAATGGGACACACAGGCATGCCTATAATCTCTGGTCTCTTCATGGGACACACAGGCATGCCTATAATCTCCGGTCCCTTATGGGACACACAGGCATGCCTATAATCCTAGTTTTCTTCATGGGACACACAAGCATGCCTATAATCTCCGGTCTCTTCATGGGACACATAGGCATGCCTACAATCTCCCTTCTCTTCATGGGACACACAGGCATGCCTATAATCTCCGGTCTCTTCATGGGACACACAGGCATGCCTATAATCTCCGGTCTCTTCATGGGACACACAGGCATGCATATAATCTCCGGTCTGTTCATGGGACACACAGGCATGCCTATAGTCTCCGGTCCCTTATGGGACACACAGGCATGCCTATAATCCTAGTTTTCTTCATGGGACACACAAGCATGCCTATAATCTCCGGTCTCTTCATGGGACACACAGGCATGCCTACAATCTCCCTTCTCTTCATGGGACACACAGGCATGCCTATAATCTCCAGTCTCTTCATGGGACACACAGGCATGCCTATAATCTCCGGTCTCTTCATGGGACACACAGGCATGCATATAATCTCCGGTCTCTTCATGGGACACACAGGCATGCCTATAATCCGAGGTCTCTTCATAGGACACACAGGCATGCCTATAATCTCCAGTCTCTTCATGGGACAAACAGGCATGCCTATAATCTCCGGTCTCTTCATGGGACACTCAGGCATGCCTATAATCTCCGGTCTCTTCATGGGACACACAGGCATGCCTATAATCTCTGGTCTCTTCATGGGACACACAGGCATGCCTATAATCTGAGTTCTCTTCATGGGACACACAGGCATGCTTATAATCTGAGGTCTCTATATGGGACACACAAGCATGCCTATAATCTCTGGTCTCTTCATGGGACACACAGGCATGCCTATAGTCCGAGTTCTCTTCATGGGACACACAGGCATGCTTATATTCTGAGGTCTCTTCATGGGACACACAAGCATGCCTATAATCTCTGGTCTCTTCATGGGACACACAGGCATGCCTATAATCTTTGGTCTCTTCATGGGACACTCAGGCATGCCTATAATCCGAGGTCTCTTCCTGGGACACACAGGCATGCCTATAATCCAAGGTCTCTTCATGGGACACACAGGCATGCCTATAATCCGAGTTCTCTTCATGGGACAGACAGGCATGCCTATAATCTCTGGTCTCTTCATGGGACACACAGGCATGCCTATAGTTTCTGGTCACTTCATGGGACACATAAGCATGCCTATAATCTCCGGTCTCTTCATGGGACACACAGGCATGCGTATAATCCGAGGTCTCTTCATGGGACACACAGGCATGCCTATAATCTCCGATCTCTTCATGGGACACACAGGCATGCCTATAATCTCTGGTCTCTTCATGGGACACACAGGCATGCCTATAAGCCGAGGTCTCTTCATGGGACACACAGGCATGCCTATAATTTCTGGTCTCTTCATGGGACACACAGGCATGCCTATAATCTCCAATCTCTTCATTGGACACAGAGGCATGCCTATAATCTCTGGTCTCTTCATGGGACACACAGGCATGCCTATAATCTCCAGTCTCTTCATGAGACACACAGGCATGCCTATAATCTCTGATCTCTTCATGGGACACAGGCATGACTATAATCTCCGGTCTCTTCATGGGACACACAGGCATGCCTATAATCCGAGGTCGCTTCATGGGATACCCAGGCATCCCTATAATCCGAGGTCTCTTCATTGGGCACACAGGCATGCCGATAATCTCCGGTCTCTTCATGGGACACAGGCATGCCTATAATCTCCGGTTTCTTCATGGGACACACAGGCATGCCTATAATCTCCGGTCTCTTCATGGGACACACAAGCATGCCTATAATCTTTGGTCTCTTCATGGGACACACAGGCATGCCTATAATCTCTGGTCTCTTCATGGGATACACAGGCATGCCTATAATCTCTGATCTCTTAATGGGACACACAGGCATGCCTATAATCCGAGGTCTCTTCATGGGACACACAGGCATGCCTATAATCCGAGGTCTCTTCATGGGACACACAGGCATGCCTATAATCTCCAATCTCTTCATGGGACACACAGGCATGCCTATAATCTCCAGTCTCTTCATGGGACACACAGGCATGCCTATAATCTCCGGTCTCTTCATCGGACACACAGGCATGCATATAATCTCCGGTCTCTTCATGGGACACACAGGCATGCCTATAATCTCCGGTCTCTTCATGGAACACACAGGCCTGTCTATAATCTGAGGTCTCTTCATGGGACACACAGGCATGCCCATAATTAAAGGTCCCTTCGTGGGACACACAGACATGCCTATAATCCGCAGTCTCTTCATGGGACACACAGGCCTGTCTATAATCTGAGGTCTCTTCATGGGACACACAGGCATGCCTATAATCCTAGTTTTCTTCATGGGACACACAGGCATGCCTAAAATCCAAGGTCTCTTCATGGGACACATAGGCATGCCTATAATCTCTGGTCCCTTCATGGGACACACAGGCATGCCTATAATCCTAGTTCTCTTCATGGGACACACAGGCATGCCTATAATCTTCGGTCTCTTCATGCGACACATAAGCATGCCTATAATCTCCGGTCGCTTCATGGGATACACAGGCATGCCTATAATCTCCGGTCTCTTCATGGGACACACAGGCATGCCTGTAATCTTCGGTCTCTTCATGGGACACCCAGGCATCCCTATAATCAGAGGTCTCTTCATGGGGCACACAGGCATGCTGATAATCTCCGGTCTCTTCATGGGACACACAGGCATGCCTATAATCTCCGGTCTCTTCATGGGACACACAGGCATGCCTATAATCTCCGGTATCTTCATGGGACTCACAAGCATGCCTATAATCTTCGGTCTCTTCATGGGACACACAGGCATGCCTATAATCACTGGTCTCTTCATGGGACACACAGGCATGCCTATAATCTCCAGTCTCTTCATGGGACACACAGGCATGCCTACAATCCGAGTTTTCTTCATGGGATACACAGGCATGCCTATAATCTGAGATCTCTTCATGAGACACACAAGCATGCCTATAATCTCCGGTCTCTTCATGGGACACAGGCATGCCTACAATCTTTGGTCTCTTCATGGAACACAGGCATGCCTATAATCTCTGTTCTCTTCATGGGACACACAGGCATGCCTATAATCTCCGGTCTCTTCATGGGACATACAGGCATGCATATAATCTCTGGTCTCTTCATTGGACACAGGCATTCCTATAATCCGAGGTCTCTTCATGGGACACACAGGCATGCCTATAATCCGAGGTCTTTTCATGGGACACACAGACATGCCTATAATCCGAGGTCTCTTCATGGAACACACAGGCATGCCTATAATCCGAGGTCTCTTCATGGGGCACACAAGCATGCCTATAATCTCCGGTCTCTTCATGGGACACACAGGCATGCCTATAATCTCCGGTCTCTTAATGGGACATACAGGCATGTCTATAATTTCTAGTCTCTTAATGGGACACACGGGCATGCCTATAATCTCTGGTCTCTTCATGGGACACACATGCATGCCTATAATCTCTGGTCCCTTCATGGGACACACAGGCATGCCTATAATCCTAGTTCTCTTCATGGGACACACAGGCATGCCTATAATCTGAGGTCTCTTCATGGGACACACAAGCATGCCTATAATCTCCGGTCTCTTCATGGGACACACAGGCATACCTACAATCTCCCGTCTCTTCATGGGACACACAGGCATGCCTATAATCTCCGGTCTCTTCATGGGACACACAGGCATGACTATAATCTCCGGTTTCTTCATGGGACACACAGGCATGACTATAATCTCCGGTCTCTTCATGGGACACACAGGCATGCCTATAATCTCCGGTCTCTTCATGGAACACATAGGCCTGTCTATAATCTGAGGTCTCTTCATGGGACACACAGGCATACCCATAAACCGAGGTCTCTTCGTGGGACACACAGGCATGCCTATAATCCATGGTCTCTTCATGGGACACCCAGGCATCCCTATAATCGGAGCTCTCTTCATGGGACACACAGTCATGCCGATAATCTCCGGTCTCCTCATGGGACACACAGGCATGCCTATAATCTCTGGTCTCTTCATGGGACACACAGGCATGCCTATAATCTCCGGTCTCTTCATGGGACACACAGGCATGCCTATAATCTCTGGTCTCTTCATGAGACTCACAAGCATGCCTATAATCTTCGGTCTCCATGGGACACACAGGCATGCCTATAATCTCTGGTCTCTTCATGGGATACACAGGCATGCCTATAATCTCCGGTCTCTTCATGGGACACACAGCCATGCCTATAATACGATTTCTCTTCATGGGACACACAGGCATGCCTATAATCTGAGATCTCTTCATGGGACACACAGGTATGCCTACAATCTCCGGCCTCTTCATGGGACACACAGGCATGCCTACAATCTCCGGTCTCTTCATGGGACACACAGGCATGCATATAATATCTGGTCTCTTCATGGGACACACAAGCATTCCTATAATCCGAGGTCTCTTCATGGGACACACAGACATGCCTATAATCCGAGGTCTCTTCATGGGACACACAGGCATGCCTATAATCCGAGGTCTCTTCATGGGACACGCAAGCATGCCTATAATCTCCGGTCTCTTCATGGGACACACAGGCATGCCTATAATCTCTGGTCTCTTCATGGGACACACAGGCATGCCTATAATCTCCAGTCTCTTAATGGGACACACAGGCATGCCTATAATCTCTGGTCTCTTCATGGGACACACAGGCATGCCTATAATCTCTGGTCCCTTATGGGACACACAGGCATGCCTATAATCCTAGTTTTCTTCATGGGACACACAAGCATGCCTATAATCTCCGGTCTCTTCATGGGACACATAGGCATGCCTACAATCTCCCTTTTCTTCATGGGACACACAGGCATGCCTATAATCTCTGGTCTCTTCATGGGACACACAGGCATGCGTATAATCTCCGGTCTCTTCATGGGACACACAAGCATGCCTATAATCTTTGGTCTCTTCATGGGACACACAGGCATGCCTATAATCTCTGGTCTCTTCATGGGATACACAGGCATGCCTATAATCTCTGATCTCTTAATGGGACACACAGGCATGCCTATAATCCGAGGTCTCTTCATGGGACACACAGGCATGCCTATAATCCGAGGTCTCTTCATGGGACACACAGGCATGCCTATAATCTCCAATCTCTTCATGGGACACACAGGCATGCCTATAATCTCCAGTCTCTTCATGGGACACACAGGCATGCCTATAATCTCTGGTCTCTTCATCGGACACACAGGCATGCATATAATCTCCGGTCTCTTCATGGGACACACAGGCATGCCTATAATCTCCGGTCTCTTCATGGAACACACAGGCCTGTCTATAATCTGAGGTCTCTTCATGGGACACACAGGCATGCCCATAATTAAAGGTCCCTTCGTGGGACACACAGACATGCCTATAATCCGCAGTCTCTTCATGGGACACACAGGCCTGTCTATAATCTGAGGTCTCTTCATGGGACACACAGGCATGCCTATAATCCTAGTTTTCTTCATGGGACACACAGGCATGCCTAAAATCCAAGGTCTCTTCATGGGACACATAGGCATGCCTATAATCTCTGGTCCCTTCATGGGACACACAGGCATGCCTATAATCCTAGTTCTCTTCATGGGACACACAGGCATGCCTATAATCTTCGGTCTCTTCATGCGACACATAAGCATGCCTATAATCTCCGGTCGCTTCATGGGATACACAGGCATGCCTATAATCTCCGGTCTCTTCATGGGACACACAGGCATGCCTGTAATCTTCGGTCTCTTCATGGGACACCCAGGCATCCCTATAATCAGAGGTCTCTTCATGGGGCACACAGGCATGCTGATAATCTCCGGTCTCTTCATGGGACACACAGGCATGCCTATAATCTCCGGTCTCTTCATGGGACACACAGGCATGCCTATAATCTCCGGTATCTTCATGGGACTCACAAGCATGCCTATAATCTTCGGTCTCTTCATGGGACACACAGGCATGCCTATAATCACTGGTCTCTTCATGGGACACACAGGCATGCCTATAATCTCCAGTCTCTTCATGGGACACACAGGCATGCCTATAATCCGAGTTTTCTTCATGGGATACACAGGCATGCCTATAATCTGAGATCTCTTCATGAGACACACAAGCATGCCTATAATCTCCGGTCTCTTCATGGGACACAGGCATGCCTACAATCTTTGGTCTCTTCATGGAACACAGGCATGCCTATAATCTCTGTTCTCTTCATGGGACACACAGGCATGCCTATAATCTCCGGTCTCTTCATGGGACATACAGGCATGCATATAATCTCTGGTCTCTTCATTGGACACAGGCATTCCTATAATCCGAGGTCTCTTCATGGGACACACAGGCATGCCTATAATCCGAGGTCTTTTCATGGGACACACAGACATGCCTATAATCCGAGGTCTCTTCATGGAACACACAGGCATGCCTATAATCCGAGGTCTCTTCATGGGGCACACAAGCATGCCTATAATCTCCAGTCTCTTCATGGGACACACAGGCATGCCTATAATCTCCGGTCTCTTAATGGGACATACAGGCATGTCTATAATTTCTAGTCTCTTAATGGGACACACGGGCATGCCTATAATCTCTGGTCTCTTCATGGGACACACATGCATGCCTATAATCTCTGGTCCCTTCATGGGACACACAGGCATGCCTATAATCCTAGTTCTCTTCATGGGACACACAGGCATGCCTATAATCTGAGGTCTCTTCATGGGACACACAAGCATGCCTATAATCTCCGGTCTCTTCATGGGACACACAGGCATACCTACAATCTCCCGTCTCTTCATGGGACACACAGGCATGCCTATAATCTCCGGTCTCTTCATGGGACACACAGGCATGACTATAATCTCCGGTTTCTTCATGGGACACACAGGCATGACTATAATCTCCGGTCTCTTCATGGGACACACAGGCATGCCTATAATCTCCGGTCTCTTCATGGAACACATAGGCCTGTCTATAATCTGAGGTCTCTTCATGGGACACACAGGCATACCCATAAACCGAGGTCTCTTCGTGGGACACACAGGCATGCCTATAATCCATGGTCTCTTCATGGGACACCCAGGCATCCCTATAATCGGAGCTCTCTTCATGGGACACACAGTCATGCCGATAATCTCCGGTCTCCTCATGGGACACACAGGCATGCCTATAATCTCTGGTCTCTTCATGGGACACACAGGCATGCCTATAATCTCCGGTCTCTTCATGGGACACACAGGCATGCCTATAATCTCTGGTCTCTTCATGAGACTCACAAGCATGCCTATAATCTTCGGTCTCCATGGGACACACAGGCATGCCTATAATCTCTGGTCTCTTCATGGGATACACAGGCATGCCTATAATCTCCGGTCTCTTCATGGGACACACAGCCATGCCTATAATACGATTTCTCTTCATGGGACACACAGGCATGCCTATAATCTGAGATCTCTTCATGGGACACACAGGTATGCCTACAATCTCCGGTCTCTTCATGGGACACACAGGCATGCCTACAATCTCCGGCCTCTTCATGGGACACACAGGCATGCCTATAATCTCTGTTCTCTTCATGGGACACAGGCATGCCTATAATCTCCGGTCTCTTCATGGGACACACAGGCATGCATATAATATCTGGTCTCTTCATGGGACACACAAGCATTCCTATAATCCGAGGTCTCTTCATGGGACACACAGACATGCCTATAATCCGAGGTCTCTTCATGGGACACACAGGCATGCCTATAATCCGAGGTCTCTTCATGGGACACGCAAGCATGCCTATAATCTCCGGTCTCTTCATGGGACACACAGGCATGCCTATAATCTCTGGTCTCTTCATGGGACACACAGGCATGCCTATAATCTCCAGTCTCTTAATGGGACACACAGGCATGCCTATAATCTCTGGTCTCTTCATGGGACACACAGGCATGCCTATAATCTCTGGTCCCTTATGGGACACACAGGCATGCCTATAATCCTAGTTTTCTTCATGGGACACACAAGCATGCCTATAATCTCCGGTCTCTTCATGGGACACATAGGCATGCCTACAATCTCCCTTTTCTTCATGGGACACACAGGCATGCCTATAATCTCTGGTCTCTTCATGGGACACACAGGCATGCGTATAATCTCCGGTCTCTTCATGGGACACACAGGCATGCATATAATCTCCGGTCTCTTCATGGGATACACAGGCATGCCTATAATCTCTGGTCTCTTAATGAGACACACAGGC
Source organism: Triturus cristatus (assembly GCF_964204655.1). Taxonomy (NCBI): domain Eukaryota; kingdom Metazoa; phylum Chordata; class Amphibia; order Caudata; family Salamandridae; genus Triturus; species Triturus cristatus. The sequence continues at coordinate 732,525,479 of NC_140590.1, forward strand.
ATGCCTATAATCTGAGGTCTCTTCATGGGGCACACAGGCATGCCGAAATCTCCGGTGTCTTCATGGGATACACAGGCATGCCTATAATCTCCGGTCTCTTCATGGGACACACAGGCTTGCCTATAATCTCCGGTCTCTTCATGGGACACAGGCATGCCTATAATCTCCAGTCTTCATGGGACACAGGCATGCCTATAATCTCTAGTTTTCATGGGACACACAGGCATGCCTATAATCTCCGGTCTCTTCATGGGACACACAGGCATGCCTATAATCTCCGGTCTCTTCATGGGACACACAGGCATGCATATAATCTCCGGTCTCTTCATGGGACACACAGGCATGCCTATAATCTCCGGTCTCTTCATGGAACACACAGGCTTGTCTATAATCTGAGGTCTCTTCATGGGACACACAGGCATGCCTATAATCTCCGGTCTCTTAATGGGACATACAGGCATGTCTATAATTTCTAGTCTCTTAATGGGACACACGGGCATGCCTATAATCTCTGGTCTCTTCATGGGACACACATGCATGCCTATAATCTCTGGTCCCTTCATGGGACACACAGGCATGCCTATAATCCTAGTTCTCTTCATGGGACACACAGGCATGCCTATAATCTGAGGTCTCTTCATGGGACACACAAGCATGCCTATAATCTCCGGTCTCTTCATGGGACACACAGGCATACCTACAATCTCCCGTCTCTTCATGGGACACACAGGCATGCCTATAATCTCCGGTCTCTTCATGGGACACACAGGCATGACTATAATCTCCGGTTTCTTCATGGGACACACAGGCATGACTATAATCTCCGGTCTCTTCATGGGACACACAGGCATGCCTATAATCTCCGGTCTCTTCATGGAACACATAGGCCTGTCTATAATCTGAGGTCTCTTCATGGGACACACAGGCATACCCATAAACCGAGGTCTCTTCGTGGGACACACAGGCATGCCTATAATCCATGGTCTCTTCATGGGACACCCAGGCATCCCTATAATCGGAGCTCTCTTCATGGGACACACAGTCATGCCGATAATCTCCGGTCTCCTCATGGGACACACAGGCATGCCTATAATCTCTGGTCTCTTCATGGGACACACAGGCATGCCTATAATCTCCGGTCTCTTCATGGGACACACAGGCATGCCTATAATCTCTGGTCTCTTCATGAGACTCACAAGCATGCCTATAATCTTCGGTCTCCATGGGACACACAGGCATGCCTATAATCTCTGGTCTCTTCATGGGATACACAGGCATGCCTATAATCTCCGGTCTCTTCATGGGACACACAGCCATGCCTATAATACGATTTCTCTTCATGGGACACACAGGCATGCCTATAATCTGAGATCTCTTCATGGGACACACAGGTATGCCTACAATCTCCGGTCTCTTCATGGGACACACAGGCATGCCTACAATCTCCGGCCTCTTCATGGGACACACAGGCATGCCTATAATCTCTGTTCTCTTCATGGGACACAGGCATGCCTATAATCTCCGGTCTCTTCATGGGACACACAGGCATGCATATAATATCTGGTCTCTTCATGGGACACACAAGCATTCCTATAATCCGAGGTCTCTTCATGGGACACACAGACATGCCTATAATCCGAGGTCTCTTCATGGGACACACAGGCATGCCTATAATCCGAGGTCTCTTCATGGGACACGCAAGCATGCCTATAATCTCCGGTCTCTTCATGGGACACACAGGCATGCCTATAATCTCTGGTCTCTTCATGGGACACACAGGCATGCCTATAATCTCCAGTCTCTTAATGGGACACACAGGCATGCCTATAATCTCTGGTCTCTTCATGGGACACACAGGCATGCCTATAATCTCTGGTCCCTTATGGGACACACAGGCATGCCTATAATCCTAGTTTTCTTCATGGGACACACAAGCATGCCTATAATCTCCGGTCTCTTCATGGGACACATAGGCATGCCTACAATCTCCCTTTTCTTCATGGGACACACAGGCATGCCTATAATCTCTGGTCTCTTCATGGGACACACAGGCATGCGTATAATCTCCGGTCTCTTCATGGGACACACAGGCATGCATATAATCTCCGGTCTCTTCATGGGATACACAGGCATGCCTATAATCTCTGGTCTCTTAATGAGACACACAGGCATGCCTATAATCTGAGGTCTCTTCATGGGGCACACAGGCATGCCGAAATCTCCGGTGTCTTCATGGGATACACAGGCATGCCTATAATCTCCGGTCTCTTCATGGGACACACAGGCTTGCCTATAATCTCCGGTCTCTTCATGGGACACAGGCATGCCTATAATCTCCAGTCTTCATGGGACACAGGCATGCCTATAATCTCTAGTTTTCATGGGACACACAGGCATGCCTATAATCTCCGGTCTCTTCATGGGACACACAGGCATGCCTATAATCTCCGGTCTCTTCATGGGACACACAGGCATGCATATAATCTCCGGTCTCTTCATGGGACACACAGGCATGCCTATAATCTCCGGTCTCTTCATGGAACACACAGGCTTGTCTATAATCTGAGGTCTCTTCATGGGACACACAGGCATGCCCATAATCTGAGGTCTCTTCGTGGGACACACAGACATGCCTATAATCCGCAGTCTCTTCATGGGACACACAGGCATGCTTATAATCTCCGGTCTCTTCATGGGACACACAGGCATGCATATAATCTCCGTTCTCTTCATAGGACACAGGCATGCCTATGATCTCCGGTCTCTTCATGGGACACACAGGCATGCCTATAATCTCTGGTCTCTTCATGGGACACACAGGCATGCCTATAATCTCCAGTCTCTTAATGGGACACACAGGCATGCCTATAATCTCTGGTCTCTTCATGGGACACACAGGCATGCCTATAATCTCCGGTCCCTTATGGGACACACAGGCATGCCTATAATCTCCAGTCTCTTCATGGGACACACAGGCATGCCTATAATCTCCGGTCTCTTAATGGGACATACAGGCATGTCTATAATTTCTAGTCTCTTAATGGGACACACGGGCATGCCTATAATCTCTGGTCTCTTCATGGGACACACATGCATGCCTATAATCTCTGGTCCCTTCATGGGACACACAGGCATGCCTATAATCCTAGTTCTCTTCATGGGACACACAGGCATGCCTATAATCTGAGGTCTCTTCATGGGACACACAAGCATGCCTATAATCTCCGGTCTCTTCATGGGACACACAGGCATACCTACAATCTCCCGTCTCTTCATGGGACACACAGGCATGCCTATAATCTCCGGTCTCTTCATGGGACACACAGGCATGACTATAATCTCCGGTTTCTTCATGGGACACACAGGCATGACTATAATCTCCGGTCTCTTCATGGGACACACAGGCATGCCTATAATCTCCGGTCTCTTCATGGAACACATAGGCCTGTCTATAATCTGAGGTCTCTTCATGGGACACACAGGCATACCCATAAACCGAGGTCTCTTCGTGGGACACACAGGCATGCCTATAATCCATGGTCTCTTCATGGGACACCCAGGCATCCCTATAATCGGAGCTCTCTTCATGGGACACACAGTCATGCCGATAATCTCCGGTCTCCTCATGGGACACACAGGCATGCCTATAATCTCTGGTCTCTTCATGGGACACACAGGCATGCCTATAATCTCCGGTCTCTTCATGGGACACACAGGCATGCCTATAATCTCTGGTCTCTTCATGAGACTCACAAGCATGCCTATAATCTTCGGTCTCCATGGGACACACAGGCATGCCTATAATCTCTGGTCTCTTCATGGGATACACAGGCATGCCTATAATCTCCGGTCTCTTCATGGGACACACAGCCATGCCTATAATACGATTTCTCTTCATGGGACACACAGGCATGCCTATAATCTGAGATCTCTTCATGGGACACACAGGTATGCCTACAATCTCCGGTCTCTTCATGGGACACACAGGCATGCCTACAATCTCCGGCCTCTTCATGGGACACACAGGCATGCCTATAATCTCTGTTCTCTTCATGGGACACAGGCATGCCTATAATCTCCGGTCTCTTCATGGGACACACAGGCATGCATATAATATCTGGTCTCTTCATGGGACACACAAGCATTCCTATAATCCGAGGTCTCTTCATGGGACACACAGACATGCCTATAATCCGAGGTCTCTTCATGGGACACACAGGCATGCCTATAATCCGAGGTCTCTTCATGGGACACGCAAGCATGCCTATAATCTCCGGTCTCTTCATGGGACACACAGGCATGCCTATAATCTCTGGTCTCTTCATGGGACACACAGGCATGCCTATAATCTCCAGTCTCTTAATGGGACACACAGGCATGCCTATAATCTCTGGTCTCTTCATGGGACACACAGGCATGCCTATAATCTCTGGTCCCTTATGGGACACACAGGCATGCCTATAATCCTAGTTTTCTTCATGGGACACACAAGCATGCCTATAATCTCCGGTCTCTTCATGGGACACATAGGCATGCCTACAATCTCCCTTTTCTTCATGGGACACACAGGCATGCCTATAATCTCTGGTCTCTTCATGGGACACACAGGCATGCCTATAATCTCTGGTCTCTTCATGGGACACACAGGCATGCCTATAATCTCCAGTCTCTTAATGGGACACACAGGCATGCCTATAATCTCTGGTCTCTTCATGGGACACACAGGCATGCCTATAATCTCCGGTCCCTTATGGGACACACAGGCATGCCTATAATCTCCAGTCTCTTCATGGGACACACAGGCATGCCTATAATCTCCGGTCTCTTAATGGGACATACAGGCATGTCTATAATTTCTAGTCTCTTAATGGGACACACGGGCATGCCTATAATCTCTGGTCTCTTCATGGGACACACATGCATGCCTATAATCTCTGGTCCCTTCATGGGACACACAGGCATGCCTATAATCCTAGTTCTCTTCATGGGACACACAGGCATGCCTATAATCTGAGGTCTCTTCATGGGACACACAAGCATGCCTATAATCTCCGGTCTCTTCATGGGACACACAGGCATACCTACAATCTCCCGTCTCTTCATGGGACACACAGGCATGCCTATAATCTCCGGTCTCTTCATGGGACACACAGGCATGACTATAATCTCCGGTTTCTTCATGGGACACACAGGCATGACTATAATCTCCGGTCTCTTCATGGGACACACAGGCATGCCTATAATCTCCGGTCTCTTCATGGAACACATAGGCCTGTCTATAATCTGAGGTCTCTTCATGGGACACACAGGCATACCCATAAACCGAGGTCTCTTCGTGGGACACACAGGCATGCCTATAATCCATGGTCTCTTCATGGGACACCCAGGCATCCCTATAATCGGAGCTCTCTTCATGGGACACACAGTCATGCCGATAATCTCCGGTCTCCTCATGGGACACACAGGCATGCCTATAATCTCTGGTCTCTTCATGGGACACACAGGCATGCCTATAATCTCCGGTCTCTTCATGGGACACACAGGCATGCCTATAATCTCTGGTCTCTTCATGAGACTCACAAGCATGCCTATAATCTTCGGTCTCCATGGGACACACAGGCATGCCTATAATCTCTGGTCTCTTCATGGGATACACAGGCATGCCTATAATCTCCGGTCTCTTCATGGGACACACAGCCATGCCTATAATACGATTTCTCTTCATGGGACACACAGGCATGCCTATAATCTGAGATCTCTTCATGGGACACACAGGTATGCCTACAATCTCCGGTCTCTTCATGGGACACACAGGCATGCCTACAATCTCCGGCCTCTTCATGGGACACACAGGCATGCCTATAATCTCTGTTCTCTTCATGGGACACAGGCATGCCTATAATCTCCGGTCTCTTCATGGGACACACAGGCATGCATATAATATCTGGTCTCTTCATGGGACACACAAGCATTCCTATAATCCGAGGTCTCTTCATGGGACACACAGACATGCCTATAATCCGAGGTCTCTTCATGGGACACACAGGCATGCCTATAATCCGAGGTCTCTTCATGGGACACGCAAGCATGCCTATAATCTCCGGTCTCTTCATGGGACACACAGGCATGCCTATAATCTCTGGTCTCTTCATGGGACACACAGGCATGCCTATAATCTCCAGTCTCTTAATGGGACACACAGGCATGCCTATAATCTCTGGTCTCTTCATGGGACACACAGGCATGCCTATAATCTCTGGTCCCTTATGGGACACACAGGCATGCCTTTAATCTGAGGTCTCTTCATGGGACACACAGGCATGCCTATAATCTTGGTCTCTTCATGGGACACACAGGCATGCCTATAATCCTAGTTTTCTTCATGGGACACACAGGCGTGCCTAAAATCCAAGGTCTCTTCATGGGACACACAGGCATGCCTATAATCTCTGGTCCCTTCATGGGTCACACAGGCATGCCTATAATCCTAGTTCTCTTCATGGGACACACAGGCATGCCTATAATCTTCGGTCTCTTCATGCGACACACAAGCATGCCTATAATCTCCGGTCGCTTCATGGGATACACAGGCATGCCTATAATCTCCGGTCTCTTCATGGGACACACAGGCATGCCTGTAATCTTCGGTCTCTTCATGGGACACCCAGGCATCCCTATAATCAGAGGTCTCTTCATGGGGCACACAGGCATGCTGATAATCTCCGGTCTCTTCATGGGACACACAGGCATGCCTATAATCTCCGGTCTCTTCATGGGACACACAGGCATGCCTATAATCTCCGGTATCTTCATGGGACTCACAAGCATGCCTATAATCTTCGGTCTCTTCATGGGACACACAGGCATGCCTGTAATCACTGGTCTCTTCATGGGACACACAGGCATGCCTATAATCTCCAGTCTCTTCATGGGACACACAGGCATGCCTAAAATCCAAGGTCTCTTCATGGGACACACAGGCATGCCTATAATCTCTGGTCCCTTCATGGGACACACAGGCATGCCTATAATCCTAGTTCTCTTCATGGGACACACAGGCATGCCTATAATCTTCGGTCTCTTCATGCGACACACAAGCATGCCTATAATCTCTGGTCGCTTCATGGGATACACAGGCATGCCTATAATCTCCGGTCTCTTCATGGGACACACAGGCATGCCTGTAATCTTCGGTCTCTTCATGGGACACACAGGCATGCCTATAATCACTGGTCTCTTCATGGGACACACAGGCATGCCTATAATCTCCGGTCTCTTCATGGGACACACAGGCATGCCTATAATCCGAGTTTTCTTCATGGGATACACAGGCATGCCTATAATCTGAGATCTCTTCATGAGACACACAAGCATGCCTATAATCTCTGGTCTCTTCATGGGACACACAGGCATGCCTACAATCTTTGGTCTCTTCATGGGACACAGGCATGCCTATAATCTCCGTTCTCTTCATGGGACACACAGGCATGCCTATAATCTCCGGTCTCTTCATGGGACACACAGGCATGCATATAATTTCTGGTCTCTTCATTGGACACACAGCCATTCCTATAATCCGAGGTCTCTTCATGGGACACACAGGCATGCCTATAATCCGAGGTCTCTTCATGGGACACACAGACATGCCTATAATCCAAGGTCTCTTCATGGAACACACAGGCATGCCTATAATCCGAGGTCTCTTCATGGGGCACACAAACATGCCTATAATCTCCGGTCTCTTCATGGGACACACAGGCATGCATATAATCTCTGGTCTCTTCATGGGACACACAGGCATGCCTATAATCTCCGGTCTCTTCATGGAACACACAGGCCTGTCTATAATCTGAGGTCTCTTCATGGGACACACAGGCATGCCCATAATCCGAGGTCTCTTCGTGGGACACACTCATGGGACACCCAGGCATCCCTATATTCGGAGGTCTCTTCATGGGACACACAGGCATGCCTATAATCCTAGTTTTCTTCATGGGACACACAGGCGTGCCTATAATCCTAGTTCTCTTCATGGGACACACAGGCATGCCTATAATCTTCGGTCTCTTCATGCGACACACAAGCATGCCTATAATCTCCGGTCGCTTCATGGGATACACAGGCATGCCTATAATCTCCGGTCTCTTCATGGGACACACAGGCATGCCTGTAATCTTCGGTCTCTTCATGGGACACCCAGGCATCCCTATAATCAGAGGTCTCTTCATGGGGCACACAGGCATGCTGATAATCTCCGGTCTCTTCATGGGACACACAGGCATGCCTATAATCTCCGGTCTCTTCATGGGACACACAGGCATGCCTATAATCTCCGGTATCTTCATGGGACTCACAAGCATGCCTATAATCTTCGGTCTCTTCATGGGACACACAGGCATGCCTATAATCACTGGTCTCTTCATGGGACACACAGGCATGCCTATAATCTCCAGTCTCTTCATGGGACACACAGGCATGCCTATAATCCGAGTTTTCTTCATGGGATACACAGGCATGCCTATAATCTGAGATCTCTTCATGAGACACACAAGCATGCCTATAATCTCCGGTCTCTTCATGGGACACACAGGCATGCCTACAATCTTTGGTCTCTTCATGGAACACAGGCATGCCTATAATCTCCGTTCTCTTCATGGGACACACAGGCATGTCTATAATCTCCGGTCTCTTCATGGGACACACAGGCTTTCCTATAATCCGAGGTCTCTTCATGGGACACACAGACATGCCTATAATCCGAGGTCTCTTCATGGAACACACAGGCATGCCTATAATCCGAGGTCTCTTCATGGGGCACACAAGCATGCCTATAATCTCCGGTCTCTTCATGGGACACACAGGCATGCCTATAATCTCCGGTCTCTTCATGGGACATACAGGCATGTCTATAATTTCCGGTCTCTTAATGGGACACACAGGCATGCCTATAATCTCTGGTCTGTTCATGGGACACACATGCATGCCTATAATCTCCGGTCCCTTCATGGGACACACAGGCATGCCTATAATACTAGTTCTCTTCATTGGACACACAGGCATGCCTATAATCTGAGGTCTCTTCATGGGACACACAAGCATGCCTATAATCTTCGGTCTCTTCATGGGACACACAGGCATGCCTACAATCTCCCATCTCTTCATGGGACACACAGGCATGCCTATAATCTCCGGTCTTTTCATGGGACACACAGGCATGACTATAATCTCCGGTTTCTTCATGGGACACACAGGCATGCATATAATCTCCGGTCTCTTCATGGGACACACAGGCATGCCTATAATCTCCGGTCTCTTCATGGAACACATAGGCCTGTCTATAATCTGAGGTCTCTTCATGGGACACACAGGCATACCCATAAACCGAGGTCTCTTCGTGGGACACACAGGCATGCCTATAATCCGTGGTCTCTTCATGGGACACCCAGGCATCCCTATAATCGGAGGTCTCTTCATGGGACACACAGTCATGCCGATAATCTCCGGTCTCTTCATGGGACACACAGGCATGCCTATAATCTCTGGTCTCTTCATGGGACACACAGGCATGCCTATAATCTCTGGTCTCTTCATGGGACACACAGGCATGCCTATAATCTCTGGTCTCTTCATGAGACTCACAAGCATGCCTATAATCTTCGGTCTCCATGGGACACACAGGCATGCCTATAATCTCTGGTCTCTTCATGGGACACACAGGCATGCCTATAATCTCCGGTCTCTTCATGGGACACACAGCCATGCCTATAATATGATTTCTCTTCATGGGACACACAGGCATGCCTATAATCTGAGATCTCTTCATGGGACACACAGGTATTCCTACAATCTCCGGTCTCTTCATGGGACACACAGGCATGCCTACAATCTCCGGTCTCTTCATGGGACACACAGGCATGCCTATAATCTCCGTTCTCTTCATGGGACACAGGCATGCCTATAATCTCCGGTCTCTTCATGGGACACACAGGCATGCATATAATCTCTGGACTCTTCATGGGACACACAGGCATTCCTATAATCCGAGGTCTCTTCATGGGACACACAGACATGCCTATAATCCGAGGTCTCTTCATGGGACACACAGGCATGCCTATAATCCGAGGTCTCTTCATGGGACACGCAAGCATGCCTATAATCTCCTGTCTCTTCATGGGACACACAGGCATGCCTATAATCTCTGGTCTCTTCATGGGATACACAGGCATGCCTATAATCTCCGGTCTCTTAATGGGACACACAGGCATGCCTATAATCTCTGGTCTCTTCATGGGACACACAGGCATGCCTATAATCTCCGGTCCCTTATGGGACACACAGGCATGCCTATAATCCTAGTTTTCTTCATGGGACACACAAGCATGCCTATAATCTCCGGTCTCTTCATGGGACACACAGGCATGCCTACAATCTCCCTTCTCTTCATGGGACACATAGGCATGCCTATAATCTCCGGTCTCTTCATGGGACACACAGGCATGCCTATAATCTCCGGTCTCTTCATGGGACACACAGGCATGCATATAATCTCCGGTCTCTTCATGGGACACACAGGCATGCCTATAATCTCCGGTCTCTTCATGGAACACACAGGCCTGCCTATAATCTGAGGTCTCTTCATGGGACACACAGTCATGCCTATAATCCGAGGTCTCTTCATGGGACACACAGACATGCCTATAATCTGAGGTCTCTTCATGGGACACCCAGGCATCCCTATAATCGGAGGTCTCTTCATGGGGCACACAGGCATGCCGATAATCTCCGGTCTCTTCATGGGACACAAAGGCATGCCTATAATCTACGGTCTCTTCATGGGACACACAGGCATGCCTATAATCTCCGGTCTCTTCATGGGACTCACAAGCATGCCTATAATCTTCGGTCTCTTCATGGGACACACAGGCATGCCTATAATCTCCGGTCTCTTCTTGGGACACACAGGCATGCCTATAATCTCTGGTCTCTTCGTGGGACACACAGGCATGCCTTTAATCTGAGGTCTCTTCATGGGACACACAGGCATGCCTATAATCTTGGTCTCTTCATGGGACACACAGGCATGCCTATAATCTCCAGTGTCTTCATGGGACACACGGCCATGTCTATAATTTCCGTTCTCTTCATGGGACACACAGGCTTGCCTATAATCTCCAGTCTCTTCATGGGACACACAGGCATGCCTAATATCTCGGTCTCTTCATGGGACACACAGGCATGCCTATAATCTCGGTCTTTTCATGGGACACACAGGCATGCCTATAATCTCTGGTCTCTTAATGAGACACACAGGCATGCCTATAATCTGAGATCTCTTCATGGGGCACACAGGCATGCCGAAATCTCCGGTCTCTTCATGGGACACACAGGCATGCCTATAATCTCCGGTCTCTTCATGGGACACACAGGCATGCCTATAATCTCCAGTTTTCATGGGACACACAGGCATGCCTATAATCTCCGGTCTCTCATGGGACACACAGGCATACCTATAATCCTAGTTTTCTTCATGGGACACACAGGCATGCCTAAAATACAAGGTCTCTTCATGGGACACACAGGCATGCCGAAATCTCCGGTCTCTTCATGGGACACACAGGCATGCCTATAATCTCGGCCTCTTCATGGGACACACAGGCATGCCTATAATCTCCGGTGTCTTCATGGGACACACGGCCATGTCTATAATTTCCGTTCTCTTCATGGGACACACAGGCATGCCTATAATCTCCAGTCTTCATGGGACACACAGGCATGCCTATTATCTCGGTCTCTTCATGGGACACACAGGCATGCCTATAATCTTGGTCTTTTCATGGGACACACAGGCATGCCTATAATCTCTGGTCTCTTAATGAGACTCACAAGCATTCCTATAATCTTCGGTCTCCATGGGACACACAGGCATGCCTATAATCTCTGGTCTCTTCATGGGACACACAGGCATGCCTATAATCTCTGGTCTCTTCATGGGACACACAGCCATGCCTATAATACGATTTCTCTTCATGGGACACACAGGCATGCCTATAATCTGAGATCTCTTCATGGGACACACAGGTATGCCTACAATCTCCGGTCTCTTCATGGGACACACAGGCATGCCTACAATCTCCGGTCTCTTCTTGGGACACACAGGCATGCCTATAATCTCCGTTCTCTTCATGGGACACAGGCATGCCTATAATCTCCGGTCTCTTCATGGGACACACAGGCATGCATATAATCTCTGGACTCTTCATGGGACACACAGGCATTCCTATAATCCGAGGTCTCTTCATGGGACACACAGACATGCCTATATTCCAAGGTCTCTTCATGGGACACACAGGCATGCCTATAATCCGAGGTCTCTTCATGGGACACGCAAGCATGCCTATAATCTCCGGTCTCTTCATGGGACACACAGGCATGCCTATAATCTATGGTCTCTTCATGGGACACACAGGCATGCCTATAATCTCCGGTCTCTTAATGGGACACACAGGCATGCCTATAATCTCTGGTCTCTTCATGGGACACACAGGCATGCCTATAATCTCCGGTCCCTTATGGGACACACAGGCATGCCTATAATCCTAGTTTTCTTCATGGGACACACAAGCATGCCTATAATCTCTGGTCTCTTCATGGGACACACAGGCATGCCTACAATCTCCCTTCTCTTCATGGGACACACAGGCATGCCTATAATCTCCGGTCTCTTCATGGGACACACAGGCATGCCTATAATCTCCGGTCTCTTCATGGGACACACAGGCATGCATATAATCTCCGGTCTCTTCATGGGAGACACAGGCATGCCTATAATCTCCAGTCTCTTCATGGAACACACAGGCCTGCCTATAATCTGAGGTCTCTTCATGGGACACACAGTCATGCCTATAATCCGAGGTCTCTTCATGGGACACACAGACATGCCTATAATCTGAGGTCTCTTCATGGGACACCCAGGCATCCCTATAATCGGAGGTCTCTTCATGGGGCACACAGGCATGCCGATAATCTCCGGTCTCTTCATGGGACACAAAGGCATGCCTATAATCTACGGTCTCTTCATGGGACACACAGGCATGCCTATAATCTCCGGTCTCTTCATGGGACTCACAAGCATGCCTATAATCTTCGGTCTCTTCATGGGACACACTGGCATGGCTTTAATCTCCGGTCTCTTCTTGGGACACACAGGCATGCCTATAATCTCCAGTCTCTTCATGGGACACACAGGCATGCCTATAATCCGAGGTCTCTTCATGGGACACAGGGGCATGCCTATAAACTCGGTCTCTTCATGGGACGCACAGGAATGCCTATAATCCGAGTTCTCTTCATGGGACACACAGGCATGCCTATATTCTGAGATCTCTTCATGGGACACACAAGCATGCCTATAATCTCCGGTCTCTTCATGGGACACACAGGCATCCCTACAATCTCTGGTCTCTTCATGGGACACAAAGGCATGCCTATAATCTCCGGTCTCTTCATGGGACACACAGGCATGCCTATAATCTCCGGTCACTTCATGGGACACACAGGCATGCCTATAATCTCTGGTCTCTTCATGGGACACACAGGCATGCCTATAATCTCCAGTCTCTTCATCGGACACACAGGCATACCTATAATCTCCGGTCTCTTCATGGGACACACAGGCATGCCTTTAATCTGAGGTCTCTTCATGGGACACACAGGCATGCCTATAATCTCGGTCTCTTCATGGGACACACAGGCATGCCTATAATCTCCGGTGTCTTCATGGGACACATGGCCATGTCTATAATTTCCGTTCTCTTCATGGGACACACAGGCATGCCTATAATCTCCAGTCTTCATGGGACACACAGGCATGCCTATTATCTCGGTCTCTTCATGGGACACACAGGCATGCCTATAATCTCGGTCTTTTCATGGGACACACAGGCATGCCTATAATCTCTGGTCTCTTAATGAGACACACAGGCATGCCTATAATCTGAAGTCTCTTCATGGGGCACACAGGCATGCCGAAATCTCCGGTCTCTTCATGGGACACACAGGCATGCCTATAATCTCCGGTCTCTTCATGGGACACACAGGCTTGCCTATAATCTCCGGTCTCTTCATGGGACACAAGCATGCCTATAATCTCCAGTCTTCATGGGACACAGGCATGCCTATAATCTCCAGTTTTCATGGGACACACAGGCATGCCTATAATCTCCGGTCTCTTCATGGGACACACAGGCATGCCTATAATCTCCGGACTCTTCATGGGACACACAGGCATTCCTATAATCTGAGGTCTCTTCATGTGACACACAGACATGCCTATAATCCGAGGTCTCTTCATGGGACACACAGGCATGCCTATAATCCGAGGTCTCTTCATGGGACACGCAAGCATGCCTATAATCTCCGGTCTCTTCATGGGAACACAGGCATGCCTATAATCTCTGGTCTCTTCATGGGATACACAGGCATGCCTATAATCTCCGGTCTCTTAATGGGACACACAGGCATGCCTATAATCTCTGGTCTCTTCATGGGACACACAGGCATGCCTATAATCTCCGGTCCCTTATGGGACACACAGGCATGCCTATAATCCTAGTTTTCTTCATGGGACACACAAGCATGCCTATAATCTCTAGTCTCTTCATGGGACACACAGGCATGCCTACAATCTCCCTTCTCTTCATGGGACACACAGGCATGCCTATAATCTCCGGTCTCTTCATGGGACACACAGGCATGCCTATAATCTCCGGTCTCTTCATGGGACACACAGGCATGCATATAATCTCCGGTCTCTTCATGGGACACACAGGCATGCCTATAATCTCCGGTCTCTTCATGGAACACACAGGCCTGCCTATAATCTGAGGTCTCTTCATGGGACACACAGTCATGCCTATAATCCGAGGTCTCTTCATGGGACACACAGACATGCCTATAATCTGAGGTCTCTTCATGGGACACCCAGGCATCCCTATAATCGGAGGTCTCTTCATGGGCACACAGGCATGCCGATAATCTCCGGTCTCTTCATGGGACACAAAGGCATGCCTATAATCTACGGTCTCTTCATGGGACTCACAAGCATGCCTATAATCTTCGGTCTCTTCATGGGACACACAGGCATGCCTATAATCTCTGGTCTCTTCTTGGGACACACAGGCATGCCTATAATCTCCGGTCTCTTCATGGGACACACAGGCATGCCTATAATCCGAGGTCTCTTCATGGGACACAGGGGCATGCCTATAAACTCGGTCTCTTCATGGGACGCACAGGCATGCCTATAATCCGAGTTCTCTTCATGGGACACACAGGCATGCCTATATTCTGAGATCTCTTCATGGGACACACAAGCATGCCTATAATCTCCGGTCTCTTCATGGGACACACAGGCATCCCTACAATCTCTGGTCTCTTCATGGGACACAAAGGCATGCCTATAATCTCCGGTCTCTTCATGGGACACACAGGCATGCCTATAATCTCCGGTCTCTTCATGGGACATACAGGCATGCCTATAATCTTTGGTCTCTTCATGGGACACACAGGCATGCCTATAATCTCCAGTCTCTTCATGGGACACACAGGCATACCTATAATCTCCGGTCTCTTCATGGGACACACAGGCATGCCTATAATCTCCGATCTCTTCATGGGACACAAAGGCATGCCTATAATCTACGGTCTCTTCATGGGACATACAGGCATGTCTATAATTTCCGGTCTCTTAATGGGACACACAGGCATGCCTATAATCTCTGGTCTCTTCATGGGACACACATGCATGCCTATAATCTCCGGTCCCTTCATGGGACACACAGGCATGCCTATAATCTCCGGTCTCTTCATGGGACTCACAAGCATGCCTATAATCTCCGTTCTCTTCATGGGACACACAGGCATGTCTATATTCTCCGGTCTCTTCATGGGACAAACAGGCTTTCCTATAATCCGAGGTCTCTTCATGGGACACACAGACATGCCTATAATCCGAGGTCTCTTCATGGAACACACAGGCATGCCTATAATCCGAGGTCTCTTCATGGGGCACACAAGCATGCCTATAATCTCCGGTCTCTTCATGGGACACACAGGCATGCCTATAATCTCCGGTCTCTTCATGGGACATACAGGCATGTCTATAATTTCCGGTCTCTTAATGGGACACACAGGCATGCCTATAATCTCTGGTCTCTTCATGGGACACACATGCATGCCTATAATCTCCGGTCCCTTCATGGGACACACAGGCATGCCTATAATCCTAGTTCTCTTCATGGGACACACAAGCATGCCTATAATCTTCGGTCTCTTCATGGGACACACAGGCATGCCTACAATCTCCCGTCTCTTCATGGGACACACAGGCATGCCTATAATCTCCAGTCTTTTCATGGGACACACAGGCATGACTATAATCTCCGGTTTCTTCATGGGACACACAGGCATGCATATAATCTCCGGTCTCTTCATGGGACACACAGACATGCCTATAATCTCCGGTCTCTTCATGGAACACATAGGCCTGTCTATAATCTGAGGTCTCTTCATGGGACACACAGGCATACCCATAAACCGAGGTCTCTTCGTGGGACACACAGGCATGCCTATAATCCGTGGTCTCTTCATGGGACACCCAGGCATCCCTATAATCGGAGGTCTCTTCATGGGACACACAGTCATGCCGATAATCTCCGGTCTCTTCATGGGACACACAGGCATGCCTATAATCTCTGGTCTCTTCATGGGACACACAGGCATGCCTATAATCTCTGGTCTCTTCATGGGACACACAGGCATGCCTATAATCTCTGGTCCCTTCATGAGACTCACAAGCATGCCTATAATCTTCGGTCTCCATGGGACACACAGGCATGCCTATAATCTCTGGTCTCTTCATGGGACACACAGGCATGCCTATAATCTCCGGTCTCTTCATGGGACACACAGCCATGCCTATAATATGATTTCTCTTCATGGGACACACAGGCATGCCTATAATCTGAGATCTCTTCATGGGACACACAGGTATGCCTACAATCTCCGGTCTCTTCATGGGACACACAGGCATGCCTACAATCTCCGGTCTCTTCATGGGACACACAGGCATGCCTATAATCTCCGTTCTCTTCATGGGACACAGGCATGCCTATAATCTCCGGTCTCTTCATGGGACACACAGGCATGCATATAATCTCTGGACTCTTCATGGGACACACAGGCATTCCTATAATCCGAGGTCTCTTCATGGGAAACACAGACATGCCTATAATCCAAGGTCTCTTCATGGGACACACAGGCATGCATATAATCTCCGGTCTCTTCATGGGACACACAGGCATGCCTATAATCTCCGGTCTCTTCATGGAACACATAGGCCTGTCTATAATCTGAGGTCTCTTAATGCGACACACAGGCATACCCATAAACCGAGGTCTCTTCGTGGGACACACAGGCATGCCTATAATCCGTGGTCTCTTCATGGGACACCCAGGCATCCCTATAATCGGAGGTCTCTTCATGGGACACACAGTCATGCCGATAATCTTCTGTCTCTTCATGGGACACACAGGCATGCCTATAATCTCTGGTCTCTTCATGGGACACACAGGCATGCCTATAATCTCCAGTCTCTTCATGGGACACACAGGCATGCCTATAATCTCTAGTCTCTTCATGAGACTCACAAGCATGCCTATAATCTTCGGTCTCCATGGGACACACAGGCATGCCTATAATCTCTGGTTTCTTCATGGGACACACAGGCATGCCTATAATCTCCGGTCTCTTCATGGGACACACAGCCATGCCTATAATACGATTTCTCTTCATGGGACACACAGGCATGCCTATAATCTGAGATCTCTTCATGAGACACACAGGTATGCCTACAATCTCCGGTCTCTTCATGGGACACACAGGCATGCCTACAATCTCCGGTCTCTTCATGGGACACACAGGCATGCCTATAATCTCCGTTCTCTTCATGGGACACAGGCATGCCTATAATCTCCGGTCTCTTCATGGGACACACAGGCATGCATATAATCTCTGGTCTCTTCATGGGACACACAGGCATTCCTATAATCCGAGGTCTCTTCATGGGACACACAGACATGCCTATAATCCGAGGTCTCTTCATGGGACACACAGGCATGCCTATAATCCGAGGTCTCTTCATGGGACACGCAAGCATGCCTATAATCTCCGGTCTCTTCATGGGACACACAGGCATGCCTATAATCTCTGGTCTCTTCATGGGACACACAGGCATGCCTATAATCTCCGGTCTCTTAATGGGACACATAGGCATGCCTATAATCTCTGGTCTCTTCATGGGACACACAGGCATGCCTATAATCTCCGGTCCCTTATGGGATACACAGGCATGCCTATAATCCTAGTTTTCTTCATGGGACACACAAGCATGCCTATAATCTCCGGTCTCTTCATGGGACACAGGCATGCCTACAATCTCTCTTCTCTTCATGGGACACACAGGCATGCCTATAATCTCCAGTCTCTTCATGGGACACACAGGCATGCATATAATCTCCGGTCTCTTCATGGGACACACAGGCATGCCTATAATCTCCGGTCTCTTCATGGAACACACAGGCCTGCCTATAATCTGAGGTCTCTTCATGGGGCACACAGACATGCCGATAATCTCCGGTCTCTTCATGGGACACAAAGGCACGCCTATAATCTACGGTCTCTTCATGGGACACACAGTCATGCCTATACTCCGAGGTCTCTTCATGGGACACACAGACATGCCTATAATCTGAGGTCTCTTCATGGGACACCCAGGCATCCCTATAATCGGAGGTCTCTTCATGGGGCACACAGGCATGCCGATAATCTCCGGTCTCTTCATGGGACACAAAGGCATGCCTATAATCTACGGTCTCTTCATGGGACACACAGGCATGCCTATAATCTCCGGTCTCTTCATGGGACTCACAAGCATGCCTATAATCTTCGGTCTCTTCATGGGACAAACAGGCATGCCTATAATCTCCGGTCTCTTCTTGGGACACACAGGCATGCCTATAATCTCCGGTCTCTTCATGGGACACAGGGGCATGCCTATAAACTCGGTCTCTTCATGGGACGCACAGGCATGCCTATAATCCGAGTTCTCTTCATGGGACACACAGGCATGCCTATATTCTGAGATCTCTTCATGGGACACACAAGCATGCCTATAATCTCCGGTCTCTTCATGGGACACACAGGCATCCCTACAATCTCTGGTCTCTTCATGGGACACAAAGGCATGCCTATAATCTCCGGTCTCTTCATGGGACACAGAGGCATGCCTATAATCTCCGGTCTCTTCATGGGACACACAGGCATGCATATAATCTCTGGTCTCTTCATGGGACACACAGGCATGCCTATAATCTCCAGTCTCTTCATGGGACACACAGGCATACCTATAATCTCCGGTCTCTTCATGGGACACACAAGCATGCCTTTAATCTGAGGTCTCTTCATGGGACACACAGGCATGCCTATAATCTCGGTCTCTTCATGGGACACACAGGTATGCCTATAATCTCCAGTGTCTTCATGGGACACACGGCCATGTCTATAATTTCCGTTCTCTTCATGGGACACACAGGCATGCCTATAATCTCCAGTCTCTTCATGGGACACACAGGCATGCCTATTATCTCGGTCTCTTCATGGGACACACAGGCATGCCTATAATCTCGGTCTTTTCATGGGACACACAGGCATGCCTATAATCTCTGGTCTCTTAATGAGACACACAGGCATGCCTATAATCTGAGATCTCTTCATGGGGCACACAGGCATGCCGAAATCTCCGGTCTCTTCATGGGACACACAGGCATGCCTATAATCTCCGGTCTCTTCATGGGACACACAGGCATGCCTATAATCTCCAGTTTTCATGGGACACACAGGCATGCCTATAATCTCCGGTCTCTTCATGGGACACACAGGCATGCCTATAATCTCCGGTCTCTTCATGGGACACACAGGCATGCCTATAATCTCCGGTCACTTAATGGGACACTCAGGCATGCCTATAATCTCCGGTCTCTTCATGGGACACACAGGCATGCCTATAATCTCCGGTCTCTTCATGGGACACACAGGCATGCCTATAATCTCCGGTCTCTTCATGGGACACACAGGCATGCCTATAATCCTAGTTTTCTTCATGGGACACACAGGCATGCCTAAAATCCAAGGTCTCTTCATGGGACACACAGGCATGCCTATAATCCGAGGTCTCTTCATGGAACACACAGGCATGCCTATAATCCGAGGTCTCTTCATGGGGCACACAAGCATGCCTATAATCTCTGGTCTCTTCATGGGACACACAGGCATGCCTATAATCTCCGGTCTCTTCATGGGACATACAGGCATGTCTATAATTTCCGGTCTCTTAATGGGACACACAGGCATGCCTATAATCTCTGGTCTCTTCATGGGACACACATGCATGCCTATAATCTCCGGTCCCTTTATGGGACACACAGGCATGCCTATAATCCTAGTTCTCTTCATGGGACACACAGGCATGCCTATAATCTGAGGTCTCTTCATGGGACACACAAGCATGCCTATAATCTCCGGTCTCTTCATGGGACACACAGGCATGCCTACAATCTCCCGTCTCTTCATGGGACACACAGGCATGCCTATAATCTGAGGTCTCTTCATGGGACACACAAGCATGCCTATAATCTCCGGTCTCTTCATGGGACACACAGGCATGCCTACAATCTCCCGTCTCTTCATGGGACACACAGGCATACCCATAAACCGAGGTCTCTTCACGGAACACACAGGCATGCCTATAATCTGTGGTCTCTTCATGGGACACCCAGGCATCCCTATAATCGGAGGTCTCTTCATGGGACACACAGTCATGCTGATAATCTTCGGTCTCTTCATGGGACACACAGGCATGCCTATAATCTCTGGTCTCTTCATGGGACACACAGGCATGCCTATAATCTCCGGTCTCTTCATGGGACACACAGGCATGCCTATAATCTCTGGTCTCTCCATGAGACTCACAAGCATGCCTATAATCTTCGGTCTCCATGGGACACACAGGCATGCCTATAATCTCTGGTCTCTTCATGGGACACACAGGCATGCCTATAATCTCCGGTCTCTTCATGGGACACACAGCCATGCCTATAATACGATTTCTCTTCATGGGACACACAGGCATGCCTATAATCTGAGATCTCTTCATGGGACACACAGGTATGCCTACAATCTCCGGTCTCTTCATGGGACACACAGGCATGCCTACAATCTCCGGTCTCTTCATGGGACACACAGGCATGCCTATAATCTCCGTTCTCTTCATGGGACACAGGCATGCCTATAATCTCCGGTCTCTTCATGGGACACACAGGCATGCATATAATCTCTGGTCTCTTCATGGGACACACAGGCATTCCTATAATCCGAGGTCTCTTCATGGGACACACAGACATGCCTATAATCCGAGGTCTCTTCATGGGACACACAGGCATGCCTATAATCCGAGGTCTCTTCATGGGACACGCAAGCATGCCTATAATCTCCGGTCTCTTCATGGGACACACAGGCATGCCTATAATCTCTGGTCTCTTCATGGGACACACAGGCATGCCTATAATCTCCGGTCTCTTAATGGGACACACAGGCATGCCTATAATCTCTGGTCTCTTCATGGGACACACAGGCATGCCTACAATCTCCGGTCCCTTATGGGACACACAGGCATGCCTATAATCCTAGTTTTCTTCATGGGACACACAAGCATGCCTATAATCTCCGGTCTCTTCATGGGACACACAGGCATGCCTACAATCTCCCTTCTCTTCATGGGACACACAGGCATGCCTATAATCTCCGGTCTCTTCATGGGACACACAGGCATGCCTATAATCCGAGGTCTCTTCATGGGACACACAGTCATGCCGATAATCTCCGGTCTCTTCATGGGACACACAGGCATGCCTATAATCTCTGGTCTCTTCATGGGACACACAGGCATGCCTATAATCTCTGGTCTCTTCATGGGACACACAGGCATGCCTATAATCTCTGGTCTCTTCATTAGACTCACAAGCATGCCTATAATCTTCGGTCTCCATGGGACACACAGGCATGCCTATAATCTCTGGTCTCTTCATGGGACACACAGGCATGCCTATAATCTCCGGTCTCTTCATGGGACACACAGCCATGCCTATAATATGATTTCTCTTCATGGGACACACAGGCATGCCTATAATCTCGGTCTCTTCATGGGACACACAGGCATGCCTACAATCTCCGGTCTCTTCATGGGACACACAGGCATGCCTATAATCTCCATTCTCTTCATGGGACACAGGCATGCCTATAATCTCCGGTCTCTTCATGGGACACACAGGCATGCATATAATCTCTGGACTCTTCATGGGACACACAGGCATTCCTATAATCCGAGGTCTCTTCATAGGACACACAGACATGCCTATAATCCGAGGTCTCTTCATGGGACACACAGGCATGCATATAATCTCCGGTCTCTTCATGGGACACACAGGCATGCCTATAATCTCCGGTCTCTTCATAGAACACATAGGCCTGTCTATAATCTGAGGTCTCTTAATGCGACACACAGGCATACCCATAAACCGAGGTCTCTTCGTGGGACACACAGGCATGCCTATAATCCGTGGTCTCTTCATGGGACACCCAGGCATCCCTATAATCGGAGGTCTCTTCATGGGACACACAGTCATGCCGATAATCTTCGGTCTCTTCATGGGACACACAGGCATGCCTATAATCTCCGGTCTCTTCATCGGACACACAGGCATGCATATAATCTCTGGTCTCTTCATGGGACACACAGGCATTCCTATAATCCGAGGTCTCTTCATGGGACACACAGACATGCCTATAATCCGAGGTCTCTTCATGGGACACACATGCATGCCTATAATCCGAGGTCTCTTCATGGGACACGCAAGCATGCCTATAATCTCCGGTCTCTTCATGGGACACACAGGCATGCCTATAATCTCTGGTCTCTTCATGGGACACACAGGCATGCCTATAATCTCTGGTCTCTTAATGGGACACATAGGCATGCCTATAATCTCTGGTCTCTTCATGGGACACACAGGCATGCCTATAATCTCCGGTCCCTTATGGGACACACAGGCATGCCTATAATCCTAGTTTTCTTCATGGGACACACAAGCATGCCTATAATCTCTGGTCTCTTCATGGGACACAGGCATGCCTACAATCTCTCTTCTCTTCATGGGACACACAGGCATGCCTATAATCTCCGGTCTCTTCATGGGACACACAGGCATGCCTATAATCTCTAGTCTCTTCATGGGACACACAGGCATGCATATAATCTCCGGTCTCTTCATGGGACACACAGGCATGCCTATAATCTCCGGTCTCTTCATGGAACACACAGGCCTGCCTATAATCTGAGGTCTCTTCATGGGGCACACAGACATGCCGATAATCTCCGGTCTCTTCATGGGACACAAAGGCATGCCTATAATCTACGGTCTCTTCATGGGACACACAGTCATGCCTATACTCCGAGGTCTCTTCATGGGACACACAGACATGCCTATAATCTGAGGTCTCTTCATGGGACACCCAGGCATCCCTATAATCGGAGGTCTCTTCATGGGGCACACAGGCATGCCGATAATCTCCGGTCTCTTCATGGGACACAAAGGCATGCCTATAATCTACGGTCTCTTCATGGGACACACAGGCATGCCTATAATCTCCGGTCTCTTCATGGGACTCACAAGCATGCCTATAATCTTCGGTCTCTTCATGGGACAAACAGGCATGCCTATAATCTCCGGTCTCTTCTTGGGACACACAGGCATGCCTATAATCTCCGGTCTCTTCATGGGACACAGGGGCATGCCTATAAACTCAGTCTCTTCATGGGACGCACAGGCATGCCTATAATCCGAGTTCTCTTCATGGGACACACAGGCATGCCTATATTCTGAGATCTCTTCATGGGACACACAAGCATGCCTATAATCTCTGGTCTCTTCATGGGACACACAGGCATCCCTACAATCTCTGGTCTCTTCATGGGACACAAAGGCATGCCTATAATCTCCGGTCTCTTCATGGGACACACAGGCATCCCTACAATCTCTGGTCTCTTCATGGGACACACAGGCATGCCTATAATCTCCAGTCTCTTCATGGGACACACAGGCATACCTATAATCTCCGGTCTCTTCATGGGACACACAGGCATGCCTTTAATCTGAGGTCTCTTCATGGGACACACAGGCATGCCTATAATCTCGGTCTCTTCATGGGACACACAGGCATGCCTATAATCTCCAGTGTCTTCATGGGACACACGGCCATGTCTATAATTTCCGTTCTCTTCATGGGACACACAGGCATGCCTATAATCTCCAGTCTCTTCATGGGACACACAGGCATGCCTATTATCTCGGTCTCTTCATGGGACACACAGGCATGCCTATAATCTCAGTCTTTTCATGGGACACACCGGCATGCCTATAATCTCTGGTCTCTTAATGAGACACACAGGCATGCCTATAATCTGAGATCTCTTCATGGGGCACACAGGCATGCCGTAATCTCCGGTCTCTTCATGGGACACACAGGCATGCCTATAATCTCCGGTCTCTTCATGGGACACACAGGCATGCCTATAATCTCCGGTCTCTTCATGGGACACATAGGCATGCCTATAATCTCTGGTCTCTTCATGGGACACACAGGCATGCCTATAATCTCCGGTCTCTTCATGGGACACACAGGCATGCCTATAATCTCCGGTCTCTTCATGGGACACACAGGCATGCCTATAATCTCCGGTCACTTAATGGGACACTCAGGCATGCCTATAATCTCCGGTCTCTTCATGGGACACACAGGCATGCCTATAATCTCCGGTCTCTTCATGGGACACACAGGCATGCCTATAATCTCCGGTCTCTTCATGGGACACACAGGCATGCCTATAATCCTAGTTTTCTTCATGGGACACACAGGCATGCCTAAAATCCAAGGTCTCTTCATGGGACACACAGGCATGCCTATAATCCGAGGTCTCTTCATGGAACACACAGGCATGCCTATAATCCGAGGTCTCTTCATGGGGCACACAAGCATGCCTATAATCTCCGGTCTCTTCATGGGACACACAGGCATGCCTATAATCTCCGGTCTCTTCATGGGACATACAGGCATGTCTATAATTTCCGGTCTCTTAATGGGACACACAGGCATGCCTATAATCTCTGGTCTCTTCATGGGACACACATGCATGCCTATAATCTCCGGTCCCTTTATGGGACACACAGGCATGCCTATAATCCTAGTTCTCTTCATGGGACACACAGGCATGCCTATAATCTGAGGTCTCTTCATGGGACACACAAGCATGCCTATAATCTCCGGTCTCTTCATGGGACACACAGGCATGCCTACAATCTCCCGTCTCTTCATGGGACACACAGGCATACCCATAAACCGAGGTCTCTTCATGGAACACACAGGCATGCCTATAATCTGTGGTCTCTTCATGGGACACCCAGGCATCCCTATAATCGGAGGTCTCTTCATGGGACACACAGTCATGCTGATAATCTTCGGTCTCTTCATGGGACACACAGGCATGCCTATAATCTCTGGTCTCTTCATGGGACACACAGGCATGCCTATAATCTCCGGTCTCTTCATGGGACACACAGGCATGCCTATAATCTCTGGTCTCTTCATGAGACTCACAAGCATGCCTATAAACTTCGGTCTCCATGGGACACACAGGCATGCCTATAATCTCTGGTCTCTTCATGGGACACACAGGCATGCCTATAATCTCCGGTCTCTTCATGGGACACACAGCCATGCCTATAATATGATTTCTCTTCATGGGACACACAGGCATGCCTAAAATCTGAGATCTCTTCATGGGACACACAGGTATGCCTACAATCTCCGGTCTCTTCATGGGACACACAGGCATGCCTACAATCTCCGGTCTCTTCATGGGACACACAGGCATGCCTATAATCTCCGTTCTCTTCATGGGACACAGGCATGCCTATAATCTCCGGTCTCTTCATGGGACACACAGGCATGCATATAATCTCTGGTCTCTTCATGGGACACACAGGCATTCCTATAATCCGAGGTCTCTTCATGGGACACACAGACATGCCTATAATCCGAGGTCTCTTCATGGGACACACAGGCATGCCTATAATCCGAGGTCTCTTCATGGGACATGCAAGCATGCCTATAATCTCCGGTCTCTTCATGGGACACACAGGCATGCCTATAATCTCTGGTCTCTTCATGGGACACACAGGCATGCCTATAATCTCCGGTCTCTTAATGGGACACACAGGCATGCCTATAATCTCTGGTCTCTTCATGGGACACACAGGCATGCCTATAATCTCCGGTCCCTTATGGGACACACAGGCATGCCTATAATCCTAGTTTTCTTCATGGGACACACAAGCATGCCTATAATCTCCGGTCTCTTCATGGGACACACAGGCATGCCTACAATCTCCCTTCTCTTCATGGGACACACAGGCATGCCTATAATCTCCGGTCTCTTCATGGGACACACAGGCATGCCTATAATCTCCGGTCTCTTCATGGGACACACAGGCATGCATATAATCTCCGGTCTCTTCATGGGACACACAGGCATGCCTATAATCTCTGGTCTCTTCATGGAACACACAGGCCTGCCTATAATCTGAGGTCTCTTCATGGGGCACACAGGCATGCCGATAATCTCCGGTCTCTTCATGGGACACAAAGGCATGCCTATAATCTATGGTCTCTTCATGGGACACACAGTCATGCCTATACTCCGAGGTCTCTTCATGGGACACACAGACATGCCTATAATCTGAGGTCTCTTCATGGGACACCCAGGCATCCCTATAATCGGAGGTCTCTTCATGGGGCACACAGGCATGCCGATAATCTCCGGTCTCTTCATGGGACACAAAGGCATGCCTATAATCTACGGTCTCTTCATGGGACACACAGGCATGCCTATAATCTCCGGTCTCTTCATGGGACTCACAAGCATGCCTATAATCTTCGGTCTCTTCATGGGACACACAGGCATGCCTATAATCTCCAGTCTCTTCTTGGGACACACAGGCATGCCTATAATCTCCGGTCTCTTCATGGGACACAGGGGCATGCCTATAAACTCGGTCTCTTCATGGGACGCACAGGCATGCCTATAATCCGAGTTCTCTTCATGGGACACACAGGCATGCCTATATTCTGAGATCTCTTCATGGGACACACAAGCATGCCTATAATCTCCGGTCTCTTCATGGGACACACAGGCATCCCTACAATCTCTGGTCTCTTCATGGGACACAAAGGCATGCCTATAATCTCCGGTCTCTTCATGGGACACAGAAGCATGCCTATAATCTCCGGTCTCTTCATGGGACACACAGGCATGCCTATAATCTCTGGTCTCTTCATGGGACACACAGGCATGCCTATAATCTCCAGTCTCTTCATGGGACCCACAGGCATACCTATAATCTCCGGTCTCTTCATGGGACACACAGGCATGCCTTTAATCTGAGGTCTCTTCATGGGACACACAGGCATGCCTATAATCTCGCTCTCTTCATGGGACACACAGGCATGCCTATAATCTCCGGTGTCTTCATGGGACACACGGCCATGTCTATAATTTCCGTTCTCTTCATGGGACACACAGGCATGCCTATAATCTCCAGTCTCTTCATGGGACACACAGGCATGCCTATTATCTCGGTCTCTTCATGGGACACACAGGCATGCCTATAATCTCGGTCTTTTCATGGGACACACAGGCATGCCTATAATCTCTGGTCTCTTAATGAGACACACAGGCATGCCTATAATCTGAGGTCTCTTCATGGGGCACACAGGCATGCCGAAATCTCCGGTCTCTTCATGGGAAACACAGGCATGCCTATAATCTCCGGTCCCTTCATGGGACACACAGGCTTGCCTATAATCTCTGGTCTCTTCATGGGACACAGGCATGCCTATAATCTCCAGTCTTCATGGGACACATGCATGCCTATAATCTCCAGTTTTCA
This sequence comes from Triturus cristatus, assembly GCF_964204655.1. NCBI lineage: Eukaryota > Metazoa > Chordata > Amphibia > Caudata > Salamandridae > Triturus > Triturus cristatus. The sequence continues at coordinate 732,553,654 of NC_140590.1, forward strand.
TGGGACACACAGGCATGCCTATAATCTCCGGTCTCTTCATGGGACACACAGGCATGCCTATAATCTCCGGTCTCTTCATGGGACACACAGGCATGCCTATAATCTCCGGTCACTTAATGGGACACTCAGGCATGCCTATAATCTCCGGTCTCTTCATGGGACACACAGGCATGCCTATAATCTCCGGTCTCTTCATGGGACACACAGGCATGCCTATAATCTCCGGTCTCTTCATGGGACACACAGGCATGCCTATAATCCTAGTTTTCTTCATGGGACACACAGGCATGCCTAAAATCCAAGGTCTCTTCATGGGACACACAGGCATGCCTATAATCTCTGGTCCCTTCATGGGACACACAGGCATGCCTATAATCCTAGTTCTCTTCATGGGACACACAGGCATGCCTATAATCTTCGGTCTCTTCATGCGACACACAAGCATGCCTATAATCTCTGGTCGCTTCATGGGATACACAGGCATGCCTATAATCTCCGGTCTCTTCATGGGACACACAGGCATGCCTGTAATCTCCGGTCTCTTCATGGGACACACAGGCATGCCTATAATCTCCTTTCTCTTCATAGGACACACAGGCATGCCTATAATCTTTGGTCTCTTCATGGGACACACAGGCATGCCTATAATCTCCAGTCTCTTCATGGGACACACAGGCATACCTATAATCTCCGGTCTCTTCATGGGACACACAGGCATGCCTTTAATCTGAGGTCTCTTCATGGGACACACAGGCATGCCTATAATCTCGGCCTCTTCATGGGACACACAGGCATGCCTATAATCTCCGGTGTCTTCATGGGACACACGGCCATGTCTATAATTTCCGTTCTCTTCATGGGACACACAGGCATGCCTATAATCTCCAGTCTTCATGGGACACACAGGCATGCCTATTATCTCGGTCTCTTTATGGGACACACAGGCATGCCTATAATCTCGGTCTTTTCATGGGACACACAGGCATGCCTATAATCTCTGGTCTCTTAATGAGACTCACAAGCATTCCTATAATCTTCGGTCTCCATGGGACACACAGGCATGCCTATAATCTCTGGTCTCTTCATGGGACACACAGGCATGCCTATAATCTCTGGTCTCTTCATGGGACACACAGCCATGCCTATAATACGATTTCTCTTCATGGGACACACAGGCATGCCTATAATCTGAGATCTCTTCATGGGACACACAGGTATGCCTACAATCTCCGGTCTCTTCATGGGACACACAGGCATGCCTACAATCTCCGGTCTCTTCATGGGACACACAGGCATGCCTATAATCTCCGTTCTCTTCATGGGACACAGGCATGCCTATAATCTCCGGTCTCTTCATGGGACACACAGGCATGCATATAATCTCTGGACTCTTCATGGGACACACAGGCATTCCTATAATCCGAGGTCTCTTCATGGGACACACAGACATGCCTATATTCCAAGGTCTCTTCATGGGACACACAGGCATGCCTATAATCCGAGGTCTCTTCATGGGACACGCAAGCATGCCTATAATCTCCGGTCTCTTCATGGGACACACAGGCATGCCTATAATCTCTGGTCTCTTCATGGGACACACAGGCATGCCTACAATCTCCCTTCCCTTCATGGGACACACAGGCATGCCTATAATCTCCGGTCTCTTCATGGGACACACAGGCATGCCTATAATCTCCTGTCTCTTCATGGGACACACAGGCATGCATATAATCTCCGATCTCTTCATGGGACACACAGGCATGCCTATAATCTCCGGTCTCTTCATGGAACACACAGGCCTGCCTATAATCTGAGGTCTCTTCATGGGACACACAGTCATGCCTATAATCCGAGGTCTCTTCATGGGACACACAGACATGCCCATAATCTGAGGTCTCTTCATGGGACACCCAGGCATCCCTATAATCGGAGGTCTCTTCATGGGGCACACAGGCATGCCGATAATCTCCGGTCTCTTCATGGGACACAAAGGCATGCCTATAATCTATGGTCTCTTCATGGGACACACAGGCATGCCTATAATCTCCGGTCTCTTCATGGGACTCACAAGCATGCCTATAATCTTCGGTCTCTTCATGGGACACACAGGCATGCCTATAATCTCCGGTCCCTTCTTGGGACACACAGGCATGCCTATAATCTCCGGTCTCTTCATGGGACACACAGGCATGCCTATAATCTGAGGTCTCTTCATGGGACACAGGGGCATGCCTATAAACTCGGTCTCTTCATGGGACGCACAGGCATGCCTATAATCCGAGTTCTCTTCATGGGACACACAGGCATGCCTATATTCTGAGATCTCTTCATGGGACACACAAGCATGCCTATAATCTCCGGTCTCTTCATGGGACACACAGGCATCCCTACAATCTCTGGTCTCTTCATGGGACACAAAGGCATGCCTATAATCTCTGGTCTCTTCATGGGACACACAGGCATGCCTATAATCTCCGGTCTCTTCATGGGACACACAGGCATGCCTATAATCTTTGGTCTCTTCATGGGACATACAGGCATGCCTATAATCTCCAGTCTCTTCATGGGACACACAGGCATACCTATAATCTCCGGTCTCTTCATGGGACACACAGGCATGCCTTTAATCTGAGGTCTCTTTATGGGACACACAGGCATGCCTATAATCTCGGCCTCTTCATGGGACACACAGGCATGCCTATAATCTCCGGTGTCTTCATGGGACACACGGCCATGTCTATAATTTCCGTTCTCTTCATGGGACACACAGGCATGCCTATAATCTCCAGTCTTCATGGGACACACAGGCATGCCTATTATCTCGGTCTCTTCATGGGACACACAGGCATGCCTATAATCTCGGTCTTTTCATGGGACACACAGGCATGCCTATAATCTCTGGTCTCTTAATGAGACTCACAAGCATTCCTATAATCTTCGGTCTCCATGGGACACACAGGCATGCCTATAATCTCTGGTCTCTTCATGGGACACACAGGCATGCCTATAATCTCTGGTCTCTTCATGGGACACACAGCCATGCCTATAATACGATTTCTCTTCATGGGACACACAGGCATGCCTATAATCTGAGATCTCTTCATGGGACACACAGGTATGCCTACAATCTCCGGTCTCTTCATGGGACACACAGGCATGCCTACAATCTCCGGTCTCTTCATGGGACACACAGGCATGCCTATAATCTCCGTTCTCTTCATGGGACACAGGCATGCCTATAATCTCCGGTCTCTTCATGGGACACACAGGCATGCATATAATCTCTGGACTCTTCATGGGACACACAGGCATTCCTATAATCCGAGGTCTCTTCATGGGACACACAGACATGCCTATATTCCAAGGTCTCTTCATGGGACACACAGGCATGCCTATAATCCGAGGTCTCTTCATGGGACACGCAAGCATGCCTATAATCTCCGGTCTCTTCATGGGACACACAGGCATGCCTATAATCTCTGGTCTCTTCATGGGACACACAGGCATGCCTATAATCTCCGGTCTCTTCATGGGACACACAGGCATGCCTATAATCTCCAGTCTCTTCATGGAACACACAGGCCTGCCTATAATCTGAGGTCTCTTCATGGGACACACAGTCATGCCTATAATCCGAGGTCTCTTCGTGGGACACACAGACATGCCTATAATCTGAGGTCTCTTCATGGGACACCCAGGCATCCCTATAATCGGAGGTCTCTTCATGGGGCACACAGGCATGCCGATAATCTCCGGTCTCTTCATGGGACACAAAGGCATGCCTATAATCTACGGTCTCTTCATGGGACACACAGGCATGCCTATAATCTCCGGTCTCTTCATGGGACTCACAAGCATGCCTATAATCTTCGGTCTCTTCATGGGACACACTGGCATGGCTATAATCTCCGGTCTCTTCTTGGGACACACAGGCATGCCTATAATCTCCAGTCTCTTCATGGGACACACAGGCATGCCTATAATCCGAGGTCTCTTCATGGGACACAGGGGCATGCCTATAAACTCGGTCTCTTCATGGGACGCACAGGAATGCCTATAATCCGAGTTCTCTTCATGGGACACACAGGCATGCCTATATTCTGAGATCTCTTCATGGGACACACAAGCATGCCTATAATCTCCGGTCTCTTCATGGGACACACAGGCATCCCTACAATCTCTGGTCTCTTCATGGGACACAAAGGCATGCCTATAATCTCCGGTCTCTTCATGGGACACACAGGCATGCCTATAATCTCCGGTCACTTCATGGGACACACAGGCATGCCTATAATCTCTGGTCTCTTCATGGGACACACAGGCATGCCTATAATCTCCAGTCTCTTCATGGGACACACAGGCATACCTATAATCTCCGGTCTCTTCATGGGACACACAGGCATACCTATAATCTCCGGTCTCTTCATGGGACACACAGGCATGCCTTTAATCTGAGGTCTCTTTATGGGACACACAGGCATGCCTATAATCTCGGCCTCTTCATGGGACACACAGGCATGCCTATAATCTCCGGTGTCTTCATGGGACACACGGCCATGTCTATAATTTCCGTTCTCTTCATGGGACACACAGGCATGCCTATAATCTCCAGTCTTCATGGGACACACAGGCATGCCTATTATCTCGGTCTCTTCATGGGACACACAGGCATGCCTATAATCTCGGTCTTTTCATGGGACACACAGGCATGCCTATAATCTCTGGTCTCTTAATGAGACTCACAAGCATTCCTATAATCTTCGGTCTCCATGGGACACACAGGCATGCCTATAATCTCTGGTCTCTTCATGGGACACACAGGCATGCCTATAATCTCTGGTCTCTTCATGGGACACACAGCCATGCCTATAATACGATTTCTCTTCATGGGACACACAGGCATGCCTATAATCTGAGATCTCTTCATGGGACACACAGGTATGCCTACAATCTCCGGTCTCTTCATGGGACACACAGGCATGCCTACAATCTCCGGTCTCTTCATGGGACACACAGGCATGCCTATAATCTCCGTTCTCTTCATGGGACACAGGCATGCCTATAATCTCCGGTCTCTTCATGGGACACACAGGCATGCATATAATCTCTGGACTCTTCATGGGACACACAGGCATTCCTATAATCCGAGGTCTCTTCATGGGACACACAGACATGCCTATATTCCAAGGTCTCTTCATGGGACACACAGGCATGCCTATAATCCGAGGTCTCTTCATGGGACACGCAAGCATGCCTATAATCTCCGGTCTCTTCATGGGACACACAGGCATGCCTATAATCTCTGGTCTCTTCATGGGACACACAGGCATGCCTATAATCTCCGGTCTCTTAATGGGACACACAGGCATGCCTATAATCTCTGGTCTCTTCATGGGACACACAGGCATGTATATAATCTCCGGTCTCTTCATGGGACACACAGGCATGCCTATAATCTCCAGTCTCTTCATGGAACACACAGGCCTGCCTATAATCTGAGGTCTCTTCATGGGACACACAGTCATGCCTATAATCCGAGGTCTCTTCGTGGGACACACAGACATGCCTATAATCTGAGGTCTCTTCATGGGACACCCAGGCATCCCTATAATCGGAGGTCTCTTCATGGGGCACACAGGCATGCCGATAATCTCCGGTCTCTTCATGGGACACAAAGGCATGCCTATAATCTACGGTCTCTTCATGGGACACACAGGCATGCCTATAATCTCCGGTCTCTTCATGGGACTCACAAGCATGCCTATAATCTTCGGTCTCTTCATGGGACACACTGGCATGGCTATAATCTCCGGTCTCTTCTTGGGACACACAGGCATGCCTATAATCTCCAGTCTCTTCATGGGACACACAGGCATGCCTATAATCCGAGGTCTCTTCATGGGACACAGGGGCATGCCTATAAACTCGGTCTCTTCATGGGACGCACAGGAATGCCTATAATCCGAGTTCTCTTCATGGGACACACAGGCATGCCTATATTCTGAGATCTCTTCATGGGACACACAAGCATGCCTATAATCTCCGGTCTCTTCATGGGACACACAGGCATCCCTACAATCTCTGGTCTCTTCATGGGACACAAAGGCATGCCTATAATCTCCGGTCTCTTCATGGGACACACAGGCATGCCTATAATCTCCGGTCACTTCATGGGACACACAGGCATGCCTATAATCTCTGGTCTCTTCATGGGACACACAGGCATGCCTATAATCTCCAGTCTCTTCATGGGACACACAGGCATACCTATAATCTCCGGTCTCTTCATGGGACACACAGGCATGCCTTTAATCTGAGGTCTCTTCATGGGACACACAGGCATGCCTATAATCTCGGTCTCTTCATGGGACACACAGGCATGCCTATAATCTCCGGTGTCTTCATGGGACACATGGCCATGTCTATAATTTCCGTTCTCTTCATGGGACACACAGGCATGCCTATAATCTCCAGTCTTCATGGGATACACAGGCATGCCTATTATCTCGGTCTCTTCATGGGACACACAGGCATGCCTATAATCTCGGTCTTTTCATGGGACACACAGGCATGCCTATAATCTCTGGTCTCTTAATGAGACACACAGGCATGCCTATAATCTGAGGTCTCTTCATGGGGCACACAGGCATGCCGAAATCTCCGGTCTCTTCATGGGACACACAGGCATGCCTATAATCTCCGGTCTCTTCATGGGACACACAGGCTTGCCTATAATCTCCGGTCTCTTCATGGGACACAAGCATGCCTATAATCTCCAGTCTTCATGGGACACAGGCATGCCTATAATCTCCAGTTTTCATGGGACACACAGGCATGCCTATAATCTCCGGTCTCTTCATGGGACACACAGGCATGCCTATAATCTCTGGTCTCTTAATGAGACTCACAAGCATTCCTATAATCTTCGGTCTCCATGGGACACACAGGCATGCCTATAATCTCTGGTCTCTTCATGGGACACACAGGCATGCCTATAATCTCTGGTCTCTTCATGGGACACACAGCCATGCCTATAATACGATTTCTCTTCATGGGACACACAGGCATGCCTATAATCTGAGATCTCTTCATGGGACACACAGGTATGCCTACAATCTCTGGTCTCTTCATGGGACACACAGGCATGCCTACAATCTCCGGTCTCTTCATGGGACACACAGGCATGCCTATAATCTCCGTTCTCTTCATGGGACACAGGCATGCCTATAATCTCCGGTCTCTTCATGGGACACACAGGCATGCATATAATCTCTGGACTCTTCATGGGACACACAGGCATTCCTATAATCCGAGGTCTCTTCATGGGACACACAGACATGCCTATATTCCAAGGTCTCTTCATGGGACACACAGGCATGCCTATAATCCGAGGTCTCTTCATGGGACACGCAAGCATGCCTATAATCTCCGGTCTCTTCATGGGACACACAGGCATGCCTATAATCTCTGGTCTCTTCATGGGACACACAGGCATGCCTATAATCTCCGGTCTCTTAATGGGACACACAGGCATGCCTATAATCTCTGGTCTCTTCATGGGACACACAGGCATGCCTATAATCTCCGGTCCCTTATGGGACACACAGGCATGCCTATAATCCTAGTTTTCTTCATGGGACACACAAGCATGCCTATAATCTCTGGTCTCTTCATGGGACACACAGGCATGCCTACAATCTCCCTTCTCTTCATGGGACACACAGGCATGCCTATAATCTCCGGTCTCTTCATGGGACACACAGGCATGCCTATAATCTCCGGTCTCTTCATGGGACACACAGGCATGCATATAATCTCCGGTCTCTTCATGGGACACACAGGCATGCCTATAATCTCCAGTCTCTTCATGGAACACACAGGCCTGCCTATAATCTGAGGTCTCTTCATGGGACACACAGTCATGCCTATAATCCGAGGTCTCTTCATGGGACACACAGACATGCCTATAATCTGAGGTCTCTTCATGGGACACCCAGGCATCCCTATAATCGGAGGTCTCTTCATGGGGCACACAGGCATGCCGATAATCTCCGGTCTCTTCATGGGACACAAAGGCATGCCTATAATCTACGGTCTCTTCATGGGACACATAGGCATGCCTATAATCTCCGGTCTCTTCATGGGACTCACAAGCATGCCTATAATCTTCGGTCTCTTCATGGGACACACTGGCATGGCTATAATCTCCGGTCTCTTCTTGGGACACACAGGCATGCCTATAATCTCCAGTCTCTTCATGGGACACACAGGCATGCCTATAATCCGAGGTCTCTTCATGGGACACAGGGGCATGCCTATAAACTCGGTCTCTTCATGGGACGCACAGGAATGCCTATAATCCGAGTTCTCTTCATGGGACACACAGGCATGCCTATATTCTGAGATCTCTTCATGGGACACACAAGCATGCCTATAATCTCCGGTCTCTTCATGGGACACACAGGCATCCCTACAATCTCTGGTCTCTTCATGGGACACAAAGGCATGCCTATAATCTCCGGTCTCTTCATGGGACACACAGGCATGCCTATAATCTCGGGTCACTTCATGGGACACACAGGCATGCCTATAATCTCTGGTCTCTTCATGGGACACACAGGCATGCCTATAATCTCCAGTCTCTTCATGGGACACACAGGCATACCTATAATCTCCGGTCTCTTCATGGGACACACAGGCATGCCTTTAATCTGAGGTCTCTTCATGGGACACACAGGCATGCCTATAATCTCCAGTCTCTTCATGGGACACACAGGCATACCTATAATCTCCGGTCTCTTCATGGAACACACAGGCCTGCCTATAATCTGAGGTCTCTTCATGGGACACACAGTCATGCCTATAATCCGAGGTCTCTTCATGGGACACACAGACATGCCTATAATCTGAGGTCTCTTCATGGGACACCCAGGCATCCCTATAATCGGAGGTCTCTTCATGGGGCACACAGGCATGCCGATAATCTCCGGTCTCTTCATGGGACACAAAGGCATGCCTATAATCTACGGTCTCTTCATGGGACACACAGGCATGCCTATAATCTCCGGTCTCTTCATGGGACTCAAAAGCATGCCTATAATCTTCAGTCTCTTCATGGGACACACAGGCATGCCTATAATCTCTGGTCTCTTCTTGGGACACACAGGCATGCCTATAATCTCCGGTCTCTTCATGGGACACACAGGCATGCCTATAATCCGAGGTCTCTTCATGGGACACAGGGGCATGCCTATAAACTCGGTCTCTTTATGGGACGCACAGGCATGCCTATAATCTGAGTTCTCTTCATGGGACACACAGGCATGCCTATATTCTGAGATCTCTTCATGGGACACACAAGCATGCCTATAATCTCCGGTCTCTTCATGGGACACACAGGCATCTCTACAATCTCTGGTCTCTTCATGGGACACAAAGGCATGCCTATAATCTCCGGTCTCTTCATGGGACACACAGGCATGCCTATAATCTCCGGTCTCTTCATGGGACACACAGGCATGCCTATAATCTTTGGTCTCTTCATGGGACACACAGGCATGCCTATAATCTCCAGTCTCTTCATGGGACACACAGGCATACCTATAATCTCCGGTCTCTTCATGGGACACACAGGCATGCCTTTAATCTGAGGTCTCTTCATGGGACACACAGGCATGCCTATAATCTCGGCCTCTTCATGGGACACACAGGCATGCCTATAATCTCCGGTGTCTTCATGGGACACATGGCCATGTCTATAATTTCCGTTCTCTTCATGGGACACACAGGCATGCCTATAATCTCCAGTCTTCATGGGACACACAGGCATGCCTATTATCTCGGTCTCTTCATGGGACACACAGGCATGCCTATAATCTCGGTCTCTTCATGGGACACACAGGCATGCCTATAATCTCTGGTCTCTTAATGAGACTCACAAGCATTCCTATAATCTTCGGTCTCCATGGGACACACAGGCATGCCTATAATCTCTGGTCTCTTCATGGGACACACAGGCATGCCTATAATCTCTGGTCTCTTCATGGGACACACAGCCATGCCTATAATACGATTTCTCTTCATGGGACACACAGGCATGCCTATAATCTGAGATCTCTTCATGGGACACACAGGTATGCCTACAATCTCCGGTCTCTTCATGGGACACACAGGCATGCCTACAATCTCCGGTCTCTTCATGGGACACACAGGCATGCCTATAATCTCTGTTCTCTTCATGGGACACAGGCATGCCTATAATCTCCGGTCTCTTCATGGGACACACAGGCATGCATATAATCTCTGGACTCTTCATGGGACACACAGGCATTCCTATAATCCGAGGTCTCTTCATGGGACACACAGACATGCCTATATTCCAAGGTCTCTTCATGGGACACACAGGCATGCCTATAATCCGAGGTCTCTTCATGGGACACGCAAGCATGCCTATAATCTCCGGTCTCTTCATGGGACACACAGGCATGCCTATAATCTCTGGTCTCTTCATGGGACACACAGGCATGCCTATAATCTCCGGTCTCTTAATGGGACACACAGGCATGCCTATAATCTCTGGTCTCTTCATGGGACACACAGGCATGCCTATAATCTCCGGTCCCTTATGGGACACACAGGCATGCCTATAATCCTAGTTTTCTTCATGGGACACACAAGCATGCCTATAATCTCTGGTCTCTTCATGGGACACACAGGCATGCCTACAATCTCCCTTCTCTTCATGGGACACACAGGCATGCCTATAATCTCCGGTCTCTTCATGGGACACACAGGCATGCCTATAATCTCCGGTCTCTTCATGGGACACACAGGCATGCATATAATCTCCGGTCTCTTCATGGGACACACAGGCATGCCTATAATCTCCAGTCTCTTCATGGAACACACAGGCCTGCCTATAATCTGAGGTCTCTTCATGGGACACACAGTCATGCCTATAATCCGAGGTCTCTTCATGGGACACACAGACATGCCTATAATCTGAGGTCTCTTCATGGGACACCCAGGCATCCCTATAATCGGAGGTCTCTTCATGGGGCACACAGGCATGCCGATAATCTCCGGTCTCTTCATGGGACACAAAGGCATGCCTATAATCTACGGTCTCTTCATGGGACACACAGGCATGCCTATAATCTCCGGTCTCTTCATGGGACTCACAAGCATGCCTATAATCTTCGGTCTCTTCATGGGACACACTGGCATGGCTATAATCTCCGGTCTCTTCTTGGGACACACAGGCATGCCTATAATCTCCAGTCTCTTCATGGGACACACAGGCATGCCTATAATCCGAGGTCTCTTCATGGGACACAGGGGCATGCCTATAAACTCGGTCTCTTCATGGGACGCACAGGAATGCCTATAATCCGAGTTCTCTTCATGGGACACACAGGCATGCCTATATTCTGAGATCTCTTCATGGGACACACAAGCATGCCTATAATCTCCGGTCTCTTCATGGGACACACAGGCATCCCTACAATCTCTGGTCTCTTCATGGGACACAAAGGCATGCCTATAATCTCCGGTCTCTTCATGGGACACACAGGCATGCCTGTAATCTCCGGTCACTTCATGGGACACACAGGCATGCCTATAATCTCTGGTCTCTTCATGGGACACACAGGCATGCCTATAATCTCCAGTCTCTTCATGGGACACACAGGCATACCTATAATCTCCGGTCTCTTCATGGGACACACAGGCATGCCTTTAATCTGAGGTCTCTTCATGGGACACACAGGCATGCCTATAATCTCGGTCTCTTCATGGGACACACAGGCATGCCTATAATCTCCGGTGTCTTCATGGGACACATGGCCATGTCTATAATTTCCGTTCTCTTCATGGGACACACAGGCATGCCTATAATCTCCAGTCTTCATGGGACACACAGGCATGCCTATTATCTCGGTCTCTTCATGGGACACACAGGCATGCCTATAATCTCGGTCTTTTCATGGGACACACAGGCATGCCTATAATCTCTGGTCTCTTAATGAGACACACAGGCATGCCTATAATCTGAGGTCTCTTCATGGGGCACACAGGCATGCCGAAATCTCCGGTCTCTTCATGGGACACACAGGCATGCCTATAATCTCCGGTCTCTTCATGGGACACACAGGCTTGCCTATAATCTCCAGTCTTCATGGGACACAGGCATGCCTATAATCTCCAGTTTTCATGGGACACACAGGCATGCCTATAATCTCCGGTCCCTTCATGGGACACACAGGCATGCCTATAATCTCTGGTCTCTTAATGAGACTCACAAGCATTCCTATAATCTTCAGTCTCCATGGGACACACAGGCATGCCTATAATCTCTGGTCTCTTCATGGGACACACAGGCATGCCTATAATCTCTGGTCTCTTCATGGGACACACAGCCATGCCTATAATACGATTTCTCTTCATGGGACACACAGGCATGCCTATAATCTGAGATCTCTTCATGGGACACACAGGTATGCCTACAATCTCCGGTCTCTTCATGGGACACACAGGCATGCCTACAATCTCCGGTCTCTTCATGGGACACACAGGCATGCCTATAATCTCCGTTCTCTTCATGGGACACAGGCATGCCTATAATCTCCGGTCTCTTCATGGGACACACAGGCATGCATATAATCTCTGGACTCTTCATGGGACACACAGGCATTCCTATAATCCGAGGTCTCTTCATGGGACACACAGACATGCCTATATTCCAAGGTCTCTTCATGGGACACACAGGCATGCCTATAATCCGAGGTCTCTTCATGGGACACGCAAGCATGCCTATAATCTCCGGTCTTCATGGGACACACAGGCATGCCTATAATACGATTTCTCTTCATGGGACACACAGGCATGCCTATAATCTGAGATCTCTTCATGGGACACACAGGTATGCCTATAATACGATTTCTCTTCATGGGACACACAGGCATGCCTATAATCTGAGATCTCTTCATGGGACACACAGGTATGCCTACAATACGATTTCTCTTCATGGGACACACAGGCATGCCTATAATCTCTGGTCTCTTCATGGGACACACAGCCATGCCTATAATACGATTTCTCTTCATGGGACACACAGGCATGCCTATAATCTCTGGTCTCTTCATGGGACACACAGCCATGCCTATAATACGATTTCTCTTCATGGGACACACAGGCATGCCTATAATCTGAGATCTCTTCATGGGACACACAGGTATGCCTACAATCTCCGGTCTCTTCATGGGACACACAGGCATGCCTACAATCTCCGGTCTCTTCATGGGACACACAGGCATGCCTATAATCTCCGTTCTCTTCATGGGACACAGGCATGTCTATAATTTCCGTTCTCTTCATGGGACACACAGGCATGCCTATAATCTCCAGTCTTCATGGGACACACAGGCATGCCTATTATCTCGGTCTCTTCATGGGACACACAGGCATGCCTATAATCTCGGTCTTTTCATGGGACACACAGGCATGCCTATAATCTCTGGTCTCTTAATGAGACACACAGGCATGCCTATAATCTGAGGTCTCTTCATGGGGCACACAGGCATGCCAAAATCTCCGGTCTCTTCATGGGACACACAGGCATGCCTATAATCTCCGGTCTCTTCATGGGACACACAGGCTTGCCTATAATCTCCGGTCACTTCATGGGACACAAGCATGCCTATAATCTCCAGTCTTCATGGGACACAGGCATGCCTATAATCTCCAGTTTTCATGGGACACACAGGCATGCCTATAATCTCCGGTCTCTTCATGGTACACACAGGCATGCCTATAATCTCCGGACTCTTCATGGGACACACAGGCATTCCTATAATCCGAGGTCTCTTCATGGGACACACAGACATGCCTATAATCCGAGGTCTCTTCATGGGACACACAGGCATGCCTATAATCCGAGGTCTCTTCATGGGACACGCAAGCATGCCTATAATCTCCGGTCTCTTCATGGGACACACAGGCATGCCTATAATCTCTGGTCTCTTCATGGGATACACAGGCATGCCTATAATCTCCGGTCTCTTAATGGGACACACAGGCATGCCTATAATCTCTGGTCTCTTCATGGGACACACAGGCATGCCTATAATCTCCGGTCCCTTATGGGACACACAGGCATGCCTATAATCCTAGTTTTCTTCATGGGACACACAAGCATGCCTATAATCTCCGGTCTCTTCATGGGACACACAGGCATGCCTACAATCTCCCTTCTCTTCATGGGACACACAGGCATGCCTATAATCTCCGGTCTCTTCATGGGACACACAGGCATGCCTATAATCTCCGGTCTCTTCATGGGACACACAGGCATGCATATAATCTCCGGTCTCTTCATGGGACACACAGGCATGCCTATAATCTCCGGTCTCTTCATGGAACACACAGGCCTGCCTATAATCTGAGGTCTCTTCATGGGACACACAGTCATGCCTATAATCCGAGGTCTCTTCATGGGACACACAGACATGCCTATAATCTGAGGTCTCTTCATGGGACACCCAGGCATCCCTATAATCGGAGGTCTCTTCATGGGGCACACAGGCATGCCGATAATCTCCGGTCTCTTCATGGGACACAAAGGCATGCCTATAATCTACGGTCTCTTCATGGGACACACAGGCATGCCTATAATCTCCGGTCTCTTCATGGGACTCACAAGCATGCCTATAATCTTCAGTCTCTTCATGGGACACACAGGCATGCCTATAATCTCCGGTCTCTTCTTGGGACACACAGGCATGCCTATAATCTCCGGTCTCTTCATGGGACACACAGGCATGCCTATAATCCGAGGTCTCTTCATGGGACACAGGGGCATGCCTATAAACTCGGTCTCTTCATGGGACGCACAGGCATGCCTATAATCCGAGTTCTCTTCATGGGACACACAGGCATGCCTATATTCTGAGATCTCTTCATGGGACACACAAGCATGCCTATAATCTCCGGTCTCTTCATGGGACACACAGGCATCCCTACAATCTCTGGTCTCTTCATGGGACACAAAGGCATGCCTATAATCTCCGGTCTCTTCATGGGACACACAGGCATGCCTATAATCTCCGGTCTCTTCATGGGACACACAGGCATGCCTATAATCTTTGGTCTCTTCATGGGACACACAGGCATGCCTATAATCTCCAGTCTCTTCATGGGACACACAGGCATGCCTATAATCTCCGGTCTCTTCATGGGACACACAGGCATGCCTTTAATCTGAGGTCTCTTCATGGGACACACAGGCATGCCTATAATCTTGGCCTCTTCATGGGACACACAGGCATGCCTATAATCTCCGGTGTCTTCATGGGACACACGGCCATGTCTATAATTTCCGTTCTCTTCATGGGACACACAGGCATGCCTATAATCTCCAGTCTTCATGGGACACACAGGCATGCCTATTATCTTGGTCTCTTCATGGGACACACAGGCATGCCTATAATCTCAGTCTTTTCATGGGACACACAGGCATGCCTATAATCTCTGGTCTCTTAATGAGACACACAGGCATGCCTATAATCTGAGGTCTCTTCATGGGGCACACAGGCATGCCGAAATCTCCGGTCTCTTCATGGGACACACAGGCATGCCTATAATCTCCGGTCTCTTCATGGGACACACAGGCTTGCCTATAATCTCCGGTCTCTTCATGGGACACAAGCATGCCTATAATCTCCAGTCTTCATGGGACACAGGCATGCCTATAATCTCCAGTTTTCATGGGACACACAGGCATGCCTATAATCTCCGGTCTCTTCATGGGACACACAGGCATGCCTATAATCTCCGGTCACTTAATGGGACACTAAGGCATGCCTATAATCTCCGGTCTCTTCATGGGACACACAGGCATGCCTATAATCTCCGGTCTCTTCATGGGACACACAGGCATGCCTATAATCTCCGGTCTCTTCATGGGACACACAGGCATGCCTATAATCCTAGTTTTCTTCATGGGACACACAGGCATGCCTAAAATCCAAGGTCTCTTCATGGGACACACAGGCATGCCTATAATCTCTGGTCCCTTCATGGGACACACAGGCATGCCTATAATCCTAGTTCTCTTCATGGGACACACAGGCATGCCTATAATCTTCGGTCTCTTCATGCGACACACAAGCATGCCTATAATCTCCGGTCTCTTCATGGGACACAAGCATGCCTATAATCTCCAGTCTTCATGGGACACAGGCATGCCTATAATCTCCAGTTTTCATGGGACACACAGGCATGCCTATAATCTCCGGTCTCTTCATGGGACACACAGGCATGCCTATAATCTCCGGTCACTTAATGGGACACTAATGCATGCCTATAATCTCCGGTCTCTTCATGGGACACACAGGCATGCCTATAATCTCCGGTCTCTTCATGGGACACACAGGCATGCCTATAATCTCCCGTCTCTTCATGGGACACACAGGCATGCCTATAATCCTAGTTTTCTTCATGGGACACACAGGCATGCCTATAATCTCTGGTCCCTTCATGGGACACACAAGCATGCCTATAATCTCCAGTCTTCATGGGACACAGGCATGCCTATAATCTCCAGTTTTCATGGGACACACAGGCATGCCTATAATCTCCGGTCTCTTCATGGGACACACAGGCATGCCTATAATCTCCGGTCACTTAATGGGACACTAAGGCATGCCTATAATCTCCGGTCTCTTCATGGGACACACAGGCATGCCTATAATCTCCGGTCTCTTCATGGGACACACAGGCATGCCTATAATCTCCCGTCTCTTCATAGAACACACAGGCATGCCTATAATCCAAGGTCTCTTCATGGGACACACAGGCATGCCTATAATCTCTGGTCCCTTCATGGGACACACAGGCATGCCTATAATCCTAGTTCTCTTCATGGGACACACAGGCATGCCTATAATCTTCGGTCTCTTCATGCGACACACAAGCATGCCTATAATCTCTGTTCTCTTCATGAGACTCACAAGCATTCCTATAATCTTCGGTCTCCATGGGACACACAGGCATGCCTATAATCTCTGGTCTCTTCATGGGACACACAGGCATGCCTATAATCTCTAGTCTCTTCATGGGACACACAGCCATGCCTATAATACGATTTCTCTCCATGGGACACACAGGCATGCCTATAATCTGAGATCTCTTCATGGGACACACAGGTATGCCTACAATCTCCGGTCTCTTCATGGGACACACAGGCATGCCTACAATCTCCGGTCTCTTCATGGGACACACAGGCATGCCTATAATCTCCGTTCTCTTCATGGGACACAGGCATGCCTATAATCTCCGGTCTCTTCATGGGACACACAGGCATGCATATAATCTCTGGACTCTTCATGGGACACACAGGCATTCCTATAATCTGAGGTCTCTTCATGGGACACACAGACATGCCTATATTCCAAGGTCTCTTCATGGGACACACAGGCATGCCTATAATCCGAGGTCTCTTCATGGGACATGCAAGCATGCCTATAATCTCCGGTCTCTTCATGGGACACACAGGCATGCCTATAATCTCTGGTCTCTTCATGGGACACACAGGCATGCCTATAATCTCCGGTCTCTTAATGGGACACACAGGCATGCCTATAATCTCTGGTCTCTTCATGGGACACACAGGCATGCCTATAATCTCCGGTCCCTTATGGGACACACAGGCATGCCTATAATCCTAGTTTTCTTCATGGGACACACAAGCATGCCTATAATCTCTGGTCTCTTCATGGGACACACAGGCATGCCTACAATCTCCCTTCTCTTCATGGGACACACAGGCATGCCTATAATCTCCGGTCTCTTCATGGGACACACAGGCATGCCTATAATCTCCGGTCTCTTCATGGGACACACAGGCATGCATATAATCTCCGGTCTCTTCATGGGACACATAGGCATGCCTATAATCTCCAGTCTCTTCATGGAACACACAGGCCTGCCTATAATCTGAGGTCTCTTCATGGGACACACAGTCATGCCTATAATCCGAGGTCTCTTCATGGGACACACAGACATGCCTATAATCTTCGGTCTCTTCATGGGACACACTGGCATGGCTATAATCTCCGGTCTCTACTTGGGACACACAGGCATGCCTATAATCTCCAGTCTCTTCATGGGACACACAGGCATGCCTATAATCCGAGGTCTCTTCATGGGACACAGGGGCATGCCTATAAACTCGGTCTCTTCATGGGACGCACAGGAATGCCTATAATCCGAGTTCTCTTCATGGGACACACAGGCATGCCTATATTCTGAGATCTCTTCATGGGACACACAAGCATGCCTATAATCTCCGGTCTCTTCATGGGACACACAGGCATCCCTACAATCTCTGGTCTCTTCATGGGACACAAAGGCATGCCTATAATCTCCGGTCTCTTCATGGGACACACAGGCATGCCTATAATCTCCGGTCACTTCATGGGACACACAGGCATGCCTATAATCTCTGGTCTCTTCATGGGACACACAGGCATGCCTATAATCTCCAGTCTCTTCATGGGACACACAGGCATACCTATAATCTCTGGTCTCTTCATGGGACACACAGGCATGCCTTTAATCTGAGGTCTCTTCATGGGACACACAGGCATGCCTATAATCTCGGTCTCTTCATGGGACACACAGGCATGCCTATAATCTCCGGTGTCTTCATGGGACACATGGCCATGTCTATAATTTCCGTTCTCTTCATGGGACACACAGGCATGCCTATAATCTCCAGTCTTCATGGGACACACAGGCATGCCTATTATCTCGGTCTCTTCATGGGACACACAGGCATGCCTATAATCTCGGTCTTTTCATGGGACACACAGGCATGCCTATAATCTCTGGTCTCTTAATGAGACACACAGGCATGCCTATAATCTGAGGTCTCTTCATGGGGCACACAGGCATGCCGAAATCTCCGGTCTCTTCATGGGACACACAGGCATGCCTATAATCTCCGGTCTCTTCATGGGACACACAGGCTTGCCTATAATCTCCGGTCTCTTCATGGGACACAAGCATGCCTATAATCTCCAGTCTTCATGGGACACAGGCATGCCTATAATCTCCAGTTTTCATGGGACACACAGGCATGCCTATAATCTCCGGTCTCTTCATGGGACACACAGGCATGCCTATAATCTCCGGTCTCTTCATGGGACACACAGGCATGCCTATAATCTCCGGTCTCTTCATGGGACACACAGGCATGCCTATAATCTCCAGTCTCTTCATGGGACACACAGGCATGCCTATAATCCTAGTTTTCTTCATTGGACACACAGGCATGCCTAAAATCCAAGGTCTCTTCATGGGACACACAGGCATGCCTATAATCTCTGGTCCCTTCATGGGACACACAGGCATGCCTATAATCCTAGTTCTCTTCATGGGACACACAGGCATGCCTATAATCTTCGGTCTCTTCATGCGACACACAAGCATGCCTATAATCTCTGGTCGCTTCATGGGATACACAGTCATGCCTATAATCTCCAGTCTCTTCATGGGACACACAGGCATGCCTGTAATCTTCGGTCTCTTCATGGGACACCCAGGCATCCCTATAATCGGAGGTCTCTTCATGGGGCACACAGGCATGCTGATAATCTCCGGTCTCTTCATGGGACACACAGGCATGCCTATAATCTCCGGTCTCTTCATGGGACACACAGGCATGCCTATAATCTCCGGTATCTTCATGAGACTCACAAGCATGCCTATAATCCGAGGTCTCCATGGGACACACAGGCATGCCTATAATCTCTGGTCTCTTCATGGGACACACAGGCATGCCTATAATCTCTGGTCTCTTCATGGGACACACAGCCATGCCTATAATACGATTTCTCTTCATGGGACACACAGGCATGCCTATAATCTGAGATCTCTTCATGGGACACACAGGTATGCCTACAATCTCCGGTCTCTTCATGGGATACACAGGCATGCCTACAATCTCCGGTCTCTTCATGGGACACACAGGCATGCCTATAATCTCCGTTCTCTTCATGGGACACAGGCATGCCTATAATCTCCGGTCTCTTCATGGGACACACAGGCATGCATATAATCTCTGGACTCTTCATGGGACACACAGGCATTCCTATAATCCGAGGTCTCTTCATGGGACACACAGACATGCCTATAATCCGAGGTCTCTTCATGGGACACACAGGCATGACTATAATCTCCGGTTTCTTCATGGGATACACAGGCATGCCTATAATCTGAGATCTCTTCATGAGACACACAAGCATGCCTATAATCTCCGGTCTCTTCATGGGACACACAGGCATGCCTACAATCTTTGGTCTCTTCATGGGACACAGGCATGCCTATAATCTCCGTTCTCTTCATGGGACACACAGGCATGCCTGTAATCTCCGGTCTCTTCATGGGACACACAGGCATGCATATAATCTCTGGTCTCTTCATTGGACACACAGCCATTCCTATAATCTGAGGTCTCTTCATGGGACACACAGGCATGCCTATAATCCGAGGTCTCTTCATGGGACACACAGACATGCCTATAATCCAAGGTCTCTTCATGGAACACACAGGCATGCCTATAATCCGAGGTCTCTTCATGGGGCACACAAACATGCCTATAATCTCCGGTCTCTTTATGGGACACACAGGCATGCATATAATCTCTGGTCTCTTCATGGGACACACAGGCATGCCTATAATCTCCGGTCTCTTCATGGAACACACAGGCCTGTCTATAATCTGAGGTCTCTTCATGGGACACACAGGCATGCCCATAATCCGAGGTCTCTTCGTGGGACACACTCATGGGACACCCAGGCATCCCTATAATTGGAGGTCTCTTCATGGGACACACAGGCATGCCTATAATCCTAGTTTTCTTCATGGGACACACAGGCGTGCCTAAAATCCAAGGTCTCTTCATGGGACACACAGGCATGCCTATAATCTCTGGTCCCTTCATGGGTCACACAGGCATGCCTATAATCCTAGTTCTCTTCATGGGACACACAGGCATGCCTATAATCTTCGGTCTCTTCATGCGACACACAAGCATGCCTATAATCTCCGGTCGCTTCATGGGATACACAGGCATGCCTATAATCTCCGGTCTCTTCATGGGACACACAGGCATGCCTGTAATCTTCGGTCTCTTCATGGGACACCCAGGCATCCCTATAATCAGAGGTCTCTTCATGGGGCACACAGGCATGCCTATAATCTCCGGTCTCTTCATGGGACACACAGGCATGCCTATAATCTCCGGTATCTTCATGGGACTCACAAGCATGCCTATAATCTTCGGTCTCTTCATGGGACACACAGGCATGCCTATAATCACTGGTCTCTTCATGGGACACACAGGCATGCCTATAATCTCCAGTCTCTTCATGGGACACACAGGCATGCCTATAATCCAAGTTTTCTTCATGGGATACACAGGCATGCCTATAATCTGAGATCTCTTCATGAGACACATAAGCATGCCTATAATCTCCGGTCTCTTCATGGGACACACAGGCATGCCTACAATCTTTGGTCTCTTCATTGATTCACAGGCATGCCTATAATCTCCGTTCTCTTCATGGGACACACAGGCATGTCTATAATCTCCGGTCTCTTCATGGGACACACAGGCTTTCCTATAATCCGAGGTCTCTTCATGGAACACACAGGCATGCCTATAATCCGAGGTCTCTTCATGGGGCACACAAGCATGTCTATAATTTCCGGTCTCTTAATGGGACACACAGGCATGCCTATAATCTCTGGTCTGTTCATGGGACACACATGCATGCCTATAATCTCCGGTCCCTTCATGGGACACACAGGCATGCCTATAATCCTAGTTCTCTTCATGGGACACACAGGCATGCCTATAATCTGAGGTCTCTTCATGGGACACACAAGCACGCCTATAATCTTCGGTCTCTTCATGGGACACACAGGCATGCCTACAATCTCCCGTCTCTTCATGGGACACACAGGCATGCCTATAATCTCCGGTCTTTTCATGGGACACACAGGCATGACTATAATCTCCGGTTTCTTCATGGGACACACAGGCATGCATATAATCTCCGGTCTCTTCATGGGACACACAGGCATGCCTATAATCTCCGGTCTCTTCATGGAACACATAGGCCTGTCTATAATCTGAGGTCTCTTAATGGGACACACAGGCATACCCATAAACCGAGGTCTCTTCGTGGGACACACAGGCATGCCTATAATCCGTGGTCTCTTCATGGGACACCCAGGCATCCCTATAATCGGAGGTCTCTTCATGGGACACACAGTCATGCCGATAATCTCCGGTCTCTTCATGGGACACACAGGCATGCCTATAATCTCTGGTCTCTTCATGGGACACACAGGCATGCCTATAATCTCTGGTCTCTTCATGGGACACACAGGCATGCCTATAATCTCTGGTCTCTTCATGAGACTCACAAGCATGCCTATAATCTTCGGTCTCCATGGGACACACAGGCATGCCTATAATCTCTGGTCTCTTCATTGGACACACAGGCATGCCTATAATCTCCGGTCTCTTCATGGGACACACAGCCATGCCTATAATATGATTTCTCTTCATGGGACACACAGGCATGCCTATAATCTGAGATCTCTTCATGGGACACACAGGTATGCCTACAATCTCCGGTCTCTTCATGGGACACACAGGCATGCCTACAATCTCCGGTCTCTTCATGGGACACACAGGCATGCCTATAATCTCCGTTCTCTTCATGGGACACAGGCATGCCTATAATCTCCGGTCTCTTCATGGGACACACAGGCATGCATATAATCTCTGGACTCTTCATGGGACACACAGGCATTCCTATAATCCGAGGTCTCTTCATGGGACACACAGACATGCCTATAATCCGAGGTCTCTTCATGGGACACACAGGCATGCCTATAATCCGAGGTCTCTTCATGGGACACGCAAGCATGCCTATAATCTCCGGTCTCTTCATGGGACACACAGGCATGCCTATAATCTCTGGTCTCTTCATGGGATACACAGGCATGCCTATAATCTCCGGTCTCTTAATGGGACACACAGGCATGCCTATAATCTCTGGTCTCTTCATGGGACACACAGGCATGCCTATAATCTCCGGTCCCTTATGGGACACACAGGCATGCCTATAATCCTAGTTTTCTTCATGGGACACACAAGCATGCCTATAATCTCCGGTCTCTTCATGGGACACACAGGCATGCCTACAATCTCCCTTCTCTTCATGGGACACACAGGCATGCCTATAATCTCCGGTCTCTTCATGGGACACACAGGCATGCCTATAATCTCCGGTCTCTTCATGGGACACACAGGCATGCATATAATCTCCGGTCTCTTCATGGGACACACAGGCATGCCTATAATCTCCGGTCTCTTCATGGAACACACAGGCCTGCCTATAATCTGAGGTCTCTTCATGGGACACACAGTCATGCCTATAATCCGAGGTCTCTTCATGGGACACACAGACATGCCTATTATCTGAGGTCTCTTCATGGGACACCCAGGCATCCCTATAATCGGAGGTCTCTTCATGGGGCACACAGGCATGCCGATAATCTCCGGTCTCTTCATGGGACACAAAGGCATGCCTATAATCTACGGTCTCTTCCTGGGACACACAGGCATGCCTATAATCTCCGGTCTCTTCATGGGACTCACAAGCATGCCTATAATCTTCGGTCTCTTCATGGGACACACAGGCATGCCTATAATCTCCGGTCTCTTCTTGGGACACACAGGCATGCCTATAATCTCCGGTCTCTTCATGGGACACACAGGCATGCCTATAATCCGAGGTCTCTTCATGGGACACAGGGGCATGCCTATAAACTCGGTCTCTTCATGGGATGCACAGGCATGCCTATAATCCGAGTTCTCTTCATGGGACACACAGGCATGCCTATATTCTGAGATCTCTTCATGGGACACACAAGCATGCCTATAATCTCCGGTCTCTTCATGGGACACACAGGCATCCCTACAATCTCTGGTCTCTTCATGGGACACAAAGGCATGCCTATAATCTCCGGTCTCTTCATGGGACACACAGGCATGCCTATAATCTCCGGTCTCTTCATGGGACACACAGGCATGCCTATAATCTTTGGTCTCTTCATGGGACACACAGGCATGCCTATAATCTCCAGTCTCTTCATAGGACACACAGGCATACCTATAATCTCCGGTCTCTTCATGGGACACACAGGCATGCCTTTAATCTGAGGTCTCTTCATGGGACACACAGGCATGCCTATAATCTCGGCCTCTTCATGGGACACACAGGCATGCCTATAATCTCCGGTGTCTTCATGGGACACACGGCCATGTCTATAATTTCCGTTCTCTTCATGGGACACACAGGCATGCCTATAATCTCCAGTCTTCATGGGACACACAGGCATGCCTATTATCTCGGTCTCTTCATGGGACACACAGGCATGCCTATAATCTCGGTCTTTTCATGGGACACACAGGCATGCCTATAATCTCTGGTCTCTTCATGGGACACACAGGCATGCCTACAATCTTTGGTCTCTTCATGGAACACAGGCATGCCTATAATCTCCGTTCTCTTCATGGGACACACAGGCATGTCTATAATCTCCGGTCTCTTCATGGGACACACAGGCTTTCCTATAATCCGAGGTCTCTTCATGGGACACACAGACATGCCTATAATCCGAGGTCTCTTCATGGAACACACAGGCATGCCTATAATCCGAGGTCTCTTCATGGGGCACACAAGCATGTCTATAATTTCCGGTCTCTTAATGGGACACACAGGCATGCCTATAATCTCTGGTCTGTTCATGGGACACACATGCATGCCTATAATCTCCGGTCCCTTCATGGGACACACAGGCATGCCTATAATCCTAGTTCTCTTCATGGGACACACAGGCATGCCTATAATCTGAGGTCTCTTCATGGGACACACAAGCATGCCTATAATCTTCGGTCTCTTCATGGGACACACAGGCATGCCTACAATCTCCCGTCTCTTCATGGGACACACAGGCATGCCTATAATCTCCGGTCTTTTCATGGGACACACAGGCATGACTATAATCTCCGGTTTCTTCATGGGACACACAGGCATGCATATAATCTCCGGTCTCTTCATGGGACACACAGGCATGCCTATAATCTCCGGTCTCTTCATGGAACACATAGGCCTGTCTATAATCTGAGGTCTCTTCATGGGACACACAGGCATACCCATAAACCGAGGTCTCTTCGTGGGACACACAGGCATGCCTATAATCCGTGGTCTCTTCATGGGACACCCAGGCATCCCTATAATCGGAGGTCTCTTCATGGGACACACAGTCATGCCGATAATCTCCGGTCTCTTCATGGGACACACAGGCATGCCTATAATCTCTGGTCTCTTCATGGGACACACAGGCATGCCTATAATCTCTGGTCTCTTCATGGGACACACAGGCATGCCTATAATCTCTGGTCTCTTCATGAGACTCACAAGCATGCCTATAATCTTCGGTCTCCATGGGACACACAGTCATGCCTATAATCTCTGGTCTCTTCATGGGACACACAGGCATGCCTATAATCTCCGGTCTCTTCATGGGACACACAGCCATGCCTATAATATGATTTCTCTTCATGGGACACACAGGCATGCCTATAATCTGAGATCTCTTCATGGGACACACAGGTATGCCTACAATCTCCGGTCTCTTCATGGGACACACAGGCATGCCTACAATCTCCGGTCTCTTCATGGGACACACAGGCATGCCTATAATCTCCGTTCTCTTCATGGGATACAGGCATGCCTATAATCTCCGGTTTCTTCATGGGACACACAGGCATGCATATAATCTCTGGACTCTTCATGGGACACACAGGCATTCCTATAATCCGAGGTCTCTTCATGGGACACACAGACATGCCTATAATCCGAGGTCTCTTCATGGGACACACAGGCATGCCTATAATCCGAGGTCTCTTCATGGGACACGCAAGCATGCCTATAATCTCCGGTCTCTTCATGGGACACACAGGCATGCCTATAATCTCTGGTCTCTTCATGGGATACACAGGCATGCCTATAATCTCTGGTCTCTTAATGGGACACACAGGCATGCCTATAATCTCTGGTCTCTTCATGGGACACACAGGCATGCCTATAATCTCCGGTCCCTTATGGGACACACAGGCATGCCTATAATCCTAGTTTTCTTCATGGGACACACAAGCATGCCTATAATCTCCGGTCTCTTCATGGGACACACAGGCATGCCTACAATCTCCCTTCTCTTCATGGGACACACAGGCATGCCTATAATCTCCGGTCTCTTCATGGGACACACAGGCATGCCTATAATCTCCGGTCTCTTCATGGGACACACAGGCATGCATATAATCTCCGGTCTCTTCATGGGACACACAGGCATGCCTATAATCTCCGGTCTCTTCATGGAACACACAGGCCTGCCTATAATCTGAGGTCTCTTCATGGGACACACAGTCATGCCTATAATCCGAGGTCTCTTCATGGGACACACAGACATGCCTATAATCGGAGGTCTCTTCATGGGACACCCAGGCATCCCTATAATCGGAGGTCTCTTCATGGGGCACACAGGCATGCCGATAATCTCCGGTCTCTTCATGGGACACAAAGGCATGCCTATAATCTACGGTCTCTTCATGGGACACACAGGCATGCCTATAATCTCCGGTCTCTTCATGGGACTCACAAGCATGCCTATAATCTTCGGTCTCTTCATGGGACACACAGGCATGCCTATAATCTCCGGTCTCTTCTTGGGACACACAGGCATGCCTATAATCTCCGGTCTCTTCATGGGACACACAGGCATGCCTATAATCCGAGGTCTCTTCATGGGACACGGGCATGCCTATAAACTCGGTCTCTTCATGGGACGCACAGGCATGCCTATAATCCGAGTTCTCTTCATGGGACACACAGGCATGCCTATATTCTGAGATCTCTTCATGGGACACACAAGCATGCCTATAATCTCCGGTCTCTTCATGGGACACACAGGCATCCCTACAATCTCTGGTCTCTTCATGGGACACAAAGGCATGCCTATAATCTCCGGTCTCTTCATGGGACACACAGGCATGCCTATAATCTCCGGTCTCTTCATGGGACACACAGGCATGCCTATAATCTTTGGTCTCTTCATGGGACACACAGGCATGCCTATAATCTCCAGTCTCTTCATGGGACACACAGGCATACCTATAATCTCCGGTCTCTTCATGGGACACACAGGCATGCCTTTAATCTGAGGTCTCTTCATGGGACACACAGGCATGCCTATAATCTCGGCCTCTTCATGGGACACACAGGCATGCCTATAATCTCCGGTGTCTTCATGGGACACACGGCCATGTCTATAATTTCCGTTCTCTTCATGGGACACACAGGCATGCCTATAATCTCCAGTCTTCATGGGACACACAGGCATGCCTATTATCTCGGTCTCTTCATGGGACACACAGGCATGCCTATAATCTTGGTCTTTTCATGGGACACACAGGCATGCCTATAATCTCTGGTCTCTTAATGAGACTCACAAGCATTCCTATAATCTTCGGTCTCCATGGGACACACAGGCATGCCTATAATCTCTGGTCTCTTCATGGGACACACAGGCATGCCTATAATCTCTAGTCTCTTCATGGGACACACAGCCATGCCTATAATACGATTTCTCTTCATGGGACACACAGGCATGCCTATAATCTGAGATCTCTTCATGGGACACACAGGTATGCCTACAATCTCCGGTCTCTTCATGGGACACACAGGCATGCCTACAATCTCCGGTCTCTTCTTGGGACACACAGGCATGCCTATAATCTCTGTTCTCTTCATGGGACACAGGCATGCCTATAATCTCCGGTCTCTTCATGGGACACACAGGCATGCATATAATCTCTGGACTCTTCATGGGACACACAGGCATTCCTATAATCCGAGGTCTCTTCATGGGACACACAGACATGCCTATATTCCAAGGTCTCTTCATGGGACACACAGGCATGCCTATAATCCGAGGTCTCTTCATGGGACACGCAAGCATGCCTATAATCTCCGGTCTCTTCATGGGACACACAGGCATGCCTATAATCTATGGTCTCTTCATGGGACACACAGGCATGCCTATAATCTCCGGTCTCTTAATGGGACACACAGGCATGCCTATAATCTCTGGTCTCTTCATGGGACACACAGGCATGCCTATAATCTCCGGTCCCTTATGGGACACACAGGCATGCCTATAATCCTAGTTTTCTTCATGGGACACACAAGCATGCCTATAATCTCTGGTCTCTTCATGGGACACACAGGCATGCCTACAATCTCCCTTCTCTTCATGGGACACACAGGCATGCCTATAATCTCCGGTCTCTTCATGGGACACACAGGCATGCCTATAATCTCCGGTCTCTTCATGGGACACACAGGCATGCATATAATCTCCGGTCTCTTCATGGGAGACACAGGCATGCCTATAATCTCCAGTCTCTTCATGGAACACACAGGCCTGCCTATAATCTGAGGTCTCTTCATGGGACACACAGTCATGCCTATAATCCGAGGTCTCTTCATGGGACACACAGACATGCCTATAATCTGAGGTCTCTTCATGGGACACCCAGGCATCCCTATAATCGGAGGTCTCTTCATGGGGCACACAGGCATGCCGATAATCTCCGGTCTCTTCATGGGACACAAAGGCATGCCTATAATCTACGGTCTCTTCATGGGACACACAGGCATGCCTATAATCTCCGGTCTCTTCATGGGACTCACAAGCATGCCTATAATCTTCGGTCTCTTCATGGGACACACTGGCATGGCTTTAATCTCCGGTCTCTTCTTGGGACACACAGGCATGCCTATAATCTCCAGTCTCTTCATGGGACACACAGGCATGCCTATAATCCGAGGTCTCTTCATGGGACACAGGGGCATGCCTATAAACTCGGTCTCTTCATGGGACGCACAGGAATGCCTATAATCCGAGTTCTCTTCATGGGACACACAGGCATGCCTATATTCTGAGATCTCTTCATGGGACACACAAGCATGCCTATAATCTCCGGTCTCTTCATGGGACACACAGGCATCCCTACAATCTCTGGTCTCTTCATGGGACACAAAGGCATGCCTATAATCTCCGGTCTCTTCATGGGACACACAGGCATGCCTATAATCTCCGGTCACTTCATGGGACACACAGGCATGCCTATAATCTCTGGTCTCTTCATGGGACACACAGGCATGCCTATAATCTCCAGTCTCTTCATCGGACACACAGGCATACCTATAATCTCCGGTCTCTTCATGGGACACACAGGCATGCCTTTAATCTGAGGTCTCTTCATGGGACACACAGGCATGCCTATAATCTCGGTCTCTTCATGGGACACACAGGCATGCCTATAA
Source organism: Triturus cristatus (assembly GCF_964204655.1). Taxonomy (NCBI): domain Eukaryota; kingdom Metazoa; phylum Chordata; class Amphibia; order Caudata; family Salamandridae; genus Triturus; species Triturus cristatus. Next base: position 732,583,185 of record NC_140590.1, read on the forward strand.
TCTCCGGTGTCTTCATGGGACACATGGCCATGTCTATAATTTCCGTTCTCTTCATGGGACACACAGGCATGCCTATAATCTCCAGTCTTCATGGGACACACAGGCATGCCTATTATCTCGGTCTCTTCATGGGACACACAGGCATGCCTATAATCTCGGTCTTTTCATGGGACACACAGGCATGCCTATAATCTCTGGTCTCTTAATGAGACACACAGGCATGCCTATAATCTGAGGTCTCTTCATGGGGCACACAGGCATGCCGAAATCTCCGGTCTCTTCATGGGACACACAGGCATGCCTATAATTTCCGGTCTCTTCATGGGACACACAGGCTTGCCTATAATCTCCGGTCTCTTCATGGGACACAAGCATGCCTATAATCTCCAGTCTTCATGGGACACAGGCATGCCTATAATCTCCAGTTTTCATGGGACACACAGGCATGCCTATAATCTCCGGTCTCTTCATGGGACACACAGGCATGCCTATAATCTCCGGACTCTTCATGGGACACACAGGCATTCCTATAATCTGAGGTCTCTTCATGTGACACACAGACATGCCTATAATCCGAGGTCTCTTCATGGGACACACAGGCATGCCTATAATCCGAGGTCTCTTCATGGGACACGCAAGCATGCCTATAATCTCCGGTCTCTTCATGGGAACACAGGCATGCCTATAATCTCTGGTCTCTTCATGGGATACACAGGCATGCCTATAATCTCCGGTCTCTTAATGGGACACACAGGCATGCCTATAATCTCTGGTCTCTTCATGGGACACACAGGCATGCCTATAATCTCCGGTCCCTTATGGGACACACAGGCATGCCTATAATCCTAGTTTTCTTCATGGGACACACAAGCATGCCTATAATCTCTGGTCTCTTCATGGGACACACAGGCATGCCTACAATCTCCCTTCTCTTCATGGGACACACAGGCATGCCTATAATCTCCGGTCTCTTCATGGGACACACAGGCATGCCTATAATCTCCGGTCTCTTCATGGGACACACAGGCATGCATATAATCTCCGGTCTCTTCATGGGACACACAGGCATGCCTATAATCTCCGGTCTCTTCATGGAACACACAGGCCTGCCTATAATCTGAGGTCTCTTCATGGGACACACAGTCATGCCTATAATCCGAGGTCTCTTCATGGGACACACAGACATGCCTATAATCTGAGGTCTCTTCATGGGACACCCAGGCATCCCTATAATCGGAGGTCTCTTCATGGGGCACACAGGCATGCCGATAATCTCCGGTCTCTTCATGGGACACAAAGGCATGCCTATAATCTACGGTCTCTTCATGGGACTCACAAGCATGCCTATAATCTTCGGTCTCTTCATGGGACACACAGGCATGCCTATAATCTCTGGTCTCTTCTTGGGACACACAGGCATGCCTATAATCTCCGGTCTCTTCATGGGACACACAGGCATGCCTATAATCCGAGGTCTCTTCATGGGACACAGGGGCATGCCAATAAACTCGGTCTCTTCATGGGACGCACAGGCATGCCTATAATCCGAGTTCTCTTCATGGGACACACAGGCATGCCTATATTCTGAGATCTCTTCATGGGACACACAAGCATGCCTATAATCTCCGGTCTCTTCATGGGACACACAGGCATCCCTACAATCTCTGGTCTCTTCATGGGACACAAAGGCATGCCTATAATCTCCGGTCTCTTCATGGGACACACAGGCATGCCTATAATCTCCGGTCTCTTCATGGGACATACAGGCATGCCTATAATCTTTGGTCTCTTCATGGGACACACAGGCATGCCTATAATCTCCAGTCTCTTCATGGGACACACAGGCATACCTATAATCTCCGGTCTCTTCATGGGACACACAGGCATGCCTATAATCTCCGATCTCTTCATGGGACACAAAGGCATGCCTATAATCTACGGTCTCTTCATGGGACATACAGGCATGTCTATAATTTCCGGTCTCTTAATGGGACACACAGGCATGCCTATAATCTCTGGTCTCTTCATGGGACACACATGCATGCCTATAATCTCCGGTCCCTTCATGGGACACACAGGCATGCCTATAATCTCCGGTCTCTTCATGGGACTCACAAGCATGCCTATAATCTCCGTTCTCTTCATGGGACACACAGGCATGTCTATATTCTCCGGTCTCTTCATGGGACACACAGGCTTTCCTATAATCCGAGGTCTCTTCATGGGACACACAGACATGCCTATAATCCGAGGTCTCTTCATGGAACACACAGGCATGCCTATAATCTGAGGTCTCTTCATGGGGCACACAAGCATGCCTATAATCTCCGGTCTCTTCATGGGACACACAGGCATGCCTATAATCTCCGGTCTCTTCATGGGACATACAGGCATGTCTATAATTTCCGGTCTCTTAATGGGACACACAGGCATGCCTATAATCTCTGGTCTCTTCATGGGACACACATGCATGCCTATAATCTCCGGTCCCTTCATGGGACACACAGGCATGCCTATAATCCTAGTTCTCTTCATGGGACACACAGGCATGCCTATAATCTGAGGTCTCTTCATGGGACACACAAGCATGCCTATAATCTTCGGTCTCTTCATGGGACACACAGGCATGCCTACAATCTCCCGTCTCTTCATGGGACACACAGGCATGCCTATAATCTCCAGTCTTTTCATGGGACACACAGGCATGACTATAATCTCCGGTTTCTTCATGGGACACACAGGCATGCATATAATCTCCGGTCTCTTCATGGGACACACAGACATGCCTATAATCTCCGGTCTCTTCATGGAACACATAGGCCTGTCTATAATCTGAGGTCTCTTCATGGGACACACAGGCATACCCATAAACCGAGGTCTCTTCGTGGGACACACAGGCATGCCTATAATCCGTGGTCTCTTCATGGGACACCCAGGCATCCCTATAATCGGAGGTCTCTTCATGGGACACACAGTCATGCCGATAATCTCCGGTCTCTTCATGGGACACACAGGCATGCCTATAATCTCTGGTCTCTTCATGGGACACACAGGCATGCCTATAATCTCTGGTCTCTTCATGGGACACACAGGCATGCCTATAATCTCTGGTCTCTTCATGAGACTCACAAGCATGCCTATAATCTTCGGTCTCCATGGGACACACAGGCATGCCTATAATCTCTGGTCTCTTCATGGGACACACAGGCATGCCTATAATCTCCGGTCTCTTCATGGGACACACAGCCATGCCTATAATATGATTTCTCTTCATGGGACACACAGGCATGCCTATAATCTGAGATCTCTTCATGGGACACACAGGTATGCCTACAATCTCCGGTCTCTTCATGGGACACACAGGCATGCCTACAATCTCCGGTCTCTTCATGGGACACACAGGCATGCCTATAATCTCCGTTCTCTTCATGGGACACAGGCATGCCTATAATCTCCGGTCTCTTCATGGGACACACAGGCATGCATATAATCTCTGGACTCTTCATGGGACACACAGGCATTCCTATAATCCGAGGTCTCTTCATGGGAAACACAGACATGCCTATAATCCAAGGTCTCTTCATGGGACACACAGGCATGCATATAATCTCCGGTCTCTTCATGGGACACACAGGCATGCCTATAATCTCCGGTCTCTTCATGGAACACATAGGCCTGTCTATAATCTGAGGTCTCTTAATGCGACACACAGGCATACCCATAAACCGAGGTCTCTTCGTGGGACACACAGGCATGCCTATAATCCGTGGTCTCTTCATGGGACACCCAGGCATCCCTATAATCGGAGGTCTCTTCATGGGACACACAGTCATGCCGATAATCTTCTGTCTCTTCATGGGACACACAGGCATGCCTATAATCTCTGTTCTCTTCATGGGACACACAGGCATGCCTATAATCTCTAGTCTCTTCATGGGACACACAGGCATGCCTATAATCTCTAGTCTCTTCATGAGACTCACAAGCATGCCTATAATCTTCGGTCTCCATGGGACACACAGGCATGCCTATAATCTCTGGTTTCTTCATGGGACACACAGGCATGCCTATAATCTCCGGTCTCTTCATGGGACACACAGCCATGCCTATAATACGATTTCTCTTCATGGGACACACAGGCATGCCTATAATCTGAGATCTCTTCATGGGACACACAGGTATGCCTACAATCTCCGGTCTCTTCATGGGACACACAGGCATGCCTACAATCTCCGTTCTCTTCATGGGACACAGGCATGCCTATAATCTCCGGTCTCTTCATGGGACACACAGGCATGCATATAATCTCTGGTCTCTTCATGGGACACACAGGCATTCCTATAATCCGAGGTCTCTTCATGGGACACACAGACATGCCTATAATCCGAGGTCTCTTCATGGGACACACAGGCATGCCTATAATCCGAGGTCTCTTCATGGGACACGCAAGCATGCCTATAATCTCCGGTCTCTTCATGGGACACACAGGCATGCCTATAATCTCTGGTCTCTTCATGGGACATACAGGCATGCCTATAATCTCCGGTCTCTTAATGGGACACATAGGCATGCCTATAATCTCTGGTCTCTTCATGGGACACACAGGCATGCCTATAATCTCCGGTCCCTTATGGGACACACAGGCATGCCTATAATCCTAGTTTTCTTCATGGGACACACAAGCATGCCTATAATCTCCGGTCTCTTCATGGGACACAGGCATGCCTACAATCTCTCTTCTCTTCATGGGACACACAGGCATGCCTATAATCTCCAGTCTCTTCATGGGACACACAGGCATGCATATAATCTCCGGTCTCTTCATGGGACACACAGGCATGCCTATAATCTCCGGTCTCTTCATGGAACACACAGGCCTGCCTATAATCTGAGGTCTCTTCATGGGGCACACAGACATGCCGATAATCTCCGGTCTCTTCATGGGACACAAAGGCACGCCTATAATCTACGGTCTCTTCATGGGACACACAGTCATGCCTATACTCCGAGGTCTCTTCATGGGACACACAGACATGCCTATAATCTGAGGTCTCTTCATGGGACACCCAGGCATCCCTATAATCGGAGGTCTCTTCATGGGGCACACAGGCATGCCGATAATCTCCGGTCTCTTCATGGGACACAAAGGCATGCCTATAATCTACGGTCTCTTCATGGGACACACAGGCATGCCTATAATCTCCGGTCTCTTCATGGGACTCACAAGCATGCCTATAATCTTCGGTCTCTTCATGGGACAAACAGGCATGCCTATAATCTCCGGTCTCTTCTTGGGACACACAGGCATGCCTATAATCTCCGGTCTCTTCATGGGACACAGGGGCATGCCTATAAACTCGGTCTCTTCATGGGACGCACAGGCATGCCTATAATCCGAGTTCTCTTCATGGGACACACAGGCATGCCTATATTCTGAGATCTCTTCATGGGACACACAAGCATGCCTATAATCTCCGGTCTCTTCATGGGACACACAGGCATCCCTACAATCTCTGGTCTCTTCATGGGACACAAAGGCATGCCTATAATCTCCGGTCTCTTCATGGGACACAGAGGCATGCCTATAATCTCTGGTCTCTTCATGGGACACACAGGCATGCATATAATCTCTGGTCTCTTCATGGGACACACAGGCATGCCTATAATCTCCAGTCTCTTCATGGGACACACAGGCATACCTATAATCTCCGGTCTCTTCATGGGACACACAAGCATGCCTTTAATCTGAGGTCTCTTCATGGGACACACAGGCATGCCTATAATCTCGGTCTCTTCATGGGACACACAGGTATGCCTATAATCTCCAGTGTCTTCATGGGACACACGGCCATGTCTATAATTTCCGTTCTCTTCATGGGACACACAGGCATGCCTATAATCTCCAGTCTCTTCATGGGACACACAGGCATGCCTATTATCTCGGTCTCTTCATGGGACACACAGGCATGCCTATAATCTCGGTCTTTTCATGGGACACACAGGCATGCCTATAATCTTTGGTCTCTTAATGAGACACACAGGCATGCCTATAATCTGAGATCTCTTCATGGGGCACACAGGCATGCCGAAATCTCCGGTCTCTTCATGGGACACACAGGCATGCCTATAATCTCCGGTCTCTTCATGGGACACACAGGCATGCCTATAATCTCCAGTTTTCATGGGACACACAGGCATGCCTATAATCTCCGGTCTCTTCATGGGACACACAGGCATGCCTATAATCTCCGGTCTCTTCATGGGACACACAGGCATGCCTATAATCTCCGGTCACTTAATGGGACACTCAGGCATGCCTATAATCTCCGGTCTCTTCATGGGACACACAGGCATGCCTATAATCTCCGGTCTCTTCATGGGACACACAGGCATGCCTATAATCTCCGGTCTCTTCATGGGACACACAGGCATGCCTATAATCCTAGTTTTCTTCATGGGACACACAGGCATGCCTAAAATCCAAGGTCTCTTCATGGGACACACAGGCATGCCTATAATCCGAGGTCTCTTCATGGAACACACAGGCATGCCTATAATCCGAGGTCTCTTCATGGGGCACACAAGCATGCCTATAATCTCTGGTCTCTTCATGGGACACACAGGCATGCCTATAATCTCCGGTCTCTTCATGGGACATACAGGCATGTCTATAATTTCCGGTCTCTTAATGGGACACACAGGCATGCCTATAATCTCTGGTCTCTTCATGGGACACACATGCATGCCTATAATCTCCGGTCCCTTTATGGGACACACAGGCATGCCTATAATCCTAGTTCTCTTCATGGGACACACAGGCATGCCTATAATCTGAGGTCTCTTCATGGGACACACAAGCATGCCTATAATCTCCGGTCTCTTCATGGGACACACAGGCATGCCTACAATCTCCCGTCTCTTCATGGGACACACAGGCATGCCTATAATCTGAGGTCTCTTCATGGGACACACAAGCATGCCTATAATCTCCGGTCTCTTCATGGGACACACAGGCATGCCTACAATCTCCTGTCTCTTCATGGGACACACAGGCATACCCATAAACCGAGGTCTCTTCACGGAACACACAGGCATGCCTATAATCTGTGGTCTCTTCATGGGACACCTAGGCATCCCTATAATCGGAGGTCTCTTCATGGGACACACAGTCATGCTGATAATCTTCGGTCTCTTCATGGGACACACAGGCATGCCTATAATCTCTGGTCTCTTCATGGGACACACAGGCATGCCTATAATCTCCGGTCTCTTCATGGGACACACAGGCATGCCTATAATCTCTGGTCTCTCCATGAGACTCACAAGCATGCCTATAATCGTCGGTCTCCATGGGACACACAGGCATGCCTATAATCTCTGGTCTCTTCATGGGACACACAGGCATGCCTATAATCTCCGGTCTCTTCATGGGACACACAGCCATGCCTATAATACGATTTCTCTTCATGGGACACACAGGCATGCCTATAATCTGAGATCTCTTCATGGGACACACAGGTATGCCTACAATCTCCGGTCTCTTCATGGGACACACAGGCATGCCTACAATCTCCGGTCTCTTCATGGGACACACAGGCATGCCTATAATCTCCGTTCTCTTCATGGGACACAGGCATGCCTATAATCTCCGGTCTCTTCATGGGACACACAGGCATGCATATAATCTCTGGTCTCTTCATGGGACACACAGGCATTCCTATAATCCGAGGTCTCTTCATGGGACACACAGACATGCCTATAATCCGAGGTCTCTTCATGGGACACACAGGCATGCCTATAATCCGAGGTCTCTTCATGGGACACGCAAGCATGCCTATAATCTCCGGTCTCTTCATGGGACACACAGGCATGCCTATAATCTCTGGTCTCTTCATGGGACACACAGGCATGCCTATAATCTCCGGTCTCTTAATGGGACACACAGGCATGCCTATAATCTCTGGTCTCTTCATGGGACACACAGGCATGCCTACAATCTCCGGTCCCTTATGGGACACACAGGCATGCCTATAATCCTAGTTTTCTTCATGGGACACACAAGCATGCCTATAATCTCCGGTCTCTTCATGGGACACACAGGCATGCCTACAATCTCCCTTCTCTTCATGGGACACACAGGCATGCCTATAATCTCCGGTCTCTTCATGGGACACACAGGCATGCCTATAATCCGAGGTCTCTTCATGGGACACACAGTCATGCCGATAATCTCCGGTCTCTTCATGGGACACACAGGCATGCCTATAATCTCTGGTCTCTTCATGGGACACACAGGCATGCCTATAATCTCTGGTCTCTTCATGGGACTCACAGGCATGCCTATAATCTCTGGTCTCTTCATTAGACTCACAAGCATGCCTATAATCTTCGGTCTCCATGGGACACACAGGCATGCCTATAATCTCTGGTCTCTTCATGGGACACACAGGCATGCCTATAATCTCCGGTCTCTTCATGGGACACACAGCCATGCCTATAATATGATTTCTCTTCATGGGACACACAGGCATGCCTATAATCTCGGTCTCTTCATGGGACACACAGGCATGCCTACAATCTCCGGTCTCTTCATGGGACACACAGGCATGCCTATAATCTCCATTCTCTTCATGGGACACAGGCATGCCTATAATCTCCGGTCTCTTCATGGGACACACAGGCATGCATATAATCTCTGGACTCTTCATGGGACACACAGGCATTCCTATAATCTGAGGTCTCTTCATAGGACACACAGACATGCCTATAATCCGAGGTCTCTTCATGGGACACACAGGCATGCATATAATCTCCTGTCTCTTCATGGGACACACAGGCATGCCTATAATCTCCGGTCTCTTCATAGAACACATAGGCCTGTCTATAATCTGAGGTCTCTTAATGCGACACACAGGCATACCCATAAACCGAGGTCTCCTCGTGGGACACACAGGCATGCCTATAATCCGTGGTCTCTTCATGGGACACCCAGGCATCCCTATAATCGGAGGTCTCTTCATGGGACACACAGTCATGCCGATAATCTTCGGTCTCTTCATGGGACACACAGGCATGCCTATAATCTCCGGTCTCTTCATCGGACACACAGGCATGCATATAATCTCTGGTCTCTTCATGGGACACACAGGCATTCCTATAATCCGAGGTCTCTTCATGGGACACACAGACATGCCTATAATCCGAGGTCTCTTCATGGGACACACATGCATGCCTATAATCCGAGGTCTCTTCATGGGACACGCAAGCATGCCTATAATCTCCGGTCTCTTCATGGGACACACAGGCATGCCTATAATCTCTGGTCTCTTCATGGGACACACAGGCATGCCTATAATCTCTGGTCTCTTAATGGGACACATAGGCATGCCTATAATCTCTGGTCTCTTCATGGGACACACAGGCATGCCTATAATCTCCGGTCCCTTATGGGACACACAGGCATGCCTATAATCCTAGTTTTCTTCATGGGACACACAAGCATGCCTATAATCTCCGGTCTCTTCATGGGACACAGGCATGCCTACAATCTCTCTTCTCTTCATGGGACACACAGGCATGCCTATAATCTCCGGTCTCTTCATGGGACACACAGGCATGCCTATAATCTCCAGTCTCTTCATGGGACACACAGGCATGCATATAATCTCCGGTCTCTTCATGGGACACACAGGCATGCCTATAATCTCCGGTCTCTTCATGGAACACACAGGCCTGCCTATAATCTGAGGTCTCTTCATGGGGCACACAGACATGCCGATAATCTCCGGTCTCTTCATGGGACACAAAGGCATGCCTATAATCTACGGTCTCTTCATGGGACACACAGTCATGCCTATACTCCGAGGTCTCTTCATGGGACACACAGACATGCCTATAATCTGAAGTCTCTTCATGGGACACCCAGGCATCCCTATAATCAGAGGTCTCTTCATGGGGCACACAGGCATGCCGATAATCTCCGGTCTCTTCATGGGACACAAAGGCATGCCTATAATCTACGGTCTCTTCATGGGACACACAGGCATGCCTATAATCTCCGGTCTCTTCATGGGACTCACAAGCATGCCTATAATCTTCGGTCTCTTCATGGGACAAACAGGCATGCCTATAATCTCCGGTCTCTTCTTGGGACACACAGGCATGCCTATAATCTCCGGTCTCTTCATGGGACACAGGGGCATGCCTATAAACTCAGTCTCTTCATGGGACGCACAGGCATGCCTATAATCCGAGTTCTCTTCATGGGACACACAGGCATGCCTATATTCTGAGATCTCTTCATGGGACACACAAGCATGCCTATAATCTCCGGTCTCTTCATGGGACACACAGGCATCCCTACAATCTCTGGTCTCTTCATGGGACACAAAGGCATGCCTATAATCTCCGGTCTCTTCATGGGACACACAGGCATCCCTACAATCTCTGGTCTCTTCATGGGACACACAGGCATGCCTATAATCTCCAGTCTCTTCATGGGACACACAGGCATACCTATAATCTCCGGTCTCTTCATGGGACACACAGGCATGCCTTTAATCTGAGGTCTCTTCATGGGACACACAGGCATGCCTATAATCTCGGTCTCTTCATGGGACACACAGGCATGCCTATAATCTCCAGTGTCTTCATGGGACACACGGCCATGTCTATAATTTCCGTTCTCTTCATGGGACACACAGGCATGCCTATAATCTCCAGTCTCTTCATGGGACACACAGGCATGCCTATTATCTCGGTCTCTTCATGGGACACACAGGCATGCCTATAATCTCAGTCTTTTCATGGGACACACCGGCATGCCTATAATCTCTGGTCTCTTAATGAGACACACAGGCATGCCTATAATCTGAGATCTCTTCATGGGGCACACAGGCATGCCGTAATCTCCGGTCTCTTCATGGGACACACAGGCATGCCTATAATCTCCGGTCTCTTCATGGGACACACAGGCATGCCTATAATCTCCAGTTTTCATGGGACACACAGGCATGCCTATAATCTCCGGTCTCTTCATGGGACACACAGGCATGCCTATAATCTCCGGTCTCTTCATGGGACACACAGGCATGCCTATAATCTCCGGTCACTTAATGGGACACTCAGGCATGCCTATAATCTCCGGTCTCTTCATGGGACACACAGGCATGCCTATAATCTCCGGTCTCTTCATGGGACACACAGGCATGCCTATAATCTCCGGTCTCTTCATGGGACACACAGGCATGCCTATAATCCTAGTTTTCTTCATGGGACACACAGGCATGCCTAAAATCCAAGGTCTCTTCATGGGACACACAGGCATGCCTATAATCCGAGGTCTCTTCATGGAACACACAGGCATGCCTATAATCCGAGGTCTCTTCATGGGGCACACAAGCATGCCTATAATCTCCGGTCTCTTCATGGGACACACAGGCATGCCTATAATCTCCGGTCTCTTCATGGGACATACAGGCATGTCTATAATTTCCGGTCTCTTAATGGGACACACAGGCATGCCTATAATCTCTGGTCTCTTCATGGGACACACATGCATGCCTATAATCTCCGGTCCCTTTATGGGACACACAGGCATGCCTATAATCCTAGTTCTCTTCATGGGACACACAGGCATGCCTATAATCTGAGGTCTCTTCATGGGACACACAAGCATGCCTATAATCTCCGGTCTCTTCATGGGACACACAGGCATGCCTACAATCTCCCGTCTCTTCATGGGACACACAGGCATACCCATAAACCGAGGTCTCTTCATGGAACACACAGGCATGCCTATAATCTGTGGTCTCTTCATGGGACACCCAGGCATCCCTATAATCGGAGGTCTCTTCATGGGACACACAGTCATGCTGATAATCTTCGGTCTCTTCATGGGACACACAGGCATGCCTATAATCTCTGGTCTCTTCATGGGACACACAGGCATGCCTATAATCTCCGGTCTCTTTATGGGACACACAGGCATGCCTATAATCTCTGGTCTCTTCATGAGACTCACAAGCATGCCTATAAACTTCGGTCTCCATTGGACACACAGGCATGCCTATAATCTCCGGTCTCTTCATGGGACACACAGGCATGCCTATAATCTCCGGTCTCTTCATGGGACACACAGCCATGCCTATAATATGATTTCTCTTCATGGGACACACAGGCATGCCTAAAATCTGAGATCTCTTCATGGGACACACAGGTATGCCTACAATCTCCGGTCTCTTCATGGGACACACAGGCATGCCTACAATCTCCGGTCTCTTCATGGGACACACAGGCATGCCTATAATCTCCATTCTCTTCATGGGACACAGGCATGCCTATAATCTCCGGTCTCTTCATGGGACACACAGGCATGCATATAATCTCTGGTCTCTTCATGGGACACACAGGCATTCCTATAATCCGAGGTCTCTTCATGGGACACACAGACATGCCTATAATCCGAGGTCTCTTCATGGGACACACAGGCATGCCTATAATCCGAGGTCTCTTCATGGGACATGCAAGCATGCCTATAATCTCCGGTCTCTTCATGGGACACACAGGCATGCCTATAATCTCTGGTCTCTTCATGGGACACACAGGCATGCCTATAATCTCCGGTCTCTTAATGGGACACACAGGCATGCCTATAATCTCTGGTCTCTTCATGGGACACACAGGCATGCCTATAATCTCCGGTCCCTTATGGGACACACAGGCATGCCTATAATCCTAGTTTTCTTCATGGGACACACAAGCATGCCTATAATCTCCGGTCTCTTCATGGGACACACAGGCATGCCTACAATCTCCCTTCTCTTCATGGGACACACAGGCATACCTATAATCTCCGGTCTCTTCATGGGACACACAGGCATGCCTATAATCTCCGGTCTCTTCATGGGACACACAGGCATGCATATAATCTCCGGTCTCTTCATGGGACACACAGGCATGCCTATAATCTCTGGTCTCTTCATGGAACACACAGGCCTGCCTATAATCTGAGGTCTCTTCATGGGGCACACAGGCATGCCGATAATCTCCAGTCTCTTCATGGGACACAAAGGCATGCCTATAATCTATGGTCTCTTCATGGGACACACAGTCATGCCTATACTCCGAGGTCTCTTCATGGGACACACAGACATGCCTATAATCTGAGGTCTCTTCATGGGACACCCAGGCATCCCTATAATCGGAGGTCTCTTCATGGGGCACACAGGCATGCCGATAATCTCCGGTCTCTTCATGGGACACAAAGGCATGCCTATAATCTACGGTCTCTTCATGGGACACACAGGCATGCCTATAATCTCCGGTCTCTTCATGGGACTCACAAGCATGCCTATAATCTTCGGTCTCTTCATGTGACACACAGGCATGCCTATAATCTCCAGTCTCTTCTTGGGACACACAGGCATGTCTATAATCTCCGGTCTCTTCATGGGACACAGGGGCATGCCTATAAACTCGGTCTCTTCATGGGACGCACAGGCATGCCTATAATCCGAGTTCTCTTCATGGGACACACAGGCATGCCTATATTCTGAGATCTCTTCATGGGACACACAAGCATGCCTATAATCTCCGGTCTCTTCATGGGACACACAGGCATCCCTACAATCTCTGGTCTCTTCATGGGACACAAAGGCATGCCTATAATCTCCGGTCTCTTCATGGGACACAGAAGCATGCCTATAATCTCCGGTCTCTTCATGGGACACACAGGCATGCCTATAATCTCTGGTCTCTTCATGGGACACACAGGCATGCCTATAATCTCCAGTCTCTTCATGGGACCCACAGGCATACCTATAATCTCCGGTCTCTTCATGGGACACACAGGCATGCCTTTAATCTGAGGTCTCTTCATGGGACACACAGGCATGCCTATAATCTCGCTCTCTTCATGGGACACACAGGCATGCCTATAATCTCCGGTGTCTTCATGGGACACACGGCCATGTCTATAATTTCCGTTCTCTTCATGGGACACACAGGCATGCCTATAATCTCCAGTCTCTTCATGGGACACACAGGCATCCCTACAATCTCTGGTCTCTTCATGGGACACAAAGGCATGCCTATAATCTCCGGTCTCTTCATGGGACACACAGGCATGCCTATATTCTGAGATCTCTTCATGGGACACACAAGCATGCCTATAATCTCCGGTCTCTTCATGGGACACACAGGCATCCCTACAATCTCTGGTCTCTTCATGGGACACAAAGGCATGCCTATAATCTCCGGTCTCTTCATGGGACACAGAAGCATGCCTATAATCTCCGGTCTCTTCATGGGACACACAGGCATGCCTATAATCTCTGGTCTCTTCATGGGACACACAGGCATGCCTATAATCTCCAGTCTCTTCATGGGACCCACAGGCATACCTATAATCTCCGGTCTCTTCATGGGACACACAGGCATGCCTTTAATCTGAGGTCTCTTCATGGGACACACAGGCATGCCTATAATCTCGCTCTCTTCATGGGACACACAGGCATGCCTATAATCTCCGGTGTCTTCATGGGACACACGGCCATGTCTATAATTTCCGTTCTCTTCATGGGACACACAGGCATGCCTATAATCTCCAGTCTCTTCATGGGACACACAGGCATGCCTATTATCTCGGTCTCTTCATGGGACACACAGGCATGCCTATAATCTCGGTCTTTTCATGGGACACACAGGCATGCCTATAATCTCTGGTCTCTTAATGAGACACACAGGCATGCCTATAATCTGAGGTCTCTTCATGGGGCACACAGGCATGCCGAAATCTCCGGTCTCTTCATGGGAAACACAGGCATGCCTATAATCTCCGGTCCCTTCATGGGACACACAGGCTTGCCTATAATCTCTGGTCTCTTCATGGGACACAGGCATGCCTATAATCTCCAGTCTTCATGGGACACATGCATGCCTATAATCTCCAGTTTTCATGGGACACACAGGCATGCCTATAATCTCCGGTCTCTTCATGGGACACACAGGCATGCCTATAATCTCCGGTCTCTTCATGGGACACAAAGGCATGCCTATAATCTCCGGTCACTTAATGGGACACTCAGGCATGCCTATAATCTCCGGTCTCTTCATGGGACACACAGGCATGCCTATAATCTCCGGTCTCTTCATGGGACACACAGGCATGCCTATAATCTCCGGTCTCTTCATGGGACACACAGGCATGCCTATAATCCTAGTTTTCTTCATGGGACACACAGGCATGCCTAAAATCCAAGGTCTCTTCATGGGACACACAGGCATGCCTATAATCTCTGGTCCCTTCATGGGACACACAGGCATGCCTATAATCCTAGTTCTCTTCATGGGACACACAGGCATGCCTATAATCTTCGGTCTCTTCATGCGACACACAAGCATGCCTATAATCTCTGGTCGCTTCATGGGATACACAGGCATGCCTATAATCTCCGGTCTCTTCATGGGACACACAGGCATGCCTGTAATCTTCGGTCTCTTCATGGGACACCCAGGCATCCCTATAATCGGAGGTCTCTTCATGGGGCACACAGGCATGCTGATAATCTCCGGTCTCTTCATGGGACACACAGGCATGCCTATAATCTCCTTTCTCTTCATAGGACACACAGGCATGCCTATAATCTCTGGTATCTTCATGGGACTCACAAGCATGCCTATAATCTTCGGTCTCTTCATGGGACACACAGGCATGCCTATAATCACTGGTCTCTTCATGGGACACACAGGCATGCCTATAATCTCCGGTCTCTTCATGGGACACACAGGCATGCCTATAATCTCCGTTCTCTTCATGGGACACACAGGCATGCCTATAATCTCCGGTCTCTTCATGGGACACACAGGTATGCATATAATTTCTGGTCTCTTCATTGGACACACAGCCATTCCTATAATCCGAGGTCTCTTCATGGGACACACAGGCATGCCTATAATCCGAGGTCTCTTCATGGGACACACAGACATGCCTATAATCCAAGGTCTCTTCATGGAACACACAGGCATGCCTATAATCCGAGGTCTCTTCATGGGGCACACAAACATGCCTATAATCTCCGGTCTCTTCATGGGACACACAGGCATGCATATAATCTCTGGTCTCTTCATGGGACACACAGGCATGCCTATAATCTCCGGTCTCTTCATGGAACACACAGGCCTGTCTATAATCTGAGGTCTCTTCATGGGACACACAGGCATGCCCATAATCCGAGGTCTCTTCGTGGGACACACTCATGGGACACCCAGGCATCCCTATATTCGGAGGTCTCTTCATGGGACACACAGGCATGCCTATAATCCTAGTTTTCTTCATGGGACACACAGGCGTGCCTAAAATCCAAGGTCTCTTCATGGGACACACAGGCATGCCTATAATCTCTGGTCCCTTCATGGGTCACACAGGCATGCCTATAATCCTAGTTCTCTTCATGGGACACACAGGCATGCCTATAATCTTCGGTCTCTTCATGCGACACACAAGCATGCCTATAATCTCCGGTCGCTTCATGGGATACACAGGCATGCCTATAATCTCCGGTCTCTTCATGGGACACACAGGCATGCCTGTAATCTTCGGTCTCTTCATGGGACACCCAGGCATCCCTATAATCAGAGGTCTCTTCATGGGGCACACAGGCATGCTGATAATCTCCGGTCTCTTCATGGGTCACACAGGCATGCCTATAATCTCCGGTCTCTTCATGGGACACACAGGCATGCCTATAATCTCCGGTATCTTCATGGGACTCACAAGCATGCCTATAATCTTCGGTCTCTTCATGGGACACACAGGCATGCCTATAATCACTGGTCTCTTCATGGGACACACAGGCATGCCTATAATCTCCAGTCTCTTCATGGGACACACAGGCATGCCTAAAATCCAAGGTCTCTTCATGGGACACACAGGCATGCCTATAATCTCTGGTCCCTTCATGGGACACACAGGCATGCCTATAATCCTAGTTCTCTTCATGGGACACACAGGCATGCCTATAATCTTCGGTCTCTTCATGCGACACACAAGCATGCCTATAATCTCTGGTCGCTTCATGGGATACACAGGCATGCCTATAATCTCCGGTCTCTTCATGGGACACACAGGCATGCCTGTAATCTTCGGTCTCTTCATGGGACACACAGGCATGCCTATAATCACTGGTCTCTTCATGGGACACACAGGCATGCCTATAATCTCCGGTCTCTTCATGGGACACACAGGCATGCCTATAATCCGAGTTTTCTTCATGGGATACACAGGCATGCCTATAATCTGAGATCTCTTCATGAGACACACAAGCATGCCTATAATCTCTGGTCTCTTCATGGGACACACAGGCATGCCTACAATCTTTGGTCTCTTCATGGGACACAGGCATGCCTATAATCTCCGTTCTCTTCATGGGACACACAGGCATGCCTATAATCTCCGGTCTCTTCATGGGACACACAGGCATGCATATAATTTCTGGTCTCTTCATTGGACACACAGCCATTCCTATAATCCGAGGTCTCTTCATGGGACACACAGGCATGCCTATAATCCGATGTCTCTTCATGGGACACACAGACATGCCTATAATCCAAGGTCTCTTCATGGAACACACAGGCATGCCTATAATCCGAGGTCTCTTCATGGGGCACACAAACATGCCTATAATCTCCGGTCTCTTCATGGGACACACAGGCATGCATATAATCTCTGGTCTCTTCATGGGACACACAGGCATGCCTATAATCTCCGGTCTCTTCATGGAACACACAGGCCTGTCTATAATCTGAGGTCTCTTCATGGGACACACAGGCATGCCCATAATCCGAGGTCTCTTCGTGGGACACACTCATGGGACACCCAGGCATCCCTATATTCGGAGGTCTCTTCATGGGACACACAGGCATGCCTATAATCCTAGTTTTCTTCATGGGACACACAGGCGTGCCTAAAATCCAAGGTCTCTTCATGGGACACAGAGGCATGCCTATCATCTCTGGTCCCTTCATGGGTCACACAGGCATGCCTATAATCCTAGTTCTCTTCATGGGACACACAGGCATGCCTATAATCTTCGGTCTCTTCATGCGACATACAAGCATGCCTATAATCTCCGGTCGCTTCATGGGATACACAGGCATGCCTATAATCTCCGGTCTCTTCATGGGACACCCAGGCATCCCTATAATCAGAGGTCTCTTCATGGGGCACACAGGCATGCTGATAATCTCCGGTCTCTTCATGGGACACACAGGCATGCCTATAATCTCCGGTCTCTTCATGGGACACACAGGCATGCCTATAATCTCCGGTATCTTCATGGGACTCACAAGCATGCCTATAATCTTCGGTCTCTTCATGGGACACACAGGCATGCCTATAATCACTGGTCTCTTCATGGGACACACAGGCATGCCTATAATCTCCAGTCTCTTCATGGGACACACAGGCATGCCTATAATCCGAGTTTTCTTCATGGGATACACAGGCATGCCTATAATCTGAGATCTCTTCATGAGACACACAAGCATGCCTATAATCTCCGGTCTCTTCATGGGACACACAGGCATGCCTACAATCTTTGGTCTCTTCATGGAACACAGGCATGCCTATAATCTCCGTTCTCTTCATGAGACACACAGGCATGTCTATAATCTCCGGTCTCTTCATGGGACACACAGGCTTTCCTATAATCCGAGGTCTCTTCATGGAACACACAGGCATGCCTATAATCCGAGGTCTCTTCATGGGGCACACAAGCATGCCTATAATCTCCGGTCTCTTCATGGGACACACAGGCATGCCTATAATCTCCGGTCTCTTCATGGGACATACAGGCATGTCTATAATTTCCGGTCTCTTAATGGGACACACAGGCATGCCTATAATCTCTGGTCTGTTCATGGGACACACATACATGCCTATAATCCTAGTTCTCTTCATTGGACACACAGGCATGCCTATAATCTGAGGTCTCTTCATGGGACACACAAGCATGCCTATAATCTTCGGTCTCTTCATGGGACACACAGGCATGCCTACAATCTCCCGTCTCTTCATGGGACACACAGGCATGCCTATAATCTCCGGTCTTTTCATGGGACACACAGGCATGACTATAATCTCCGGTTTCTTCATGGGACACACAGGCATGCATATAATCTCCGGTCTCTTCATGGGACACACAGGCATGCCTATAATCTCCGGTCTCTTCATGGAACACATAGGCCTGTCTATAATCTGAGGTCTCTTCATGGGACACACAGGCATACCCATAAACCGAGGTCTCTTCGTGGGACACACAGGCATGCCTATAATCCGTGGTCTCTTCATGGGACACCCAGGCATCCCTATAATCGGAGGTCTCTTCATGGGACACACAGTCATGCCGATAATCTCCGGTCTCTTCATGGGACACACAGGCATGCCTATAATCTCTGGTCACTTCATGGGACACACAGGCATGCCTATAATCTCTGGTCTCTTCATGGGACACACAGGCATGCCTATAATCTCTGGTCTCTTCATGAGACTCACAAGCATGCCTATAATCTTCGGTCTCCATGGGACACACAGGCATGCCTATAATCTCTGGTCTCTTCATGGGACACACAGGCATGCCTATAATCTCCGGTCTCTTCATGGGACACACAGCCATGCCTATAATATGATTTCTCTTCATGGGACACACAGGCATGCCTATAATCTGAGATCTCTTCATGGGACACACAGGTATGCCTACAATCTCCGGTCTCTTCATGGGACACACAGGCATGCCTACAATCTCCGGTCTCTTCATGGGACACACAGGCATGCCTATAATCTCCGTTCTCTTCATGGGACACAGGCATGCCTATAATCTCCGGTCTCTTCATGGGACACACAGGCATGCATATAATCTCTGGACTCTTCATGGGACACACAGGCATTCCTATAATCCGAGGTCTCTTCATGGGACACACAGACATGCCTATAATCCGAGGTCTCTTCATGGGACACACAGGCATGCCTATAATCCGAGGTCTCTTCATGGGACACGCAAGCATGCCTATAATCTCCTGTCTCTTCATGGGACACACAGGCATGCCTATAATCTCTGGTCTCTTCATGGGATACACAGGCATGCCTATAATCTCCGGTCTCTTAATGGGACACACAGGCATGCCTATAATCTCTGGTCTCTTCATGGGACACACAGGCATGCCTATAATCTCCGGTCCCTTATCGGACACACAGGCATGCCTATAATCCTAGTTTTCTTCATGGGACACACAAGCATGCCTATAATCTCCGGTCTCTTCATGGGACACACAGGCATGCCTACAATCTCCCTTCTCTTCATGGGACACATAGGCATGCCTATAATCTCCGGTCTCTTCATGGGACACACAGGCATGCCTATAATCTCCGGTCTCTTCATGGGACACACAGGCATGCATAAAATCTCCGGTCTCTTCATGGGACACACAGGCATGCCTATAATCTCCGGTCTCTTCATGGAACACACAGGCCTGCCTATAATCTGAGGTCTCTTCATGGGACACACAGTCATGCCTATAATCCGAGGTCTCTTCATGGGACACACAGACATGCCTATAATCTGAGGTCTCTTCATGGGACACCCAGGCATCCCTATAATCGGAGGTCTCTTCATGGGGCACACAGGCATGCCGATAATCTCCGGTCTCTTCATGGGACACAAAGGCATGCCTATAATCTACGGTCTCTTCATGGGACACACAGGCATGCCTATAATCTCCGGTCTCTTCATGGGACTCACAAGCATGCCTATAATCTTCGGTCTCTTCATGGGACACACAGGCATGCCTATAATCTCCGGTCTCTTCTTGGGACACACAGGCATGCCTATAATCTCTGGTCTCTTCGTGGGACACACAGGCATGCCTTTAATCTGAGGTCTCTTCATGGGACACACAGGCATGCCTATAATCTTGGTCTCTTCATGGGACACACAGGCATGCCTATAATCTCCAGTGTCTTCATGGGACACACGGCCATGTCTATAATTTCCGTTCTCTTCATGGGACACACAGGCTTGCCTATAATCTCCAGTCTCTTCATGGGACACACAGGCATGCCTAATATCTCGGTCTCTTCATGGGACACACAGGCATGCCTATAATCTCGGTCTTTTCATGGGACACACAGGCATGCCTATAATCTCTGGTCTCTTAATGAGACACACAGGCATGCCTATAATCTGAGATCTCTTCATGGGGCACACAGGCATGCCGAAATCTCCGGTCTCTTCATGGGACACACAGGCATGCCTATAATCTCCGGTCTCTTCATGGGACACACAGGCATGCCTATAATCTCCAGTTTTCATGGGACACACAGGCATGCCTATAATCTCCGGTCTCTTCATGGGACACACAGGCATACCTATAATCCTAGTTTTCTTCATGGGACACACAGGCATGCCTAAAATACAAGGTCTCTTCATGGGACACACAGGCATGCCGAAATCTCCGGTCTCTTCATGGGACACACAGGCATGCCTATAATCTCGGCCTCTTCATGGGACACACAGGCATGCCTATAATCTCCGGTGTCTTCATGGGACACACGGCCATGTCTATAATTTCCGTTCTCTTCATGGGACACACAGGCATGCCTATAATCTCCAGTCTTCATGGGACACACAGGCATGCCTATTATCTCGGTCTCTTCATGGGACACACAGGCATGCCTATAATCTTGGTCTTTTCATGGGACACACAGGCATGCCTATAATCTCTGGTCTCTTAATGAGACTCACAAGCATTCCTATAATCTTCGGTCTCCATGGGACACACAGGCATGCCTATAATCTCTGGTCTCTTCATGGGACACACAGGCATGCCTATAATCTCTGGTCTCTTCATGGGACACACAGCCATGCCTATAATACGATTTCTCTTCATGGGACACACAGGCATGCCTATAATCTGAGATCTCTTCATGGGACACACAGGTATGCCTACAATCTCCGGTCTCTTCATGGGACACACAGGCATGCCTACAATCTCCGGTCTCTTCTTGGGACACACAGGCATGCCTATAATCTCCGTTCTCTTCATGGGACACAGGCATGCCTATAATCTCCGGTCTCTTCATGGGACACACAGGCATGCATATAATCTCTGGACTCTTCATGGGACACACAGGCATTCCTATAATCCGAGGTCTCTTCATGGGACACACAGACATGCCTATATTCCAAGGTCTCTTCATGGGACACACAGGCATGCCTATAATCCTAGCTTTCTTCATGGGACACACAGGCGTGCCTAAAATCCAAGGTCTCTTCATGGGACACACAGGCATGCCTATAATCTCTGGTCCCTTCATGGGTCACACAGGCATGCCTATAATCCTAGTTCTCTTCATGGGACACACAGGCATGCCTATAATCTTCGGTCTCTTCATGCGACACACAAGCATGCCTATAATCTCCGGTCGCTTCATGGGATACACAGGCATGCCTATAATCTCCGGTCTCTTCATGGGACACACAGGCATGCCTGTAATCTTCGGTCTCTTCATGGGACACCCAGGCATCCCTATAATCAGAGGTCTCTTCATGGGGCACACAGGCATGCTGATAATCTCCGGTCTCTTCATGGGACACACAGGCATGCCTATAATCTCCGGTCTCTTCATGGGACACACAGGCATGCCTATAATCTCCGGTATCTTCATGGGACTCACAAGCATGCCTATAATCTTCGGTCTCTTCATGGGACACACAGGCATGCCTATAATCACTGGTCTCTTCATGGGACACACAGGCATGCCTATAATCTCCAGTCTCTTCATGGGACACACAGGCATGCCTAAAATCCAAGGTCTCTTCATGGGACACACAGGCATGCCTATAATCTCTGGTCCCTTCATGGGACACACAGGCATGCCTATAATCCTAGTTCTCTTCATGGGACACACAGGCATGCCTATAATCTTCGGTCTCTTCATGCGACACACAAGCATGCCTATAATCTCTGGTCGCTTCATGGGATACACAGGCATGCCTATAATCTCCGGTCTCTTCATGGGACACACAGGCATGCCTGTAATCTTCGGTCTCTTCATGGGACACACAGGCATGCCTATAATCACTGGTCTCTTCATGGGACACACAGGCATGCCTATAATCTCCGGTCTCTTCATGGGACACACAGGCATGCCTATAATCCGAGTTTTCTTCATGGGATACACAGGCATGCCTATAATCTGAGATCTCTTCATGAGACACACAAGCATGCCTATAATCTCTGGTCTCTTCATGGGACACACAGGCATGCCTACAATCTTTGGTCTCTTCATGGGACACAGGCATGCCTATAATCTCCGTTCTCTTCATGGGACACACAGGCATGCCTATAATCTCCGGTCTCTTCATGGGACACACAGGCATGCATATAATTTCTGGTCTCTTCATTGGACACACAGCCATTCCTATAATCCGAGGTCTCTTCATGGGACACACAGGCATGCCTATAATCCGAGGTCTCTTCATGGGACACACAGACATGCCTATAATCCAAGGTCTCTTCATGGAACACACAGGCATGCCTATAATCCGAGGTCTCTTCATGGGGCACACAAACATGCCTATAATCTCCGGTCTCTTCATGGGACACACAGGCATGCATATAATCTCTGGTCTCTTCATGGGACACACAGGCATGCCTATAATCTCCGGTCTCTTCATGGAACACACAGGCCTGTCTATAATCTGAGGTCTCTTCATGGGACACACAGGCATGCCCATAATCCGAGGTCTCTTCGTGGGACACACTCATGGGACACCCAGGCATCCCTATATTCGGAGGTCTCTTCATGGGACACACAGGCATGCCTATAATCCTAGTTTTCTTCATGGGACACACAGGCGTGCCTATAATCCTAGTTCTCTTAATGGGACACACAGGCATGCCTATAATCTTCGGTCTCTTCATGCGACACACAAGCATGCCTATAATCTCCGGTCGCTTCATGGGATACACAGGCATGCCTATAATCTCCGGTCTCTTCATGGGACACACAGGCATGCCTGTAATCTTCGGTCTCTTCATGGGACACCCAGGCATCCCTATAATCAGAGGTCTCTTCATGGGGCACACAGGCATGCTGATAATCTCCGGTCTCTTCATGGGACACACAGGCATGCCTATAATCTCCGGTCTCTTCATGGGACACACAGGCATGCCTATAATCTCCGGTATCTTCATGGGACTCACAAGCATGCCTATAATCTTCGGTCTCTTCATGGGACACACAGGCATGCCTATAATCACTGGTCTCTTCATGGGACACACAGGCATGCCTATAATCTCCAGTCTCTTCATGGGACACACAGGCATGCCTATAATCCGAGTTTTCTTCATGGGATACACAGGCATGCCTATAATCTGAGATCTCTTCATGAGACACACAAGCATGCCTATAATCTCCGGTCTCTTCATGGGACACACAGGCATGCCTACAATCTTTGGTCTCTTCATGGAACACAGGCATGCCTATAATCTCCGTTCTCTTCATGGGACACACAGGCATGTCTATAATCTCCGGTCTCTTCATGGGACACACAGGCTTTCCTATAATCCGAGGTCTCTTCATGGGACACACAGACATGCCTATAATCCGAGGTCTCTTCATGGAACACACAGGCATGCCTATAATCCGAGGTCTCTTCATGGGGCACACAAGCATGCCTATAATCTCCGGTCTCTTCATGGGACACACAGGCATGCCTATAATCTCCGGTCTCTTCATGGGACATACAGGCATGTCTATAATTTCCGGTCTCTTAATGGGACACACAGGCATGCCTATAATCTCTGGTCTGTTCATGGGACACACATGCATGCCTATAATCTCCGGTCCCTTCATGGGACACACAGGCATGCCTATAATCCTAGTTCTCTTCATTGGACACACAGGCATGCCTATAATCTGAGGTCTCTTCATGGGACACACAAGCATGCCTATAATCTTCGGTCTCTTCATGGGACACACAGGCATGCCTACAATCTCCCATCTCTTCATGGGACACACAGGCATGCCTATAATCTCCGGTCTTTTCATGGGACACACAGGCATGACTATAATCTCCGGTTTCTTCATGGGACACACAGGCATGCATATAATCTCCGGTCTCTTCATGGGACACACAGGCATGCCTATAATCTCCGGTCTCTTCATGGAACACATAGGCCTGTCTATAATCTGAGGTCTCTTCATGGGACACACAGGCATACCCATAAACCGAGGTCTCTTCGTGGGACACACAGGCATGCCTATAATCCGTGGTCTCTTCATGGGACACCCAGGCATCCCTATAATCGGAGGTCTCTTCATGGGACACACAGTCATGCCGATAATCTCCGGTCTCTTCATGGGACACACAGGCATGCCTATAATCTCTGGTCTCTTCATGGGACACACAGGCATGCCTATAATCTCTGGTCTCTTCATGGGACACACAGGCATGCCTATAATCTCTGGTCTCTTCATGAGACTCACAAGCATGCCTATAATCTTCGGTCTCCATGGGACACACAGGCATGCCTATAATCTCTGGTCTCTTCATGGGACACACAGGCATGCCTATAATCTCCGGTCTCTTCATGGGACACACAGCCATGCCTATAATATGATTTCTCTTCATGGGACACACAGGCATGCCTATAATCTGAGATCTCTTCATGGGACACACAGGTATTCCTACAATCTCCGGTCTCTTCATGGGACACACAGGCATGCCTACAATCTCCGGTCTCTTCATGGGACACACAGGCATGCCTATAATCTCCGTTCTCTTCATGGGACACAGGCATGCCTATAATCTCCGGTCTCTTCATGGGACACACAGGCATGCATATAATCTCTGGACTCTTCATGGGACACACAGGCATTCCTATAATCCGAGGTCTCTTCATGGGACACACAGACATGCCTATAATCCGAGGTCTCTTCATGGGACACACAGGCATGCCTATAATCCGAGGTCTCTTCATGGGACACGCAAGCATGCCTATAATCTCCTGTCTCTTCATGGGACACACAGGCATGCCTATAATCTCTGGTCTCTTCATGGGATACACAGGCATGCCTATAATCTCCGGTCTCTTAATGGGACACACAGGCATGCCTATAATCTCTGGTCTCTTCATGGGACACACAGGCATGCCTATAATCTCCGGTCCCTTATGGGACACACAGGCATGCCTATAATCCTAGTTTTCTTCATGGGACACACAAGCATGCCTATAATCTCCGGTCTCTTCATGGGACACACAGGCATGCCTACAATCTCCCTTCTCTTCATGGGACACATAGGCATGCCTATAATCTCCGGTCTCTTCATGGGACACACAGGCATGCCTATAATCTCCGGTCTCTTCATGGGACACACAGGCATGCATATAATCTCCGGTCTCTTCATGGGACACACAGGCATGCCTATAATCTCCGGTCTCTTCATGGAACACACAGGCCTGCCTATAATCTGAGGTCTCTTCATGGGACACACAGTCATGCCTATAATCCGAGGTCTCTTCATGGGACACACAGACATGCCTATAATCTGAGGTCTCTTCATGGGACACCCAGGCATCCCTATAATCGGAGGTCTCTTCATGGGGCACACAGGCATGCCGATAATCTCCGGTCTCTTCATGGGACACAAAGGCATGCCTATAATCTACGGTCTCTTCATGGGACACACAGGCATGCCTATAATCTCCGGTCTCTTCATGGGACTCACAAGCATGCCTATAATCTTCGGTCTCTTCATGGGACACACAGGCATGCCTATAATCTCCAGTCTCTTCTTGGGACACACAGGCATGCCTATAATCTCTGGTCTCTTCGTGGGACACACAGGCATGCCTTTAATCTGAGGTCTCTTCATGGGACACACAGGCATGCCTATAATCTTGGTCTCTTCATGGGACACACAGGCATGCCTATAATCTCCAGTGTCTTCATGGGACACACGGCCATGTCTATAATTTCCGTTCTCTTCATGGGACACACAGGCTTGCCTATAATCTCCAGTCTCTTCATGGGACACACAGGCATGCCTAATATCTCGGTCTCTTCATGGGACACACAGGCATGCCTATAATCTCGGTCTTTTCATGGGACACACAGGCATGCCTATAATCTCTGGTCTCTTAATGAGACACACAGGCATGCCTATAATCTGAGATCTCTTCATGGGGCACACAGGCATGCCGAAATCTCCGGTCTCTTCATGGGACACACAGGCATGCCTATAATCTCCGGTCTCTTCATGGGACACACAGGCATGCCTATAATCTCCAGTTTTCATGGGACACACAGGCATGCCTATAATCTCCGGTCTCTCATGGGACACACAGGCATACCTATAATCCTAGTTTTCTTCATGGGACACACAGGCATGCCTAAAATACAAGGTCTCTTCATGGGACACACAGGCATGCCGAAATCTCCGGTCTCTTCATGGGACACACAGGCATGCCTATAATCTCGGCCTCTTCATGGGACACACAGGCATGCCTATAATCTCCGGTGTCTTCATGGGACACACGGCCATGTCTATAATTTCCGTTCTCTTCATGGGACACACAGGCATGCCTATAATCTCCAGTCTTCATGGGACACACAGGCATGCCTATTATCTCGGTCTCTTCATGGGACACACAGGCATGCCTATAATCTTGGTCTTTTCATGGGACACACAGGCATGCCTATAATCTCTGGTCTCTTAATGAGACTCACAAGCATTCCTATAATCTTCGGTCTCCATGGGACACACAGGCATGCCTATAATCTCTGGTCTCTTCATGGGACACACAGGCATGCCTATAATCTCTGGTCTCTTCATGGGACACACAGCCATGCCTATAATACGATTTCTCTTCATGGGACACACAGGCATGCCTATAATCTGAGATCTCTTCATGGGACACACAGGTATGCCTACAATCTCCGGTCTCTTCATGGGACACACAGGCATGCCTACAATCTCCGGTCTCTTCTTGGGACACACAGGCATGCCTATAATCTCCGTTCTCTTCATGGGACACAGGCATGCCTATAATCTCCGGTCTCTTCATGGGACACACAGGCATGCATATAATCTCTGGACTCTTCATGGGACACACAGGCATTCCTATAATCCGAGGTCTCTTCATGGGACACACAGACATGCCTATATTCCAAGGTCTCTTCATGGGACACACAGGCATGCCTATAATCCGAGGTCTCTTCATGGGACACGCAAGCATGCCTATAATCTCCGGTCTCTTCATGGGACACACAGGCATGCCTATAATCTATGGTCTCTTCATGGGACACACAGGCATGCCTATAATCTCCGGTCTCTTAATGGGACACACAGGCATGCCTATAATCTCTGGTCTCTTCATGGGACACACAGGCATGCCTATAATCTCCGGTCCCTTATGGGACACACAGGCATGCCTATAATCCTAGTTTTCTTCATGGGACACACAAGCATGCCTATAATCTCTGGTCTCTTCATGGGACACACAGGCATGCCTACAATCTCCCTTCTCTTCATGGGACACACAGGCATGCCTATAATCTCCGGTCTCTTCATGGGACACACAGGCATGCCTATAATCTCCGGTCTCTTCATGGGACACACAGGCATGCATATAATCTCCGGTCTCTTCATGGGAGACACAGGCATGCCTATAATCTCCAGTCTCTTCATGGAACACACAGGCCTGCCTATAATCTGAGGTCTCTTCATGGGACACACAGTCATGCCTATAATCCGAGGTCTCTTCATGGGACACACAGACATGCCTATAATCTGAGGTCTCTTCATGGGACACCCAGGCATCCCTATAATCGGAGGTCTCTTCATGGGGCACACAGGCATGCCGATAATCTCCGGTCTCTTCATGGGACACAAAGGCATGCCTATAATCTACGGTCTCTTCATGGGACACACAGGCATGCCTATAATCTCCGGTCTCTTCATGGGACTCACAAGCATGCCTATAATCTTCGGTCTCTTCATGGGACACACTGGCATGGCTTTAATCTCCGGTCTCTTCTTGGGACACACAGGCATGCCTATAATCTCCAGTCTCTTCATGGGACACACAGGCATGCCTATAATCCGAGGTCTCTTCATGGGACACAGGGGCATGCCTATAAACTCGGTCTCTTCATGGGACGCACAGGAATGCCTATAATCCGAGTTCTCTTCATGGGACACACAGGCATGCCTATATTCTGAGATCTCTTCATGGGACACACAAGCATGCCTATAATCTCCGGTCTCTTCATGGGACACACAGGCATCCCTACAATCTCTGGTCTCTTCATGGGACACAAAGGCATGCCTATAATCTCCGGTCTCTTCATGGGACACACAGGCATGCCTATAATCTCCGGTCACTTCATGGGACACACAGGCATGCCTATAATCTCTGGTCTCTTCATGGGACACACAGGCATGCCTATAATCTCCAGTCTCTTCATCGGACACACAGGCATACCTATAATCTCCGGTCTCTTCATGGGACACACAGGCATGCCTTTAATCTGAGGTCTCTTCATGGGACACACAGGCATGCCTATAATCTCGGTCTCTTCATGGGACACACAGGCATGCCTATAATCTCCGGTGTCTTCATGGGACACATGGCCATGTCTATAATTTCCGTTCTCTTCATGGGACACACAGGCATGCCTATAATCTCCAGTCTTCATGGGACACACAGGCATGCCTATTATCTCGGTCTCTTCATGGGACACACAGGCATGCCTATAATCTCGGTCTTTTCATGGGACACACAGGCATGCCTATAATCTCTGGTCTCTTAATGAGACACACAGGCATGCCTATAATCTGAGGTCTCTTCATGGGGCACACAGGCATGCCGAAATCTCCGGTCTCTTCATGGGACACACAGGCATGCCTATAATCTCTGGTCTCTTCATGGGACACACAGGCTTGCCTATAATCTCCGGTCTCTTCATGGGACACAAGCATGCCTATAATCTCCAGTCTTCATGGGACACAGGCATGCCTATAATCTCCAGTTTTCATGGGACACACAGGCATGCCTATAATCTCCGGTCTCTTCATGGGACACACAGGCATGCCTATAATCTCCGGACTCTTCATGGGACACACAGGCATTCCTATAATCTGAGGTCTCTTCATGTGACACACAGACATGCCTATAATCCGAGGTCTCTTCATGGGACACACAGGCATGCCTATAATCCGAGGTCTCTTCATGGGACACGCAAGCATGCCTATAATCTCCGGTCTCTTCATGGGAACACAGGCATGCCTATAATCTCTGGTCTCTTCATGGGATACACAGGCATGCCTATAATCTCCGGTCTCTTAATGGGACACACAGGCATGCCTATAATCTCTGGTCTCTTCATGGGACACACAGGCATGCCTATAATCTCCGGTCCCTTATGGGACACACAGGCATGCCTATAATCCTAGTTTTCTTCATGGGACACACAAGCATGCCTATAATCTCTGGTCTCTTCATGGGACACACAGGCATGCCTACAATCTCCCTTCTCTTCATGGGACACACAGGCATGCCTATAATCTCCGGTCTCTTCATGGGACACACAGGCATGCCTATAATCTCCGGTCTCTTCATGGGACACACAGGCATGCATATAATCTCCGGTCTCTTCATGGGACACACAGGCATGCCTATAATCTCCGGTCTCTTCATGGAACACACAGGCCTGCCTATAATCTGAGGTCTCTTCATGGGACACACAGTCATGCCTATAATCCGAGGTCTCTTCATGGGACACACAGACATGCCTATAATCTCTGGTCTCTTAATGAGACACACAGGCATGCCTATAATCTGAGGTCTCTTCATGGGGCACACAGGCATGCCGAAATCTCCGGTCTCTTCATGGGACACACAGGCATGCCTATAATCTCCGGTCTCTTCATGGGACACACAGGCATGCCTATAATCTCTGGTCTCTTAATGAGACTCACAAGCATTCCTATAATCTTCGGTCTCCATGGGACACACAGGCATGCCTATAATCTCTGGTCTCTTCATGGGACACACAGTCATGCCTATAATCCGAGGTCTCTTCATGGGACACACAGGCATGCCTATAATCCGAGGTCTCTTCATGGGACACAGGGGCATGCCTATAAACTCGGTCTCTTCATGGGACGCACAGGCATGCCTATAATCCGAGTTCTCTTCATGGGACACACAGGCATGCCTATATTCTGAGATCTCTTCATGGGACACACAAGCATGCCTATAATCTCCGGTCTCTTCATGGGACACACAGGCATCCCTACAATCTCTGGTCTCTTCATGGGACACAAAGGCATGCCTATAATCTCCGGTCTCTTCATGGGACACACAGGCATGCCTATAATCTCCGGTCTCTTCATGGGACATACAGGCATGCCTATAATCTTTGGTCTCTTCATGGGACACACAGGCATGCCTATAATCTCCAGTCTCTTCATGGGACACACAGGCATACCTATAATCTCCGGTCTCTTCATGGGACACACAGGCATGCCTATAATCTCCGATCTCTTCATGGGACACAAAGGCATGCCTATAATCTACGGTCTCTTCATGGGACATACAGGCATGTCTATAATTTCCGGTCTCTTAATGGGACACACAGGCATGCCTATAATCTCTGGTCTCTTCATGGGACACACATGCATGCCTATAATCTCCGGTCCCTTCATGGGACACACAGGCATGCCTATAATCTCCGGTCTCTTCATGGGACTCACAAGCATGCCTATAATCTCCGTTCTCTTCATGGGACACACAGGCATGTCTATATTCTCCGGTCTCTTCATGGGACACACAGGCTTTCCTATAATCCGAGGTCTCTTCATGGGACACACAGACATGCCTATAATCCGAGGTCTCTTCATGGAACACACAGGCATGCCTATAATCCGAGGTCTCTTCATGGGGCACACAAGCATGCCTATAATCTCCGGTCTCTTCATGGGACACACAGGCATGCCTATAATCTCCGGTCTCTTCATGGGACATACAGGCATGTCTATAATTTCCGGTCTCTTAATGGGACACACAGGCATGCCTATAATCTCTGGTCTCTTCATGGGACACACATGCATGCCTATAATCTCCGGTCCCTTCATGGGACACACAGGCATGCCTATAATCCTAGTTCTCTTCATGGGACACACAAGCATGCCTATAATCTTCGGTCTCTTCATGGGACACACAGGCATGCCTACAATCTCCCGTCTCTTCATGGGACACACAGGCATGCCTATAATCTCCAGTCTTTTCATGGGACACACAGGCATGACTATAATCTCCGGTTTCTTCATGGGACACACAGGCATGCATATAATCTCCGGTCTCTTCATGGGACACACAGACATGCCTATAATCTCCGGTCTCTTCATGGAACACATAGGCCTGTCTATAATCTGAGGTCTCTTCATGGGACACACAGGCATACCCATAAACCGAGGTCTCTTCGTGGGACACACAGGCATGCCTATAATCCGTGGTCTCTTCATGGGACACCCAGGCATCCCTATAATCGGAGGTCTCTTCATGGGACACACAGTCATGCCGATAATCTCCGGTCTCTTCATGGGACACACAGGCATGCCTATAATCTCTGGTCTCTTCATGGGACACACAGGCATGCCTATAATCTCTGGTCTCTTCATGGGACACACAGGCATGCCTATAATCTCTGGTCCCTTCATGAGACTCACAAGCATGCCTATAATCTTCGGTCTCCATGGGACACACAGGCATGCCTATAATCTCTGGTCTCTTCATGGGACACACAGGCATGCCTATAATCTCCGGTCTCTTCATGGGACACACAGCCATGCCTATAATATGATTTCTCTTCATGGGACACACAGGCATGCCTATAATCTGAGATCTCTTCATGGGACACACAGGTATGCCTACAATCTCCGGTCTCTTCATGGGACACACAGGCATGCCTACAATCTCCGGTCTCTTCATGGGACACACAGGCATGCCTATAATCTCCGTTCTCTTCATGGGACACAGGCATGCCTATAATCTCCGGTCTCTTCATGGGACACACAGGCATGCATATAATCTCTGGACTCTTCATGGGACACACAGGCATTCCTATAATCCGAGGTCTCTTCATGGGAAACAAAGACATGCCTATAATCCAAGGTCTCTTCATGGGACACACAGGCATGCATATAATCTCCGGTCTCTTCATGGGACACACAGGCATGCCTATAATCTCCGGTCTCTTCATGGAACACATAGGCCTGTCTATAATCTGAGGTCTCTTAATGCGACACACAGGCATACCCATAAACCGAGGTCTCTTCGTGGGACACACAGGCATGCCTATAATCCGTGGTCTCTTCATGGGACACCCAGGCATCCCTATAATCGGAGGTCTCTTCATGGGACACACAGTCATGCCGATAATCTTCTGTCTCTTCATGGGACACACAGGCATGCCTATAATCTCTGGTCTCTTCATGGGACACACAGGCATGCCTATAATCTCCAGTCTCTTCATGGGACACACAGGCATGCCTATAATCTCTAGTCTCTTCATGAGACTCACAAGCATGCCTATAATCTTCGGTCTCCATGGGACACACAGGCATGCCTATAATCTCTGGTTTCTTCATGGGACACACAGGCATGCCTATAATCTCCGGTCTCTTCATGGGACACACAGCCATGCCTATAATACGATTTCTCTTCATGGGACACACAGGCATGCCTATAATCTGAGATCTCTTCATGGGACACACAGGTATGCCTACAATCTCCGGTCTCTTCATGGGACACACAGGCATGCCTACAATCTCCGGTCTCTTCATGGGACACACAGGCATGCCTATAATCTCCGTTCTCTTCATGGGACACAGGCATGCCTATAATCTCCGGTCTCTTCATGGGACACACAGGCATGCATATAATCTCTGGTCTCTTCATGGGACACACAGGCATTCCTATAATCCGAGGTCTCTTCATGGGACACACAGACATGCCTATAATCCGAGGTCTCTTCATGGGACACACAGGCATGCCTATAATCCGAGGTCTCTTCATGGGACACGCAAGCATGCCTATAATCTCCGGTCTCTTCATGGGACACACAGGCATGCCTATAATCTCTGGTCTCTTCATGGGACACACAGGCATGCCTATAATCTCCGGTCTCTTAATGGGACACATAGGCATGCCTATAATCTCTGGTCTCTTCATGGGACACACAGGCATGCCTATAATCTCCGGTCCCTTATGGGATACACAGGCATGCCTATAATCCTAGTTTTCTTAATGGGACACACAAGCATGCCTATAATCTCCGGTCTCTTCATGGGACACAGGCATGCCTACAATCTCTCTTCTCTTCATGGGACACACAGGCATGCCTATAATCTCCAGTCTCTTCATGGGACACACAGGCATGCATATAATCTCCGGTCTCTTCAT
This sequence comes from Triturus cristatus, assembly GCF_964204655.1. Classification (NCBI taxonomy): domain Eukaryota; kingdom Metazoa; phylum Chordata; class Amphibia; order Caudata; family Salamandridae; genus Triturus; species Triturus cristatus. Next base: position 732,617,715 of record NC_140590.1, read on the forward strand.
GGGACACACAGGCATGCCTATAATCTCCGGTCTCTTCATGGAAAACACAGGCCTGCCTATAATCTGAGGTCTCTTCATGGGGCACACAGACATGCCGATAATCTCCGGTCTCTTCATGGGACACAAAGGCACGCCTATAATCTACGGTCTCTTCATGGGACACACAGTCATGCCTATACTCCGAGGTCTCTTCATGGGACACACAGACATGCCTATAATCTGAGGTCTCTTCATGGGACACCCAGGCATCCCTATAATCGGAGGTCTCTTCATGGGGCACACAGGCATGCCGATAATCTCCGGTCTCTTCATGGGACACAAAGGCATGCCTATAATCTACGGTCTCTTCATGGGACACACAGGCATGCCTATAATCTCCGGTCTCTTCATGGGACTCACAAGCATGCCTATAATCTTCGGTCTCTTCATGGGACAAACAGGCATGCCTATAATCTCCGGTCTCTTCTTGGGACACACAGGCATGCCTATAATCTCCGGTCTCTTCATGGGACACAGGGGCATGCCTATAAACTCGGTCTCTTCATGGGACGCACAGGCATGCCTATAATCCGAGTTCTCTTCATGGGACACACAGGCATGCCTATATTCTGAGATCTCTTCATGGGACACACAAGCATGCCTATAATCTCCGGTCTCTTCATGGGACACACAGGCATCCCTACAATCTCTGGTCTCTTCATGGGACACAAAGGCATGCCTATAATCTCCGGTCTCTTCATGGGACACAGAGGCATGCCTATAATCTCCGGTCTCTTCATGGGACACACAGGCATGCATATAATCTCTGGTCTCTTCATGGGACACACAGGCATGCCTATAATCTCCAGTCTCTTCATGGGACACACAGGCATACCTATAATCTCCGGTCTCTTCATGGGACACACAAGCATGCCTTTAATCTGAGGTCTCTTCATGGGACACACAGGCATGCCTATAATCTCGGTCTCTTCATGGGACACACAGGTATGCCTATAATCTCCAGTGTCTTCATGGGACACACGGCCATGTCTATAATTTCCGTTCTCTTCATGGGACACACAGGCATGCCTATAATCTCCAGTCTCTTCATGGGACACACAGGCATGCCTATTATCTCGGTCTCTTCATGGGACACACAGGCATGCCTATAATCTCGGTCTTTTCATGGGACACACAGGCATGCCTATAATCTCTGGTCTCTTAATGAGACACACAGGCATGCCTATAATCTGAGATCTCTTCATGGGGCACACAGGCATGCCGAAATCTCCGGTCTCTTCATGGGACACACAGGCATGCCTATAATCTCCGGTCTCTTCATGGGACACACAGGCATGCCTATAATCTCCAGTTTTCATGGGACACACAGGCATGCCTATAATCTCCGGTCTCTTCATGGGACACACAGGCATGCCTATAATCTCCGGTCTCTTCATGGGACACACAGGCATGCCTATAATCTCCGGTCACTTAATGGGACACTCAGGCATGCCTATAATCTCCGGTCTCTTCATGGGACACACAGGCATGCCTATAATCTCCGGTCTCTTCATGGGACACACAGGCATGCCTATAATCTCCGGTCTCTTCATGGGACACACAGGCATGCCTATAATCCTAGTTTTCTTCATGGGACACACAGGCATGCCTAAAATCCAAGGTCTCTTCATGGGACACACAGGCATGCCTATAATCCGAGGTCTCTTCATGGAACACACAGGCATGCCTATAATCCGAGGTCTCTTCATGGGGCACACAAGCATGCCTATAATCTCTGGTCTCTTCATGGGACACACAGGCATGCCTATAATCTCCGGTCTCTTCATGGGACATACAGGCATGTCTATAATTTCCGGTCTCTTAATGGGACACACAGGCATGCCTATAATCTCTGGTCTCTTCATGGGACACACATGCATGCCTATAATCTCCGGTCCCTTTATGGGACACACAGGCATGCCTATAATCCTAGTTCTCTTCATGGGACACACAGGCATGCCTATAATCTGAGGTCTCTTCATGGGACACACAAGCATGCCTATAATCTCCGGTCTCTTCATGGGACACACAGGCATGCCTACAATCTCCCGTCTCTTCATGGGACACACAGGCATGCCTATAATCTGAGGTCTCTTCATGGGACACACAAGCATGCCTATAGTCTCCGGTCTCTTCATGGGACACACAGGCATGCCTACAATCTCCCGTCTCTTCATGGGACACACAGGCATACCCATAAACCGAGGTCTCTTCACGGAACACACAGGCATGCCTATAATCTGTGGTCTCTTCATGGGACACCCAGGCATCCCTATAATCGGAGGTCTCTTCATGGGACACACAGTCATGCTGATAATCTTCGGTCTCTTCATGGGACACACAGGCATGCCTATAATCTCTGGTCTCTTCATGGGACACACAGGCATGCCTATAATCTCCGGTCTCTTCATGGGACACACAGGCATGCCTATAATCTCTGGTCTCTCCATGAGACTCACAAGCATGCCTATAATCTTCGGTCTCCATGGGACACACAGGCATGCCTATAATCTCTGGTCTCTTCATGGGACACACAGGCATGCCTATAATCTCCGGTCTCTTCATGGGACACACAGCCATGCCTATAATACGATTTCTCTTCATGGGACACACAGGCATGCCTATAATCTGAGATCTCTTCATGGGACACACAGGTATGCCTACAATCTCCGGTCTCTTCATGGGACACACAGGCATGCCTACAATCTCCGGTCTCTTCATGGGACACACAGGCATGCCTATAATCTCCGTTCTCTTCATGGGACACAGGCATGCCTATAATCTCCGGTCTCTTCATGGGACACACAGGCATGCATATAATCTCTGGTCTCTTCATGGGACACACAGGCATTCCTATAATCCGAGGTCTCTTCATGGGACACACAGACATGCCTATAATCCGAGGTCTCTTCATGGGACACACAGGCATGCCTATAATCCGAGGTCTCTTCATGGGACACGCAAGCATGCCTATAATCTCCGGTCTCTTCATGGGACACACAGGCATGCCTATAATCTCTGGTCTCTTCATGGGACACACAGGCATGCCTATAATCTCCGGTCTCTTAATGGGACACACAGGCATGCCTATAATCTCTGGTCTCTTCATGGGACACACAGGCATGCCTACAATCTCCGGTCCCTTATGGGACACACAGGCATGCCTATAATCCTAGTTTTCTTCATGGGACACACAAGCATGCCTATAATCTCCGGTCTCTTCATGGGACACACAGGCATGCCTACAATCTCCCTTCTCTTCATGGGACACACAGGCATGCCTATAATCTCCGGTCTCTTCATGGGACACACAGGCATGCCTATAATCCGAGGTCTCTTCATGGGACACACAGTCATGCCGATAATCTCCGGTCTCTTCATGGGACACACAGGCATGCCTATAATCTCTGGTCTCTTCATGGGACACACAGGCATGCCTATAATCTCTGGTCTCTTCATGGGACACACAGGCATGCCTATAATCTCTGGTCTCTTCATTAGACTCACAAGCATGCCTATAATCTTCGGTCTCCATGGGACACACAGGCATGCCTATAATCTCTGGTCTCTTCATGGGACACACAGGCATGCCTATAATCTCCGGTCTCTTCATGGGACACACAGCCATGCCTATAATATGATTTCTCTTCATGGGACACACAGGCATGCCTATAATCTCGGTCTCTTCATGGGACACACAGGCATGCCTACAATCTCCGGTCTCTTCATGGGACACACAGGCATGCCTATAATCTCCATTCTCTTCATGGGACACAGGCATGCCTATAATCTCCGGTCTCTTCATGGGACACACAGGCATGCATATAATCTCTGGACTCTTCATGGGACACACAGGCATTCCTATAATCCGAGGTCTCTTCATAGGACACACAGACATGCCTATAATCCGAGGTCTCTTCATGGGACACACAGGCATGCATATAATCTCCGGTCTCTTCATGGGACACACAGGCATGCCTATAATCTCCGGTCTCTTCATAGAACACATAGGCCTGTCTATAATCTGAGGTCTCTTAATGCGACACACAGGCATACCCATAAACCGAGGTCTCTTCGTGGGACACACAGGCATGCCTATAATCCGTGGTCTCTTCATGGGACACCCAGGCATCCCTATAATCGGAGGTCTCTTCATGGGACACACAGTCATGCCGATAATCTTCGGTCTCTTCATGGGACACACAGGCATGCCTATAATCTCCGGTCTCTTCATCGGACACACAGGCATGCATATAATCTCTGGTCTCTTCATGGGACACACAGGCATTCCTATAATCCGAGGTCTCTTCATGGGACACACAGACATGCCTATAATCCGAGGTCTCTTCATGGGACACACATGCATGCCTATAATCCGAGGTCTCTTCATGGGACACGCAAGCATGCCTATAATCTCCGGTCTCTTCATGGGACACACAGGCATGCCTATAATCTCTGGTCTCTTCATGGGACACACAGGCATGCCTATAATCTCTGGTCTCTTAATGGGACACATAGGCATGCCTATAATCTCTGGTCTCTTCATGGGACACACAGGCATGCCTATAATCTCCGGTCCCTTATGGGACACACAGGCATGCCTATAATCCTAGTTTTCTTCATGGGACACACAAGCATGCCTATAATCTCTGGTCTCTTCATGGGACACAGGCATGCCTACAATCTCTCTTCTCTTCATGGGACACACAGGCATGCCTATAATCTCCGGTCTCTTCATGGGACACACAGGCATGCCTATAATCTCTAGTCTCTTCATGGGACACACAGGCATGCATATAATCTCCGGTCTCTTCATGGGACACACAGGCATGCCTATAATCTCCGGTCTCTTCATGGAACACACAGGCCTGCCTATAATCTGAGGTCTCTTCATGGGGCACACAGACATGCCGATAATCTCCGGTCTCTTCATGGGACACAAAGGCATGCCTATAATCTACGGTCTCTTCATGGGACACACAGTCATGCCTATACTCCGAGGTCTCTTCATGGGACACACAGACATGCCTATAATCTGAGGTCTCTTCATGGGACACCCAGGCATCCCTATAATCAGAGGTCTCTTCATGGGGCACACAGGCATGCCGATAATCTCCGGTCTCTTCATGGGACACAAAGGCATGCCTATAATCTACGGTCTCTTCATGGGACACACAGGCATGCCTATAATCTCCGGTCTCTTCATGGGACTCACAAGCATGCCTATAATCTTCGGTCTCTTCATGGGACAAACAGGCATGCCTATAATTTCCGGTCTCTTCTTGGGACACACAGGCATGCCTATAATCTCCGGTCTCTTCATGGGACACAGGGGCATGCCTATAAACTCAGTCTCTTCATGGGACGCACAGGCATGCCTATAATCCGAGTTCTCTTCATGGGACACACAGGCATGCCTATATTCTGAGATCTCTTCATGGGACACACAAGCATGCCTATAATCTCCGGTCTCTTCATGGGACACACAGGCATCCCTACAATCTCTGGTCTCTTCATGGGACACAAAGGCATGCCTATAATCTCCGGTCTCTTCATGGGACACACAGGCATCCCTACAATCTCTGGTCTCTTCATGGGACACACAGGCATGCCTATAATCTCCAGTCTCTTCATGGGACACACAGGCATACCTATAATCTCCGGTCTCTTCATGGGACACACAGGCATGCCTTTAATCTGAGGTCTCTTCATGGGACACACAGGCATGCCTATAATCTCGGTCTCTTCATGGGACACACAGGCATGCCTATAATCTCCAGTGTCTTCATGGGACACACGGCCATGTCTATAATTTCCGTTCTCTTCATGGGACACACAGGCATGCCTATAATCTCCAGTCTCTTCATGGGACACACAGGCATGCCTATTATCTCGGTCTCTTCATGGGACACACAGGCATGCCTATAATCTCAGTCTTTTCATGGGACACACCGGCATGCCTATAATCTCTGGTCTCTTAATGAGACACACAGGCATGCCTATAATCTGAGATCTCTTCATGGGGCACACAGGCATGCCGTAATCTCCGGTCTCTTCATGGGACACACAGGCATGCCTATAATCTCCGGTCTCTTCATGGGACACACAGGCATGCCTATAATCTCCGGTCTCTTCATGGGACACATAGGCATGCCTATAATCTCTGGTCTCTTCATGGGACACACAGGCATGCCTATAATCTCCGGTCTCTTCATGGGACACACAGGCATGCCTATAATCTCCGGTCTCTTCATGGGACACACAGGCATGCCTATAATCTCCGGTCACTTAATGGGACACTCAGGCATGCCTATAATCTCCGGTCTCTTCATGGGACACACAGGCATGCCTATAATCTCCGGTCTCTTCATGGGACACACAGGCATGCCTATAATCTCCGGTCTCTTCATGGGACACACAGGCATGCCTATAATCCTAGTTTTCTTCATGGGACACACAGGCATGCCTAAAATCCAAGGTCTCTTCATGGGACACACAGGCATGCCTATAATCCGAGGTCTCTTCATGGAACACACAGGCATGCCTATAATCCGAGGTCTCTTCATGGGGCACACAAGCATGCCTATAATCTCCGGTCTCTTCATGGGACACACAGGCATGCCTATAATCTCCGGTCTCTTCATGGGACATACAGGCATGTCTATAATTTCCGGTCTCTTAATGGGACACACAGGCATGCCTATAATCTCTGGTCTCTTCATGGGACACACATGCATGCCTATAATCTCCGGTCCCTTTATGGGACACACAGGCATGCCTATAATCCTAGTTCTCTTCATGGGACACACAGGCATGCCTATAATCTGAGGTCTCTTCATGGGACACACAAGCATGCCTATAATCTCCGGTCTCTTCATGGGACACACAGGCATGCCTACAATCTCCCGTCTCTTCATGGGACACACAGGCATACCCATAAACCGAGGTCTCTTCATGGAACACACAGGCATGCCTATAATCTGTGGTCTCTTCATGGGACACCCAGGCATCCCTATAATCGGAGGTCTCTTCATGGGACACACAGTCATGCTGATAATCTTCGGTCTCTTCATGGGACACACAGGCATGCCTATAATCTCTGGTCTCTTCATGGGACACACAGGCATGCCTATAATCTCCGGTCTCTTCATGGGACACACAGGCATGCCTATAATCTCTGGTCTCTTCATGAGACTCACAAGCATGCCTATAAACTTCGGTCTCCATGGGACACACAGGCATGCCTATAATCTCTGGTCTCTTCATGGGACACACAGGCATGCCTATAATCTCCGGTCTCTTCATGGGACACACAGCCATGCCTATAATATGATTTCTCTTCATGGGACACACAGGCATGCCTAAAATCTGAGATCTCTTCATGGGACACACAGGTATGCCTACAATCTCCGGTCTCTTCATGGGACACACAGGCATGCCTACAATCTCCGGTCTCTTCATGGGACACACAGGCATGCCTATAATCTCCGTTCTCTTCATGGGACACAGGCATGCCTATAATCTCCGGTCTCTTCATGGGACACACAGGCATGCATATAATCTCTGGTCTCTTCATGGGACACACAGGCATTCCTATAATCCGAGGTCTCTTCATGGGACACACAGACATGCCTATAATCCGAGGTCTCTTCATGGGACACACAGGCATGCCTATAATCCGAGGTCTCTTCATGGGACATGCAAGCATGCCTATAATCTCCGGTCTCTTCATGGGACACACAGGCATGCCTATAATCTCTGGTCTCTTCATGGGACACACAGGCATGCCTATAATCTCCGGTCTCTTAATGGGACACACAGGCATGCCTATAATCTCTGGTCTCTTCATGGGACACACAGGCATGCCTATAATCTCCGGTCCCTTATGGGACACACAGGCATGCCTATAATCCTAGTTTTCTTCATGGGACACACAAGCATGCCTATAATCTCCGGTCTCTTCATGGGACACACAGGCATGCCTACAATCTCCCTTCTCTTCATGGGACACACAGGCATGCCTATAATCTCCGGTCTCTTCATGGGACACACAGGCATGCCTATAATCTCCGGTCTCTTCATGGGACACACAGGCATGCATATAATCTCCGGTCTCTTCATGGGACACACAGGCATGCCTATAATCTCTGGTCTCTTCATGGAACACACAGGCCTGCCTATAATCTGAGGTCTCTTCATGGGGCACACAGGCATGCCGATAATCTCCGGTCTCTTCATGGGACACAAAGGCATGCCTATAATCTATGGTCTCTTCATGGGACACACAGTCATGCCTATACTCCGAGGTCTCTTCATGGGACACACAGACATGCCTATAATCTGAGGTCTCTTCATGGGACACCCAGGCATCCCTATAATCGGAGGTCTCTTCATGGGGCACACAGGCATGCCGATAATCTCCGGTCTCTTCATGGGACACAAAGGCATGCCTATAATCTACGGTCTCTTCATGGGACACACAGGCATGCCTATAATCTCCGGTCTCTTCATGGGACTCACAAGCATGCCTATAATCTTCGGTCTCTTCATGGGACACACAGGCATGCCTATAATCTCCAGTCTCTTCTTGGGACACACAGGCATGCCTATAATCTCCGGTCTCTTCATGGGACACAGGGGCATGCCTATAAACTCGGTCTCTTCATGGGACGCACAGGCATGCCTATAATCCGAGTTCTCTTCATGGGACACACAGGCATGCCTATATTCTGAGATCTCTTCATGGGACACACAAGCATGCCTATAATCTCCGGTCTCTTCATGGGACACACAGGCATCCCTACAATCTCTGGTCTCTTCATGGGACACAAAGGCATGCCTATAATCTCCGGTCTCTTCATGGGACACAGAAGCATGCCTATAATCTCCGGTCTCTTCATGGGACACACAGGCATGCCTATAATCTCTGGTCTCTTCATGGGACACACAGGCATGCCTATAATCTCCAGTCTCTTCATGGGACCCACAGGCATACCTATAATCTCCGGTCTCTTCATGGGACACACAGGCATGCCTTTAATCTGAGGTCTCTTCATGGGACACACAGGCATGCCTATAATCTCGCTCTCTTCATGGGACACACAGGCATGCCTATAATCTCCGGTGTCTTCATGGGACACACGGCCATGTCTATAATTTCCGTTCTCTTCATGGGACACACAGGCATGCCTATAATCTCCAGTCTCTTCATGGGACACACAGGCATGCCTATTATCTCGGTCTCTTCATGGGACACACAGGCATGCCTATAATCTCGGTCTTTTCATGGGACACACAGGCATGCCTATAATCTCTGGTCTCTTAATGAGACACACAGGCATGCCTATAATCTGAGGTCTCTTCATGGGGCACACAGGCATGCCGAAATCTCCGGTCTCTTCATGGGAAACACAGGCATGCCTATAATCTCCGGTCCCTTCATGGGACACACAGGCTTGCCTATAATCTCTGGTCTCTTCATGGGACACAGGCATGCCTATAATCTCCAGTCTTCATGGGACACATGCATGCCTATAATCTCCAGTTTTCATGGGACACACAGGCATGCCTATAATCTCCGGTCTCTTCATGGGACACACAGGCATGCCTATAATCTCCGGTCTCTTCATGGGACACACAGGCATGCCTATAATCTCCGGTCACTTAATGGGACACTCAGGCATGCCTATAATCTCCGGTCTCTTCATGGGACACACAGGCATGCCTATAATCTCCGGTCTCTTCATGGGACACACAGGCATGCCTATAATCTCCGGTCTCTTCATGGGACACACAGGCATGCCTATAATCCTAGTTTTCTTCATGGGACACACAGGCATGCCTAAAATCCAAGGTCTCTTCATGGGACACACAGGCATGCCTATAATCTCTGGTCCCTTCATGGGACACACAGGCATGCCTATAATCCTAGTTCTCTTCATGGGACACACAGGCATGCCTATAATCTTCGGTCTCTTCATGCGACACACAAGCATGCCTATAATCTCTGGTCGCTTCATGGGATACACAGGCATGCCTATAATCTCCGGTCTCTTCATGGGACACACAGGCATGCCTGTAATCTTCGGTCTCTTCATGGGACACCCAGGCATCCCTATAATCGGAGGTCTCTTCATGGGGCACACAGGCATGCTGATAATCTCCGGTCTCTTCATGGGACACACAGGCATGCCTATAATCTCCTTTCTCTTCATAGGACACACAGGCATGCCTATAATCTTTGGTCTCTTCATGGGACACACAGGCATGCCTATAATCTCCAGTCTCTTCATGGGACACACAGGCATACCTATAATCTCCGGTCTCTTCATGGGACACACAGGCATGCCTTTAATCTGAGGTCTCTTCATGGGACACACAGGCATGCCTATAATCTCGGCCTCTTCATGGGACACACAGGCATGCCTATAATCTCCGGTGTCTTCATGGGACACACGGCCATGTCTATAATTTCCGTTCTCTTCATGGGACACACAGGCATGCCTATAATCTCCAGTCTTCATGGGACACACAGGCATGCCTATTATCTCGGTCTCTTTATGGGACACACAGGCATGCCTATAATCTCGGTCTTTTCATGGGACACACAGGCATGCCTATAATCTCTGGTCTCTTAATGAGACTCACAAGCATTCCTATAATCTTCGGTCTCCATGGGACACACAGGCATGCCTATAATCTCTGGTCTCTTCATGGGACACACAGGCATGCCTATAATCTCTGGTCTCTTCATGGGACACACAGCCATGCCTATAATACGATTTCTCTTCATGGGACACACAGGCATGCCTATAATCTGAGATCTCTTCATGGGACACACAGGTATGCCTACAATCTCCGGTCTCTTCATGGGACACACAGGCATGCCTACAATCTCCGGTCTCTTCATGGGACACACAGGCATGCCTATAATCTCCGTTCTCTTCATGGGACACAGGCATGCCTATAATCTCCGGTCTCTTCATGGGACACACAGGCATGCATATAATCTCTGGACTCTTCATGGGACACACAGGCATTCCTATAATCCGAGGTCTCTTCATGGGACACACAGACATGCCTATATTCCAAGGTCTCTTCATGGGACACACAGGCATGCCTATAATCCGAGGTCTCTTCATGGGACACGCAAGCATGCCTATAATCTCCGGTCTCTTCATGGGACACACAGGCATGCCTATAATCTCTGGTCTCTTCATGGGACACACAGGCATGCCTACAATCTCCCTTCCCTTCATGGGACACACAGGCATGCCTATAATCTCCGGTCTCTTCATGGGACACACAGGCATGCCTATAATCTCCTGTCTCTTCATGGGACACACAGGCATGCATATAATCTCCGATCTCTTCATGGGACACACAGGCATGCCTATAATCTCCGGTCTCTTCATGGAACACACAGGCCTGCCTATAATCTGAGGTCTCTTCATGGGACACACAGTCATGCCTATAATCCGAGGTCTCTTCATGGGACACACAGACATGCCCATAATCTGAGGTCTCTTCATGGGACACCCAGGCATCCCTATAATCGGAGGTCTCTTCATGGGGCACACAGGCATGCCGATAATCTCCGGTCTCTTCATGGGACACAAAGGCATGCCTATAATCTACGGTCTCTTCATGGGACACACAGGCATGCCTATAATCTCCGGTCTCTTCATGGGACTCACAAGCATGCCTATAATCTTCGGTCTCTTCATGGGACACACAGGCATGCCTATAATCTCCGGTCCCTTCTTGGGACACACAGGCATGCCTATAATCTCCGGTCTCTTCATGGGACACACAGGCATGCCTATAATCTGAGGTCTCTTCATGGGACACAGGGGCATGCCTATAAACTCGGTCTCTTCATGGGACGCACAGGCATGCCTATAATCCGAGTTCTCTTCATGGGACACACAGGCATGCCTATATTCTGAGATCTCTTCATGGGACACACAAGCATGCCTATAATCTCCGGTCTCTTCATGGGACACACAGGCATCCCTACAATCTCTGGTCTCTTCATGGGACACAAAGGCATGCCTATAATCTCTGGTCTCTTCATGGGACACACAGGCATGCCTATAATCTCCGGTCTCTTCATGGGACACACAGGCATGCCTATAATCTTTGGTCTCTTCATGGGACATACAGGCATGCCTATAATCTCCAGTCTCTTCATGGGACACACAGGCATACCTATAATCTCCGGTCTCTTCATGGGACACACAGGCATGCCTTTAATCTGAGGTCTCTTTATGGGACACACAGGCATGCCTATAATCTCGGCCTCTTCATGGGACACACAGGCATGCCTATAATCTCCGGTGTCTTCATGGGACACACGGCCATGTCTATAATTTCCGTTCTCTTCATGGGACACACAGGCATGCCTATAATCTCCAGTCTTCATGGGACACACAGGCATGCCTATTATCTCGGTCTCTTCATGGGACACACAGGCATGCCTATAATCTCGGTCTTTTCATGGGACACACAGGCATGCCTATAATCTCTGGTCTCTTAATGAGACTCACAAGCATTCCTATAATCTTCGGTCTCCATGGGACACACAGGCATGCCTATAATCTCTGGTCTCTTCATGGGACACACAGGCATGCCTATAATCTCTGGTCTCTTCATGGGACACACAGCCATGCCTATAATACGATTTCTCTTCATGGGACACACAGGCATGCCTATAATCTGAGATCTCTTCATGGGACACACAGGTATGCCTACAATCTCCGGTCTCTTCATGGGACACACAGGCATGCCTACAATCTCCGGTCTCTTCATGGGACACACAGGCATGCCTATAATCTCCGTTCTCTTCATGGGACACAGGCATGCCTATAATCTCCGGTCTCTTCATGGGACACACAGGCATGCATATAATCTCTGGACTCTTCATGGGACACACAGGCATTCCTATAATCCGAGGTCTCTTCATGGGACACACAGACATGCCTATATTCCAAGGTCTCTTCATGGGACACACAGGCATGCCTATAATCCGAGGTCTCTTCATGGGACACGCAAGCATGCCTATAATCTCCGGTCTCTTCATGGGACACACAGGCATGCCTATAATCTCTGGTCTCTTCATGGGACACACAGGCATGCCTATAATCTCCGGTCTCTTCATGGGACACACAGGCATGCCTACAATCTCCCTTCTCTTCATGGGACACACAGGCATGCCTATAATCTCCGGTCTCTTCATGGGACACACAGGCATGCCTATAATCTCCGGTCTCTTCATGGGACACACAGGCATGCATATAATCTCCGGTCTCTTCATGGGACACACAGGCATGCCTATAATCTCCAGTCTCTTCATGGAACACACAGGCCTGCCTATAATCTGAGGTCTCTTCATGGGACACACAGTCATGCCTATAATCCGAGGTCTCTTCATGGGACACACAGACATGCCTATAATCTGAGGTCTCTTCATGGGACACCCAGGCATCCCTATAATCGGAGGTCTCTTCATGGGGCACACAGGCATGCCGATAATCTCCGGTCTCTTCATGGGACACAAAGGCATGCCTATAATCTACGGTCTCTTCATGGGACACATAGGCATGCCTATAATCTCCGGTCTCTTCATGGGACTCACAAGCATGCCTATAATCTTCGGTCTCTTCATGGGACACACTGGCATGGCTATAATCTCCGGTCTCTTCTTGGGACACACAGGCATGCCTATAATCTCCAGTCTCTTCATGGGACACACAGGCATGCCTATAATCCGAGGTCTCTTCATGGGACACAGGGGCATGCCTATAAACTCGGTCTCTTCATGGGACGCACAGGAATGCCTATAATCCGAGTTCTCTTCATGGGACACACAGGCATGCCTATATTCTGAGATCTCTTCATGGGACACACAAGCATGCCTATAATCTCCGGTCTCTTCATGGGACACACAGGCATCCCTACAATCTCTGGTCTCTTCATGGGACACAAAGGCATGCCTATAATCTCCGGTCTCTTCATGGGACACACAGGCATGCCTATAATCTCGGGTCACTTCATGGGACACACAGGCATGCCTATAATCTCTGGTCTCTTCATGGGACACACAGGCATGCCTATAATCTCCAGTCTCTTCATGGGACACACAGGCATACCTATAATCTCCGGTCTCTTCATGGGACACACAGGCATGCCTTTAATCTGAGGTCTCTTCATGGGACACACAGGCATGCCTATAATCTCCAGTCTCTTCATGGGACACACAGGCATACCTATAATCTCCGGTCTCTTCATGGAACACACAGGCCTGCCTATAATCTGAGGTCTCTTCATGGGACACACAGTCATGCCTATAATCCGAGGTCTCTTCATGGGACACACAGACATGCCTATAATCTGAGGTCTCTTCATGGGACACCCAGGCATCCCTATAATCGGAGGTCTCTTCATGGGGCACACAGGCATGCCGATAATCTCCGGTCTCTTCATGGGACACAAAGGCATGCCTATAATCTACGGTCTCTTCATGGGACACACAGGCATGCCTATAATCTCCGGTCTCTTCATGGGACTCACAAGCATGCCTATAATCTTCGGTCTCTTCATGGGACACACAGGCATACCTATAATCTCCGGTCTCTTCATGGGACACACAGGCATGCCTATAATCTCCGGTGTCTTCATGGGACACATGGCCATGTCTATAATTTCCGTTCTCTTCATGGGACACACAGGCATGCCTATAATCTCCAGTCTTCATGGGACACACAGGCATGCCTATTATCTCGGTCTCTTCATGGGACACACAGGCATGCCTATAATCTCGGTCTCTTCATGGGACACACAGGCATGCCTATAATCTCTGGTCTCTTAATGAGACTCACAAGCATTCCTATAATCTTCGGTCTCCATGGGACACACAGGCATGCCTATAATCTCTGGTCTCTTCATGGGACACACAGGCATGCCTATAATCTCTGGTCTCTTCATGGGACACACAGCCATGCCTATAATACGATTTCTCTTCATGGGACACACAGGCATGCCTATAATCTGAGATCTCTTCATGGGACACACAGGTATGCCTACAATCTCCGGTTTCTTCATGGGACACACAGGCATGCCTACAATCTCCGGTCTCTTCATGGGACACACAGGCATGCCTATAATCTCTGTTCTCTTCATGGGACACAGGCATGCCTATAATCTCCGGTCTCTTCATGGGACACACAGGCCTGCATATAATCTCTGGACTCTTCATGGGACACACAGGCATTCCTATAATCCGAGGTCTCTTCATGGGACACACAGACATGCCTATATTCCAAGGTCTCTTCATGGGACACACAGGCATGCCTATAATCCGAGGTCTCTTCATGGGACACGCAAGCATGCCTATAATCTCCGGTCTCTTCATGGGACACACAGGCATGCCTATAATCTCTGGTCTCTTCATGGGACACACAGGCATGCCTATAATCTCCGGTCTCTTAATGGGACACACAGGCATGCCTATAATCTCTGGTCTCTTCATGGGACACACAGGCATGCCTATAATCTCCGGTCCCTTATGGGACACACAGGCATGCCTATAATCCTAGTTTTCTTCATGGGACACACAAGCATGCCTATAATCTCTGGTCTCTTCATGGGACACACAGGCATGCCTACAATCTCCCTTCTCTTCATGGGACACACAGGCATGCCTATAATCTCCGGTCTCTTCATGGGACACACAGGCATGCCTATAATCTCCGGTCTCTTCATGGGACACACAGGCATGCATATAATCTCCGGTCTCTTCATGGGACACACAGGCATGCCTATAATCTCCAGTCTCTTCATGGAACACACAGGCCTGCCTATAATCTGAGGTCTCTTCATGGGACACACAGTCATGCCTATAATCCGAGGTCTCTTCATGGGACACACAGACATGCCTATAATCTGAGGTCTCTTCATGGGACACCCAGGCATCCCTATAATCGGAGGTCTCTTCATGGGGCACACAGGCATGCCGATAATCTCCGGTCTCTTCATGGGACACAAAGGCATGCCTATAATCTACGGTCTCTTCATGGGACACACAGGCATGCCTATAATCTCCGGTCTCTTCATGGGACTCACAAGCATGCCTATAATCTTCGGTCTCTTCATGGGACACACTGGCATGGCTATAATCTCCGGTCTCTTCTTGGGACACACAGGCATGCCTATAATCTCCAGTCTCTTCATGGGACACACAGGCATGCCTATAATCCGAGGTCTCTTCATGGGACACAGGGGCATGCCTATAAACTCGGTCTCTTCATGGGACGCACAGGAATGCCTATAATCCGAGTTCTCTTCATGGGACACACAGGCATGCCTATATTCTGAGATCTCTTCATGGGACACACAAGCATGCCTATAATCTCCGGTCTCTTCATGGGACACACAGGCATCCCTACAATCTCTGGTCTCTTCATGGGACACAAAGGCATGCCTATAATCTCCGGTCTCTTCATGGGACACACAGGCATGCCTGTAATCTCCGGTCACTTCATGGGACACACAGGCATGCCTATAATCTCTGGTCTCTTCATGGGACACACAGGCATGCCTATAATCTCCAGTCTCTTCATGGGACACACAGGCATACCTATAATCTCCGGTCTCTTCATGGGACACACAGGCATGCCTTTAATCTGAGGTCTCTTCATGGGACACACAGGCATGCCTATAATCTCGGTCTCTTCATGGGACACACAGGCATGCCTATAATCTCCGGTGTCTTCATGGGACACATGGCCATGTCTATAATTTCCGTTCTCTTCATGGGACACACAGGCATGCCTATAATCTCCAGTCTTCATGGGACACACAGGCATGCCTATTATCTCGGTCTCTTCATGGGACACACAGGCATGCCTATAATCTCGGTCTTTTCATGGGACACACAGGCATGCCTATAATCTCTGGTCTCTTAATGAGACACACAGGCATGCCTATAATCTGAGGTCTCTTCATGGGGCACACAGGCATGCCGAAATCTCCGGTCTCTTCATGGGACACACAGGCATGCCTATAATCTCCGGTCTCTTCATGGGACACACAGGCTTGCCTATAATCTCCAGTCTTCATGGGACACAGGCATGCCTATAATCTCCAGTTTTCATGGGACACACAGGCATGCCTATAATCTCCGGTCTCTTCATGGGACACACAGGCATGCCTATAATCTCTGGTCTCTTAATGAGACTCACAAGCATTCCTATAATCTTCAGTCTCCATGGGACACACAGGCATGCCTATAATCTCTGGTCTCTTCATGGGACACACAGGCATGCCTATAATCTCTGGTCTCTTCATGGGACACACAGCCATGCCTATAATACGATTTCTCTTCATGGGACACACAGGCATGCCTATAATCTGAGATCTCTTCATGGGACACACAGGTATGCCTACAATCTCCGGTCTCTTCATGGGACACACAGGCATGCCTACAATCTCCGGTCTCTTCATGGGACACACAGGCATGCCTATAATCTCCGTTCTCTTCATGGGACACAGGCATGCCTATAATCTCCGGTCTCTTCATGGGACACACAGGCATGCATATAATCTCTGGACTCTTCATGGGACACACAGGCATTCCTATAATCCGAGGTCTCTTCATGGGACACACAGACATGCCTATATTCCAAGGTCTCTTCATGGGACACACAGGCATGCCTATAATCCGAGGTCTCTTCATGGGACACGCAAGCATGCCTATAATCTCCGGTCTTCATGGGACACACAGGCATGCCTATAATACGATTTCTCTTCATGGGACACACAGGCATGCCTATAATCTGAGATCTCTTCATGGGACACACAGGTATGCCTATAATACGATTTCTCTTCATGGGACACACAGGCATGCCTATAATCTGAGATCTCTTCATGGGACACACAGGTATGCCTACAATACGATTTCTCTTCATGGGACACACAGGCATGCCTATAATCTCTGGTCTCTTCATGGGACACACAGCCATGCCTATAATACGATTTCTCTTCATGGGACACACAGGCATGCCTATAATCTCTGGTCTCTTCATGGGACACACAGCCATGCCTATAATACGATTTCTCTTCATGGGACACACAGGCATGCCTATAATCTGAGATCTCTTCATGGGACACACAGGTATGCCTACAATCTCCGGTCTCTTCATGGGACACACAGGCATGCCTACAATCTCCGGTCTCTTCATGGGACACACAGGCATGCCTATAATCTCCGTTCTCTTCATGGGACACAGGCATGTCTATAATTTCCGTTCTCTTCATGGGACACACAGGCATGCCTATAATCTCCAGTCTTCATGGGACACACAGGCATGCCTATTATCTCGGTCTCTTCATGGGACACACAGGCATGCCTATAATCTCGGTCTTTTCATGGGACACACAGGCATGCCTATAATCTCTGGTCTCTTAATGAGACACACAGGCATGCCTATAATCTGAGGTCTCTTCATGGGGCACACAGGCATGCCAAAATCTCCGGTCTCTTCATGGGACACACAGGCATGCCTATAATCTCCGGTCTCTTCATGGGACACACAGGCTTGCCTATAATCTCCGGTCACTTCATGGGACACAAGCATGCCTATAATCTCCAGTCTTCATGGGACACAGGCATGCCTATAATCTCCAGTTTTCATGGGACACACAGGCATGCCTATAATCTCCGGTCTCTTCATGGTACACACAGGCATGCCTATAATCTCCGGACTCTTCATGGGACACACAGGCATTCCTATAATCCGAGGTCTCTTCATGGGACACACAGACATGCCTATAATCCGAGGTCTCTTCATGGGACACACAGGCATGCCTATAATCCGAGGTCTCTTCATGGGACACGCAAGCATGCCTATAATCTCCGGTCTCTTCATGGGACACACAGGCATGCCTATAATCTCTGGTCTCTTCATGGGATACACAGGCATGCCTATAATCTCCGGTCTCTTAATGGGACACACAGGCATGCCTATAATCTCTGGTCTCTTCATGGGACACACAGGCATGCCTATAATCTCCGGTCCCTTATGGGACACACAGGCATGCCTATAATCCTAGTTTTCTTCATGGGACACACAAGCATGCCTATAATCTCCGGTCTCTTCATGGGACACACAGGCATGCCTACAATCTCCCTTCTCTTCATGGGACACACAGGCATGCCTATAATCTCCGGTCTCTTCATGGGACACACAGGCATGCCTATAATCTCCGGTCTCTTCATGGGACACACAGGCATGCATATAATCTCCGGTCTCTTCATGGGACACACAGGCATGCCTATAATCTCCGGTCTCTTCATGGAACACACAGGCCTGCCTATAATCTGAGGTCTCTTCATGGGACACACAGTCATGCCTATAATCCGAGGTCTCTTCATGGGACACACAGACATGCCTATAATCTGAGGTCTCTTCATGGGACACCCAGGCATCCCTATAATCGGAGGTCTCTTCATGGGGCACACAGGCATGCCGATAATCTCCGGTCTCTTCATGGGACACAAAGGCATGCCTATAATCTACGGTCTCTTCATGGGACACACAGGCATGCCTATAATCTCCGGTCTCTTCATGGGACTCACAAGCATGCCTATAATCTTCAGTCTCTTCATGGGACACACAGGCATGCCTATAATCTCCGGTCTCTTCTTGGGACACACAGGCATGCCTATAATCTCCGGTCTCTTCATGGGACACACAGGCATGCCTATAATCCGAGGTCTCTTCATGGGACACAGGGGCATGCCTATAAACTCGGTCTCTTCATGGGACGCACAGGCATGCCTATAATCCGAGTTCTCTTCATGGGACACACAGGCATGCCTATATTCTGAGCTCTCTTCATGGGACACACAAGCATGCCTATAATCTCCGGTCTCTTCATGGGACACACAGGCATCCCTACAATCTCTGGTCTCTTCATGGGACACAAAGGCATGCCTATAATCTCCGGTCTCTTCATGGGACACACAGGCATGCCTATAATCTCCGGTCTCTTCATGGGACACACAGGCATGCCTATAATCTTTGGTCTCTTCATGGGACACACAGGCATGCCTATAATCTCCAGTCTCTTCATGGGACACACAGGCATACCTATAATCTCCGGTCTCTTCATGGGACACACAGGCATGCCTTTAATCTGAGGTCTCTTCATGGGACACACAGGCATGCCTATAATCTTGGCCTCTTCATGGGACACACAGGCATGCCTATAATCTCCGGTGTCTTCATGGGACACACGGCCATGTCTATAATTTCCGTTCTCTTCATGGGACACACAGGCATGCCTATAATCTCCAGTCTTCATGGGACACACAGGCATGCCTATTATCTCGGTCTCTTCATGGGACACACAGGCATGCCTATAATCTCAGTCTTTTCATGGGACACACAGGCATGCCTATAATCTCTGGTCTCTTAATGAGACACACAGGCATGCCTATAATCTGAGGTCTCTTCATGGGGCACACAGGCATGCCGAAATCTCCGGTCTCTTCATGGGACACACAGGCATGCCTATAATCTCCGGTCTCTTCATGGGACACACAGGCTTGCCTATAATCTCCGGTCTCTTCATGGGACACAAGCATGCCTATAATCTCCAGTCTTCATGGGACACAGGCATGCCTATAATCTCCAGTTTTCATGGGACACACAGGCATGCCTATAATCTCCGGTCTCTTCATGGGACACACAGGCATGCCTATAATCTCCGGTCACTTAATGGGACACTAAGGCATGCCTATAATCTCCGGTCTCTTCATGGGACACACAGGCATGCCTATAATCTCCGGTCTCTTCATGGGACACACAGGCATGCCTATAATCTCCGGTCTCTTCATGGGACACACAGGCATGCCTATAATCCTAGTTTTCTTCATGGGACACACAGGCATGCCTAAAATCCAAGGTCTCTTCATGGGACACACAGGCATGCCTATAATCTCTGGTCCCTTCATGGGACACACAGGCATGCCTATAATCCTAGTTCTCTTCATGGGACACACAGGCATGCCTATAATCTTCGGTCTCTTCATGCGACACACAAGCATGCCTATAATCTCCGGTCTCTTCATGGGACACAAGCATGCCTATAATCTCCAGTCTTCATGGGACACAGGCATGCCTATAATCTCCAGTTTTCATGGGACACACAGGCATGCCTATAATCTCCGGTCTCTTCATGGGACACACAGGCATGCCTATAATCTCCGGTCACTTAATGGGACACTAAGGCATGCCTATAATCTCCGGTCTCTTCATGGGACACACAGGCATGCCTATAATCTCCGGTCTCTTCATGGGACACACAGGCATGCCTATAATCTCCGGTCTCTTCATGGGACACACAGGCATGCCTATTATCTCCGGTCTCTTCATGGGACACACAGGCATGCCTATAATCTCCGGTCTCTTCATGAGACTCACAAGCATGCCTATAATATTCGGTCTCTTCATGGGACACACAGGCATGCCTATAATCTCTGGTCTCTTCATGGGACACACAGGCATGCCTATAATCTCTGTGCTCTCTTCATGGGACACACAGCCATGCCTATAATCCGAGTTCTCTTCATGAGACACACAGGCATGCCTATAATCCGAGATCTCTTCATGGGACACACAAGCATGCCTATAATCTCCGGTCTCTTCATGGGACACACAGGCATGCCTACAATCTCCAGTCTCTTCATGGGACACACAGGCATGCCTATAATCTCCGTTCTCTTCATGGGACATACGCATGCCTATAATCTCCAGTCTCTTCATGGGACACACAGGCATGCATATAATCTCTGGTCTCTTCATGGGACACACAGGCATTCCTATAATCTGAGGTCTCTTCATGGAACACACAGGCCTGCCTATAATCCAAGGACTCTTCATGGGACACACAGGCATGCCTATAATCTGAGGTCTCTTCATGGGACACACAGACATGCCTATAAACCGAGGTCTCTTCATTGGACACACAGGCATGCCTATAATCCGAGGTCTCTTCATGGGACACACAAGCATGCCTATAATCCGAGGTCTCTTCATGGGACACACAGGCATGCCTATAATCTCCGGTCTCTTCATGGGACACACAGGCATGCCTATAATCTCCGGTCTCTTAATGGGACACACAGGCATGCCTATAATCTCTGGTCTCTTCATGGGACACACAAGCATGCCTATAATCCGAGGTCTCTTCATGGGACACACAGGCATGCCTATAATCTCCGGTCTCTTCATGGGACACACAGGCATGCCTATAATCTCCGGTCTCTTAATGGGACACACAGGCATGCCTATAATCTCTGGTCTCTTCATGGGACACACAGGCATGCCTATAATCTCCGGTCCCTTCATGGGACACACAGGCATGCCTATAATCCTAGTTCTCTTCATGGGACAAACAGGCATGCCTATAATCTGAGGTCTCTTCATGGGACACACAAGCATGCCTATAATCTCCGGTCTCTTCATGGGACACACAGGCATGCCTACAATCTCCCGTCACTTCATGGGACACACAGGCATGCCTATAATCTCCGGTCTCTTCATGGGACACACAGGCATGCCTATAATCTCCGGTCTCTTCATGGGACACACAGGCATGCCTATAATCTCCGGTCTCTTCATGGAACACACAGGCCTGTCTATAATCTGAGGTCTCTTCATGGGACACACAGGCATGCCCATAATCCGAGGTCTCTTCGTGGGACACAGACATGCCTATAATCCGTGGTCTCTTCATGGGACACCCAGGCATCCCTATAATTGGAGGTCTCTTCATGGGGCACACAGGCATGCCGATAATCTCCAGTCTCTTCAGGGGACACACAGGCATGCCTATAATCTCCAGTCTCTTCATCGGACACACAGGCATGCCTATAATCTCTGGTCTCTTCATGGGACACACAAGCATGCCGATAATCTCAGGTCTCTTCATGGGACACAGAGGCATGCCTACAATCTCCCGTCTCTTCATGGGACACACAGGCATGCCTATAATCTCCGGTCTCTTCATGGGACACACAGGCATGCCTATAATCTCTGGTCTCTTCATGGGACACACAGGCATGCATATAATCTCCGGTCTCTTCATGGAACACACAGGCCTGTCTATAATCTGAGGTCTCTTCATGGGACACACAGGCATGCCCATATTCCGAGGTCTCTTCGTGGGACACACAAACATGCCTATAATCCGCAGTCTCTTCATGGGACACCCAGGCATCCCTATAATTGGAGGTCTCTTCATGGGGCACACAGGCATGCCGATAATCTCCGGTCTCTTCTTGGGACTCACAGGCATGCCTATAATCTCCGGTCTCTTCATCGGACACACAGGCATGCCTATAATCTCTGGTCTCTTCATGGGACACACAAGCATGCCTATAATCTCCGGTCTCTTCATGGGACACACAGGCATGCCTACAGTCTCCCGTCTCTTCATGGGACACACAGGCATGCCTATAATCTCTGGTCTCTTCATGGGACACACAGGCATGCCTATAATCTCCGGTCTCTTATTGGGACACACAGGCATGCCTATAATCCGAGTTCTTTTCATGGGACACACAGGCATGCCTATAATCTGAGATCTCTTCATGGGAACCACAAGCATGCCTATAATCTCCAGTCTCTTCATGGGACACACAGACATGCCTATAATCTCCGTTCTCTTCATGGGACACAGGCATGCCTATAATCTCCGGTCTCTTCATGGGACACACAGGCATGCATATAATCTCTGGTCTCTTCATGGGACACACAGGCATTCCTATAATCCAAGGTCTCTTCATGGGACACACAGGCATGCCTATAATCTCCGGTTTCTTCATGGGACACACAGGCATGCCTATAATCCGAGGTCTCTTCATGGGACACACAAGCATGCCTATAATCCGAGGTCTCTTCATGGGACACACAGGCATGCCTATAATCTCTGGTCTCTTCATGGGACACACAGGCATGCCTATAATCTCCGGTCTCTTAATGGAACACACAGGCATGCCTATAATCTCTGGTCTCTTCATGGGACATACAGGCATGCCTATAATCTCCGGTCCCTTCATGGGACACACAGGCATGCCTATAATCCTAGTTCTCTTCATGGGACACACAGGCATGCCTATAATCTGAGGTCTCTTCATGGGACACACAAGCATGCCTATAATCTCCGGTCTCTTCATGGGACACACAGGCATGCCCACAATCTCCCATCTCTTCATGGGACACACAGGCATGCCTATAATCGCCGGTCTCTTCATGGGACACACAGGCATGCCTATTATCTCGGTCTCTTCATGGGACACACAGGCATGCCTATAATCTCTGGTCTCTTAATGAGACACACAGGCATGCCTATAATCTGAGGTCTCTTCATGGGGCACACAGGCATGCCGAAATCTCCGGTCTCTTCATGGGACACACAGGCATGCCTATAATCTCCGGTCTCTTCATGGGACACACAGGCTTGCCTATAATCTCCAGTCTTCATGGGACACAGGCATGCCTATAATCTCCAGTTTTCATGGGACACACAGGCATGCCTATAATCTCCGGTCTCTTCATGGGACACACAGGCATGCCTATAATCTCTGGTCTCTTAATGAGACTCACAAGCATTCCTAAAATCTTCGGTCTCCATGGGACACACAGGCATGCCTATAATCTCTGGTCTCTTCATGGGACACACAGGCATGCCTATAATCTCTGGTCTCTTCATAGGACACACAGCCATGCCTATAATACGATTTCTCTTCATGGGACACACAGGCATGCCTATAATCTGAGATCTCTTCATGGGACACACAGGTATGCCTACAATCTCCGGTCTCTTCATGGGACACACAGGCATGCCTACAATCTCCGGTCTCTTCATGGGACACACAGGCATGCCTATAATCTCCGTTCTCTTCATGGGACACAGGCATGCCTATAATCTCCGGTCTCTTCATGGGACACACAGGCATGCATATAATCTCTGGACTCTTCATGGGACACACAGGCATTCCTATAATCCGAGGTCTCTTCATGGGACACACAGACATGCCTATATTCCAAGGTCTCTTCATGGGACACACAGGCATGCCTATAATCCGAGGTCTCTTCATGGGACACGCAAGCATGCCTATAATCTCCGGTCTCTTCATGGGACACACAGGCATGCCTATAATCTCTGGTCTCTTCATGGGACACACAGGCATGCCTATAATCTCCGGTCTCTTAATGGGACACACAGGCATGCCTATAATCTCTGGTCTCTTCATGGGACACACAGGCATGCATATAATCTCCGGTCCCTTATGGGACACACAGGCATGCCTATAATCCTAGTTTTCTTCATGGGACACACAAGCATGCCTATAATCTCTGGTCTCTTCATGGGACACACAGGCATGCCTACAATCTCCCTTCTCTTCATAGGACACACAGGCATGCCTATAATCTCCGGTCTCTTCATGGGACACACAGGCATGCCTATAATCTCCGGTCTCTTCATGGGACACACAGGCATGCATATAATCTCCGGTCTCTTCATGGGACACACAGGCATGCCTATAATCTCCAGTCTCTTCATGGAACACACAGGCCTGCCTATAATCTGAGGTCTCTTCATGGGACACACAGTCATGCCTATAATCCAAGGTCTCTTCATGGGACACACAGACATGCCTATAATCTGAGGTCTCTTCATGGGACACCCAGGCATCCCTATAATCGGAGGTCTCTTCATGGGGCACACAGGCATGCCGATAATCTCCGGTCTCTTCATGGGACACAAAGGCATGCCTATAATCTACGGTCTCTTCATGGGACACACAGGCATGCCTATAATCTACGGTCTCTTCATGGGACTCACAAGCATGCCTATAATCTTCGGTCTCTTCATGGGACACACTGGCATGGCTATAATCTCCGGTCTCTTCTTGGGACACACAGGCATGCCTATAATCTCCAGTCTCTTCATGGGACACACAGGCATGCCTATAATCCGAGGTCTCTTCATGGGACACAGGGGCATGCCTATAAACTCGGTCTCTTCATGGGACGCACAGGAATGCCTATAATCCGAGTTCTCTTCATGGGACACACAGGCATGCCTATATTCTGAGATCTCTTCATGGGACACACAAGCATGCCTATAATCTCCGGTCTCTTCATGGGACACACAGGCATCCCTACAATCTCTGGTCTCTTCATGGGACACAAAGGCATGCCTATAATCTCCGGTCTCTTCATGGGACACACAGGCATGCCTATAATCTCCGGTCACTTCATGGGACACACAGGCATGCCTATAATCTCTGGTCTCTTCATGGGACACACAGGCATGCCTATAATCTCCAGTCTCTTCATGGGACACACAGGCATACCTATAATCTCCGGTCTCTTCATGGGACACACAGGCATGCCTTTAATCTGAGGTCTTCATGGGACACACAGGCATGCCTATAATCTCGGTCTCTTCATGGGACACACAGGCATGCCTATAATCTCCGGTGTCTTCATGGGACACATGGCCATGTCTATAATTTCCGTTCTCTTCATGGGACACACAGGCATGCCTATAATCTCCAGTCTTCATGGGACACACAGGCATGCCTATTATCTCGGTCTCTTCATGGGACACACAGGCATGCCTATAATCTCGGTCTTTTCATGGGACACACAGGCATGCCTATAATCTCTGGTCTCTTAATGAGACACACAGGCATGCCTATAATCTGAGGTCTCTTCATGGGGCACACAGGCATGCCAAAATCTCCGGTCTCTTCATGGGACACACAGGCATGCCTATAATCTCCGGTCTCTTCATGGGACACACAGGCTTGCCTATAATCTCCGGTCTCTTCATGGGACACAAGCATGCCTATAATCTCCAGTCTTCATGGGACACAGGCATGCCTATAATCTCCAGTTTTCATGGGACACACAGGCATGCCTATAATCTCCAGTCTCTTCATGGGACACACAGGCATGCCTATAATCTCCGGACTCTTCATGGGACACACAGGCATTCCTATAATCCGAGGTCTCTTCATAGGACACACAGACATGCCTATAATCCGAGGTCTCTTCATGGGACACACAGGCATGCCTATAATCCGAGGTCTCTTCATGGGACACGCAAGCATGCCTATAATCTCCGGTCTCTTCATGGGACACACAGGCATGCCTATAATCTCTGGTCTCTTCATGGGATACACAGGCATGCCTATAATCTCCGGTCTCTTAATGGGACACACAGGCATGCCTATAATCTCTGGTCTCTTCATGGGACACACAGGCATGCCTATAATCTCCGGTCCCTTATGGGACACACAGGCATGCCTATAATCCTAGTTTTCTTCATGGGACACACAAGCATGCCTATAATCTCCGGTCTCTTCATGGGACACACAGGCATGCCTATAATCTCCCTTCTTTTCATGGGACACACAGGCATGCCTATAATCTCCGGTCTCTTCATGGGACACACAGGCATGCCTATAATCTCCGGTCTCTTCATGGGACACACAGGCATGCATATAATCTCCGGTCTCTTCATGGGACACACAGGCATGCCTATAATCTCCGGTCTCTTCATGGAACACACAGGCGTGCCTATAATCTGAGGTCTCTTCATGGGACACACAGTCATGCCTATAATCCGAGGTCTCTTCATGGGACACACAGACATGCCTATAATCTGAGGTCTCTTCATGGGACACCCAGGCATCCCTATAATCGGAGGTCTCTTCATGGGGCACACAGGCATGCCTATAATCTCCGGTCTCTTCATGGGACACACAGGCATGCCTATAATCTGAGGTCTCTTCATGGGACACAGGGGCATGCCTATAAACTCGGTCTCTTCATGGGACGCACAGGCATGCCTATAATCCGAGTTCTCTTCATGGGACACACAGGCATGCCTATATTCTGAGATCTCTTCATGGGACACACAAGCATGCCTATAATCTCCGGTCTCTTCATGGGACACACAGGCATCCCTACAATCTCTGGTCTCTTCATGGGACACAAAGGCATGCCTATAATCTCCGGTCTCTTCATGGGACACACAGGCATGCCTATAATCTCCGGTCTCTTCATGGGACACACAGGCATGCCTATAATCTTTGGTCTCTTCATGGGACACACAGGCATGCCTATAATCTCCAGTCTCTTCATGGGACACACAGGCATACCTATAATCTCCGGTCTCTTCATGGGACACACAGGCATGCCTTTAATCTGAGGTCTCTTCATGGGACACACAGGCATGCCTATAATCTCGGCCTCTTCATGGGACACACAGGCATGCCTATAATCTCCGGTGTCTTCATGGGACACACGGCCATGTCTATAATTTCCGTTCTCTTCATGGGACACACAGGCATGCCTATAATCTCCAGTCTTCATGGGACACACAGGCATGCCTATTATCTCGGTCTCTTCATGGGACACACAGGCATGCCTATAATCTCAGTCTTTTCATGGGACACACAGGCATGCCTATAATCTCTGGTCTCTTAATGAGACACACAGGCATGCCTATAATCTCAGGTCTCTTCATGGGGCACACAGGCATGCCGAAATCTCCGGTCTCTTCATGGGACACACAGGCATGCCTGTAATCTCCGGTCTCTTCATGGGACACACAGGCTTGCCTATAATCTCCGGTCTCTTCATGGGACACAAGCATGCCTGTAATCTCCAGTCTTCATGGGACACAGGCATGCCTATAATCTCCAGTTTTCATGGGACACACAGGCATGCCTATAATCTCTGGTCTCTTCATGGGACACACAGGCATGCCTATAATCTCCGGTCACTTAATGGGACACTAAGGCATGCCTATAATCTCCGGTCTCTTCATGGGACACACAGGCATGCCTATAATCTCCGGTCTCTTCATGGGACACACAGGCATGCCTATAATCTCCGGTCTCTTCATGGGACACACAGGCATGCCTATAATCCTAGTTTTCTTCATGGGACACACAGGCATGCCTAAAATCCAAGGTCTCTTCATGGGACACACAGGCATGCCTATAATCTCTGGTCCCTTCATGGGACACACAGGCATGCCTATAATCCTAGTTCTCTTCATGGGACACACAGGCATGCCTATAATCTTCGGTCTCTTCATGCGACACACAAGCATGCCTATAATCTCCGGTCTCTTCATGGGACACAAGCATGCCTATAATCTCCAGTCCTTATGGGACACAGGCATGCCTATAATCTCCAGTTTTCATGGGACACACAGGCATGCCTATAATCTCCAGTCTCTTCATGGGACACACAGGCATGCCTATAATCTCCGGTCACTTAATGGGACACTAAGGCATGCCTATAATCTCCGGTCTCTTCATGGGACACACAGGCATGCCTATAATCTCCGGTCTCTTCATGGGACACACAGGCATGCCTATAATCTCCGGTCTCTTCATGGGACACACAGGCATGCCTATAATCTCCGGTCTCTTCATGGGACACACAGGCATGCCTATAATCTCCGGTCTCTTCATGAGACTCACAAGCATGCCTATAATATTCGGTCTCTTCATGGGACACACAGGCATGCCTATAATCTCTGGTCTCTTCATGGGACACACAGGCATGCCTATAATCTCTGTGCTCTCTTCATGGGACACACAGCCATGCCTATAATCCGAGTTCTCTTCATGAGACACACAGGCATGCCTATAATCCGAGATCTCTTCATGGGACACACAAGCATGCCTATAATCTCCGGTCTCTTCATGGGACACACAGGCATGCCTACAATCTCCAGTCTCTTCATGGGACACACAGGCATGCCTATAATCTCCGTTCTCTTCATGGGACATACGCATGCCTATAATCTCCGGTCTCTTCATGGGACACACAGGCATGCATATAATCTCTGGTCTCTTCATGGGACACAAAGGCATGCCTATAATCTCCGGTCTCTTCATGGGACACACAGGCATGCCTATAATCTCCGGTCACTTCATGGGACACACAGGCATGCCTATAATCTCTGGTCTCTTCATGGGACACACAGGCATGCCTATAATCTCCAGTCTCTTCATGGGACATACAGGCATACCTATAATCTCCGGTCTCTTCATGGGACACACAGGCATGCCTTTAATCGGAGGTCTCTTCATGGGACACACAGGCATGCCTATAATCTTGGTCTCTTCATGGGACACACAGGCATGCCTATAATCTCCGGTGTCTTCATGGGACACATGGCCATGTCTATAATTTCCGTTCTCTTCATGGGACACACAGGCATGCCTATAATCTCCAGTCTTCATGGGACACACAGGCATGCCTATTATCTCGGTCTCTTCATGGGACACACAGGCATGCCTGTAATCTTCGGTCTCTTCATGGGACACACAGGCATGCCTATAATCTCCGGTCTCTTCATGGGACTCACAAGCATGCCTATAATATTCGGTCTCTTCATGGGACACACAGGCATGCCTATAATCTCTGGTCTCTTAATGGGACACACAGGCATGCCTATAATCCCCGGTCTCTTCATGGGACACACAGCCATGCCTATAATCCGAGTTCTCTTCATGGGACACACAGGCATGCCTATAATCTGAGATCTCTTCATGGGACACACAGGCATGCCTATAATCTGAGGTCTTTTCATGGGACACACAAGCATGCCTATAATCTCTGGTCTCTTCATGGGACACACAGGCATGCCTACAATCTCCCGTCTCTTCATGGGACACACAGGCATGCCTATAATCTCCGGTCTCTTCATGGGACACACAGGCATGCCTATAATCTGCGGTCTCTTCATGGGACACACAGGCATGCATATAATCTCCGGTCTCTTCATGGAACACACAGGCCTGTCTATAATCTGAGGTCTCTTCATGGGACACACAGGCATGCCCATAATCCGAGGTCTCTTCGTGGGACACACAGACATGCCTATAATCCGCGGTCTCTTCATGGGACACCCAGGCATCCCTATAATCGGAGGTCTCTTCATGGGGCACACAGGCATGCCGATAATCTCCGGTCTCTTCTTGGGACTCACAGGCATGCCTATAATCTCCGGTCTCTTTATCGGACACACAGGCATGCCTATAATCTCCGGTCATTTTACGGGACACACAAGCATGCCTATAATCTCCGGTCTCTTCATGGGACACACAGGCATGCCTACAATCTCCCGTCTCTTCATGGGACACACAGGCATGCCTATCATCTCTGGTCTCTTCATGGGACACACAGGCATGCCTATAATCTCCGGTCTCTTCATGGGACACACAGCCATGCCTATAATCCGAGTTCTCTTCATGGGACACACAGGCATGCCTATAATCTGAGATCTCTTCATGGGACACACAAGCATGCCTATAATCTCCGGTCTCTTCATGGGACACACAGGCATGCCTACAATCTCCCGTGTCTTCATGGGACACACAGGCATGCCTACAATCTCCAGTCTCTTCAAGGGACACACAGGCATGCCTATAATCTCCGGTCTCTTCATGGGACACACAGGCATGCCTATAATCTCCGGTCTCTTCATGGGACACACAGACATGCCTATAATCTCCGGTCTCTTCATGGGACACAGGCATGCCTATAATCTCCAGTCTCTTCATGGGACACACAGGCATGCCTATAATCTCCGGTCTCTTCATGGGACACACAGGCATGCCTATAATCTCCGGTCTCTTCATGGGACACACAGGCATGCCTATAATCTCCGGTCTCTTCATGAGACTCACAAGCATGCCTATAATATTCGGTCTCTTCATGCGACACACAGGCATGCCTATAATCTCTGGTCTCTTCATGGGACACACAGGCATGCCTATAATCTCTGTGCTCTCTTCATGGGACACACAGCCATGCCTATAATCCGAGTTCTCTTCATGAGACACACAGGCATGCCTATAATCCGAGATCTCTTCATGGGACACACAAGCATGCCTATAATCTCCGGTCTCTTCATGGGACACACAGGCATGCCTACAATCTCCAGTCTCTTCATGGGACAAACAGGCATGCCTATAATCTCTGTTCTCTTCATGGGACACACGCATGCCTATAATCTCCGGTCTCTTCATGGGACACACAGGCATGCATATAATCTCTGGTCTCTTCATGGGACACACAGGCATTCCTATAATCTGAGGTCTCTTCATGGAACACACAGGCCTGCCTATAATCCAAGGTCTCTTCATGGGACACACAGGCATGCCTATAATCTGAGGTCTCTTCATGGGACACACAGACATGCCTATAAACCGAGGTCTCTTCATTGGACACACAGGCATGCCTATAATCCGAGGTCTCTTCATGGGACACACAGGCATGCCTATAATCTCCGGTCTCTTCATGGGACACACAGGCATGCCTATAATCTCCGGTCTCTTAATGGGACACACAGGCATGCCTATAATCTCTGGTTTCTTCATGGGACACACAGGCATGCCTATAATCTCCGGTCCCTTCATGGGACACACAGGCATGCCTATAATCCTAGTTCTCTTCATGGGACACACAGGCATGCCTATAATCTGAGGTCTCTTCATGGGACACACAAGCATGCCTATAATCTCCGGTCTCTTCATGGGACACACAGGCATGCCTACAATCTCCCGTCGCTTCATGGGACACACAGGCATGCCTATAATCTCCGGTCTCTTCATGGGACACACAGGCATGCCTATAATCTCCGGTCTCTTCATGGGACACACAGGCATGCCTATAATCTCCGGTCTCTTCATGGAACACACAGGCCTGTCTATAATCTGAGGTCTCTTCATGGGACACACAGGCATGCCCATAATCCGAGGTCTCTTCGTGGGACACACAGACATGCCTATAATCCGTGGTCTCTTCATGGGACACGCAAGCATCCCTATAATTGGAGGTCTCTTCATGGGGCACACAGGCATGCCGATAATCTCCGGTCTCTTCATGGGACACACAGGCATGCCTATAATCTCCAGTCTCTTCATCGGACACACAGGCATGCCTATAATCTCCGGTCTCTTCATGGGACACACAAGCATGCCGATAATCTCAGGTCTCTTCATGGGACACAGAGGCATGCCTACAATCTCCCGTCTCTTGATGGGACACACAGGCATGCCTATAATCTCCGGTCTCTTCATGGGACACACACGCATGCCTATAATCTCCGGTCTCTTCATGGGACACACAGGCATGCATATAATCTCCGGTCTCTTCATGGAACACACAGGCCTGTCTATAATCTGAGGTCTCTTCATGGGACACACAGGCATGCCCATAATCCGAGGTCTCTTCGTGGGACACACAAACATGCCTATAATCCGCAGTCTCTTCATGGGACACCCAGGCATCCCTATAATTGGAGGTCTCTTCATGGGGCACACAGGCATGCCGATAATCTCCGGTCTCTTCTTGGGACTCACAGGCATGCCTATAATCTCCGGTCTCTTCATCGGACACACAGGCATGCCTATAATCTCTGGTCTCTTCATAGGACACACAAGCATGCCTATAATCTCCGGTCTCTTCATGGGACACACAGGCATGCCTACAGTCTCCCGTCTCTTCATGGGACACACAGGCATGCCTATAATCTCTGGTCTCTTCATGGGACACACAGGCATGCCTATAATCTCCGGTCTCTTCATGGGACACACAGCCATGCCTATAATCCGAGTTCTTTTCATGGGACACACAGGCATGCCTATAATCTGAGATCTCTTCATGGGAACCACAAGCATGCCTATAATCTCCGGTCTCTTCATGGGACACACAGGCATGCCTACAATCTCCAGTCTCTTCATGGGACACACAGGCATGCCTATAATCTCCGTTCTCTTCATGGGACACAGGCATGCCTATAATCTCCGGTCTCTTCATGGGACACACAGGCATGCATATAATCTCTGGTCTCTTCATGGGACACACAGGCATTCCTATAATCCGAGGTCTCTTCATGGGACACACAGGCCTGCCTATAATCTAAGGTCTCTTCATGGCACACACAGGCATGCCTATAATCCGAGGTCTCTTCATGGGACACACAGACATGCCTATAATCCGAGGTCTCTTCATGGGACACACAGGCATGCCTATAATCCGAGGTCTCTTCATGGGACACACAAGCATGCCTATAATCCGAGGTCTCTTCATGGGACACACAGGCATGCCTATAATCTCTGGTCTCTTCATGGGACACACAGGCATGCCTATATTCTCCGGTCTCTTAATGGAACACACAGGCATGCCTATAATCTCTGGTCTCTTCATGGGACACACAGGCATGCCTATAATCTCCGGTCCCTTCATGGGACACACAGGCATGCCTATAATCCTAGTTCTCTTCATGGGACACACAGGCATGCCTATAATCTGAGGTCTCTTCATGGGACACACAAGCATGCCTATAATCTCCGGTCTCTTCATGGGACACACAGGCATGCCCACAATCTCCCATCTCTTCATGGGACACACAGGCATGCCTATAATCGCCGGTCTCTTCATGGGACACACAGGCATGGCTATAATCTCCGGTCTCTTCATGGGACACACAGGCATGCATATAATCTCTGGTCTCTTCATGGAACACACAGGCCTGTCTATAATCTGAGGTCTCTTCATGGGACACTCAGGCATGCCCATAATCAGAGGTCTCTTCGTGGGACACACAGACATGCCTATAATCCGTGGTCTCTTCATGGGACACCCAGGCATCCCTATAATCAGAGGTCTCTTCATGGGGCACACAGGCATGCCGATAATCTCCGGTCTCTTCATGGGACACACAGGCATGCCTATAATCTCCGGTCTCTTCATCGGACACACAGGCATGCCTATAATCTCCGGTCTCTTCATGGGACACAAAAGCATGCCGATAATCTCTGGTCTCTTCATGGGACACACAGGCATGCCTACAATCTCCCGTCTCTTCATGGGACACACAGAAAGGCCTATAATCTCCGGTCTCTTCATGGGACACACAGGCATGCCTATAATCTCCGGTCTCTTCATGGGACACATAGGCATGCATATAATCTCCGGTCTCTTCATGGGACACACAGGCATGCCTATAACCTCTGGTCTTTTCATGGAACACACAGGCCTGTCTATAATCTGAGGTCTCTTCATGGGACACACAGGCATGCCCATAATCCGAGGTCTCTTCGTGGGACACACAGACATGCCTATAATCCGCGGTCTCTTCATGGGACACCCAGGCATCCCTATAATCAGAGGTCTCTTCATGGGGCACACAGGCATGCCGATAATCTCCGGTCTCTTCATGGGACACATAGGCATGCCTATAATCTCCGGTCTCTTCATCGGACACACAGGCATGCCTATAATCTCCGGTCTCTTCATGGGACACACAAGCATGCCGATAATCTCCGGTCTCTTCATGGGACACACAGGCATGCCTACAATCTCCCGTCTCTTCATGGGACACACAGGCATGCCTATAATCTCCGGTCTCTTCATGGGACACACAGGCATGCCTATAATCTCCGGTCTCTTCATGGGACACACAGGCATGCCTACAATCTCTGGTCTCTTCATGGGACACACAGGCATGCCTATAATCTCCGGTCTCTTAATGGGACACACAGGCATGCCTATAATCTCTGGTCTCTTCATGGGACACACAGGCATGCCTATAATCTCCGGTCCCTTCTTGGGACACACAGGCATGCCTATAATCCTAGTTCTCTTCATGGGACACACAGGCATGCCTATAATCTGAGGTCTCTTCATGGGACATACAAGCATGCCTATAATCTCCGGTCTCTTCATGGGACACACAGGCATGCCTACAATCTCCCGTCGCTTCATGGGACACACAGGCATGCCTATAATCTCCGGTCTCTTCATGGGACACACAGGCATGCCTATAATCTCCAGTCTCTTCATGGGACACACAGGCATGCATTTAATCTCCGGTCTCTTCATGGAACACACAGGCCTGTCTATAATCTGAGGTCTCTTCATGGGACACACAGGCATGCCCATAATCCGAGGTCTCTTCGTGGGACACACAGACATGCCTATAATCCGTGGTCTCTTCATGGGACACCCAGGCATCCCTATAATTGGAGGTCTCTTCATGGGGCACACAGGCATTCCGATAATCTCCGGTCTCTTCATGGGACACACAGGCATGCCTATAATCTCCAGTCTCTTCATCGGACACACAGGCATGCCTATAATCTCCGGTCTCTTCATGGGACACACAAGCATGCCGATAATCTCCGGTCTCTTCATGGGACACAGAGGCATGCCTACAATCTCCCGTCTCTTCATGTGACACACAGGCATGCCTATAATCTCCGGTCTCTTCATGGGACACACAGGCATGCCTATAATCCCCAGTCTCTTCATGGGACACACAGGCATGCATATAATCTCCGGTCTCTTCATAGAACACACAGGCCTGTCTATAATCTGAGGTCTCTTCATGGGACACACAGGCATGCCCATAATCCGAGGTCTCTTCGTGGGAAACACAAACATGCCTATAATCCGCGGTCTCTTCATGGGACACCCAGCCGTCCCTATAATTGGAGGTCTCTTCATGGGGCACACAGGCATGCCGATAATCTCCGGTCTCTTCTTGGGACTCACAGGCATGCCTATAATCTCTGGTCTCTTCATCGGACACACAGGCATTCCTATAATCTCTGGTCTCTTCATGGGACACACAAGCATGCCTATAATCTCCGGTCTCTTCATGGGACACACAGGCATGCCTACAATCTCCCATCTCTTCATGGGACACACAGGCATGCCTATAATCTCTGGTCTCTTCATGGGACACACAGGCATGCCTATAATCTAAGGTCTCTTCATGGGACACACAGGCATGCCTATAATCCGAGTTCTCTTCATGGGACACACCGGCATGCCTATAATCTGAGATCTCTTCATGGGACACACAAGCATGCCTATAATCTAAGGTCTCTTCATGGGACACACAGGCATGCCTATAATCCGAGGTCTCTTCATGGGATACACAGACATGCCTATAATCCGAGGTCTCTTCATGGGACACACAGGCATGCCTATAATCTCCGTTCTCTTCATGGGACACAGGCATGCCTATAATCTCCGGTCTCTTCATGGGACACACAGGCATGCATATAATCTCTAGTCTCTTCATGGGACACACAGGCATTCCTATAATCCGAGGTCTCTTCATGGGACACACAGGCCTGCCTATAATCTAAGGTCTCTTCATGGGACACACAGGCATGCCTATAATCCGAGGTCTCTTCATGGGACACACAGACATGCCTATAATCCGAGGTCTCTTCATGGGACACACAGGCATGACTATAATCCGAGGTCTCTTCATGGGACACACAAGCATGCCTATAATCCGAGGTCTCTTCATGGGACACACAGGCATGCCTATAATCTCTGGTCTCTTCATGGGACACACAGGCATGCCTATAATCTCCGGTCTCTTAATGGGACACACAGGCATGCCTATAATCTCTGGTCTCTTCATGGGACACACAGGCATGCCTATAATCTCCGGTCCCTTCATGGGACACACAGGCATGCCTATAATCCTAGTTCTCTTCATGGGACACACAGGCATGCCTATAATCTGAGGTCTCTTCATGGGACACACAAGCATGCCTATAATCTCCGGTCTCTTCATGGGACACACAGGCATGCCCACAATCTCCCATCTCTTCATGGGACACACAGGCATGCCTATAATCTCCGGTCTCTTCATGGGACACAAAGGCATGCCTATAATCTCCGGTCTCTTCATGGGACACACAGGCATGCATATACTCTCCGGTCTCTTCATGGAACACACAGGCCTGTCTATAATCTGAGGTCTCTTCATGGGACACTCA
Organism: Triturus cristatus; assembly: GCF_964204655.1. Classification (NCBI taxonomy): domain Eukaryota; kingdom Metazoa; phylum Chordata; class Amphibia; order Caudata; family Salamandridae; genus Triturus; species Triturus cristatus. The sequence continues at coordinate 732,655,669 of NC_140590.1, forward strand.
GGCATGCCCATAATCAGAGGTCTCTTCGTGGGACACACAGACATGCCTATAATCCGTGGTCTCTTCATGGGACAACCACGCATCCCTATAATCGGAGGTCTCTTCATGGGGCACACAGGCATGCTGATAATCTCCGGTCTCTTCATGGGACACACAGGCATGCCTATAATCTCCGGTCTCTTCATCGGACACACAGGCATGCCTATAATCTCCGGTCTCTTCATGGGACACACAAGCATGCCGATAATCTCCGGTCTCTTCATGGGACACACAGGCATGCCTACAATCTCCCGTCTCTTCATGGGACACACAGGCATGCCTATAATCTCCGGTCTCTTCATGGGACACACAGGCATGCCTATAATCTCTGGTCTCTTCATGGGACACACAGGCATGCATATAATCTCCGGTCTCTTCATGGGACACACAGGCATGCCTATAACCTCTGGTCTTTTCATGGAACACACAGGCCTGTCTATAATCTGAGGTCTCTTCATGGGACACACAGGCATGCCCATAATCCGAGGTCTCTTCGTGGGACACACAGACATGCCTATAATCCGCGGTCTCTTCATGGGACACCCAGGCATCCCTATAATCGGAGGTCTCTTCATGGGGCACACAGGCATGTCGATAATCTCCAGTCTCTTCATGGGACATACAGGCATGCCTATAATCTCTGGTCCCTTCATGGGACACACAGGCATGCCTATAATCTCTGGTCTCTTCATGGGACACACAGGCATGCCTATAATCTCCGGTCTCTTCATGGGACACACAGGCATGCCTATAATCTCCGGTCTCTTCATGGGACTCACAAGCATGCCTATAATATTCGGTCTCTTCATGGGACACACAGGCATGCCTATAATCTCTGGTCTCTTCATGGGACACACAGGCATGCCTATAGTCCCCGGTCTCTTCATGGGACACACAGCCATGCCTATAATCTCTGGTCTCTTCAGGGGACACACAGGCATGCCTATAATCTCCGGTCTCTTAATGGGACACACAGGCATGCCTATAATCTCTGGTCTCTTCATGGGACACACAGGCATGCCTATAATCTCCGGTCCCTTCATGGGACACACAGGCATGCCTATAATCCTAGTTCTCTTCATGGGACACACAGGCATGCCTATAATCTGAGGTCTCTTCATGGGACACACAAGCATGCCTATAATCTCCGGTCTCTTCATGGGACACACAGGCATGCCCACAATCTCCCATCTCTTCATGGGACACACAGGCATGCCTATAATCTCCGGTCTCTTCATGGGACACAAAGGCATGCCTATAATCTCCGGTCTCTTCATGGGACACACAGGCATGCATATACTCTCCGGTCTCTTCATGGAACACACAGGCCTGTCTATAATCTGAGGTCTCTTCATGGGACACTCAGGCATGCCCATAATCAGAGGTCTCTTCGTGGGACACACAGACATGCCTATAATCCGTGGTCTCTTCATGGGACAACCACGCATCCCTATAATCGGAGGTCTCTTCATGGGGCACACAGGCATGCCGATAATCTCCGGTCTCTTCATGGGACACACAGGCATGCCTATAATCTCCGGTCTCTTCATCGGACACACAGGCATGCCTATAATATCCGGTCTCTTCATGGGACACACAAGCATGCCGATAATCTCCGGTCTCTTCATGGGACACACAGGCATGCCTACAATCTCCCGTCTCTTCATGGGACACACAGGCATGCCTATAATCTCCGGTCTCTTCATGGGACACACAGGCATGCCTATAATCTCTGGTCTCTTCATGGGACACACAGGCATGCATATAATCTCCGGTCTCTTCATGGGACACACAGGCATGCCTATAACCTCTGGTCTTTTCATGGAACACACAGGCCTGTCTATAATCTGAGGTCTCTTCATGGGACACACAGGCATGCCCATAATCCGAGGTCTCTTCGTGGGACACACAGACATGCCTATAATCCGCGGTCTCTTCATGGGACACCCAGGCATCCCTATAATCGGAGGTCTCTTAATGGGGCACAGAGGCATGTCGATAATCTCCAGTCTCTTCATGGGACATACAGGCATGCCTATAATCTCTGGTCCCTTCATGGGACACACAGGCATGCCTATAATCTCTGGTCTCTTCATGGGACACACAGGCATGCCTATAATCTCCGGTCTCTTCATGGGACACACAGGCATGCCTATAATCTCCGGTCTCTTCATGGGACTCACAAGCATGCCTATAATATTCGGTCTCTTCATGGGACACACAGGCATGCCTATAATCTCTGGTCTCTTCATGGGACACACAGGCATGCCTATGGTCCCCGGTCTCTTCATGGGACACACAGCCATGCCTATAATCCGAGTTCTCTTCATGGGACACACAGGCATGCCTATAATCTGAGATCTCTTCATGGGACACACAGGCATGCCTATAATCTGAGGTCTCTTCATGGGACACACAAGCATGCCTATAATCTCTGGTCTCTTCATGGGACACACAGGCATGCCTACAATCTCCCGTCTCTTCATGGGACACACAGGCATGCCTATAATCTCCGGTCTCTTCATGGGACACACAGGCATGCCTATAATCTCCGGTCTCTTCATGGGACACACAGGCATGCCTATAATCTAAGGTCTCTTCATGGGACACACAGGCATGCCTATAATCCGAGTTCTCTTCATGGGACACACCGGCATGCCTATAATCTGAGATCTCTTCATGGGACACACAAGCATGCCTATAATCTAAGGTCTCTTCATGGGACACACAGGCATGCCTGTAATCCGAGGTCTCTTCATGGGACACACAGACATGCCTATAATCCGAGGTCTCTTCATGGGAAACACAGGCATGCCTATAATCTCCGTTCTCTTCATGGGACACAGGCATGCCTATAATCTCCGGTCTCTTCATGGGACACACAGGCATGCATATAATCTCTAGTCTCTTCATGGGACACACAGGCATTCCTATAATCCGAGGTCTCTTCATGGGACACACAGGCCTGCCTATAATCTAAGGTCTCTTCATGGGACACACAGGCATGCCTATAATCCGAGGTCTCTTCATGGGACACACAGACATGCCTATAATCCGAGGTCTCTTCATGGGACACACAGGCATGCCTATAATCCGAGGTCTCTTCATGGGACACACAAGCATGCCTATAATCCGAGGTCTCTTCATGGGACACACAGGCATGCCTATAATCTCTGGTCTCTTCAGGGGACACACAGGCATGCCTATAATCTCCGGTCTCTTAATGGGACACACAGGCATGCCTATAATCTCTGGTCTCTTCATGGGACACACAGGCATGCCTATAATCTCCGGTCCCTTCATGGGACACACAGGCATGCCTATAATCCTAGTTCTCTTCATGGGACACACAGGCATGCCTATAATCTGAGGTCTCTTCATGGGACACACAAGCATGCCTATAATCTCCGGTCTCTTCATGGGACACACAGGCATGCCCACAATCTCCCATCTCTTCATGGGACACACAGGCATGCCTATAATCTCCGGTCTCTTCATGGGACACAAAGGCATGCCTATAATCTCCGGTCTCTTCATGGGACACACAGGCATGCATATACTCTCCGGTCTCTTCATGGAACACACAGGCCTGTCTATAATCTGAGGTCTCTTCATGGGACACTCAGGCATGCCCATAATCAGAGGTCTCTTCGTGGGACACACAGACATGCCTATAATCCGTGGTCTCTTCATGGGACAACCACGCATCCCTATAATCGGAGGTCTCTTCATGGGGCACACAGGCATGCCGATAATCTCCGGTCTCTTCATGGGACACACAGGCATGCCTATAATCTCCGGTCTCTTCATCGGACACACAGGCATGCCTATAATATCCGGTCTCTTCATGGGACACACAAGCATGCCGATAATCTCCGGTCTCTTCATGGGACACACAGGCATGCCTACAATCTCCCGTCTCTTCATGGGACACACAGGCATGCCTATAATCTCCGGTCTCTTCATGGGACACACAGGCATGCCTATAATCTCTGGTCTCTTCATGGGACACACAGGCATGCATATAATCTCCGGTCTCTTCATGGGACACACAGGCATGCCTATAACCTCTGGTCTTTTCATGGAACACACAGGCCTATCTATAATCTGAGGTCTCTTCATGGGACACACAGGCATGCCCATAATCCGAGGTCTCTTCGTGGGACACACAGACATGCCTATAATCCGCGGTCTCTTCATGGGACACCCAGGCATCCCTATAATCGGAGGTCTCTTAATGGGGCACAGAGGCATGTCGATAATCTCCAGTCTCTTCATGGGACATACAGGCATGCCTATAATCTCTGGTCCCTTCATGGGACACACAGGCATGCCTATAATCTCTGGTCTCTTCATGGGACACACAGGCATGCCTATAATCTCCGGTCTCTTCATGGGACACACAGGCATGCCTATAATCTCCGGTCTCTTCATGGGACTCACAAGCATGCCTATAATATTCGGTCTCTTCATGGGACACACAGGCATGCCTATAATCTCTGGTCTCTTCATGGGACACACAGGCATGCCTATAGTCCCCGGTCTCTTCATGGGACACACAGCCATGCCTATAATCCGAGTTCTCTTCATGGGACACACAGGCATGCCTATAATCTGAGATCTCTTCATGGGACACACAGGCATGCCTATAATCTGAGGTCTCTTCATGGGACACACAAGCATGCCTATAATCTCTGGTCTCTTCATGGGACACACAGGCATGCCTACAATCTCCCGTCTCTTCATGGGACACACAGGCATGCCTATAATCTCCGGTCTCTTCATGGGACACACAGGCATGCCTATAATCTCCGGTCTCTTCATGGAACACACTGGCCTGTCTATAATCTGAGGTCTCTTCATGGGACACACAGGCATGCCCATAATCCGAGGTCTCTTCGTGGGACACACAGACATGCCTATAATCCGCGGTCTCTTCATGGGACACCCAGGCATCCCTATAATCGGAGGTCTCTTCATGGAGCACACAGGCATGCCGATAATCTCCGGTCTCTTCTTGGGACTCACAGGCATGCCTATAATCTCCGGTCTCTTCATCGGACACACAGGCATGCCTATAATCTCCGGTCATTTTACGGGACACACAAGCATGCCTATAATCTCCGGTCTCTTCATGGGACACACAGGCATGCCTACAATCTCCCGTCTCTTCATGGGACACACAGGCATGCCTATCATCTCTGGTCTCTTCATGGGACACACAGGCATGCCTATAATCTCCGGTCTCTTCATGGGACACACAGCCATGCCTATAATCCGAGTTCTCTTCATGGGACACACAGGCATGCCTATAATCTGAGATCTCTTCATGGGACACACAAGCATGCCTATAATCTCCGGTCTCTTCATGGGACACACAGGCATGCCTACATTCTCCCGTCTCTTCATGGGACACACAGGCATGCCTACAATCTCCGGTCTCTTCAAGGGACACACAGGCATGCCTATAATCTCCGGTCTCTTCATGGGACACACAGGCATGCCTATAATCTCCGGTCTCTTCATGGGACACACAGGCATGCATATAATCTCCGGTCTCTTCATGGGACACACAGGCATGCCTATAATCTCCGGTCTCTTCATGGAACACACAGGCCTGGCTATAATCTGAGGTCTCTTCATGGGACACACAGGCATGCCTATAATCCGAGGTCTCTCCATGGGACACCCAGGCATCCCTATAATCGGAGGTCTCTTCAAGGGGTACACAGGCATGCCGATAATCTCCGGTCTCTTCATGGGACACACAGGCATGCCTATAATCTCCGGTCTCTTCATGGGACACACAGGCATGCCTATAATCTCCGGTCTCTTCATGGGGCTCACAAGCATGCCTATAATCTTTGGTCTTTTCATCGGACACACAGGCATGCCTATAATCTCCGGTCTCTTCTTGGAACACACAGGCATGCCTATAATCTCTGGTCTCTTCATGGGACACACAGGCATGCCTATAATCCGAGGTCTCTTCATGGGACACAGGGGCATGCCTATAATCTCGTTTTTTTCATGGGATGCACAGGCATGCCTATAATCAGAGTTCTCTTCATGGGACACACAGGCATGCCTATAATCTAAGATCTCTTCATGGGACACACAAGCATGCCTATAATCTCCGGTCTCTTCATCGGACACACAGGCATCCCTACAATCTCCGGTCTCTTCATGGGACACAAAGGCATGCCTATAATCTCCGGTCTCTTCATGTGACACACAGGCATGCCTATAATCTCCGGTCTCTTCATGGGACACACAGGCATGCCTATAATCTCCGGTCTCTTCATGGGACACACAGGCATGCCTATAATCTCCGGTCTCTTCATGGGACACACAGGCATGCCTATAATCTCCGGTCTCTTCATGGGACACATAGGCATGCCTTTAATCTGAGGTCTCTTCATGGGACACACAGGCATGCCTATAATCTCGGTCTCTTCATGGGACACACAGGCATGCCTATAATCTCCGGTGTCTTCATGGGACACACAGGCATGCCTATAATCTCCGGTCTCTTCATGGGACATACAGGCATGTCTATAATTTCCGGTCTCTTAATGGGACACACAGGCATGCCTATAATCTCGGTCTTTTCATGGGATACACAGGCATGCCTATAATCTCCGGTCTCTTAATGGGATATACAGGCATGCCTATAATCTGAGGTCTCTTCATGGGGCACACAGGCATGCCTATAATCTCGGTCTCTTCATGGGACACACAGGCATGCCTATAATCTCGGTCTTTTCATGGGATACACAGGCATGCCTATAATCTCCGGTCTCTTAATGGGATATACAGGCATGCCTATAATCTGAGGTCTCTTCATGGGGCACACAGGCATGCCTATAATCTCCGGTCTCTTCATGGGACACACAGGCATGCATATCATCTCCGGTCTCTTCATGGGACACACAGGCATGCCTATAATCTCCGGTCTCTTCATGGGACACACAGGCATGCCTATCATCTCCGGTCTCTTCATGGGACACACAGGCATGCAATATCCCCAATATGAACCATCATGGTGTACGATCAGGCACAAAAAATGCAACATCATCCCGCACCAGTATTTGAAAATAGGTCCGCACTTGCATCAGAGCCGCTGTGGGGCGGAGAGGATGCCACACTCCCCACCGAGTTTTGTGTGGCTCGTGGCTTGTGCGATCGGCAGAACTCTTGAGCCTCCGTTGGCGAATCAAATATGCGTGATCTGCCGCCCACATCCACCCTGAGCCTAGCGGGATACAACATGCCATACTCGAGTCCCAAATTGCGCAACGTAGCCTTGACTCCCTGAAACTTGCGACGTTCCTCCTGGACCATAGGCGTGAAGTCTGGGTAGAACGACAGTCTGGATCCTTGCCACTCCACTGTGCCGCGTTCCCGGGCCAAGCGAAGCGCGGTGTCCGGGTCTCTGAAGTTTAAGAGCCTTGCTACAATCGGTCGAGGAGGAAGGCCCGGATTTGGTCTGGGGCCAAGTGATCTGTGGGCTCTTTCCACCACAAAACCAGAAGTGAAGGCCTCGCTGCCAAACAGGTCCGTGAGTAGCTTTTCCACAAACAAGTCCATGCGGCCAGTGGATGTCGTTTCCGGAACCCCATAATGCGAATGTTGTTGCGGCATCCGTGTGCTTCCAAATCCTCTTTTTTAATGGCTACCTCCTTGAGCAGGCGCTCCGCCCATTCTAGCCGCTTCAGTGACTGAGCAGTCCCATCCTCCAGATCCGAGACCCGGGCCTCCGCCATGTCCATTCGCCGCTCCAGTGCCTGTACTTTGGCGCCCAAATTTGCTATGGTCTGGTCGAGGGTGTCAAAACGAGAGTCCAGCGCCTTAAATCCGGCTTTCATTTCAAGGAGTAGAGCGGCAACAGAGGACCCGGAGGGGTCAGGGGGGCCCGCAATCGGAGCGGTGTCCGCCATGTCAGCAGTGTGAGAGGTTGCACCGCCAACCACCTTTTCAAAGGGGAGGGTTCTTTGCCTGGGGTCCTTTCGTCCCATTCCACGGGGGTCCAAGCAACGCGGATCGTCCGATCAGTCCTCACGTGGGCTTATCATGTGCAGTACAGTAGACCTGACCGGCCCGAGAAAGTGCACCACCACTGGGCAGCAGGCAGGCTCCGGAGCGATGCCAGCGGCAGGGGGCGTGACCAATGGGCCCGGGCAACAGAATGATGTCCTCTCCGTAGAATGAGTGCTCACCTGCTCCTGTTGGAGACATATCATGTGGGCCTGGGTGTGAAGGCCTATCACTGGCCGGAAGCATCACCGCGTCCCACTGCTACACACCGAACCGCCTTGTACTGGGTGCCCTGGAGCTGCAGGATCAAATGCACCGGCCAGGCGCGCAGGGCCCCCGTAGTCCTCTGGAAGGCCCACCGGGTGCAGCACACCCCACCGGGGAGACGAGCGCAGGCCGTGTGCGCCCCCCACCGCGGCTGCCACCGCGCCAGACCAGCGCCCCACCCCAGAAGGCCGCATCCCGTGGGCCCTGTCCCCATGCACAGCAAGCCGCTACGGGGTGGAGCCACCAGCCCAAGCGCCGACCGCATCCCCGGCAGGCATGTGGCGAGAAGCGCAGCCCCCGCAACCCGACTCACCCGGTGTGCTCAAGAATGTCCCCGGAGGCTCCGCCGGTAGTCCGGTGGGCTCTTCTCTGCGGGGCCGCGCCGTGCGCCGAAATTTACTACGCCGGCCGCCCCGGGCCCCGCTTCCTCACGATATTGCGCCAGACTGGGGGGGAGTTAGATGCTGGCAGGCCGCGCGCCGCATGCAGCGCCGCTTCCGCCGTCCGCTCCGTCGCCTGCAGCTCGGGGATACATATACATCGGGGAAATCGCCGCTGGGCCCGGAAGATCGCAGGAGCTTCACTAGCTGGCGGCCATTTTCGCCGCCGGCTCGGCCACGCCCCAGACAAGAGATACTTAATAGGGAAGGCTACTCTGATCGCCAAAAGAGACATAGCTCAGAGATGGAGGACGAATCAGTCAGCCCAATTTACCCACTGGATTCCTTCACTTTGAGTGAAGGCCCAAATGTTGTGCACTTTGCTTACATCAGCTTAAAAAAAGCTATTTTCTCTTCAGTGGCAAAGCTCTTTCAAAGTGTATTTTTTAATTTTATTTTTAATATGATCTTGTAAACAGCTTTTTTTGCAGGCAGTCGAGTTGCCCAGTTAAATTGTGATTTATTTCATGCCTCTTTAATAAAGTTGCAGTTCTAAACTGTTTGTGGCTTTGTGACATTTATAGCTGCCTGCAAATTGAGTGTTTGGTTGGGTGGTGAATTATTCTAATCTCCTTCATACAAATGAAAGTAAAATGCACAGCACAATTGAAAGCTTTTCTTTCACATCACTAGTAAAACAGCTAAATCAGTGAATTTTCAAGGGTAACATTTTATTACTATCATATGGTGGCAGCATGATTTATTTTTTTCTTTTTGTTTGTAGCATGTGCTTACTATAAAAAATGTAAAAAGAAAGAATCTTTGCACCAGCATAAAGAGACCACATATGTTGGCTTAGTCAGTGATTGTTATCTGTGCAATTAAATCAATATAATAAAAATACATTCTTTAGTGTGAAATTAATAGCTTCCAAAAGACATCGCTGTGGGGCAACGAGATCATACACAAGGTAGAATTGAATGATTATAAGATTTATAAACTGTTACCCAACCGGGAGTCCTGGACCACCCCCAAACTATGTTTTGAATATAGCTGAATCATCTAACATAAAGCTGGGCATCTTTATAGCCTCTTTTACATTTTCTTGAACTCGTCTGCAGGCATATTCTCCTGAATCCATATTTGGTATTTGGCTCCTATGTACTCATTTTAATTTAAAAAAAGATGCTTGAAATAACATCTCATGGTGAGGAGATGTAGACAGTGAAGACTATAACTTGGCCATGTATAAGCTGTGGAAGTAAACTAAGGTCCATAATCATAAAGTTTGCTTATCACAGGAAGCCGGAACTGTACGTACTTGATAGCTTGTAGGGGTGCCTGTCATTAATCAAGTATTGAGCTATCTTTTTAGTCCATTTTGGAATTGTTTGTTCCATATCAAATCCCAAGTCAAAAATACATTATCAAATTTATTTTTAGCATGAAAACAGTTAAAATCATGGTGTAAGAAACTATGCCATATCTTGAAAGGAAACGTTTAAGCCCAGCATTTGTTTTGGTTTATTTCACAGGTCCAGTTGTGGTTCTGGGGAATAGCAAAGGGCTAACCTTACTCCAACTAGTCATATGTTTTTACTACCTCCAAAAAAGTACCTTCACCAGTCAATTTAAATATGGGGATTTACCAAAATTATTTTAACTTTCACCAAGTACCCCTTTAATTTAATCATAGAGTATATTAGTCATTGCTATTCCGAGGGAGATCTATCAAATGCAATGAAATCATCAGCATGTACCAACAATTGGATTGTCGTGTTCTGGTGAAGAGGAAGAAAATAAGTTACTACCTGTAACTGCAGTTCTCCAGTATTAGTATCTTCCATAGATTGACATGCTTGAATCATTCCCCATCTTCAAAGTGGGAGTCCCATGTTACCAAAATAAAGCATAAAGTTATGCATCACTATCAAAGGCTATAATGGCAATAAATCAAACTTGAACTATAACCAATCAGGTGGCAGCACCCTCTAGAACACTCTCAACAGTACCTCAGCACAAGTGGGAATAAATAATCCAAAGGTATAAGGGGAGCCTGTTCTGGGAGGAGGGTGGGTTGCATGTGGATCTGTGAAAGATACCAATACTGGAGAACTGCAGATACAAGTAAGTAACCTATTTTCTTTTCCAGTATTAGATCTTTCATAGATTCACATGCTTGAATCAGAATTGCAAGCAGTTACTGTATTTGTATATCTTATAGTATTAGCGCAAATAGCAGATGGTGGGTAGAAAATATATAAGTAACATTCATATTCAGTTTAATAAATTAATATATAAATAAATATATTGGTGTGGTGTAGTAAAACCTGTCCAACCGTTGCATCACTGTGCTGTGTCAATTTCAGGTAATAATAATACAGGAATTATATGTACACTCTTCCAAGTCGCAGCATGACATATCTTCTCCAGAGGCACTTACGCAAACAAAGTAGTTGAGGTGGAAACTGCCCTAATTGAGTGCACCCTGGTTATCGCTGTGCGGGGCATAGCCAGCCTTTGAGGGGCAGAACTAGGTTGCAGCTGAAATTCCTCGAGCCATGGTTGCCATTGTGACCGGAACACCCTTACGAGTATGTTCATCTGAGTCCAATAATTGGTGAATTCTCATGAGTTGTTAGCACGATGTCAGTAGAATTTTAGATATAATTTGTTATTTAGCATATGAATAGACCTCTAAACTGGTGATGTTGGATTCGGGAAGAAAGTCTGAAATTTTATAGGTTAATTGAGGCAAAATCTAAAGGAACCTTGGGAATACATTTTTGGATTGGTTCTGTGAAGAACTAAATTGCCAAGGTACAAGAAGGTTCTTGAGTTGAGAAAGCCTGTATCTCCTCTACCCTCCTGGCCGGAGTGAGTGCTAGTAACAAGGCGACCTTCCATGTGAGAAATATGAGGTGTGCTCTGTGAATGGGTTTGAATGAACTCTTCATGAGCTGAGATAGAACTATGTTCAGGTGCCAGCCCTGGGAAGGTGCCCTTACTGGAGGAAAAAACTCCAAATAATTCTTTCATGGACTGTTTGATGGTTCTGCAAGAGCAGAAAGAGAGAAAATGTGATGAAGATCTATATCTTGATATTGCTGCAAGCCGTACCTTAACAGATGCATGTACCAACCGTAATTGAGGTAGAGAGGAGACAGGGTAGTTATCTGCCAGATTATGCTAGTAGAGGATGCAGGTTTCATTTCTGGTGCCATAAGCAGAAACGTTTCCATTACAGTTTACATGTCGTTATCGTGGCTTCCGCCTTGAGGAACATTGAGATCCTTGAGTTCATGGAATTACGAGCCATGGGCATAAGAGGAGAGAAGTCAAGTAAAGATGCATGACCTAGCCTTAGTTTATCGTCAAAAGTTTACGGGATGTTGGAAGGTGAATGTGGTTGTATTTTGATAGCAGGAGAAGCTCCGTGCACCAATGCTGTGTGGGCCACCTAGGGGCTATCAGGATCAGACGGCACTGCTTCGCTGACCTCTTACTGAGAACCTTAGGCATTAAAGGTATCGGGGGGTAAAAAGTAAGCATAGATCAGGGACCATCTGTTGAAAAGCATTCCCCTGCGATCCTTGATGTGAATGCATAGAATTGACATCTACAGGTTTCATTTATTGCAAAGAGATCTAGAGTCAGTTTGCCCCAGAATGAAAAGATCATATTTAGCTCCTACTGATCAAACTTGCATTCATGTAGGCTGTTTCATTACATGTTGGTGGTATTGTCTGTGCGAACTAACACTGAAGACACTGCTATCATTGGCAGAAAAGCTTGGTGACTGAGTTAGATGGCTTTGAGCTCCAGGCGATTGATATGTATGCTCTTTTGGAGCGGAGTCCACTTTCCTTGAATTTGCAGGTCTGTAGATGACCGCCCCAGCTCTCCAAGGAGGCATCCGTAGTCATTAAAGAGTGAGGTATTTGAGGTAAGAACATGAGGTCCTCTGACAGGCGGGCGGTCTGGGACCACCATGACGAATACAGGCCCCAGCTAGGCCCGCAGGACACAAGGGTTCGCTCTCCTGTAATGGAATCTATAAGGAAGTTGGCACGGAAACTGCAAAGTACAAAGACAGCATTTATTAACCCTTAAGGGTGGTCCTACAATCCACACAACACTCTTCAGTATTGCATAGAGTAGCACAAAGAACTTGCGTACACGGTCCCCTTTTATACACAACAGAGGGGCTCATAAGTGGGTGGATACAACATGAGGCTGAAGAACATTACCATTTATGGTCATTTTCGATACTGAATCAATATGTGGGCGGAGCTAACACACTCCTTGAGCCCGCAAAAACATGGTCAAGCAAGGCTAACTGATAACAGATGTGGTCAAGTCTGGGCATGTGCCAGATGGACAAAGGAGCTATTTATAGACTGTTACTAGGCAGATTACAAGAGCAACTAACACAGAGGTTGGACTCTTCTCGTGGGGAACACGTGGAAGCATAACAATACAAAATGGAGTCCGAACTTCGGTCAACATAACAGAGAAAACATGATCTATAAGAGGGGAATTAATGTCTTTAGTAAATGCTTAATCACATCGTTGTTTCAATTTACAACAGACGACCCTTTCAGCATTTACTGAAGACATCCGGCTTGTTAGAATAATCATCATATATATCAATTATCATCATCTCTTCTACTTCCTTAGCTAAACGTTTCTGATAAGTGACATTGGCAATAGCTTTCTTATCGGGGATACAAAATGATACACATAATGAGCAGAGTAAAGGACCACACTGAATGCAGATACAGCATGAAAACAGAACCGCTACAATAATGCAGAGACCAGTTAGAACCTTCCATCCCCAGGCAGTAATTAACGCCCAAAACCATCCAGAAAAGGACCAAGTGCCGTTTTCTGTATGGATCTCAGCTGCAATTTTATGCAGTTTATTGATGGCATTATAAACTGATGGCGTATGATCAGGGATAAACACACAACAGCTACTTCCAATAATTTTACATGCTCCTCCTCTATCAGCTAGCATAACGTCTAATACCATACGATTCTGCAATGCAACAATTCTAGTAATTTGCAATTCCTCCGTAAGATTCCCAAGTGCAGCAGCGGTCTGATTTGTCACCGCTTCTACCACTCTTGTTAATCTTCGGATCTTCCTACTGTTCAGGGCAGCTCCAACAAAGAAAAACAATCCTAAGTTAAAATCAATATACTGCTGCAGACTGGTATCAGTCTGATCTACATCGTCAAGTGATAAAGTACGTTTATACCTATTTACAGTCACATTATTCAATAATTTCAGATCCTTATGATAAGATGCGGGAGCTAGGAATACAGGAGGTAATAGAAATGATACATAGCATACCCCAGACCACCCAGCTGGCAGACGGTAATAACCTTTATTTCCACACACAAAGTACGTATTATGGGAGGCTAAGAAGGTACTATTGTTTAACCCATCAATATTCAAAACAGTAATACAATCACTAACACCAACAGGGATAAAACCCACACTCTGGACACACAGGTCCGCTTGAGCTTGTGCTACTTGAATCACGAATTTATCCTTTCCCACAGTGTCTCTTGTGTTCGTGAAGATGTAGGGAATGGATTCATTGTCTGGTCGGTACTCTTCCCACTCCCAAATTGTCCCATTCGCTTGTGGATACCCATTTTTGTCTTGATGGCATTCTTTATTGAGTCTGAAGAGCAATCGTCCCACTGTCGGTTTCCGAGTAGCAAAAAGCAAAGTATACCATGCTCTACAAGAGCCATTATGAGAGAAAGGAAGTGGTATAAATGGCGTTCCTCCTTTCTTCTGATGAGCTGGCATCATCCCACATATCCAACAGTTCGTAGCATTCGTAGCAACGTGGGTATGATGCAGCATCTGGATGAAAGTGTTATTCAAGTAAGACTGTCGATGCTTCAACTCTTGATACGGTAATGTATAAAAGTAGTGCTCCTCAGGCACCGGAGTTGTCAACACAAGAATCTTCCGAGCAGGAGTTACATCCTCCACGAACCATGTGGTTATCCCAACAATGGCTACTGTCAACATGAACCCTAATGCACAAAGGATTTTCTTTTTCTCCATGTCAAGGTAAAAATGAAACCCAATATCTTCCTGAAACTAAAAGTCTGTCAGAACTCTTCCCCTTGGGCAGCGGTTGATTTCTTCACCAGCGGGCCAAAACGGGTGTCGCTACACTAATGCAGGGCTGATCCCCCCCCCCTTGCCTCATCGGCTCTCCGTTTCACTAACCCAAGGGCCGTTCTGACAGTATGTCCCGGTACTGGAAAACTCACTTCCTTGGTCGAAGATGATATCGCCTTCCTCCAGGAGTCGCGTGGTCCGGAAAGAGCCCCTCAGTGACGTTTGGCTCCGCAGTACGGCCTGTCTCTGCAGCCAAGATTTCTCGTTGATCGGTCAGCACGGCAGGTTCCACCAATCCGGGCGGCACCTTCCTACAGTGCAGGGAGTGGATCCAATTCTTTCTGTTGGAGACTCGCACAGCCGTCCTCGTTGCGAGGAGGACCTGCTCAGGGCCCACCCATCTCGGTTCCAAGCTGTTCGTCCTGTCGAAAACTTTCACCATCACGTGGTCCCCAGGCCGGAGACCATGTCCTTCACCGGTAGACCGATCAGGGAGCGCCTCTCGGACCTGTTGATGGATAGAAACCAAGTTATCCGTTAACTGTGCCAGGTAATCGCTCATCATTACACAAGGTACATCATACATAGCCTTAGGTCTTGGTGGACCCCAAATATTCATTGGGCGTCCGAAGACAATTTTATAAGGTGTAAGGCCAGTTCGAGAGTGTGGTACCGATCTAATTGACAATAACGCCAGTGGCAGAGCGTCTGGCCAAGTCAAAGACGTCGAAGCTTGAATCTTAGCGATCTTAAGCTTCAGTGTACCATTATACTTCTCAACTAGGCCTGCAGACTGAGGGTGAAACACGGCGTGGAACTTCTGAGTGATGCCTAGGCCCTTCAAGACATACTTTATAACATCCGCTACAAAGTGAGGGCCGTTATCACTCCACAGAAGTCTACAGACGCCATATCGAGGGAAGAACTCTTTCAGCAGCAACTTCGCAGTAGTCATTGCAGTATTGTCTTTCGTAGGGTACGCTTCAACCCATTTACTGAAAGCGCAGACCACTACTAGAACATACTTCAGGTTGTTACAGCGCTCAAGCTGGATGTAATCCATCTGCAAAACCTCGAAAGGTGCAGTAGGTGTCACAAATCCTCCTGCTGGAGTTCGAGTACCCTTTCCTGGGTTATACCTCAGGCAGATCATACAGGTCTGCACCACCCTCTTCGCTGTGCTAGCAATCTCTGGATGCTCCCAGACTTGAGTAAGCAATTTCACAATTGCGGAAGCTCCAACATGTGCTAGCCCATGTGCCATCTGAACCATAGGCTGTATAAAAGCCGTGGGTAATTTCCATCTATCCATCTGCTTATTTCTCCAGCAGCCCTCATCATCCAATTCTCCCTCACTAGCCCATTGTTCCCGCTCTTTGTCAGAAGCGGTCCTTTGCATTTCTCGCACTTCCTCCTTCGCATCATGCCATCTTTCCACCTGTGACTTTACTACATACACGGCAGTAGCACCGGGCTGCATCGCAGTCTCCCGTGCTACTCGATCTGCCAACGCATTCCCTTCTCCAACTTTATCAACTACTTTCCTATGGGCGCTACACTTAACAATGGCAATTTTCTTTGGGTATGTCAATGCGGTTAAAAGATTATGAACTAACTCTCCATGCATTATCTGTACTCCATGTGACGTCAAAAACCCTCTCTCCTTCCAGAGTAGGCCGAAGTCATGCGCTACTCCGAAGGCATAGCGGCTATCTGTATAAACATTCACACATAGTCCTGTACTGAGCTCACATGCTCGTGTTAATGCTATCAGTTCCGCTGCTTGAGCTGATTTCTGTGGTATGCGTGCTGTCTCCACTATCGTTTGCAATGTGGTAATCGCATACGCTGCTGAAGTCGTACCATCTGGTAGCTTCAGGCATGATGCATCCACCCACAGTTCTCCATCTACATCTGGAAAGGGCGTATCCTGGAGATCAATACGACCCTTTGTTTGTTCCTCAGTCACGAGAATACAATCATGCGCTTTCCGCGCCTCAGGCTGGGTCTCGGGGTATGGCAACAATGTTGCCGGGTTTAACGTTACGCACCTTTTTAACGTAATATGAGGAGCCAAAAGCGTCAACTCATATCCCGTTAAACGGGCGCTGGTCAAATGCTGCGTCTTCGTTTGATTGAGCAGGGCATCGACAGCATGGGGGACTAATACCAACAACTTATGAGATAACACAATTCCCTCACTTTGGCGTATTGACACAGCTGTCGCCGCAACCGAGCGAAAACACCCCGGTAATGCTAGGGCGACAGGATCAAGTACAGCCGAAAAATATACACAAGGGCGCTGATTATCGCCGTGCATCTGCACTAAAACTGACAATGCACATCCATCTTTCTCATGCACATACAACGAAAAGGGTTTTGCATAATCAGGGGTCCCTAACACTGGTGCTGAACAAAGGGCCTGCCGTAGTTGCTGAAAAGCAGTATCACACTCATCTGACCAAGGGATTGGGATAGGCGTGTCCTTTGTCAAGAGGGCTAACAATGGCTTAGCTATGTGCGAAAACCCCAATATCCACTGTCTACAAAAAGAAACAAGACCCAGAAATGCACGCACATCCTTCTGTGTGGACGGTCTCGGTGTATCCAGAATTACTTGGATACGATCCGGTGTGAGTGCACGTCCCTCCTTAGACAAAAGGTGACCCAAATAAGTCACCTTTGGTCTACAGAATTGCAATTTCTTCCTAGATACCTTATGATTGTGGGATGCTAAAAAGGAAAGTAAGGATAACGTACTTTTTTCACACAACTCCAGGGTGTCAGCCGCCAGCAAGATGTCATCGACATATTGAATGAGGGCGACACCCTCAGGCAGAGCAAAGGAATCCAATTGTCGTTTCAAAGCCTGACTGTAAATGCTAGGGCTTTCTGTGTAGCCCTGGGGAATCCTACAAAAACGATAAGATCTATTATTTATTGTAAACCCAAAAAGATATCGGCTATCAGGGTGAATAGGAATGGAAAAGAAGGCATTCTTCAAATCAATCACTGAGAACATGGTTGCCGTAGGCGGGACCAAAGTAAGCAACGTCGTGATATCGGAAACCACTGGGTACTGAGGTATCACGACCTTGTTCACTTCTCTCAAATCAATTATAAACCGATAAACTTTGGCATCCGTATCCTTTTTCAGTATGGGAAGAATCGGACTGTTACAAATGTTGTAGGGGACTTCCTCCACTACCCCTACCGCCATCAAATCCTGCACTATCTGTATGAGAGCCTCCTCCCCTTCCTGGGAAATACGGTATTGAGGAAGGCGTGGTAACACCGCCCCCTCCTGGACGCTAATGTGGACCGGTGGAATCACCATTTGTCCCACATCAGTATCCGAAGTTGCCCACAAAGCACGAGGGAGGGTAGCTAACAGCGCATCCTCAGACATCGTACACATCCGTTCTGATCGGGGGTAATTATCATTCAATATTACCCGTACACCAGCAGGGGAGCAGCGGATCGTAGCCCTAAAATGCTTTAACATATCAAGACCCATAATGTTGTCCGGTGTGTACGGGGCAAGCAGAAACGGACAGGGTGCAGAAAAAGAGTCAACTTTAAACATGAGGGGCTGCGAAAGAGGGCTTCGGGAGAGTGTTCCGTCAAACCCTACCGATGTGACCATTAAGCCGGATGGGGGAGCCCCCGGAACCAATTGCTTAGACAGTGCACTACGTGTCGCTCCTGTATCCACTAGGAACTGATCAGTAGAGCCCAAAACCTCAGCCGATACATAAGGGCCCTTCTGATCGACCGGCACCTCAACTGATTCTAACCCCCATCCAACGCATTCCTATGCATGCTGAGAGTCATGGTACCCCGATCGGTCAATCCCCGACGATTGGTACTGATGCTGGCGATCAAAAACGTTTGATCTATCGCGGTGCTGCCCAGCAGAGTCAAAACGAGCCTGTTCGTTAGAATTCCCTCAAAAGTTCGAGAAACCCCCTCTACCTCGCGGGCCACCATAGGTATGCCCCTGACGCGATGCATGCAACACCGGGCAGTCCCTAGCCCAATGACCCGATTGCTTACAATACGCACATTGGTTCCTATTTAAATCAGATCGGCCCGAGGGAGGACCATAAGATCCTCCCCTACCTCTATTACTACCCCGCCGGGGCGGGCCATAGACTTGTGCCAACATCACCTTTGTTTTCAAATCTTTCGATTTCTTTTCCTCCTGGCCCTTTGCTTCTTGCTCCTGACGCTCATAATACTGGGCGATAGTCAGGAGGGCCGTCGGTGTAGCGGAGGACCAAGAACTTTCACTCGCTTTTAAACGGGCCGCAACTGCCGGCAGCAGATTAGCCACATATTTATCCGCAAATAGGTGGCGGCCCGTATCGTCAGTAAGCGACTGGCCACTAAAATCATGAAACGTCTCCTCAAAGCGCGTAAAGAAGTCCGCAACTGACTCGTCAGCTTTCTGTTTACATGCAGCTAACATATTCCAGTCAATCTTTTTAGGGGGAATAATTGTCTTCAACTTAGCCACGATAGCAGCAGGGAGATCTAAAATATTCTGGGGCGGTTTCTGCGCGGGCTTCCGTTCCCTATCCTCATCCTCAAGGTCAGACCACCGGGCCTTAAAGGCAACTGCATCATCTACTTTTCGGACAGATCGCCACATATCCGGTGGTAGAATAAGGCCAAAGAACAGGTCTATATCCGCTAAAGTCATAACGCAAGAATTCAAGGCCCCCTCGACTTCTTCGTAGAAGGCCGCTGGATTCTTGCGGGGGTCAGGCAGCGCATTCTTTAATGCCATCACATCAGCTCTATGCCACGGAGTATAAACCCAATTATACACAAAATATCCCTTAGCATCGGCGGAGGTAATGTCCGAGCTAGTCCCCGCTCCTTTAGGAGGAACATACAATGGCGCCGCCTCGCGCATTGGCTTAGCATGCACTAGATCGCTCTTATCTGATTGAGAGGT
Organism: Triturus cristatus; assembly: GCF_964204655.1. Classification (NCBI taxonomy): domain Eukaryota; kingdom Metazoa; phylum Chordata; class Amphibia; order Caudata; family Salamandridae; genus Triturus; species Triturus cristatus. The sequence goes on from NC_140590.1 coordinate 732,675,506, forward strand.
GGATGAGTGGCCTTCTGCGGTACACGAATCCGACTGCGTCTCCTCCCCTGCTCGTTGGCGCGCTTTTTCTCTATGGGCCAGCACCGCGTCCCGCAAGGCGAATAGCCGCCGAGCCGTATCAGGAGCCTTAAAGGGAGAAAAAACACCATCATGCAATGCTTTAGCATCCGATGTCACTTCTTCAGGCTCAAAGACACTAGAATATTTCCGAAAAGCAGCAATCACTTCCTCAGCAAAATGGTTCAAAAAATACAATCTCTCTCTATCCTGCCACGACCCCCAAGTATGGAGCAATTCATCCACGGACACCTTACCCTTGAGTGCACGGAAGGAAATTTGCCGAAGCTCAGCCATGTGCTCAGCCGATAACATGGACCGCGTATCTACCTTACCCGTACCCGGGACGGAATCTTGTGGCCTCGGAGCAGATGCGCCAACATAAGGGGGCGGAGAGCGATCTAGTAAATAAAAATCATCATCAAGATTATTAAGGACAGGATAGAGTGGCTGCCGAACAGCATATTGACCCGAAACTTGCAGCCTACGCTCTTTCTCTTGTCTCTCCGTTTGTTCTTTGTCCTCCCGACGCCTCGCTTCCTGTGCTCGCACATGATCATTCTTCCGTTGTTCTTTATCAAACAGCGCTTTCTCACGCTTCTCTCGCTCACGCACCTCCTTCACCCACAACCGCACACACTCAAACATATCCTGACGAGCACGCCGCTTGCACATACACTGTTCCACATACTCAATCTTACGTATATCAAACGATCCATACAAAGGCCATCGTAACTCAGGATCTTTTTTTGTATATTTCCTCCATACTGTGCTGTACATTATGGAAGAAAGACCATGCTTCACATACATATCCCTATTAGGAGTCCCCTCTGGGGGAGCTGGAGCAGATTCCTCGAGGTTCAACCAGTTTCTAAAACAGCAACACCACTTACGGAGTGCGCTAAAAGCAGGCATGCTCAGGAATAATGCAAAATATGCAATATTATAGAAAAAATGGCACTTAATCGTTGCGCCGTTCAAAGTTACACAGCTCCGGAGAAATCTCTCCACATTACCTGCCTATATGTTATGTTATGTTATGTTATGTTATTTTGTATTTGTAAAGCGCACAGATGCCCCAGCCAAGCGGCGTCCCGGCGCTGTAAAGGACAAGCAACACAACAACTGATAACACGAACCAGTCATGACCACTAAGCCTCGGGAAACAAAAATGTTTTCACGGCTTTCCTGAAGAGAAGGAGATTTGACATAGACCGAATACTGACAGGCAGTGTATTCCAGAGGCCAGCCGCCAGAACACCAAACGAGCGGCCGCCCATTCTGGCTCTTTTAAAGCGAGGAACCTTAGCTAGAAATTGACCCGCTGAGCGAAGTGCTCTAGCAGGGGTGTAGAGGGAGATGGTCTGGGCTAGAATGGGAGGGGAGGCAAACTTTAGAATTTTAAAAGTCAGGCACAGCACTTTGAATTTTATTCTCTGCCTGACGGGCAACCAATGTAGATCGGAAATAGAACGCCTAGCCGAGCAAAACTTAGGCAAACCAATCAGCATACGGGCGGCCGCATTCTGCACATGCTGAAGGCGTGTGAGCTCTGCTTGGTTAGTGCCCAATAGAAGGCCACTGGCATAATCCAATCTGGAAAGAATCATTGCCTGCATTATAAGTTGCCTAGTGGGGGCATCGAAGAATTTAAAAATAGGCCTAAAGCTTTGAAGAACGCCATAGCAGGTGCCCGCCACTTTCTTTGTATGGGGTATGAATGAAAGATTGGCGTCGAGCAAGACACCAAGATTTTTCACCTGAGTTGCAACGCATATATTTTCACAAAGACAAATACAAAATATGACTAGTCATCACAAATCAAACTCAAATAGCCGGACCAGGCTTCAAAAACTCGGAGCAAGTACCGTACACCGGTTCTTACCAATCAAGAGTCCAGATTCCAACTGCCAAGCTCCACAATCGCCCAAACGGCTTTCACGGCAGGACCGACAGAAGAGGTCTCAGTCGGGGACCGGCGCCACCCAGACGGTCAGCTCGGAAGGGAAGGAAGAAAAAAACCTCGGGATGCCAGGGCTAAAAACGCCGCTGGCAGTGATCACGTCCCCGGCCAAGTTCCTCACCTTCGTCGCGACCAGTCCTTCGAGCATCCGAGTCGCCGATGAGCCCCACGTGACGGGCGCCAATTGACGAATACAGGCCCCAGCTAGGCCCGCAGGACACAAGGGTTCGCTCTCCTATAATGGAATCTATAAGGAAGTTGGCACGGAAACTGCAAAGTACAAAGACAGCATTTATTAACCCTTAAGGGTGGTCCTACAATCCACACAACACTCTTCAGTATTGCATAGAGTAGCACAAAGAACTTGCGTACACGGTCCCCTTTTATACACAACAGAGGGGCTCATAAGTGGGTGGATACAACATGAGGCTGAAGAACATTACCATTTATGGTCATTTTCGATACTGAATCAATATGTGGGCGGAGCTAACACACTCCTTGAGCCCGCGAAAACATGGTCAAGCAAGGCTAACTGATAACAGATGTGGTCAAGTCTGGGCATGTGCCAGATGGACAAAGGAGCTATTTATAGACTGTTACTAGGCAGATTACAAGAGCAACTAACACAGAGGTTGGACTCTTCTCGTGGGGAACACGTGGAAGCATAACAATACAAAATGGAGTCCGAACTTCGGTCAACATAACAGAGAAAACATGATCTATAAGAGGGGAATTAATGTCTTTAGTAAATGCTTAATCACATCGTTGTTTCAATTTACAACAACCAGGTTAGAGCTTCCATCATACCTATGCGAAGATCACCAGGCCCATGAGCGATTCTTCACTTCGAATCTATTGTTTTTGTAGCTGTTCCAGTTAGGCTCTCATTTTTAGGCGTGCAAGAGGGATCATATGAAGCACTGAAAACATGATGCCCATAAGCTAATTGAACAGACACACGGAGTTGTTTTTTTTTTTTTTAGTTCGAGAGCCAGTTCCTAGAGCCTTCATTGCTTGTCTTGGGTTAGAAAGTCTTTGTCTTGAACAGTATCTAGTGCTGTCGCCCAGGAATAGTATCTTGGATGGAAGGGTTGTGATCTTTGATAATTCGCAACTGTGAACCAACTTTAGGCAAGCCTCTGTTGCCTTGGACATTTGAAATGTCGTTGATGCTTTTATCAACCAGTTGTCAATGTAGGGAAATACCTGATTACTGTTCTTCCTAAAAAATAAAAGATGCTTCAGGCCTAGGCAGTAGGTAAAAATGCAGGAAGCTGATTTGAAGCCAAATAGGAGAACTTTGAGGCATTGGTGGGAATGTGGATGTATGAATCTGGCATCGGTGAGGGTGATCAGGTAACAGTATTGTTTCTCAAAATACTTGTTTAATTTCTGGAGGTCTATGATGGATCGCCACTCCTCTGTTTTCGTATCTAAGAGGAAAAACCGAGAATAGAAGGCCGTCTCTGAGAATGCCTCTATGGAACCTTTGGTCAGCATAGCTAGCACTACTTTCTGAAGCAGATGGAGCTGAGGTGGGCGCCCTCATTTTGGTGGATGGAATCTGGGTGAACTCTAACATCTGACAATATGTGATGAAGCCCAGGACTTATTTGCCCAATGCAATTTTCCGCCATAGATGACACAATTACAAACAGGATAGCGTAAGCAGCACCAGAGTGTTGTCAGTGTACGTAAGCTAACTTAAGGGCTACTGAGAGGGTTGCGAAGTCCGATACCTCTGGTATCCTCCTTGCTACAGATAAGTGTCTCTTTCACGGGTCCCTCTAAAAGGTGTTTCTTTCGAAATTGTAATGTGCCAAAAGATCTTGCAGTGTCAAGAGTCAGCCTTGACTGCTTGCAAGTGCTTGCCAAACAGAGCATCACCATGGTAAGGTAAAAATATTAGATATATTTGCACCTCAGGTTCTAAATATTGTGGCCTTGAACCAACCTTGGAGTCTAAGGACCACTGACCCAGCCAATAGTAGGAAACCTATTGAAGCTTTATCTATAGCGCAATCTATGTTTTCTGACAAGGACGTTTGACCCCCTGAAGAATCTTTTTTGTTTCTGCCCTTTCTGTCTTCCGGCAAAAATTATATATATGTGGGAATGTCTGCCTACATCTGGTGGTTATACCTGCCCCATATTGCCAGTGAATAGGTAGCCCGTAGAGTAGTACCAGGCATAGTTGAGAATGTCTCCTTGCAGGTTAGGCGTGGTTATGAGTGACAGGGCTTTCCATGATTGTAATTCCTCCCGGATACATCAACATTTGGAGTAGGTCTCACAGCTTTCCTATTTAAAATTATAAAGAGAACAAACCGATTGCTTATTTGCTATTGGAAGAGTTTTGCCACTCGTTTCCTAAGGATATGGAAACCATCAAAAATCATCTGTTGGGGAATCCACCAGTTGTGAGCCTTCTCTCTATCATCACCAGATGTGAATGGGTTGTTCACGGGAAGCATTGTAATATTTGACACTGGGATCACTCTTTCTGTGGTAGGAGCATCAGAAGATGCTGACATATCGGGCACGATGTGACCTTGCAGGCTCGGGAAAGAGATTGTAGTAATCCTGTAACATGCCCTGTAGGTCTAGTACTAGAGCCAGTAGCATAGCAAGGGGGGGAGAGGTCAGCCCCGCTCCTACATGAGTTTGCCACGGAGCAAATGCAGGAATCATCGTCAGCACCCCCGGCTCTTCAGTGCGGCAAAGGCTACGCCACTGACTAGAGCCACATGAACCTGACCAATGCTCTGAAGTTGGAGGCGGAACGAAGTGGTGAAATTGCTCCACATATTGCCTCTCCATATATTGCTGACTGTTGTAGACATTCTCTTATTAGTCCCCTTAATTCTTGTCATTAAGTTATTCTGGATTACATAGCTTTTGTTCTTGTTGATGACTACGGTGCTTTTGTTGTCGTTTCTATTGTCATTGAGATTGTCGTCGATGAGGGAGACTTAGAAGACTATGCTGACATCGACAATGTTTGTCGTCGGCAAGGCCTTTGTCGCAGACGATACAGTAATTGACGTAGTTATCGTAGATGAGGTTATCGTAGATGAGGCCGTTGTCGTAGACAACAGTCATAGATGAGGTCATCGAAGACTACCGTCGTAGGCGACCGTCATAGACAATGCCATCGTAGATGAGGCAATTCATAGATGAGGATAGTTATAGAAGAGGCCATCATAGATGAGGCTTTCATAGACAACCGTCGTAGATGACCATCGTAGATGAGGCTGTCGTAGACGACCATCGTAGACCATTGAAGATGAGGCCATTGTAGACGACTGTCATAGATGATGCCATTGTAAATGAGACCATTGTAGATGAGGCAATCGTTGATGAGGCCATTCGTAGATGAGGCCAATCGTAGATGAGGCCAATCATAGATGAGGCCAATCGTAGACAAGGCCATTTGTAGATGAGGCCATTCATTGTGAGGCTATCAAAGATGAGACTGTTGTAGAAAACCATCGTAGATGACCATCGTAGATAAGGTTGTCGTAGACGACCGACGGAGACCACCACCGTAGACCATCGAAGATGAGGCCGTTGTAGATGATGCCATTGTAGATGAGCGTCATAGATGATGCCATCGTAGATTAGGCTATCGTAGGTGAGGCCATTTGGAGATGAGGCTATTTGTGGATGAGGCCATTGTGGATGAGGCCATTGTGGATGAGGCCATCATACATGAGGCTGTTGTACACGACTGTCGTAGATGACCATCATAGATGAGACTGCCGTAGACAACATTCATAGATCAACATCGTAGGCGAGGCTGCCGTCAACGACCTTCGTAGATTAGGCTGTCATAGATGACCCTCATAGATGAGCCCATCATAGATGAGGCCATCACAGACGACCGTCATAGATGAGGCCGTTACAGATAAGACCATCATTGACGACTGTCATAGATGACCATCACAGACGATGCCATTGTAGACAAGGCCGTCATAGGTGAGGCAGTAAAAGTCAACATTGTTGTGGTCGTCGACGTTGTCATCGCAAGCGTTTTTAACGATGATTTTGACTGCAGTTTTGCCATACACGCCTCATTGTCAGGTTATGAGGATTTCCCTGATGCAGTGTCAGGGCTGAAGAGGGAGTTGTAGGGTCACAACCAGCGGAAGGAAGAGGAAGAGAAAGACGACAAACAGTAACAAAGGGAGAAAGCAGGAATCTGTAAGAGTGAGCTGAAGGGACAGGGAGTGTCTTGTGGTGGATTAAAGAGGTATGAGGTGGAATCAACACTAGAAGCCTTGATATTTGGCACACTGATATACAGTATCTCCAGTCATAGGCTTCAGAGCAAACGTTTGTGCAAAGGCACTCAGGGTCATATGTACCAAAGTCACTGTTTGCGATTTCCAAATAGCGATTTAATAGAAATCGCAAAATGAGATGTATGTAGGAGAGTATTTCACTATTAGCGATTCCAACAAATTTGCAATCGCAATTAGGAAATTCCTATTTGTAAATTGCACTGATTGGATTTCCAAATAGGAAATCGCAATTAGGAAAGGTCGCATTTTGGATGCGGAATGATGATGTAAGAACCAGGAAGTTTAGAAATACAGGGTGTTGTCCACAACTTAAAAGCCTAGGAATGTGCTGGAAGAAAGGTGTTCCTGTGTGACTACTGGCAGTGAAAATCAAATTCCCCAACCACACCATGCCTAAGGATCATGGGGATAGGGACAGTGCCAGCAGGAAGTGGAAAGTTACATTTTTAGATAAAGACCTGGAGCTGTTGACAGAGTAATGTGTGGCACACATGGATCTGCTGTTTGGCACAGCATCATCTTTTGTACCTGAGGTCCAGAAAACCACAATTCGGAACAGCATCCTGGAAAAAGTGAACTCTCTTGGCATCATCCAGAGAATCATACCTGAAATAAGGAAACACTGGTAAGACCTAAGATCCCGTACTAAAGAGAAGGTGGCCAGCAGGATAGCTGAGACTCGTGGCACCAGTGGTGGACCCTCCAAACATCCTCCTCCCACTCCAATTGAATCACTTATTTAGGGGACACTTGAACATGAAAGTATGGTGGCAGTGTCATACATTGACACCTCCAATCCTGCGGGCTGTAGCCAAGGTAAGTCATGTTCTTATGTATTGTTAGTCCTCAAGTACAACATCTTAGCTACCAAAACTCAATTTAGATGTTTGCTGTAATTTGATAATGCATTATGGGAGTTGTAGTACAACTAAGTTACATGGTGTACTGCGTGTTGATGAATAAATACACATATCTATATGACATCTCCATGTCAGAAACACATAAATCACATTTTCAACAATATCATGCAAACATAGTAACCATTTATTCACAATAACTATAAACATACATCTTTACAGATCACACCCAGGACATGTCTGAAACCATTGAGGCCGATAAAGCAATTGACACACACATGTAAATTGAGGACAGCATCATTTCTACTCCTATGCCCATAGCTCCTACTCCAACTACTAGAACAGCAATTTAGATGTTTGCTGTAATTTGATAATGCATTATGGGAGTTGTAGTACAACTAAGTTACATGGTGTACTGTGTGTTGATGAATAAATACACATATCTATATGAAATCTCCATGTCAGAAACACATGAATCACATTTTCAACAATATCATGCAAACATAGTAATCATTTATTCACAATAACTATAAACATACATCTTTACAGACCACACCCAGGACATGTCTGAAACCATTGAGGCTGATAAAGCAATTGACACACACATGTAAATTGAGGACAGCATCATTTCTACTCCTATGCCCATAGCTCCTACTCCAACTACTACAACAGCAAACGTGTCACCACTACCAGACTTTGAGTAAGGTGATGAGGGGAAAATACAAGGCAGGAAAACAACTTCTTCTGTGGGTAGGACACACAGACAATATAGAGTCTAACAACAAACAGTTGACAATGATAATGTCTCTGATGACATGTCAGGCAGTTCTCAATTGTTAGGTGGCCTGGAGAAATCAATCATCAGAACGGCCTGCAAGGAAAACAGATAGAAAACAGTGAATAGGCATCTGCAAAGCATGTCACATTCAATGCTGCAGTTGCAGAAAGGACAGGAGCGTTGGATTGCTGCCATGGAGAAGATGCAATGTCTGCAAAGCCACAGGCACAAGCAGCACATGGCACGCTATGACACATTCACAAAATCAATCAATCGATTGGCAGTAGCCACTACCACTCTTACAGGAGAACTGTGAACAACCAATATGACATGGGGCACTGCTGTCAAGATGTAGCACGTAGGCTGGTCTAACTGACCACAGCTCGGGAAAACATTTAGACACTGTCTGTCCCTAACACTTTACCACTACCTAAAAATAAAGACGTCTCTATCCTCAGTGGCACATCTGTGCCAGATGGATGATGTACAAGGTGAATTCACCAACACACATCTGGAACAGATATATCCCCAACTCCGCAGCCAAGCCCTGCGGAGAAAGAAACCAACACCAGAGGTCGTAAAAAAGTGACTTTTGTACACACTCTGATTTATGAAACTAGTTTGTTAGGTTTGTGTTTTCAAAATGTGTTGCTTTGTATAAAAATGACATCCTATAAAGATACAGTTGATGATACACAAGAAAAACACATGGTTACCACATGAATAAAAGATTATCTATCAGTAAAGCAAAAACATTTCCATCATGTGTGTTGGCTATTTCTTAGATGTTGTCATCATTCTTACTTGTTGTTTGTTTATCTCTGCGCATCGTGCTCAACCCTCTGCTGTACGTGTCTCATACTGCCAATTTTTAAGTGGTGGTAGGTCATCATCTGAGTCGGATTCTGCCTCTATGTTGACTTTGTGAAGAATCTTTCTCATGGCTATATTGTGGAGATTTGGCACTTGTGACAATCATTTGCAACAGGTCTGTGGTCTGTAGAGTAGCACTCCATCAGTTTGTGGAAGCTCTAAATGTGATTTGAGTATCCCAAAAGTGTGTTAAATTAATGATCGTGTTGTTTTATGTGCCCTGTTGTACTGCCTTTCACTTCTGGTTCTTGGATGCTAGTATGGTGTCAGTATTAAAGGACGCAAGGCAAAGGCAATGTCTCCTTAGATAGTATGAGAAGAAGAAACTATTAGATTATTTGACAAACATACTTTTGAACACTGTATGAATTGTTTGCAGTCCTCCTACCAAGAAGCCATTGCCAAATTCACCCTGAGACGGACGGCTATTTATTCCACTGCGGCAAAACATTAGGAAGTCACGTGTGCTGGCTGGGAATCTGGCTACAAGGTCAGTTATGAATGATGCATGAGGCATCACACACTACCAGTACATTGAGTGAATGGGTTATTTTCCTGTTTCTATAAATGAATTAATTTGCAGAGGGAGGACATATGGAAATATATGTGTGCCATCAACACAACCAATAATGTTATAAAACTGTGTTGCCCAATAAAATATACGTTTTGTGTGTTGTATATCTTAAGGGGGGCTTGGGAAAAAACACCACATTGGTTAAGCACTGCCTAAAGGCCTTTACATTAAGGGGAGAGTGGTCATCTGATTTGGCGGTGTACCATAAAACCGGGAAACAGGTTAGGAAACAACTGGACACGTCACTCATCTCCTTGTGTGGAGTCTGGATATTTGTTTCTGGTACCCATAGAATTAAGAGTACAAGGTGATCCTCCCATATCTGTCATGCTACTCTGGGATAGTGAGGCAACAGGTAGGTTTATGGATAAGAAATGTGCCAACAGAAATGGAATCACAAAACCGGTAAAGACCAAGACAGATATTGTGCATACAGTAATTCTTTAATTTCTGGACCAGTTGCTGAATGCACAGTATGAATGTGGATACCTCTTTTCAACCATCAGGAAACTCGGTCTTTTAAGTTAACCACCTTACCTGTCCATCCAGTACTCCTTGGTTATATCATCAGAATCTATACATTAAATGAAGTACCAGAACACTTCATTTGGAATACTGCAATCAACTCAGTCCTGAAATCTGATTCAGAGTGGTAAAGCAGCAGATACAATCCAGTAAACCAAGACCTACATTCTTACTTTCTTTGTTTCCAGAACAATATTGCACATCCAAAGATGGATAAGGGTAAGGCCAGTACTCTTTCAACTCATCGTGCTTATGACTGTTCGATCAATCTGGAAATTATAGCAAAGATCCTAGATGGAAAAATGTATATTTTTCAGAAACTGAAAAAGGGTTCTGAGACAGTATCTAGGTACACATTTGTAGAACAGATTAAAAGTACCATCTATGTCACTGGCCGGGGGTCAAGCACATGTATTCACCATGGAGGATTAACAAATCACTATTAAAAGGACTGTTAAAGGATAAAGGATATTTAGGAATATAATATTCACCAAATTAGACCTATGGGGAGAGAGAGTGTGAGTTTTTGAGTTCATAATTAAAGGCTTTGTTGATCGGAAGAAGGCCCTCCACACACCTGTAGGCTATTTTGAGCATAGGGTGATGCATTTAGTATGAGTGAAACCCCGTCTGTCATGAATGGAATATTTGAAGACATATTGAATGTTATATAATTGTTTACCTGGATGACACACTGATATTCTAGAAGTTGGTAAAAGATCATCGTTGACATGTCATTGAGGTAATAAAATGCTAAAGCGTGAATTAGTTGTCTTGTAAACCCCAAAAATGCCTGTTGAGAGGAGATGGACATTTTATTCAGTTTTACGCAGATACCCAGAGCTACATAAGAAGTTCAAAGAGCAAATGTCAGACAACTTCTAGACCAACCCCTCAATTGACACACATCTAGCATGTACATGGGATGCTTTCAAAGCAATCATACAAGGAAATGTAAAGAAATACTAGCCAACCATAAAAAGCTGAGCCAAACTAACTCTCTTAGAGGGTGTACTCACACAAGATCAGAACAAGTGAAAAACAAACTCCTCTATAACTATACAGTGTAATGTTTTGTCCATAAAAAGCAGGTTAAATACACTGGCCAATTACAAGGCAGATCTCACCTCATCTCAATTAAGCGAAAGAAAATTATCCTACAAACATGAAAACAAAATGCACACACAATTATCCAGGCAAATTATGAAAAAAAGCAGAACACAATCATACTGGAAACACCCAGTGCAATTCAAGTGACTTCAACCAAAAATGAGAAAACCGATGCCTTTTAAAAACATTATATTTCCCTACACACCCTTGATCCGAACTTGGAAAATGAGCAGTCGGAATATTTAGAAACTGCTACGCTTCCCAAAATCAGACAGTAAATGAAAAATCTACTTAGCCTAAATGAGTGTACAGCAAATTCTACAAAACATTTGCTACAACTTTGGCACTGCACATTACCAATGTACTCACCCACAATACATGAAGTACATATTTTCTCTCATTTTGTAACTGTGAAAAGATACCACACAATGTTCCTCGTATGTGCCCATTGTTTATGTCAAGATGTATGCAAAAGTATTTGCCACGAAACAGGAGACCTTAGGTGATGGCAAACTCTCAAAACCATTCACATTGGGTCGAGAGACACGGCAGGGAGGTCCCCTGTCTTTGTTGTGGTTTGTTCTCGGTATTGAATGCTTTGCAGCTATAATTATGGCACATTGAGGGATAGGGGACATGTCTGGGTTCAGGATAAACCTTAACAAATCATAAATACTAACCCTCACTTTAACTAAACATGAAGTTTTCAAATTGATCACCCCAACACCTTTTAATGGAGAAACAAATCTATTGACTACTCAGGCATCTATATTATTCCAAACCCTGAAGGTATACAGCTAACTTCCCCCACATTTTGGAATCCTCATGTGAGGGCTATTGCAGGTGATTCCCACTCTTTTTGTCTTGGTTAGGGAGCATCAATACAGTAAAAATGAACATACTGGTGAGAATTCTTTACCTGTTTCAAACAATACTACTTCAGAATTGTAAAGAGTTGTCACTACACTTTGGTTGGCAGTCGTTAAGAGCTAGGGTAGCTTATAAACAGTTAAGCCTACCGAAAATGACATGGGGAATTGGCTCTCCCAGATTTCTTATTGTACTACAAAGCTTTTCAGCTCCAGGTTATAGCAGATTGGTCACTAAGAAAATCAGAGAAGCACTGGGCAATTGCTGGGAAAATGATCTGGGATTGAATTGGTAGCCTAAGGCAGCAAGACACATCAACATCTGTGCTAGAACTACATTATCAACTTAGGATCACCTTACTAAAATTGGGAGTATAACCTCCTTTCCCTCACCTTGCACTAACATTCACCAAACCCAGCTTTTACACTGGCTCTTGAGTTGCGATCATTTGAGAAATGGAAACAGGGTAACTGCTTAACCAGATCTGATATGTTTCATGGTCAGGAAGTGCTAACCATTAAATCCTATAAGACAAAATTTCATATAGGTAAGAATGAATGTTACCACTACACAAAGCCACAACATTGGGCCACGCACCCTTCTATCAGAGCAGCAGCCACTAGAAAGTGAACCCCATTTGATAGATTTGTAAAAACAGCGTGGATACAAGAGGACAGAGCACGAGCACAGCATATAGGGTATACTTCCCAATGCGCATGCCCCCCTCACCTCCCCTTTTAGAGCACAACATAATAAATTAACTCGTCTTGAGGTGAAAGAAAAACAATAATGTAACCAGTGGCAAGATATTAGCAAAAAGTCTCTTAGCATCACCGGCAAAGAAGCAAATAACAAAGTAATAAATTAGTGTTATCTCTATCCAGCCAAGCTCAATAAATACTACCCACAGGTAAGTGCAATATAATCAAGGGGATGTAATCTGATCGGGGATTTTAGGCATATTTGGTGAGATTGCCACTCTATCAAACCCTTCTGGAGAGAGATACTCCCCACAATGAACAAGATTTTGGAAAACCCACTACCGGCAGACCATTCTTTTGTTTTCATGAGCCTCTGCTCCCCCAGGCTGAAACACCAAACTAAAGCAGACCAACAATTGCTGTGGAAATGCCTGGGGCAGCGAACACGACCTTAACTGTCTACTGGAAATATCCCCCTCCCCTCTCACTATGGTACCTTAGAATTTGGAATCTAGTAGCGATGAACAGTCTATTAAGTGCTTTAGCAAACAATTATGCATTTTGTAAAGAGATATGGAATCTTCTAATCAAATTCTTGTCTGCAGGACTTTCCTAATTTAGAATAAAACAATGTTATACAAGAAAAGGTTCCCAATATGCATTGCGTGACTCATAGGGATTCTAATTAGATCTGTGTATATACAGGTTCTATGGTGAAAACAGTTCAATATGAATAGACTACAGCCTATTGTTATAGAGGCCGTCATCATTATTTCTTTGCCCATAATTTAGAGGTGGGTGGATGGGAGATATAATGTTTCTTATCCGATATGAATCAATAATATCTGTGATGCTGTAAAATGAGAGATAACCTGGAAGTCAAGTGTGCTACAATTGAATAACACTACATTGATATTTGTGCAAGTTGATGCTAAAAATGTCAGTATAAATTACATGTTTCCAAAAATGCGTATTCGAAAAACTAGAGGTTGAATACTTGAGAATTGTATTGAATTTTAGGGCTTGTCAATGGATCCTAAGAAGATAACAGATTTAGTTGATTGTCCTTCGTCATCTTCAGTAAAAGGAGCTCAATCGTTTCTAGGATTTTCACATTTCTACAGGCAGGTCATCAAGAATTTCTCTCATTATTCTAGTCACATCTTCTGAGTATTGAAGATGGAACGCCTTAAGTATGGACATTTGTGGGATAGGGAGTCCGAGGCAGCTTCTCAGGAATTGAAGAAAGCATTCACTTCAGCACCCAAATCTGGACAATAAATTCATAGGGTCGTCGCTGCTTCAGAAAACGGTAAAAGAGCTGCCTCACTTCAGTTCCAAGACAATAGCATCCTGTTTTTACTACTCTTGAACCTTGACCTCTGTGTAGCAGAAGTACTCTGTAAGTTCTTGAACATGAATTGGTGGCCATGAAAGAAGCCTAACTTGAATCGAGACAGTTGCTTTTAGGGGCCCAAATCCCTTTGAGAAAAGAACTGATCACAGAAATCTTCAAGCGTGGCAGAGTTTCCCATGCCAAAACAGCTGCCAAGCTTGCTGGGCATATTTATTTTTTTAAGTTTAATTTTTTTATGTTATCTATATACCAGGATTAGAGAAGGCTGATGCACTGTCCCGCCTTCACGCACATCCTGCCTAGAGAAGGGATATTGTTTTTGACATAATTTCTTAAAGCTCATTTGATTGATAGTGAATTTATCAACAAACTCTCTATTAAGTATCATGAATATTGCTTCTGGAGGAATGCAGTATTCGTTCCTATGCCTATATCGTAAATAACTCTCCCAAATCTCTTTCATGAGGACTATATTGTAACTAATTTTGATTCTTCTGGTGCCTCATGGTGGCCTGAGATGTAATAGTTGCCTTGTGCTTCATTTATGCTCAACGTACATCCCCGGCGTACAAAATCTATGCATTTTTGTGTGGAATTGCTGCCATCTGGAAGTTGTGCTACCGTCATTCTCACAGTGGTCCCTTCAACAAGTTGGCACACTTTTCTGCATTCAGAAGGATAGCATCAGAAAAAGAGATGGCTTTGTGTTTTATTAAGGAAATATTTGCTTGCATGGTTTACCTTCGTTATTTACTCTAACAGAGGTCTGCAATATATCTCCTGCTTCTGGGAAGCTGTTTGTTCCACTATAGTAATATCCAGAACTTTGTCTTCTGGGTTGCATACACTAAAATATTGGAATGACTGACGCATGAATCAAACTTTCTAACAATGTTTGCAGTGGTTCTGCAACACCTAGCTATGATAATGGGATCCCCGTGTTGCCTTAAGAAGAGTTTGCATTTAGCAATAACACTCGTAAGACATCCCTTAGCTACATTCCCACTTTCTGCCTCCCCTGAGATATCACCCTAAGCTGTGCCATTGGTAATTAGGAGCATTTTCTATTACCAAACTATTAAACCCAGAGACTGTAAGTCTACAGTTGTCCGCCTCTTGGCGTATGCATCCCGGGCTTGATACACAAACTGCACTTTGTAGTAAATCTTGCAGTATTACAAAACGTACTACAAAGTGTAAGTTTTGACTACACTTATATGTTCAGAGTTCTCCGCCCCAACTACAGAGTCTCCACATATGTAAGCATGGACTTCAGTAGTAAATATGGGCGGGACACCCGTGAGTGAGTGGGAAAAGGGGCACACTTTCTTCAAAGGGGATGGCATTAGGGAGCAGTAAGAGGGATTTAGGGAGTGCCATGGAGGGGTTTAGGGAGGGACATCAATCACCCACACAAGTGTAAGCCAATTGCATTATTCTAGGGTTGGGGACATGTAGCACTTTTGTAGTATGTTTACACTCTGAATTTGTGAATACTGAAAGTAGTAAACACACTATGAAGTGTAGACTTACTCAAAAGCAGCCGTGGCCCATACAGGTAAGATCAGTGGAGTAGGGTGAGGGGGCCTGGGGATTTTGACAGACGACCGTGTGGAAAAATTATGTATTTATTTAATTTTCCCTCGTGGTCATCTGTCAAATCCCGTCAACCCGGCCCCACCGGTTTTACCTGCACGGGCTGCAGGTAAAACCGGTTGGGCCGGGCTGCGGCTGCTCAAAAGTGCAACTTACCTTTGCGAACCCAGTACCCTGTCTTTTATGTTTAGGGAGAGGTGTGGCACAGCGGCCAGTGAGGCTTACTCCAGAGCGTGAGGCTTGCGGTTCGATCCCTGGCGGCAGCTCTGTCGTAAATTGGCTGCAATTAAATTAGCGTTAGCAGAATCCATCTGGTATTTACAGGCTATCCTGTACATTTTGTGGAATCCATTTTGTATTTCTGGCAGCCATTTTGTCTTCCCTTGTGCTCTGTTTAAAGGACTGGCTATACTTAGACTCTGCTACCCTGCACATGCGCAGGAATATCTAACTGTCCATGCATCTGTTTTTAGTCTGTAACTATCAGGTTGTTTCTACCAGAGTCAGCAACTGCTAGCTCCTCCTATACTATTTACGGTGCATTTCTGTATGACCATCTATGTATGTAACTCTTCTCATGTATGCTTGCATCGTCCTTTTCCTGAGCCCCTGTGTGGGTATAAAAGACCCATGGTTCTTCTACTCTGGGTGCTACCTTCATTCAGCACCACAGGGTGCTGGGTGAATGTGGTTCCACCTCCTGAGGTTTAATAAACTATGTATTTTCTATTTCAGATTCTGTGCCAACTTCTTTCTAATAGTCTGAGGACTCTGTGCAGAGAAGGGCGAACCCCTTGCACTGGTAGGCCTAGCTGAGGCCTATTTTCTACAATTGGCGCCTCAACTTGGGGCTCATCGGTGACTCGGATGCCCAAAGGATTGGTCGCGACGAAGGATTGGAATCTCGCTCTGGACGTGATCACTGCCCGATAAGACCAGAGTCTTGGCATCCACGGCGACTTTTCCTTTCTTTCTGATCTGACCATCCAGGTGGCACCGGTCCTCGACTGAGATCTCTTCTGTTGATTCACCGTGCAGTGACCATTTGGTCGATTTTAGAACTTGGCAGGATGAATCTGAACACCAAGTGATTGGTAAGTGTCTGCGGCGCTTGCTGTTGGTTTTGATGCCTGTGATTGGTAAGGTAGTTTAGTAACGCTTACTGTGGCTTTGAGTATGGTATATTTTGTGTTGGCCAACTTGGTTTGTTTTGACATATGTGACTTGCAATTCACATAGGCAGGTAATGAGGAGAATTTTCTCTAACTGAATTGATTTGAACGGCACATCGTACTAAAGGTACCTTAAGTGCTACTTTGATTATAATATTGCATATTCTGCACTATTTTTTGGCATATCTGTCTTTAGCACACTTCAAAAGATGTGTTGCCTTTGGAATGGTACCAAAATGAAACTTGATGAAGCACAACTGGCCCCCCCTCGGAGGGGACGCCTAATAGGGATATGTATATTAAGTATGGTCTTTCTTCTATAATGTACAGCGCATTATGGAATAAAAATACCTGTAAGTGGTGACTAGTACCCCGAGGAACTAAATATGTACATAAAAGGATCCTGGTCTGTGTACTTAGTAACATTCATAAGTGATGAGATGCAGAGCGTTTTTTTTTGGTGTTCTGCCAGCCAAATCTGGTGAATATGACTTGCAACTAGTATTTACAAATGGTTTGGTTTAAGTACAGTCTGTGGGCTGTCTTTTGTTTCTGTCTTAAGTGTTGATCTGTGGGTTAAATGTGTGTTTACATGTTATGGTGTGGTAAATTGTGTTTTGGATGTTGCTAGCACTGGAAAAAGCGTGTGATTGAATGACTGTGAATATGTGAAAGAATTCTGAGAAGTGAAATTGTTAAGGAGTAAATTTAATTTGGTCTCATCACCATCAATAAGTCGCAAAAGGAAATTGAGAGGGGTGTAGCAAGAGAAAGAGCAACCCCTGTGATTTGATGACACCCTTAATGTACAAAAGTATTAATGAAGAGTAATTAGGGACCCGTTAAAAGTTTAGCTTGGAAAAATTGTGGGTATTTCGAATTTGCAAATTGTTCCTATGCAGCTTTGTGTTCTTGGTGGTTCAGTGAGCCAATGTGCTGGGTCCACAGGGTTGTAGGTTCTAATTTAAGCTGAACCTGCTAATCTGAGAATTGAACCTAAATTTATGACCCTTGAAAAGAAATTGTATATTAAAATAAATGTTTCCATAGGGCAAATTATTGCAGTTTAGATAACATTAGGAAGGCTTTTTGTCTTTGACAGCTTCAGGGCTGTGCAAGGCAGATTTTGACCTTGCAGCTTGTAAGGTGGGGGCTAAAAATAGAGGAGTGAACCAGGAGGTGAAATCACTGCTTAGAAAGCTTCACTGACATGAAAATGTGTAATGCTTGCAGCAGGACAGCCTTGGAGAAAGGTGGGGGCTAGGAGCACTCGCTGTGGCCCGGTTCTGCGCTGAGGTTTAGCTTCTCTGATGAGACAGGGCAGCTGAGGAACGAAACCCAAGGAGCCTTCCTCTGCCCTATTTTGTGCAAAGACCAGTTAGACTTTCCATAGAAAACTGTTTTTTTTTTTTTTTAAAACTGTTGCATTAATCCTACACAAAAAGTAAAATGATGCTCTTGCTTGAAATTTTAAGGGCTATATGCCTATATAAAAACGATTTTCTAATTGAGAATTAATTTTCTCAGTGGAAATTGTGGCGCAAAATTAACATGGATTATCGGATAAGAGTTTTACCTTTAGAAAGTTAAAATTAAGATGACCTGTGTAAAGAGAAAAACGAAATTGTGTGTTTTACAATAGACTAAATTCAGATACAAAATGTCACAGCATTTATCTTTTGTATAGGGTATTCAAAGGCATTCACATTATACAGCACGACAGATTTGTGTTGGCTTGAAGGGTTGACTTGCAAGGCGTGTGAATTTCGACACCTTTACGTGTTAAACAGCTGTGTCAACAAGACCATTTCTATTTCGGACTCCGGCTACAGAGAATAGTTGAAGTCAAAAACACGGAGTAAAATTCTGCATTTCAGACTGCTGTTTCCAAAGTTAGAAATGTAGTTTCATTATTTTTGCAGATTGACAGTAGGGATTTCTTTTCTTAATGCCTTTTTTTTAAAATAAGGATAAGAGTGGTTTTTGATGTTCAATAATAATGGCTGTCCTTCATTTAAAAGTGGCGCAGACTTAAGATGTTTCAAGATAAGCTTCTGTGCTTAGGGCTAAGAATTAATGTGTTTCAATATAATAGGCAAAGGATGCAGCTCGCTTTTCATATGTAGACTCATCAAAATGATTAGATTTATTAACAAAAAATATATTTTGATTATATAAAAAAAAAATGTTATTTCAAATAGGTGCAAAAACAAATTCGTTTTTTACTATTTATAATGCCTAATAATGATACTGTGACCTCCTAGCATCCAAATTGCATTTAAGCCGTGCTATACAGCAATAGGGGGTCAATTACATGTGAAAATGTCACTTTACCCAGGCGTACAAAACTCATTTTTATAAGGGTATACATTATACATTTTTGATGCCACATCTCTGGGATATGTAGAGGACATTCTGGGGATGACTATTATGCAAAAACATTGTAGGATGTTAATTTTTAAGTGCCCTGAAAATCAAAGTCGAACTTGGGTAAAAATTCACTATTTAAATGAGTTTTCTCCAGTCAGATCAGTTTTTAAACTGCCTTATGCCCCAGTAAATGCACATATGTAAGCATAGACCATCTATACTGCTAGACAAACGCTTGGCACACTGCTTATACATATCAATGTACAAAAATTGGCAGAAGTTATTAAGCTTACCTCTGAAATTGCTGGTAGACACACAGAGTGGGTTTTGCTGCTCTGTCTTCGGTCTTTAGGGTCACTTTGACTTGGAAGCACCACATGAAAACCTTGCATGCATGCTGGGGAACAGCTGCATAGGTTATAGGTCAAAGTCCTACATTTAGAAGCCTGTAGGGCTCAGCACAACGTTGCTTTGACATTTCGACATTTGAAAGACGAAATGGCAGGGGAAGAAAGAGGTTTTTGCTTACCCTTTTTTTTTTTTTTGGTAAAAGCAAGTTTTTGTGTGCACTCAATGCACATAGTATATGTGACCTCTCTTTAAAGGACAATGGCTCTGCCATATATATATAGTATAAATGTTTTTAGGGTTGAATTCAGGAAGCAATGGGATTCAGTTTGACTTCATGCGGTCTCATGTTGCACTAGTACATTTGCTAAAGGAATATGTTCTTTGGCTAGCTGAAATGTGCTATTTCGCTCCTCAGAGTTTGTTTATGCCCAGTTGCTACAAATTGGGGTTGATAGTGTTGACAGAATGAAACCTGGTACAGGTTTCTTACCGTCAAAACTGGGGAGTGGAGGCTAGCTCCTCTACAAATTAAGGGTAGGCAAATTTATGTGTTCTCTCTCTTTTTCTTACTTTTTTTTGAGCCTGTCTAAACTGTCTGTGAAATAACCATGAGACATTAAATTGGCTATTCAGTAATACTGTTTTAAACATTATTAGCATTAATAAAACGAATAAATATATTTTGCTATGTTACTACCCATCCTCTCTGATGGAATTATGAGAGGATGAGTAGTCTAGGTTGCTGTTTCCTTATTTGATCTTTAAGGGGAACTAGCTGTGGGTAGTTTTTGTTTGAAAATTCTCAGGTGACAACACCACTATTGTTTGTTATTCTCATGCTACATACAGTTTTGCAAGGGCATTGCTAGTTTTATTAGCTAGTCTGTGTAAATAAACTGACAGTCCTTACTAGAACTAATGTTGCATAGTTTGGATTGTGAAAATGTAGAATGCAGGGAAGAGGTCTATGTGATCCTTAGCAAACATTTTTGAGGAAAATATTGTTTTACAGGAGTCTGTTAGTCACAAGATGTTCCGCTGGAGAACATGTACCCATTATGTTGAAGTTTTTAGTTCTGTATGTAATAGGAATCCCTGTTAAATTAGCAGTGTTAGATTTTCCTGTTGCTCCTATAACATGAGAGCATGGTCCTGAGTATACAATATAGGTGCTTTAATTAAGAAAAATCATTTTAGAAGTGTCTGCAGTCCTGTACAAATAATGCAATGTTTAGGAGTAAAACGTGTATAACATTTCCTTTTTCTTGAGGGTCTTTAGAAATGAACACAGACTTCCTTGACTGCTTGGCATTGGGTGACGTATTACTCTTGTCAGTTCACTAAAGAGTTTTTATACTTGCTAATAGGTCCAGACTGTTGTTTTATTTACTCTCACATATATGAAAGTGGTTCCAGGGTGCCTTGTTAATATATGGGGCGTCCCTGGACTAGGAAGTATTCTGAGACTATCCTCTCTGTTGATAGATTATTTTTGTGCCTTGTCTAAAGACCTTTTGTTCTGTCCACCAATAGATATTTGCTGCTTTACAACCATTGCCAGAGGGGCGCGTACATCAGATCCAGCTTGAGGAGTCAGCACCAGTCCAGCTTGAAGTCAAAGTGAAGGTAACCTGCACAGGCACTGCTGGCAACCAGGACCTCAGTGAAGGTAGAAGGCCGGAAGCATTGTGATGAGCGTACCCCTGCTACTATCTTGGGCGAAAGACGGGGTCACAAATCGGAAAGGAGAAATCGTGGATCAAGCTTTTGATGCCCAGCTGAGAGTCACAGACCGACCAGGAAGGGAAGAAGGTTTTTGCTTGAGGTAACCCCCTTTGAAACAAGGGTTGCTTCAGAGATCCTAGCATCAGGCCTCTGAATCCTGGTCCCAAAGTGGCTGTAAAGGAGATACCTGGGCACACTGAATGCAATCCATGGCCCCAACGAAAGAGCAGTGTGCCAGCAGAGCAATACAGGAGTTAGGGAAGGACTTGAGTTCAGGGTACAGGTGCTGTGTCTCTGGTGCCTGTTAGATTGAAATGAAGAAAACTGGTGCACTGCCTGAGACACTGGACAGGATCGCTGAGCGCATTTGCCCTGGTGGGTGATTGCCCTATCCTGAAAGAAGAAACTTTTCCCTTGAAACTAGGCCATGATTCCTGAGTTGCGAGTTGTGCAGCTCCACCGTGGGAACAACAAGAGCCTGCCTGTGAGGCTCAAACGGACACAGGGAGAAGACTCCCCTCTGGTTGGTTGTACAGCGGCTTTAATTTCCCAAGGACTTCTTTTTCTTTTGGTTGAAAATGTACCCCATTGATCGTCCCATTTTTGAGGAGGAGCAACCCTTTGCAGCTCTTCGTCCTAATTCTCATGGTCCTCCTGGTCCCCTGGATCCAGGATCATTTTTGTAAATAATATGTCTGACTGCTTTAATGTTTGTATTGGGTATAATGATAGATACTCTAGCCCTCATAAAGGAAACACTGGAAAAGTCTAGCGAAAATGTTTTTATTAGATATGTACTGTTGGATACTTTGATATTGAAATTGATGGTAACTGAAATGCATGGGAACCTTGAAAATGTTTTTACTGGATGGTTCTAGGATTTGCTAAGGACTAGAAAGCTAATAATTCTGTTTCTGATAATAGTAATTACTCTCTCCTGCTATCTGTATGACCCAATTCTCTGTTCCCTTTGTACTTCTGTTTATACCTCATACATACCCGCTTAACAATATTTAGAATGAGAAATGCCCACCTAGCAATGAATTAGGAAATTTATGAAAAGAAAAAAAAAAAATTTTATTAAAAATTAATATGCATATTTTTCATTTTTCCGAATGGATTATGGGAGATGTCTTCAGCTAACGCTAAAAGGGTCGTCTGTCGTAAATTGGCTGCAATTAAATTAGCGTTAGCAGAATCCATCTGGTATTTACAGGCTATCCTGTACATTTTGTGGAATCCATTTTGTATTTCTGGCAGCCATTTTGTCTTCCCTTGTGCTCTGTTTAAAGGACTGGCTATACTTAGACTCTGCTACCCTGCACATGCGCAGGAATATCTAACTGTCCATGCATCTGTTTTTAGTCTGTAACTATCAGGTTGTTTCTACCAGAGTCAGCAACTGCTAGCTCCTCCTATACTATTTACGGTGCATTTCTGTATGACCATCTATGTATGTAACTCTTCTCATGTATGCTTGCATCGTCCTTTTCCTGAGCCCCTGTGTGGGTATAAAAGACCCATGGTTCTTCTACTCTGGGTGCTACCTTCATTCAGCACCACAGGGTGCTGGGTGAATGTGGTTCCACCTCCTGAGGTTTAATAAACTATGTATTTTCTATTTCAGATTCTGTGCCAACTTCTTTCTAATAGTCTGAGGACTCTGTGCAGAGAAGGGCGAACCCCTTGCACTGGTAGGCCTAGCTGAGGCCTATTTTCTACAGCTCTGCGCAGCATCATGTGACTCTGGGCAATAGAGCTCACTTAATCTCCCCAACGGTCCCCAGCGCATAGATACCCTTAGGGGTGATAAGTTGCGCTTATTATTATATTTTTATGTTTCCCAGTTAAAACCATTCATTCTTTCTAAATGTTTTTATACTGAACTGTTCTCTCCTCCTCCTGTGCAGGAGGATGGACATCCAGAGCTTGAAGTTGCTGAAATTTGTGATTCTTGTTTTCCTCATGAGGTTGCAGTTTCTAGTATGGTGGAAAGGCTACCCTATTTGTGATTACTCATGGAAGCTACCAACGCCAGTTAATGCTCCTGGTACGTAGTTTAAAAAAATATCCCATCCCAATAAACCTTGAGCTCTGAAGGGGAGCTATACTGGTAGGAGATCCTCGGGCAAGACACAGCAATGGTGATGCGGTGCCCACAATGTACCGCCAAACACTGACTTCCAGCTAGTCGATGGTAGCCTGTTCGCAGCTCCTGCAGGAGTTGTAGCGAGTTCTCCCCTTTATTGCAGCAACAAAGGATATCTTGTCTTCTATTCCAGGGCTCTGATTCAGGGATGATGGTGTCATGATGGCGGCTGGGCTTGGTGGTTATGTTTCCCAAGCCTTCATGGCTGCCTACAACAGAAATCCTAAGGATACTTCTCAGCCCATCATGGCTTCCTTTTTTTTTCAAAACATGAAGGAAGATGTTTGCTGTTAGTAGATACATAAAGTGCTACCTCTAATGACTGCTAAATTGCAGCACTCCTGTAAGTTTGCTTCTCCTGCGTATTTATTCCTAGGTCTTTTGGGTGTATTTTTTCTCCTGTCTTTGGTTCCAGTTTCTAACTTCCACTACCTTAATGGGTTTGGTGCCCTAAGGTAGCACCTGCTTCTACCCTAGTTTGTTTTCAGGCTTTTGGGTTCATTGGCTATTTTCTCATGTGTCATAAGTGCTACTGCCATCTGCAGCTTGTGGCTGGATGGTTCATTTTTCACATCTACGGCTTTTTCCTTCAATTGGTAACATTTTTAAGTAGACACTGTCTAGTCGCGTGTCACTGTCTGCAAAATTGCAAGAGAGACCACATAACCTCCAAAATTAAGAATATTACATTCAAGGAAAAAACTTCACGTCTGGTGCTTGAGAGTAGTGATACTTAGCTGCTCTGGACTGCCCGAGTTTTGGGTGTGGCAGCTTTTTGAACTTTTGGATGATGCAGTTCATAAGCATGAATAATGGAAAATCAGTTGATAGCCCTGTTGTAAACTTCTTTGTTCGTGCAATTAAGGCACAATCCACTACAATAGCATTCCTTGTGAAATTTGGCTGCAGCTACTTGCAGTTCCTAGACAATAGGATACTGGCCCTTGAAAAGTAATGTAGTCAGCTGAAAAGCAGTACATGCTGCACGAGAACCAAAGTATTCAACATTTGAACTCAGCTCCAATACATTTAGAAGAAGAAACCTCAGAAATGCAGCAACAAAAATTAGGAGTGAGATGTCTGGACCTGTCAGCCTTAGGGTGGTCTTCCCCTAAACATTTTGTCTTAGGCCTCCACTTTTTACTGAAATTCGTTTTTGTTGGCTTTAGGACTGCTAACCAGTGCTAAACTTATTGTTCTCTCTCCAAGAAACACGGTAAAAATGGCTTACACCTGATTGGCATATTTAATTTTCTTACAAGTCCCTTGTAGAGTGGTATACAATATACAGATGGCCTGTAAATTAAATGCTACTAGTAAGCCTGCAGCACTTATTGTGCTACCACTTAATTAGCCAATTTTACTCGCCAATATGACCCTCTCATTAATATAACCCCCTTGCCAGGCCTTAAACTCCACTTTTATTGCATATAAGTCACCACTAAGGAAGGCCCTAGGTAGCCCATAGGGCAGGGTGCACTGTAATTAAAAGGTTGGACATGCACTTTTATATTTTACATCTCCTAATAGGGAAAAACTCAGAAATGTGTGCTAAAAAAGTGCAAAGTTTTGATTCACAACAGGTACGCATTTCATGTTTGGTATCTATGAAATTTTATTTAAATCATCATTAATGGTAAAGTCGGATTTTAAATTACAACTTTGAAAATGTCACTTTTAGAAAGTTGGTATTTTTCTGCTGTTGCTATATGGTAACTGCAGCCTCCCCTGGGTCACATGGCAGGGATTAGTTGGCAGTTGGACTTTATTTTTTGGGGTTTTTATATAGCGCGAACTATACCCGAAGATATCGGGTATCAGAGCTCTTTACATAGCACCAGTTTCATTACACAAGGACACATTCATTTTTGTTAGGCACGGGGAGATTAAGTGAGTTGCCCAGAATCACAGGATGTTGAGCAACATTGCCAAGAATCGAACCCGGTTTCCCAGCTTTGAGGTCGACCGCTCTAGCTGTAAGGCTACATCCTCTCCTCTTCCCAGAGAGCTACCCAATAGAGGGGTTAAAATGAGCCATCAACTGGCAGGATGGAGTGGTGGAGCTGGGCACATCACAACTTGCAACTGAATAGACTGTGCTCTGCTTTCACACAAAGGACTTGTCACCCCTACATTGTTCATGCAGCCAGCGTGGAGCTGGGGCAGGGGAGTCAGGAAACATCTAGCACTTCAAAGGGAATTCTCTAGAAACTTCTACTACTTCAATTAAAGCACCATGTAAAACAAGTGGACTCTCACACCCACTCTTCAGTTCACTTTCTGGACATGCAGAAGGACTCTCAGAGGACTGCCTGTAGTAGATGCCACAAGACAGCTTTGCTGTACCTGGAACGACTGGTTTCGTACCTGGAGCCTGTTTTGAACCCTCAAAGGCCTGTCCTACTGCTTGAGCCCTGCTTGATCACTTGAACCCAGGACTACCATAGTGAGTCCAAGGGCTAGTTTGTTGGTCTCATAATCAGAGCCTCAGGGGCATAAAATACTTCCACCATCTAGAACCCACACCTAGACCCAGCCTGAGTGAGTCCTGAACCCCCAAGGTGTGCACTTCCAGTCTTGGACCCTTGGTTGTGGTGTTAAATATACCCAGATAGACAAAATCCAAAACGTGGGACTTGGTAACGTTTTGGCTACAAACTGCTCTGAGAACCGAGCTAAAGAAGGCGGACCACCCTGCTCATCTTTCCACAAGATGCATCCCCAGTCGGCTTGACTTGGTAATAGCTCCTGCTACGTTCTTCTCCAAAGCAGAAAATCCTGTTCAGCGGTCCTATGCCAAAGGGGTATCTGGCCTCCAGCTGGAGATTTTCGACTTCCAGAGCCCAAGTCCTAACGTAGAAATCTTCACTGTGACTTCATCCAGCAGCTCCCAAATGACGACGCCACCTCCCAGGTCACCACCTGCAGCCTTGTCCTGCTGAACTTTACAAAATATGTTCTCAGTCCAACGGTAAGCGCCGACCAATCCACATCTTGTAACCGACCTGCACTCCATCGTAGTCAGACATATTTTTCGACTTTGACACGGTCTCGCACCACAAGATGTTTACGGTTGGTGCTTTGATCTTTTAAGCTCTAGTTTTTACCATAAACTTTAAAAATTCAGAACTACAGTTCTACAGATTAGATTTTTGTTGTTTTGGTGTCAAATAATGAATTAAAATTTACTATTTTTTTCTAAATTTGTGTGCGATTTTTCCTGTGTTGGGTTATCACTTTATTACTGTTTGAGGCCTACATATAAACTTTACACATTGCCCAATAGTTTGGCCTGACTGCTTTTGTGCCAAGCTATAAGTTGGTTAAGCACAGGTTAACTTGATGACTTTTTGTGGTTCACTCTGACAAGGACTGTGGCTGTTGCTTGAACAGGAGACACCCCCCATTCAACCAACATCCCAATTTCTCACATTGGTGATCAATGGTGGGGTTCAGTACTTGTGATTGTGCAGTGCCATAAAGTATTTTGTGTAACACAAAGGTCACATATAACTAATTTAACATCAGAGTTGATCTCTTTTTAAAATCTTCTTAGTTTTCTATTGGCTGTTTTCTCTTTGTTATACATGCAAGTGCCCTACCTTCCTTTCTTTACCATGGAGCTGGAGCTGATCAACTATGACGCCTTACCAGAGCAGAGCTGCTGAAACTCTGCGCAGAGAAAGGGTGGAAGGCAGACAAGAAGACTACCAAACTGGATCTCCAGGTAGCCCTCAGAGGCTCTGATGAATTGCAGAGGTGGAAGTCTACCTCAGAAGGGGAAGATGATGAGGAGGAAGCATGAGCACATTTGGAGGATAATGAAGAGATAGAAGACCCAGACCTGGGTCTTGAGAGGAGAGCCCAAACTAACCCCAGTAGATGCCCAGGATGGGGCATGGAGCAGTGTGTCTCCTAGGGCTCTACCCCAGTGGATCTGGAGGACAAGAAGGCAGAGAGGGAGCTCTAACTTCAGCTGGCCAAGATGAAGCTGTTAGCAGAGAAAAGTAGGGCTGAGGCAGAGAGCCTTGTGTGAAAATAGGGGCGTAGCAAGGGGGACTGGGGGTGGTGCCCCCTTGGGCAGCACGAGGTTTGGGGGCGGCAAACTTTTACCCTAGTTGTTGCCTGTCTAACCACTAGCCCCCGCTCTTCGCTCTTACCTGTAGCAGTCGTGGGCGGCAAATGCAGGGACTGCCACAGGCAGCAAAATGTCTAGCTACGCCACTAGCTGAAAAGAAACTTTTGCTGGCACATGAGATGGGTCTGAAGGAGCAGCAGCTCAAAGCCAGACAGATTCCAGAGACCATCAACAATGGTGGCAGCATTTCCCAGGGTCCATTGGAGAAAAGAGGGTCCCCATCACAAAGAATCTGGTGCCGACTGGTGCCGAAATTTGTTGTGGAGGAGAACACAGATAACTGGGTCTCTGAAGAAGATTGGTGGCCAGTCTCTGGAGGCATATTCCCAATGAAAGGAGGGATGCCCTGTTATCCTAGAGAAAGAGGACAGGATGAAGTATCCTCTCATGGAAGAGGCCCTAACCCGGAAATATGGGCTCACCCCAGAGAGGTATAGGCAAACGTTGAGGTACAGTCAGAAACTGCCCCTACAGACATGGGTGGATTGTGTGGATCATTTTTGCAAGACAATGGATGAATGGGTGAAGGGCAGTTAAGTCAATCAATCAATCAGAGACTTATAAAGCGTGACTACCCACCCGTGAGCGTCTCAAGGCGCTCGGTGCAGGGAAGGGTTGGGTCTGTGGTTCAGTTGAAGAGCCAGGTCTTGAGGTCCTTCTTGAATTGCGACAGCAATAGTGATTGCCTGGGGTGCTTAGCCAGAGAGTTCCAGGTCTTCGCAGCAAGGTAGAAGGATCTTCCTCCAGCCGTGGTCTTGCAGTTATGTGGTACCAGGGCCAGTTGAGCCGATCGGAGATGTTTAGTGGGAGTGTAGGAGAGGCGATAGTTGAGGTATGCAGATCTTATAAAGGAAGCAGAGCGTGTGGAGCAGGAGGATGAGTCGGCGTTGAGGTGGCAGTTTATTGAGAGCGATGATCCAGGATGATGCCGAGAGTTTGTGCGTGGTCCGTGGGTGTAAGGGGGATTCCTAGAGCTGTAGTCCACTAAGTCATTCCAGGCAGATGGGGAGGCGCCCAGGATGAGGACTTCGGTCTTGTTTTAGTTGAGCTTGAGGCAGCTGTCCTTCATCCAGGTGGTGACTGCCTTCATCCTGTCATGGAAGTTGATCTTGGAGGCTATGGAAGAATCAGATGGGTGTTTTCGACATAGGAGACGATGTTCAGTCCGTGGCCCTTGACGATGGCTGCGAGCAGGGCCATGTAGATGTTGAAGAGGGTGGGGCTCAGGAAGGATCCTTGAGGCACTACGCAGCTTATCTCTGTAGGTGCTGATTTGAATGGTGGAAGTCTGACTTTCTGCGTTCGGCTGGGGAGGAAGTAGGTTATTATAAAGGGTTGTATAACTTGATTGCTAGAGAGCACATGTTCAGTCTTTGTTTAACAGAGCTGAATCAACACCTTGTGGATAAAAAGCTAATTGACTCCAGGAAGCTTGCTAAGGAAGCGGACTGCTGGATCAGCATCAGGGTCCGCAAGAAGTTGGTTTGGGGGACTCACTAAAGGGTAGTCAGGCTTCCCACCAAAAGAAGGGGGGGGAGATGAAAAACAAGAAGGAGTTCTCTCAAGGCCCTCAAAATAGTTCACAGGAAAAAGTGTCCCATTCCCAATCTGCCCACCAGAAGAAAGGCTTTGTTGATAAAAAAACACTGGTAAGTTTGTCCCCAAGTGTTATGAGTGCTACCAGTATGGGGACACCAAGGGTAATGCCAAATGTCCTAAGAGGGCACAGCGCCCCAGTAATGGACAGACCCCGGAGTTAGCCAGTGTAGTGCTTGGGAGGAGATGGCTCCAGTTAATGTGGAGGAGACAGCTGAGGATACCCTAATGTCCTGGGTGATAGAGAGTAGGTGCCCAAAGCCCACATGCCTTCTAATACTTCCAAATACAGGCACTGGATCACCATCAATGGGCAGAGGGGGGAGACTCTGAGGGACATAGGAGCCAGTATGACTACAGTCAGGTGTCATCTAGTGTCCTCAGAGCAGTTGATACCCATCCTGTGGCTTTGATTCCCTCTGAATGAGGGGGGGGGAGGGTGGTGGGAAAGGGTGGGGTTGTCACAGGTCTTCTGAAAGTTGCTGTGAGCCCTGTCATGCCCATGGACTGTTTGCTAGGTAATGACCTGGAAGGAAGTGGAGCCCAGGTCACACCTGGAAATGTTGGGATTGTTTGAGTGGGTCTGTGTGACACCAGGTCCGTGGCTATCTAGGAGAGGATGATGAATACAGGCCCCAGCTAGGCCCGCAGGACACAAGGGTTCGCTCTCCTGTAATGGAATCTACAAGGAAGTTGGCACGGAAACTGCAAAGTACAAAGACAAAGTTTATTAACCCTTAAGGGTGGTCCTACAATCCATACAACACTCTTCGGTATTGCATAGAGTAGCACCCCGAACTTGCGAACACAGTCCCCTTTTATACACAACAGAGGGGCTCATAAGTGGGTGGATACAACATGAGGCGAAGAACATTACCTTTTATGGACATTTTCGATACAGAATCAATATGTGGGCGGAGTTAACACATCTCTAAGCCCGCGAAAACATGGTCGAGCGAGGATTAACTGATAACAGATGTGGTCAAGCTTGGGCATGCGCCAGACGGACAAAGGAGCTATTTATAGACTGTTACTAGGAAGATTACAAGAGCAACTAACACGAAGATAGGACTCTTGTCGTGCTGAGCACGTGGAGGCATGACAATACAAAATGGAGTCCAAACTTTAGTCAACATAACGAAAGGAACTCGGTCCTAAAGGGGAATTCATGTCTTTAGTGAATGCTTAATCACATCGTTGTTTCAATTTTCAACAGACGACCCTTTCAGCATTTACTGAAGACATCTGGTTTATTAGAATAATCATCGTATATGTCAATTTTCATCATTTCTTCTATTTCTTTAGTTAAATGTTTCTGGTAAGTGACATTGGCAATAGCTTTCTTATCAGGAATACAGAGTGACATACATAGGGAACAGAGTAAAGGACCACATTGGATACAAATACAACAGGAAAACAAAATTGCTACAATAATACAGAGACCAGTTAAAACCTTCCACCCCCATGTGGTGATCAATGCCCAAAACCATCCAGAAAAGGTCCAAGTGCCATTTTCTGTATGGATTTCAGCTGCAATTTTATGTAACTTGTTAATAGCATTATAGACTGATGGCGTGTGGTCAGGAATAAACACACAACAACTACTTCCGATAATTTTACATGCTCCACCTCGGTCAGCTAACATAACATCTAACACCATACGATTCTGCAATGCAACAATTCTAGTGATTTGTAATTCTTCCGTAAGATTCCCAAGAGCAGCAGCGGTTTGATTTGTCACAGCCTCTACAACTCTTGTTAACCTTCGAACTTTCCTACTATTTAGGACAGCTCCAACAAAGAAGAACAATCCTAAATTAAAATCAATATACTGCTGCAGACTAGTATCAGTCTGGTCAACAGCATCAATAGATAGAGTACGTTGATACCTATTTACAGTCACATTATTCAACAACTTCAAATCTTTATGATAAGATGCAGGTGCCAAAAATACAGGAGGTAATAGGAATGCTACGTAACATACTCCAGACCAACCGGCTGGCAAACGATAATAACCTTTATTTCCACATACGAAGTACGTATTATGGGATGCTAAGAAGGTACTGTTATTCAACCCGTCGATGTTCAGGATAGTGATACAGTCACTAACACCAACAGGAATATAACCCACACTCTGGACACACAGGTCCGCTTGAGCTTGTGCCACTTGAATCACAAATCGGTCTTTCCCCACAGTGTCCCTAGTGTTCGTGAAAATATAGGGAATCGATTCATTGTCTGGTCGATACTCTTCCCATTCCCAAATTGTCCCATTCGCTTGTGGATAACCATCTTTATCTTGATGACATTCCCTATTAAGTCTGAAAAGTAACCGTCCCACTGTAGGTTTCCGAGTGGCAAAAAGCAAAGTGTACCATGCTCTACAAGAGCCATTATGAGAAAAAGGAAGAGGTATGAATGGAGTTCCTCCTTTCTTCTGGTGAGCTGGCATCATGCCACATATCCAACAGTTCGTAGCATTAGTGGCAACATGAGTATGATGCAACATCTGGATGAAAGTGTTATTCAAATAAGACTGGCGATGCTTCAACTCTTGATACGGAAGGGTATAGAAGTAGTGCTCCTCAGGCACTGGAGTAGTCAAAACAAGCAACTCTCGAGCAGGAGTCACATCCTCAACAAACCATGTGGTTATCCCAACAATAGCTACTGTAAGAATAAAACCTGTTGCACAAAGGATTTTCTTTTTCTCCATTTTAGAACGAAAAAATCAATATCTTCCTGAAACTAAAAGGTTGTCAGAACTCTTCCCCTTAGGCAGCGGTTGATTTCTTCACCAGCGGGCCAAGACGGGTGTCGCTACACTAATGCAGGGCTGATCCCCCCCCCCTTGCCACATCGGCTCTCCGTTTCAGTAACCTAAGGGCCGTTCTGACAACTTGTCCTGATACTGAAGAATTCACTTCCTTGGTCTGAGATGATATCGTCTTCCTCCAGGAATCACGTGGTCCGGAAAGAGCTCCTCAGTGTCGTTCGGTTCCACAGCACGGTCTTTCTCTGCAGTCAGAATTTCTCAATGGTCGGTCAATACAGCAGGCTCCACCAATCCAGGCGGCACTTTACGACAGTGCAGGGAATGGATCCAGTTCTTTCGGTTGGAAACCCGCACAGCCGTCCTCGTTGCAAGTAAGACTTGCTCAGGACCAACCCATCTCGGCTCCAAGCTGTTCGTCCTTTCAAAAATCTTCAGCATAACATAGTCTCCAGGTCGGAGACTATGACCTTCGCCTGTGGACCGATCAGGGAGCGCCTCTCGGACCTGTTGATGAATAGAAACCAAGTTATCCGTTAACTGTGCCAGATAATCATTCATCATTACACAAGGTACATCATACACAGCCTTAGGTCTTGGTGGACCCCAAATATTCATTGGGCGTCCAAAAACGATCTCATAAGGCGTGAGACCGGTTCGAGAATGTGGTATCGATCTAATTGACAATAATGCCAGCGGTAAGGCATCTGGCCAAGTCAAAGAAGTCGAAGCTTGGATCTTAGCGATCTTGAGCTTCAGCGTACCATTATACTTCTCAACCAGTCCTGCAGACTGAGGGTGAAACACTGCATGAAACTTCTGGGTAATGCCTAGACCCTTCAGGACATACTTTATAACATCCGCTATAAAGTGAGGTCCGTTATCACTCCACAGCAGTCTACAAACGCCATATCGAGGGAAGAACTCCTTCAATAGCATCTTGGCTGTAGTCATTGCAGTATTATCTTTCGTAGGGTATGCCTCAACCCATTTATTGAAGGCACAAACCACTACTAGAACATACTTCAAATTGTTACAGCGTTCAAGCTGGATGGTATCCATCTGCAAAACCTCAAAGGGTGCAGTAGGTGTCACAAATCCTCCTGCTGGAGTTCGAGTACTCTTTCCTGGGTTATACCTCAGACAAATCATACAGGTCTGCACTACCCTCTTTGCCGTGCTAGCAATCTCTGGATGCTCCCAGACTTGAGTAAGCAATTTTACAATTGCGGAAGCTCCAACATGTGCTAGCCCATGTGCCATCTGAACCATAGGTTGTACAAAAGCTGTGGGTAACTTCCATCTATCCATCTGCTTATTTCTCCAACAACCCTCATCATCCAATTCTCCATCATTGGACCATTGCTCCCGTTCTTTGTCAGAAGCGGTCCTCTGTATTTCCAGCACTTCTCTCTTTGCATCGTGCCATCTTTCTACCTGCGACTTCACTACGTACATGGCAGTAGCACCAGGCTGCATTGCAGTCTCCCGTGCCACCCGGTCTGCCAAAGCATTCCCTTCTCCAACTTTATCAACCACTTTCTTATGGGCACTACATTTAATTATAGCAATCTTCTTCGGATATGTCAATGCGGTCAAAAGGTTGTGAACTAACTCTCCATGCATTATCTGTACTCCATGCGACGTTAGGAACCCTCTCTCCTTCCAGAGTAGGCCGAAATCATGCGCTACTCCGAAGGCATAGCGACTATCTGTATAAACATTCACTCACAATCCTGTACTGAGCTCACATGCTCGTGTTAATGCTATAAGTTCCGCTGCTTGAGCTGATTTCTGTGGTATGCGTGCTGTCTCCACTATCGTTTGCAGTGTGGTAATTGCATACGCTGCTGAAGTCGTACCATCTGGTAGCTTCAGGCATGATCCGTCCACCCACAATTCTCCATCAACATCTGGAAAGGGCGTATCTTGGAGATCAATACGACCCTTTGTCTGTTCCTCAGTCACAAGAATACAATCATGTGCTTTTCGTGCTTCAGACTGAGTTTCCGGAAACGGCAACAATGTAGCCGGATTTAACGTTACACACCTCTTTAGCGTAATATGAGGAGCCAAAAGCGTCAACTCATATCCCGTTAAACGGGCACTGGTCAAATGCTGCGTTTTTGTCTGATTAAGCAGGGCATCAACAGCATGGGGGACTAATACCAACAGTTTGTGAGATAACACAATTCCCTCGCTTTGGCGTATTGACACAGCTGTCGCCGCCACCGAGCGAAAACAACCAGGCAATGCTCGGGCAACAGGATCAAGTACAGCCGAAAAATATGCACAAGGGCGCTGCTTGCCGCCGTGCATCTGCACTAAAACTGATAATGCACATCCATCTTTCTCATGCACATAGAGCGAAAAGGGTTTTGTATAATCAGGGGTCCCTAACACTGGTGCTGAACAAAGGGCCTGTCGCAATTGCTGGAAGGCAATGTCACACTCATTTGACCAGGGAAGCGGAATAGGTGTGTCTTTTGTCAAAAGGGCTAATAAGGGCTTGGCTATGTGTGAAAACCCTAATATCCATTGCCTACAAAAAGAAACAAGACCCAAAAATGCACGCACGTCCTTCTGTGTGGAAGGCACTGGCGTGTCCAAAATTGCTTGAATACGATCTGGCGTGAGTGCACGCCCCTCCTTAGACAAAAGGTGACCCAAATAAGTCACCTTTGGTCTACAGAATTGCAATTTCTTCCTCGATACTTTGTGATTGTGAAATGCCAAAAAGGAAAGCAAGGATAACGTACTCTTCTCACACAGCTCAGGAGTGTCAGCCGCCAACAAGATGTCATCGACATATTGTATAAGGGCGACACCCTCAGGCAGAACAAAATAATCCAATTGCCTTTTCAATGCTTGACTGTAAATGCTAGGGCTTTCTGTGTAGCCCTGAGGAACTCTACAAAATCGATAAGACCTATTATTCAGAGTGAAACCAAAAAGGTATCGGCTATCAGGATGAATAGGGATCGAAAAGAAGGCATTTTTCAAATCAATAACCAAAAACGTGGTCGCCGTTGGCGGGACCAAAGTGAGCAACGTCGTGATATCAGAAACCACTGGATACTGAGGTATCACGATCTTGTTCACCTCCCTCAAATCAATGATAAACCGATAAACCTTGGCATCCGTATCTTTCTTCAAGATGGGTAAAATCGGACTGTTACAGACGTTGTAGGGAACTTCCTCCACTACTCCCACCTTAATCAAATCCTGCACAATCTGTATAAGGGCCTCCTCCCCCTCCTGGGAAATACGATACTGAGGGAGGCGTGGTAACACCGCACCCTCCTGGACACTAATGTGGATAGGCGGAATCACCATCTGTCCAACATCAGTATCCGAAGTAGCCCACAAAGTACGAGGGAGGGAGGCTAAGACTGTATCCTCTGCAACCACACACATCCGTTCTGTCATGGGGTGATTATCGTTTAATATCACACGTACTCCAGCGGGGGAGCAGCGGATCGTAGATCTGATGTGCTTGAGCATATCAAGACCCATAATGTTGTCAGGCGTGTTCGGGGCAAGCAAAAACGGACAGGGTGCAGAAAAGGGATCAACCTGGAATGCAAGGGGTCGAGAAAGAGGGCTTCGAGAGAGTGTACCATCAAACCCTACCGATGTAACCATTAAGCCAGATGGGGGAGCCCTCGGAACCAATTGTTTAGAGGAACCGATCAGTAGAACCCAAAACCTTCGCTGAGACATAAGGACCCTTCTGATCAACCGGCACTTCAACTGATTCTAACCCCCATCCAACGCTTTCCTATGCATGCTGCGAATCATGGTACCCAGAGCGGTCCGTCCCTGACACTTGATACTGGTGCGGTCGATCAAAGACATTAGGTCTATCTCGCTGCTGCACGGTAGGTTCAAAACGAGCACGATCATTAGAATTCCCTCTGAGATTCGGGAAACCCCCTCTACCTCTCGGTGGACCTTGATTATGCCCCTGGCGAGATGCATACAACGCCGGACAATCTCTGGCCCAATGACCCGACTGTTTACAATACGCACATTGATTCCTGTTTAAATCTGATCGACCCGAAGGGGGACCATAGAATCCTCCCCTACCTCTATTAACACCCCGACGAGGCGGGCCATACACTTGCGCTAACATCACCTTCGTTTTTAAATCTTTCGATTTCTTCTCCTCCTGCCCCTTCGCTTCTTGTTCCTGCCGCTCATAATACTGAGCTATAGTCAGGAGGGATGTCGGAGACGCGGTGGACCAAGAACTTTCACTCGCTTTTAAACGAGCTGCTATTTCCGGTAATAAATTCGCCACATATTTATCAGCAAAAAGGTGTCGACCCGTATCATCCGTAAGTGACTGACCACTAAAATCATGAAATGTCTCCTCAAAGCGCGTAAAGAAATCTGCAACTGATTCATCAACTTTCTGTTTACACGAGGCTAACATGTTCCAGTCAATCTTTTTAGGGGGAATAATTGTTTTCAACTTGGTCAAAATAGCAGCGGGAAGATCTAAGATAATCTGAGGCGGTTTCTGCGCGGGCTTCCTCTCCCTATCCTCATCCTCAATCTCAGACCACCTAGCCTTAAAAGCGGCTTGATCATCCACCTTCCGTACAGATCGCCACATATCCGGTGGTAAGATAAGTCCAAAGAACAGGTCTATATCTGCTTAGGTCATAGTACAAGAATTCAAGGCCCCTTCGACTTCTTCGTAAAAGGCCGCTGGATTCTTGCGGGGGTCAGGCAATGCATTCTTTAATGCCATAACATCAGCCCTATGCCAGGGAGTATAAACCCAATTGTACACAAAATATCCCTTAGCATCGGCAGAAGTAATATCCGCACTAGTTCCCGCTCCTTTAGGAGGAACATACAAAGGTGCCGCCTCTCGCATGGGTTTAGCATGCACTAGTTCGTCCTTATCTGACTGGGAGGAAGACGGCTGCTGGTCGTCCGCCTGCAAGGTCAAGCTCTCCTCCTCCTTGTTCCGGCGCGCTTCGTCCCGCAGTTGGAGCATCTCATCCCGTAGCGCAAACAGACGTCGGACCGCATCAGGCACCTGAGAGGGAGAGAAAGTACCATTACGCAGTGCTCTAGAATCCAACACTATCTCCTGTGGCTCAAAAACATCAGAATATTTTCGAAAGGCAGCAACCACTTCATCAGAGAAAATGGCAGCAAAATACAATTTCTCCCTATCCTGCCATCCTTCCAGAACCGGTAATAACTCTGCAGAAGACATCTTATTTGAAACTGCACGATAAGAAAGTTTCCGAAGCTCACCCGAGCGCTCAAGAGATAACATGGATCGCGTGTCTATCTTATCTTTACCCGATCCAGAATCCTGAACTGTCGGAGCAGACGCACCCACATAAGGTGGCGGGGAACGATCTAATAGGAAAAAATCATCATCAAGATTAGTAAGGACAGGATAAAGAGGCTGCCGAACAGCGTATTGACCCGACACTTGCAGCCTACGCTCTTTCTCTTGTCTCTCCGTCTGTTCTCTTTCCTCCCGACGCTTCGCTTCCTGCGCTCGCACATGATCATTCTTCCGTTGCTCTTTATCAAACAGCGCTTTCTCACGTTTTTCTCGCTCACGCACTTCCTTCACCCATAATCGCACACACTCAAACATATCTTGACGAGCACGCCGTTTACACATACACTGTTCCACATACTCAATCTTACGCATATCAAATGATCCATACAAAGGCCAGCGCAACTCAGGATCCTTTTTGGTGTATTTCCTCCATACTGTGCTGTACATTATGGAAGAAAGACCATGCTTCACATACATATCCCTATTAGGAGTCCCCTCTGGGGGGGCTGGAGCAGATTCCTCGAGGTTTAACCGGTTTCCAAAGCAGCAGCACCACTTACGGAGTGCGCTAAAAGCAGGCATGCTCAAAATAATGCAAAATATGCAGTATTATCAAAAAAATGGCACTTAAACTTTGCGCCGTTCAAATTTACACAGCTCCGGAGAAATATCTCCACATTACCTGCCTATATGTGTTGCAACGCATATATTCTCACAGTAATCAATACAAGATATGACCGGTCATCACAAATCAAACTCAAATAGCCAACCCAGGCTTCAAAAACTCGGAGCAAGTACCGTACAACGGTTCTTACCAATCAAGAGTTTCCAGATTCCAACTGCCAAGCTCCAAAATTCGCCCAAACGGCTGTCACGGCAGAACCGACAGAAGAGGTCTCAGTCGAGGACCAGCGCCACCCAGATGGTCAGTTCGGAAGGGAAGGAAGAAAACCTCGGGATGCCAGGACTAAAATGCCTCTGGCAGTGATCACATCCCCGGCCAAATTCCTCACCTTCGTCACGACCAGTCCTTCGAGCATCCGAGTCGCCGATGAGCCCCACGTGACGGGCGCCAATTGATGAATACAGGCCCCAGCTAGGCCCGCAGGACACAAGGGTTCGCTCTCCTGTAATGGAATCTACAAGGAAGTTGGCACGGAAACTGCAAAGTACAAAGACAAAGTTTATTAACCCTTAAGGGTGGTCCTACAATCCATACAACACTCTTCGGTATTGCATAGAGTAGCACCCCGAACTTGCGAACACAGTCCCCTTTTATACACAACAGAGGGGCTCATAAGTGGGTGGATACAACTTGAGGCGAAGAACATTACCTTTTATGGACATTTTCGATACAGAATCAATATGTGGGCGGAGTTAACACATCTCTAAGCCCGCGAAAACATGGTCGAGCGAGGATTAACTGATAACAGATGTGGTCAAGCTTGGGCATGCGCCAGACGGACAAAGGAGCTATTTATAGACTGTTACTAGGAAGATTACAAGAGCAACTAACACGAAGATAGGACTCTTCTCATGCTGAGCACGTGGAGGCATGACAATACAAAATGGAGTCCAGACTTTAGTCAACATAACGAAAGGAACTCGGTCCTAAAGGGGAATTCATGTCTTTAGTGAATGCTTAATCACATCGTTGTTTCGATTTTCAACAAGGAGGTCTGGTGCCTGGAAGAATAGCCCAGACAGCTGCCAAGAAAGGGATGGGGAAGGGGCATAGGAAACCAGCCCCTGAATGTCCCATGGTACAGGTCGATGGGGAGCCAGAGGTGGCTGCCCCAGAGCCTACCAGGGAAGACATTGCCTCCATTGATGACCTGTCTGAACTTACTGGATGGCAAACGGAGAGGTGAGCTCACCAGGAAGGAGTTCTGTAAGTCACAGAAAGAGTGCCTAACCCTTGAGGGCCTGAGGTGTCAGGCTGAAGCCTAGGCAGCAGGTGAAGCCTCTGGAGATCACCTCATATAATGGGAGAATGACCTCCTGTATAGTGAGCCTAAGGCACCTGTGCATGAGGCAACATGCATTGGGGGTCTCCCAATGCTTAAGGGCCTTCCTAATGGGACGGGCTCACAAACTTCTCCTGGCAGGACATCTGGATCTGGGGCAGGACAAGATCTTTCCCAGACTTGTCCCACACTTTTATTGGCCCCGGATAAGGATAGCTTCAGATACTTTCTGTAGGACCTGTCTCACTTGCGTGGCCACTGGGCAAAAAGGGAAGAAGCTGAAGGCTCTCCCGAATCCATTACCGGTTGTTGGCACCCCCTTTGAAAAGGTGGGCATTGACATTGTAGGACCCTTGGACCCTAAGACAACCTATGCAACCTGGTCTTTGTGACCATGCCAATAGGTACCCAGAGGCAACCCCTCTGAGGACTGTGACTGCACCTGCAGTGGCTAGGGCCCTGATGGGGATTTACACCCAAGTGGGGTTCCCCAAGAAAGTGGTGTTTGATAGGGGCACCAACTTAATGTATGCATACATGAAGTTTTTTATATTTTTTATTGAGATTTTTGCACATATTACAGATCTTTACAGTTCTTTGATACAACAGTGCTTTTGTTAAAAATGATATCACATGTGCATAAACAATATATTCTGTTTACCGTTAATACGAACAGAAACAATATAACGAAAAAAACTTCCACTTTCCCCTTGTATCATCCTTACACACACACATATTTAATTTATCACTACACAGGTTATCATACCCGAGACATGTCAAAGTCTGCATAAATATTATCCACAGTATTATGCTGTTCAGCACTTTTGTTCGTTTTATCAACCCGCCATCTATGGCTATCTCTACGCATAAATACATACATGAACCCCTTCAGTCCTGGTGTGTGATCATGTGTTAGTCATCCCGAGCTTTCGCTCCCCCAGTTCCCAACCAGGTCACAAAGGGTTCCCAAGCATCTTGTGGTCGGGACCTGCTGGGCATTAGCTCCCAATAGTGTGACAGTTGGTCTTTACAATAAGTAGCATCACCCACCCACGCTGCTACTGTTGGAGGTGCTTGTTTTTTATAATGTATCGCCACCTGCCTTTTTGCCAGGAGCAGCAGGATTGCTATAAGTTTCCTCTCTCGCTTGGGTGTATCTAGTATGTAACCCAGTAGTGCTATCAACGGTGAACAAACCAAAGGAGGGCTCGTCATTCGTCCAATGTGGTTAAATACTGCTAGCCAAAACTGCGCTATCGGTCTGCATTCCCAGGCTAAGTGAACAAAGGAGGCTCTTTGGGATCCACATCTCCAATATCGCGTGTCTGGGTGATGTCCCATGTGGTGTAACTGCGTTGGTACACGATATAGTCATTGTAATAGTTAAAATGAATCAGCCGAAGACGTCTTCGGCGATAGGTGTTCAAGTTGAGTACAACAGAATGCCCATTGTTTTTCTGTTATAGTGATGCCTGCCTCTGCCTCCCAGTCCGTTTTGGATTAGGCTACGGTGATCGGGGATTCCCGCTGTGTAATAATGTATAGGCATGTTATTAGTTTGCGGGCAGATGGTACAGATATCGGGACAGATTTATGAGCCCCTTGCGCCACTTTTGCGTCACTTTTCCCATGTTAAAAGTGACGCAAAAGTGGCGCAAGGGGCTCATAAATCTGCCCCATCATGTTTTCCAGAGCCGGCAGTGTGGGAGGTATTCACAGAAATTCTTCATATCTAGCCGTGCATGCCGCTCTTAACTGATAATACAAAAGCATATCTAGTGCAGTGGGCGGTGTCGACGTGCACATCTGTTGTAGTGTAAGAAATGTACCATCTGGGAACAAATCGCTGCCTTTAACTAGCTCATGGGACGCCGCTCTATGTTTGGCAGCATTATCTAGTAGTGGTGTAATGAGTGGGTTTCCGCCTATTGGCATAGATGGTGCAAACAAAACCTTTTGGTGTGTCCTCCTTGCTAGCTCTTGCCATGCCCATCTTAGTGTTTCAACAGTGTCTATATCTAGATGAGGGAGTTTGTATTGCTGATAGTGTGCCGTATGTAATGGGAGGGGGGCCGCTTTGTCCAGTTCAATCGCCACATGGGGCTGGTATGGTGTGGGGTGCTGCCAGTAGTGGAGGAATTGCGCTTGTGCGCAATATGCGTATAATTCAAAATCAGATGCGTCTAGGCCTCCTTGTGTAAATGGCAGGGTTAGGATGTTCCAGGAGATAAGGGGTTGTTTACCAGCCCATATCTATTCCAGTATGTTAATGCGTGGTCTCTTGAAAAAATGTATGTTTAAGGGCATTGGTATGTTTACAAATAGGTATAGCAGTTTGGGGAGTACTACCATCTTTGTTATTGCTATACGGCCTGCCAGGGATAGCGGCAGACGTTTCCACCTCTGTATTTTACCTTCCAGCCAGTCTATCTCCATGCCATAATTAGCCGACCATAACTCCTGCATGTTTCTACTTCTTCATATCCCCAAATACCTGATCGGATCGTTGGCCCATTGTATTGGAAATTCTGTGTCGAACGGAGTGGTGTCATCTGTTAGTGGTATTATTGTTGATTTGGCCCAGTTTATCTGAATCCCCGTTAAACCTCCATAGCGCACCAATTCTCTCATCACTGGCTCGAAATTCTCTGTAGGGTTCACTAGATATATTGTCATATCATCTGCATACATTGATATAAGCAATCCCCTAGAAGTGAACCCTATACTTCGCTGTGTATGATGTTGACGGAGTCTGGCTGCCAGGGGTTCAGTGGCAATCGCAAAGAGGAGCGGCGACAGTGGGCAGCCTTGTCTTGTTCCTCTCGTTATGATAATTGGCTCTGAGATTTGGCCGTTCACCCTGACTCTCGCTGTGGGTGTGGTATATAATGGTTGAATTAGTTTCAAGAAAATGGGACTTAGTCCCATGCGGGTTAACAGCATGAAAAGGAATTTCCACCGAGAGAGTCAAACGCCTTTGTGGCGTCTAAAAGAGCTGCAATGGCTTGAACATGTGGAGCTAATAATGCAGAAGGACAAAGATTGTTCGGAGGTTGTGTGTCGTCGAGCGGCCGGGTATGAATCCCGATTGGTCAGGGAGTGCTATTAGTGGGAGCAGTGGCTGTAGCCTATTCGCCAGTAGCTTTGCATAAATCTTGGCGTCCAGATTTATTAATGACAGTGGGCGGTACGAGTCTGGCTGTGTAGGGTCTTTGTCTGGTTTGTGCAGGGGTATTATCGTAGCTTCGCGCATGGTCTGTGGCAACATTCCTGTTTCTTGTGATTCCTGGTATACCTGCAAAAGTCGTGGTGCTAGTATATCTGCATATTTCTTATAAAAGGCTGAAGTCAATCCATCGGTGCCTGGGGCCTTATCTGCTAGCATGCTATTTATTACTTGCCTACTGTCATCAGCAGTAAATGGTACTTCCATATATTCACGGTGCCATCGGTTAAACCATACTAGCGCTAATGTGTCCAGGTATTCTATAATGTCGGACATCGGCGGGTCTGTCTGGGAGGTGTATAGCGTCTGGTAAAATTGTGTCATAGTTCATAGAATGTCTGGTGGTGTTCGTGAAGGCGGTGCATTATGATTTTGGAGTTCGGTTATGCATGCCGAGCCTTTTGGCGTGTGCAGAACGCCTTCAATTGTTTTCCCTGGCCTATCTCCTTCCCCATATCTGCGCGCTTGTGTATATTTATTCATATATTTAGTTTCCCTTTCCGCTTCTTCCTGAAATGCTGTCACTTTGCTTCAAATATGTCCTAGCATGGTAGGAGAGGGGGTAATGTAATATTTGCGCTCTAGATCTCTAATTTCTCCCTCCAAGCGTGTAATGGTGTTTCGTATATCCCTGAGCACTCCTGCCTTCAGTGCTATACAATCTCCTCGGGTTACCACTTTAAAGGCTTCCCAGAGGGTACCTGGGGAGTTCACTGTGACTACATTTATTGTGAAGTAGTCTGTGATTTTATTTCTCCGTTCCTCTCTAAATACCTGATCCAGTAAAGTACCTGATGGAAATCTCCAGCTAAATAGCTGAATGTATGGTTTGGGTATGTGTAGTTTGAGTTGTACGGGTGCGTGATTTGAGAAAGTGCGCAGATGATGTGCAGCTTCGGCAACCCAGGCATGTAAGTCTTTACTGGTGAGCCAGTAGTCCAGCCTAGACCATGCGTTACGATGATGTGTTATGCAAGTCCCTCCCCTGTCGTTTGGGTGCAATGCTCTCCAGAAGTCTATGAGCTGAAATTCTTCAATTATATCTTTCAGAACTGTTGCTGCCTGTGGATGGTGTGCCCGGGATGCTCCTATTTTATCTGCTACTGTGGATAGAACCACATTAAAATCTCCTCCCCATAAAAGTGCCACGTCTGCCAATGCCTGGATGTCACGCCAAATTTGATGAAAAAATTCGGGACAATCTGAATTTGGGCCGTATGTGTTAACAATTACTATCGGGCTATTATATAGTTCGCCTTTTATCAGGATATATCTCCCTTCCGTATCTATGATTGTTTGGTGTGTCTTCCACTGCAGGCCTCTCCATATTAAGACCGCTACCCCACGAGAATAATTTGAGTAGCCCAAGTCAAATATCTCTCCCCATCTTTTATTTTTCAGTGTGGTGGCCGATGCGTTAGTCAAGTGCGTTTGCTGTAAGAGACAAATGTCCACTGCATGTCTGGTTAGGTAGGAGTGTACCAATCTGGTTTTTCTACGATCATTCAGCCCTCGTATATTCCAGGTAAGGCATGTGAGTGTATTCACGGTGTTACTATATAGTGTGTATAAAACATAGAGAGTACATCAGCAATATTACAGAACTGTTACTTTGCGCGTCTGTGGTTTATTATAGTATCTGGACATCTTTCCATCTAGCACTGATCGAATAGGTGTGCATGTGTGATTGTGTGATTTCCTCCCTCGATAGTTTGCTTCTAGTACAGGTTGTAGCGGTAATATATAACAATTAACTCCCTTCTCCCTCCCCCTCCCACAACAACCCCCCAATCAGGTTGTGTTCTTCCCTTCGACCCACCCCCCCACTAACTTCAACAGAACTCCTAAAAATTTGGAGTTTTCGGGATTCATCCCACGGGGATGCGTGGAGCCGCCGGCGAACACCCTTGCCAGTTCCGGCAGGGTGGCTGAGCACTCAATGTATGACCGTGGTCCATAATCCCATATATCTCCCGGTGGTGTCGTATGTGTGACTTGAATGAAATGAAATGAAAAGATCATTTGTAGAGCACGGTAGCTACCCTGAGGTGTCCTAGCGCTGCAGACAATGCAGGCGGGAAGCAGGTGTGAGGTTCCTCACGACCTTCGAGCACAACCGGTACCACTGAAGCCGCCCCATGTTGGGCGCCAATTGAAGAACCAGAACCTTTTGGACCTGACGGCGCCTGGTACGCCCTCCGTCTTCTGGGTTCACCTGCTTCATTACAGAGACATGGGACACTCTGTCGGCGTTAGAAGATTGGATTTATTTAGCTGCAGCTAGTACAGTTATCCTAGAAGTACACAAAGTAGGTTCTCAGGAGACTGCCACTTCACTCTGTGGCGCATCAGATTAAATACTATACAATACAGAATTATTAACAAAACACACGCCCCAAGCAAAGAAGAAAAGAGCCAATAGGGTAAGT
Source organism: Triturus cristatus (assembly GCF_964204655.1). Classification (NCBI taxonomy): domain Eukaryota; kingdom Metazoa; phylum Chordata; class Amphibia; order Caudata; family Salamandridae; genus Triturus; species Triturus cristatus. The sequence continues at coordinate 732,720,284 of NC_140590.1, forward strand.
GGAAAACAAAACGGAACCAGTAAGAAGGCTTCGAAAACAGAAAGATCAGATGACTCGAAGAGACCTCTCCTCCAACTATGTTTGTCATCCCACCCCCGAACTGATTCATTAACAGAATACAACTGACTTGCAGGTGGTGAGATACGTTTGTGTGTATTGGAGGACAGGCATGACACAAGAGAATGCTAGCAGGAGACAGTGAAGGCCAGTCGATAAGATATGATCAGGAAAGAATGGTGTGAGCCTACAGATAGTTGAAACAGGGATTAGAAAAGCCAGACAAGGATTAGTGTACTCGGCTAGTCCAAACACCAGCCTCGCAAACAAGGCCGAGGACGTATTTTGACACCAGGCTACGGGAAAAGCAGAATAGACTTCGTTTGCCGTGCCGCCTGAGTGATGGCAACACAAAATGGCGGCGGGTTACAAGATGGCGGGTCGATTCGATCGTGATCGAAAATCGAAGTTCCTCAATGATTGTAACTTTAGGAAGGATTTTTACTGCATGTTAAAGTTTGGATTATTTTGCTTTTGAAAATTTGTTGCCAGATTATGGATTAATTAAAAATGTGTGGATGGTGGATTGCAACAATTGATTTCTTGTTGCGTTTTTTGCTAACAAGACTTCATTTTTGTGGATCTGTTTTGGGTATGCCTTTTTTTGTAGTTTACATCGTTTTTTCAGCACCGGGTGTGCTGTAAAATATGGCCATGCCAATCTGTGTCTCTTTTGATAGTTTTGCACGGGATTGTGATTCCATCGTGGATTATGGTTCAGACTACCAGTCAAGGATTACGCTATTCTCATTTTTTGGAAACATTGTTCCTTCTTCAAAATATCTCAAAAATGATAAAAACTTTGGGTGAGGTTTTCTGATTGATTTGTTGAAGGAGTTGTGCCATCCCTCTATGGCTCTATTAGTCTTTGCTCGTCCCTCTAAGCAGGTCATGTAGCAGTTCCACCACTTCACATGAAACCTTGGATTCCTCCTGTGACCCGATCTGTTCAGATGGCAAATCCATGTCTCCTCACAGTAATGTAGTAGTGCACCAAATTTGTCTTCATTTGTAGTAAAATATTCTGATTCAGTAACTGATGTGAAGTAGTCATCCACACAGTCAGGAGGAACAAAGCATAGGGCTGTCAGATTTGTTTTATTTCGAATTGCAATTTACTGTCTGATATGTGATCCGCAACTAAAGATGCTTTTTGAATTTTTCCCCAATATACCTGTAAGCAGTGAAAAATAATCCTTGAATTTGGTTATCTGGATACATTTTGGAGATGGTGTTAATCAGGGGTAATTCAGAATAAATTGTCACTTTTCTAGGACTTTTGTTCGGTGTTTTAGATTTTACCACTGTTAAAAATTCTGTGTATTTTGAGGTTTGCTTATCAGGGAGTAAACTGTACACTAAGGGGACTATAGTGTTATTAAGGTATGCATGAATAGTGTATATATGGGTGAATGGATGGGGTGTGGATTCAAACGTCCCATCCATCATCCAAATATCACTAGTCTCCAATTTTACAAGGTTATGTGGTGTGTGAAAGATTAGTATCCTTTTCTGAGGGTTGTTGCTGCCATGCACCAGAAATGTTTAACTAGTAGCTGTAACAGTTAGTTCAGGATGAATGTTAATATCAGAGAATGTTTGAGGTGTTATATGTTGGGGATTACTTGCCTGTTTTTTCCTTTGGATAAATCTGTGTAAATTAGGAATTGTGGGCATAGAACTTACTGCATGCATATAAATGGTTTGGGATACCTACCTGAAAACTGCGCCACAAGGTTCATTGGAGGTGGATGCAAGTTCTTTCATTTGATTTATGTTTTCTCTAACCTCAGTCTCCATTGCAGAGGCAGAGTGGTAATGCTCTGTGGTCCTTTCAACAGTGTCCCCCAGGGTAACCGCTCTGCCTGTGCAATGGGATGAGTATTACTGCACACACCTCTAATGACTCCTGGGCTCAGTTAATCTCTCCTTACAATAAAGGGAGCCACCGTGCTTTAGGAGCCGGTTTCCTCTTTGGGATTTTACATAAGTAGCTTGTCTTGCTGATGCCATTTTGGAAACGTCTGTAAAAGAAGGGAGTAAAAGAGTTTTTGAGTTATATGTCTTTAAATTCATGTTTAATCTACAAAGAAAATTGTGTTAGTTATACATGTTTGACTAGTGACATTTAAAAAAACATGTTTTACAATGTATTGCTGTTAATATGTGCTTTTGGAATTAGATATTGTTTATTGTTTTGAACATGCAAAAAACTGGTTAATAGTTATTTAGTTCTCAATTGAGTTTTTGAAAAACATGTCCTTTGTTAAATTATTTGATTTGGATTTTGCAAGCTGTGATTTTTTTAAATGGTTTGTAGTTTTTTCCCGTTATAAGAAAAAGAGGCATCTCATATAAAGTTGTTTGCCTCACCTTAGTAAGGTTCCTTTGGTTGCTTGTTTGTCTTTTTGCTGATATATAATTATTTCTTTGGCTGTTTTTGTGGATTTCAGTTTTTTTCCCTTCTGGGTGATGTTGGGAATATCTAAAAGGGACAGTGGATTTTCATTGATGGATGTCTGCTTAGCTTTTGGCTTTGTAAAAAGAAATCTTTTATTGGTTTTGTTGCAACATTAGGTTTTTCAACTATTTTACTTGTGAAAGATCTTTTGGTTGAGATGATGTTTTGCAGTCCAGATGATGGTGTTCTGTTTATTTAAGCTGTGCAAAAAAAAGTAAATTGACTGTATGTTTTGTTTTTTATTGTTTACATTTATTAAAGCAAGAACTGACCAATACCTTCCCTGAGGCAAGCAACTGATGTAGTTAGAATAGTCATTTTGCCCCCACCACTGACCAGCACCTTCCCTGAGGTAAGCACCCAGCGGAGTTAGAATAGTAATTTTGTCCCCCATCATTGACCAGCACCTTCCCTTTGGCAAGCACCTGCCAGAATTAGAATAGTAATTTTGCCCCCCACCAGTGACCTGCACCTTCAGAGTGACTTGAGTATATGTATTCAGCTCAACCTCCCACTTTAGGCACTTCAACTGATCTCTATAAATTCACAAATCACTGTGAGTGTTGGGGTTCAGGAACCAGCACTTTCGTTCAGAGGTGACAATGACAGTGGGAAGGTTAAAAGGCCACTTCAGTAACATGGGAGTGGGAGATACCAAGAGTCTGCAGGAGACCTGAAGGGCTGATGCTGGCTGACAGCTATAACGTCACTGTTTTGCAGTTTGTTAATTTTTAGTGCAATGGCTGAAATGTTGTTTCTCTGGCATAAGGTTTATCTCTTGAAAGATGCATACCCAAAAGATATAAACGCTCAACACAAACACACATTCACAATGGCTCAATGTCAACAAGGTATCAACTACCTAGATTATTATTTGCAACACATACTTTTCACATTTTTCAGACTTCTTGTTAAGTCAGCACATACAGAAAATATAAACCAGTCACTCATTTGTGCCATGAAGACCCAAATGGGTAATTCTGATGAGATTCCTTAACTAAGCTAGAGTACTGAGATATCTCCCATGACTCTCACAGTGTTAAGATGTCTCCATTTTCAACATATAACTGGTTATTTAGAACACTTAGAGGGTGATATAAACATGCAAAATATCAATACCACATTCGTTGGTGAAGCAGTTTTAATTGCATTCTCAATTTGTATTGCTCAAAAAATCCAGGAAAAATACTGCCATTCAATAATGGAAATGCTTTGAGAACTAGGAATAGTCCTTTCTGAATTAAAGACAATCTCTCTAACATTTATATAGGAATCCTATGAGTAATGAGGTTAGCTGTTATTACCAGGGTTTTGCAATTAAGGGTTTCCTAGAATTCAATTAGAATTGATCATTAGAGTGAAAAGAGGAAAGCTTATCAATATCTCATATCAACTAGAGATAACCTGCCGTCCAGTAGCAAATAAGTAATTTTCTAGAATTCTTAAAGCTGCACTTAACTTTCCTTATAAAGTTAAAACCTTAACATTTAACCTTTTAGAAACCAATTAGAGATGAAAAACGATGAATGTCATTGAACAGAAAATTAAATGTGGTAAGAAAACATCCTAATCAAATTGATGCTGCTCACAAATGCGGTTTGTCCATGCTTTCAACTGATTTTGGTCTTAATAAAGAAATATTTAAAATGTAGGTTCTTCTTTGGCTATTATGAGCAAGGTAGTTACTAAGCTATTTCTTAGGTCACTTAATATTGGTTCCTCACAACAATTTGTATGTTACTTCTACCTTTTCATTTAGTTTGCAAAGTGTTTGTTCATTATCCATAAACAGAGGTAAACGGGTTATAGTCAGCAGAACCACTGGGATATTCACCTCTGATGCCTGTAAGTTCAGAATGCTTGCGACCTTTGGTGATTTGTGCGCTATACAAAAATCTTTGACATTGACATTGACTGCATGTAGCTGGATTTTGTGGGACAGCTCAGATAATAAAACTGAGTTTCGTTTTTAAACTTTTTCCCTGGGACTTGTTATACAAAAAAAAGATGATGAAATGAGTTCCCCACCATTACATTATAAACAAACCAGCACATAGATAAGAATTTGGTGGATTTTTTCAGATGCTTCCACGAAGAATGTAATTTGTATCATAAATAAAGGTTATTATGTTATCTTGTCACATGTGTGTAGGAGTAGAGGGGTCGGTGAAGTTTTCTCTTCTGAAGGTATGTCACTAGTTCTCTATAGGCCCAACAGTCATTTTAAATAATTTTTGCAAGGTGAAGTTTTATCCACATAGATGGCTGCTGCTTGCCATTCAATAAAAGGGCGGCTATAATTTTCTTCAGTGGGATTCCAGTTATTCAATGTCTATAAATCAGCCACAAAATATTTCTATGCACGATTGATTAGCAGTTGCTTTGATTCATTTGGATTTACTAGCTTCAAGTTGTGCCACACTGCTCGATTTTGGGCCAGGCAGGGAGACTTCCTGGGAGCAATCAGGTTGGAATGTATGCCTAGTCACCTTTGGTGAGGAAATTGATTAGGTGCATGGGAGATTGGCTGATAGAGATAATGATGTTAGATATTATGGAGATGAACTGGTCAGGCCGTGACCTTTATTGTTTGTTGTATTCTCGATTAGTGGTATGAAAGATTATCCATGTAAGTGACTATTATTTTGGTGTACATTATACACGGTTGTCAAACCGAATGTCAAAGTAACCGTAGACTAGGCAAATTCCATTATTTACATTACGGAGGTGCTTTGGCTTTTATTTGGGTGTGTAACCAAGAAGTCCAAAGTCTAAAAGGGTGGCTGGACTATGGATGCTTCTTATTATTAGGTGTTTACATTATCTTGCATTCAGGTTATCAATTGAACTCTTTGAAGGAGAGAAACCTCAATGAGTTGACCACACTTCTTCGCCCATCAAGACTGCGCTCTTGAGTCAGGAAGTTGAATGATTCATCCATTATGAATCTATACATTTTGACACAAATGTCATTCATGATCCAACTGGAAATAATTCTGCACCCCAGATTTCTTCCTCATAGCTACAAGAGTACTCGCATTTCCCACATATTGAAAAGTCAAAAAAATCTCTGTCATTTTCCTACCAACTGCACTTTATTTTTATATTATTTTATTTTATTAGGTTGTCATATAGCATAGTTCATTCCAGAGAATGGTTTCAGTACACGCTACAGAGAGCAAAAAACACAATACATGTGCAAGCAGAGGCAAGACATACATCAGTGTTGCAAAAATAAATATAGCACCAGAAAAGCTATTAACCCCTTCCATGCGCAGGACGACCAGGAGCTGTCCTGCACCACAGTGCTCATGTGTGCAGGCCGGCTCCTGGCCGTCCTCGCATATGGCACTTTAAATCCCTCTGGTGCAGGCAAACCAAAAATAGACAATTAGAAGTTTCACTTAAGTGCGTAATTGGACATATCACCAGCCACTGCATTCCTCCTTACCTCATTTACCACCCAACCCCATCCTTCCAGTAAAATTGGAGAACAATTTGACCCACCCAGGCCCCCTGCACTGCCCAGGACTATGGCTGGGTTCAATGCTGTAGATAAGTGGTTTGGCCCCCAGGCCCTGAAGCACAAACACTCCTTATCTCCAGCCCTGTATAATATGTATTCATGATACCCTAGCGTTATGGTGGAGGTGAATAACCAATACCGTGGCTGCAAGGGCTCTAAATGGTGTGCCCCGGTTATATCTGGGGCTCAGGCCCAAGTTGTATCATTAGACGACCCAGATAGATAAACAGATAAAAGTTTATTTAGACCTTGGTCTTTGAAATATTACACTACATAAAACTATTGTGAAACGATTGCAAGCATAGATAAAACAAATATAATCAGTTAGAAAGAAATTAAAAACTTTCATCATTAAATATCTGCCTACAGCTCATTTAAAATCTGGAAATGTCATGTCAAATAAAAATCTGACAGCTTCTCCGCATACCTTAATTCCATATTGAAACAAAACAGGTTTTAATAACTTACGCCGTTGAGATAGAAAAAGTAAACAATAACACAAGATGAGAACAGAAGAGAAGAGCAGAGCAACCTAAGGTCCCAGCTGCACATTTCATACTTATTCAAAAGCTGATTCGCCTCCAATCCAGAAGAATAAAGTGCGTTCCACTCTAATCACGATTTCATTAGGACATTACTGTATTGGCTTATATACGGGAAGTCGGGAAGTCCAGGAAGACGGTTAGAATTCTCCCATGAGTCTCACAGTAGAACCAAAGATATTTCCAGGGATAAATAGGTACAATTTTTCTCTCTTGACTCTGCCAGGCCTCTAACATTTATTATTTCCTGGATGGCAATGATTAATTCTCAATCTTATAATTCACCAGTTTAGGGTAATCTTCTTAAACAATCAGCATATTAGAAACGTTTTTGATGTGGCTTCCCAGGACCTAATAAAAAATCCTGTAGGTCCACATCCTCTGTGAGTAAGGATCAGTGTTGTTACACCTGTGTTAGTGTTGAGGTTCTTAGCGAATCGAGGCATAACTTCCCAACACTTTATGATGTCACCACCCTCGGATGTTCTCTTTGTACATAGCGTGGATCTGGACTATGGATACTGTACCCTTTGGTTGTACCTCTGAATCTTTCTTGACATCTATTAGTGCCTGTGGGCCATACCAACAATCCCTTCCAATTGGGGTCTGATCTATTGTATTGTAATATGTCATCTAATGTATCCCTTTTCAATAATGTAAAATGACCTGTGATGGTGTGGGAATCCGAGGTGTGTTCAAATCCTTGTTTTTGGCTTTAGAAATATCATCTGCTGAGGGAAGAGGCATGCTCTAAATAGTGCTTCTGTTCTCTGGTTGTGCCAGTCTCTAGAACCCCAGACTGATTTTAGGTCTTAGTCTCTTTCCATAAGTCGAAACCCTGTTCAGACAGTTGGGTAATTAAAGAAGCAGAGTAAATCTGTTTTGTGTTAGTCAACATATTTTTCTGTGCAGGTGTAGGTACACCCTTATAGTAATATGAGGTCGGGTCTGAAATATTACACCCTGAAAAATATGAAATTTTTTGTGCAAAAGTTTTTGAACTACTTTTCAGTGGTGTTGGGCAATGTTCCCATTGGTGATATGTGAAAACATTTCTAGGGTTACTATATTTGTGAAGAAAATGATGTCCACAATATTGATAACAATACATTGTGTTGTTTTAACATTTCATTGCTAGAAACTGTGGCAGATTGTTCTAAATCAGACAACATATTATTCACAGTTTCAAAATCCCAATCATCGGGGAATGAACTGAAGAGAATGATATCATCCAAGGAAATTTTAAATAAATGTGGTATTTTTAAAAGTTCTGTCAGTCTGAATATATCATAATCAACCTTGTCCCATAGCATACCATACCATCGGGTATAGGAGCTGCTGTAATGTTCATTGATGACAAGTCTCTTTGTTCATGATGTGATGAAACATGAGGTTTCAGGATCAAGTTCACTTTTGATGCTGCAGAGCTTTGACGAAGATAAGTCCCATTAATAAGTAAACAGAAAAACAGTTACTAAGCCTAACCAGAAAAGAAAGAAAAGTATCCCGGTGCTTATCCAAAGTTCTTATCCAAGCGATTCTAGGTAAGTCTTTTTAAGAACAATGAAAAAGTCTTTGACTTGTTTTTGACGAGTTTTAGGGACTGACAGTGTTTCTTTTTTTTCCAGAAAGAGGTGGCAGAAGTAGAGTTCTTGTTTCTTTAACTGCCAGGACAAGTACAGGTTTTCTGTATGATGGCCCAAATTATTTTTTGTCTGTTATCTTTTCTCTGACCAGATCCCCAACTTTAGGAATCCAGTGAGGTCTTTCCATAACTGACTTGACTTCCCTAGTGGCGAACCTTTTCACTTGAACATTGCTCTATAGTGCCTGTGATTCATTCAGTTCCTGTAAAACAACCAAACGTTTACTGATGTCAAAAGGTTTTTCATCCGCCTCTATGCCTTGACCATCTAGGTCAGGTACCCACATCCATGTCCCAAATAGGACCTCATTAGGAGTGACACTCCCTAGAGAACTTCTTGGCATGTTGTTTAATGCCCTCTGTACCCCATATAAGGGATTGACCCAACTACCACACGCGCCTAATACTCTAGCTGTTAATGATTGCTTTGAGGCCCGATTTTTCCTCTCCATAACCGAATTTCCCTCAGGATGGTACTAAGAGGAGTACCGCAATGCTACACCTAAACTTCCCCTGGCTTCCTTCTAAGCTCTAGAGCTAAACACAGGGTCACAGTCAGAATGTAATGTGCCAACTGCGTATGTCCCTACAAAGACTCGCAAATCTTTGATAACAGGTCGAGTGTCAGGCGAACGCTGAGGCCATACCCATAGGAATCTTGAGCAGGATTCCACTGCAACCGTTATGTACTTGTAAGCCCTGTCAGATTGTAAGGGGCTGCAGTGGTCCAAATAGACACACGCAAGTGGTCTTTCTGATATCAATAGTGGTGTCTGTGCCGGACGTGTTATGGTGGAGCCCTCCATCTTTTGACAGATGTTGCACTTTAAGACATAGTCTTTGGTCTGCTTTGTTAACCCTGGCCACCAATAGCGTTGTCTCAGTAAAGAAACTGTCGCCATCACTCCTGCGTGCACAGAACCAAGACCCTTGTGTGCAGCTAATATTGAGCCTAACCTGCGATCCATGTTTGGTATTACTCTATCCCCCACTCCTGGGATCTGAGCAAATGGAACGTTGTTTGCATCTAACTTGTAGGAGTACTTGAGTGGAAAATATTTCGGGAATGCATGACAGCTACCATTATCTGTCCATCTATTCTCGTTTTTGAACGAGTGATTGCAGCTACGGACGCAGTTTGTACTGCCCCCTTCGCGGCCTAATCGGCCAATGAATTCCCATCAAAGTGAACATCATCACGTTGATGACTCAGCGTGTGTATCAGGTGAGCTCTTGGTAGTTCGTGTTTCAACTAGGCCTGGGCTAAAATCTCATTCCGGTCACGGAAATTGCGATAATTTGACATTTTCGCGTTCCGCAGAAAGCGCGAAAATGTCAAAATTTCCGCATTCCGCAGCTTTGCGATAATTTGTTTCTTGCTCGCGCTGTAAAATAATACATTCTCGCGTGCGCGCGATCGCCTTACCTGAATCCCCGCGTTCGCCGACAAGTTTTCCCGATCCGGTCGTGTTCTCCATGAGATGTTGGATTGTTGGTAGCCATTTGCGCTGTCGCGTGCCAGTTCGCGCCCGCAGTGACGTCATTTGTCGTGCGATCACGTCTTTCTTCTCGCGATCATGCACCGCGAGACAACTGAAAACAAGATGGCCGCGCCCGCGAGCAACCACATGGGTAAGTTGGCCAGCCGCGACCATGCAGAAAATACCGCGAACATGCGTGAAAAAAACTTCCGCATCTTTGCGATATTTCCGCGTGTTTGCGGAGATTTTTAAAATTTTCGCGATAATTTGCGAAAGTGAATTTCGCAAATTCTGCCCACCCCTAGTTTCAACTCAGCTACCTGTTCCCATAGTGTTTTATGCTTAATTGTGCTACCTTTTGAGTCTTTGAACCCATTTTGTCCCCAATAGTGAAGATATTCATTGTATGACTGGACACATGAAATGGAATCGCACACAATTAGTGCGGGGAATTCTCGATCCGTATTAAACAGTTCCAATAAAAGAACTTTCAGTTCTGCTAACTAGTCTTTGTATAGCTGGGATGTAACTTACTTATTGTTGTTTTCTTCCTACGGCTGGTTGTGCAGATCCGTCATTGCAAATTATGTAGTCATACTGATCTAGCGGCATAATTTCATTTGGTAGAGGATATTCTTGTTCATATTGCAGCAATGCTTGTGTTTATAGACTTGGGTCATATCTGTATTCTACATCTGATGCAGTGAGAGAATTAGCCCATTGTATCCATCGTGGTTGTAAAGCTTTAGCATTTGGAACGCTTGCCTTTGTAGCAGCCTGTAAGGCCGGTACCGGAGTCACTACAATAATTTGTTTCCCCTGAGCCAGTGCTCTTTCTCTCACTACAGCAGTCTGTACTGCTGTCAGGATTTTTTCTGTAGATGCAAAACGCATCTCAGCGTTTGTGTACACGTGTGATTTGTAAGCTATTGGTACAGTTTCACCTTCATTGTATGTTAAGTAAGTATACGCAGATTGACCTGCAATGATTCAGACATTTACGCGTGTCTGTAAGTGTTTGCACGCTATCATATCAGCCTGGAGGGAACAAAGTGTATCTGTGTGTTCCTGTGTCCATTGCCTAACTAAAAAATCAGGTCTTATGAGGTCGTAGAACGGTTTAACCCTTTCTGCGTAATCCAAAATGTATGTTAAACAAAAATTCAGGTATCCCAGTATTGATTTTATATTTTTTCATGATTTCGTTGGTTGGAGCAGCGCACATTTTTCTAAAATGTTGGCTGCCAAGCTTTTCCCTTCACTTGAAAGCACATACCCAAAAAATAGGACGCTGAGGTGGGCTATTTTTGATTTCTTGAAGTTAAATTTGTAGCCCTCAGAGGCGAATCCCAAAATTATGGTGCTCACCCTGGTCAAGTGTTCCTCCAGGTCATCATCCGTCAGATAAATGTCATCTTCATAGGACAATGCCTCTTCGTCCAGATTCTGAAGTAACGCAGTTACCCTGGCAGAAAACAACCCCGGGCTGTTCTTATATCCTTGTGGGAGTCGACTACATTGCCCTGGGACCACAGCGCTGAGAATACTGTCAAATATCTGCTCTCAGGCGCTATATTTTGGCAGAAAAATCAATTTGAGATATCCAGTGTAGTTTTGTATTTTTTCCGCACCATGTTATTCATCAATGCGGCACTATGTGTGTTTTGTACTGCAAATGTTTTTGTGCATGAATTTAGATGTCTGTAATCTAAAACTAGATGATATGAATTGCCAGGTTTCAGTACGGGAAATAAAGGATTATTCATTGATGAGGTACAAGCTTCAATCACACCTTGGTATTCAAGTTGATCTAAGATCTCCCTGATCTGTTTTTTCGCTCTCTGCTTTATTGGATACTGTCTCTGTGGAGTTGGAGTAGATTTTAGTGGTATCACGTGGCGAGTTGATTCCTCATCCCACCCAACATGGTTGCGATACAGTGCAGGAGCAAGGGCTACCGCCCACTCCCCTCGCATATGTGTGTTTGAAGTATTGAAGGGGAACGAGGTCAGAAAAGGCTGGCATAATTACCATCTCTCCCTTTGGGCAATCCATAACAATAGCAGGCGGCCAATCTCTTTCAGCTAAAAGAATGTCAAAGCTAAAAGTTAGGTTCTCCCAAAAGAGACCTTTAATTTTTCTGGGCTTGTCACCTTCCATTTGAAGTATTATCTCATGTAACCTATGTGGGTGGCTTACCCTATTATCAGGTGTTTCCACCGTGATATGTTCACTCAACTACGCTGTCACCAGAAATTCCATCAGATTCTGGCGAGCCCATTCCCCGTTAAGTAGTTGAGACCTCAGAATTCTGGGCAAGTCTAACTTTGAGACCTGCTACTTTCTTCTTCTTGATATGAGGTTTTAATTTAGGCTTTTCTTCTTTTTTGGAAGCGTAGTCTGAAGTGCGTTGTGTGCCTCTGGACTTTGTATGCTCTTCTTGTCTGTGTTCTGACCATCCTTCCCTCGCCGAGTTTTTAGATGAGCCCTGAAAGGAACAAGAGGAATGTGTATTAGTATTAGGATCCTGATACCTGTCTGGTTTCCTAATGTAGTCTCTATTTCTAAAGTTATACCTCCTTTGGGAGGGCTCCTGTTGAGGAGACCCACCTCTTGATTGCGATCTATTGTCTTTATTCTTTTGTTGTTTGTTATTGTCCCATTTCTTCTTTGAAGAAACTGGTGTTTGCTTTGCCTGTTCTTTTTCTGGACCTACCATCAGTGAAGGTTTTACTCGTCTAGCTCCCAAACTATCTCTACCTAATTCTGTATATGCAGTTTCAATAAAATTAGGTAGTTCTGTCTACTGTTGTACAGGAGTGAAATCTCTCAGGCATTGGCATATTGCCACTGATGCTGCTTCCCCTTTAATGTTTGCTAATAATATCGCTGATACCTGGGCAAAGTTATTTAGTAACTTCATTCCTAAGTTCAGAGCAGGCTCTGCTCCATACTCATTTTGTATTTGTCTCAATACATCCTGTATTACAGCTAATCAAGGGATACCATGAGTTCTGGTATATATTGCAGCGAAGACCGTACCCCTAGAAGTACAATCCTCTATCAGGGGAGCTATCTCCATCAGCAAGCACATTGTTAGCATTCTATGCTTTTCATGTGGACCAGTGTGTGGAAATACTGACCCTAGCTGTGTTATTTTTTTAGCTATCCAGAAAGGCATTTGTTCACGTTTAGTGGGCATTTTACCCATCACTGTGTGTAACATTTGTGGTGTAATTTTAGTTGTGGAAGTTTGGAATGGTCCTGGTTGTGTAGCCTGTGTTGGCTGAAGTGTGAGTGTTCTCATCACAAATTGTGTCATGTTTCTGTAAAGTTTTATTAATTATTTCTGCTGTGCAAGAAAGTCTCCCCCTAGCATTGTGTTAATTTCAGGATGTGGTGTGTAGGCCGCTAATACTGGCATGCTGCTCAGTATCTTCTGAACGGACCGAGTCTTACTCTATTTCTTGTATGGGGTAGGGTGCCTTTAAACCAGTACAAATGTTCCTGGTAAGTACGTGGAATTTCAATGTCCTTGTATGGACAATATTCGTTCGGTATTTCACCTTCTGTGTAGTAATGAAATGTCTTTGTTAGTGCAGTAGCCTGTGGGAATGTGACCCATGAATAGAATATCTCAGTTCTAAATGATTTGTGTGCCTCAATCACAAATGTTACTGACCCACCCCTAGCTCTAACACCGTATGCTACTAGTTTTAGGGTGACGACATTTCTAACATTTTCTGCAATGTGTATTGCATGTGCATCTTCTCCTGAGAGGTTTAATGCAACCACAGGATCTTCCTGTACAGTCTTTGTTTTAGTAAGAAGAGCGTTTCAAGGGAACTTTGATAAGGTTTTAAGCACAATAGGAATAATTATTCTTCAGGCTTGATTAACCAACAGCCAATAAATAGGATTTTGCCTACTCAGCTGTGGTGGAGTTTTGTACCCTCACACTCCAGACGTCTCTGGGGAAATGTGAGTAGGGGTCTCTGAGAATAGCACAACTGAACTACTTAGATTTGACCATTAAAAAAGTTCTCAACCAATGTTGGGTGCAATGTCATGTAGTTCCTATAAACCTATACAGGATCTGCACCTTCGGACAACATATACTGCGGGCTTGGTGTCCAGACTGATTCCAGACACCCCCACCGGATATTTTGGCCTCTATACCAGCTAGCTCACAGTGGCACTAGAAACTCCTCTTACCAAGGAGAGAATAGTTCTTGGCAACTATCGAACATGACAACCCTGATTCCTCAGGACCGTGGAAACAGTGCACCACTTTTCGCTCAGTCACTCGTGCTCACTTAGTCTCAAAGAGTTACACAGAATAAACCGTAGGGACGTTTTTCAATGAGTATTTATGGAATAGTCATTATTCTAGTGTAAAATAGGTGTACTGAAACAACCATTAGACAGTAACATATATAAATGATTAGAAGCACTTAGAAAGTAAAAGGATGGTAGATTTCTACCATTTTGCTATAATCATGAATACAGGCAAGTATATAAAATACATGTCAATAAAATACCTACTCATATGATGCGACCCTAACTAGATGTACCTAAGTGCACCTAGCATGTATGTAGGTGTTGAGCCAAGAATCCCTCTAGGACAAAGTCAACCCCATTACTTGAAGTGAGAGACTGTGGGACCCCGTCTTGGTCTTGAGTTCGACACCCTGAAAGGGATGTTCAGACCACTGCGAGCTGGAGTATCTGCATGCAGGAATCTCAGCATCTCGCATCAGTGCGTCTGCATGGAAGTTGTGATCTCCTCTGACTATTTCAGCAAGATGTGATGTTTATATACCCGAAGGTATCCCCAGGGGTTCTACCTTGCAGTGCCACTGTCGGACTTAGGATGACGTCGGGAATTAACCTTGTACATAGTTATTAAGCAGGAGATGGTAGTCCTGCTGAGTTTTCAAGAATCCAACAATCCTCATGCATAATGTATAAGGCTAGTGTTCAGGGAAAACCCCATGTTCTGTAAGCAATACTGTAACTAGGCAAAGGGTTAGTCCTAGCAGCCCGTTATGTATGTAGTGTAGGGACGGATATAGGTGAAAGGTTGGGATATTACCCTGACCTTTAGTGGGGTACCTCTATGGAATATAACAGGTTATTTACCTTAATGTTTCCCAAACTGTTTGCAATAGGTTTTAAAATGCTTAGAAACATAATCAAAATGTTGCTGTTGCTTTCTCTGCAAAAGGTTTGGGTAAATCTGGATAGGGGTGTTGCTTTTGACACCATGCTCAAGGGCATTAATTTACTATTCAACAAGGACATAATGTGCCACCTGAATGAAGCACACCTACAGGCAATCACATAAAGACCATAGTTAATAAATAGTGCTATGTGGAAAATAGTAAATAAATGCACATATAAAATAGTTGGTATGGCCTCTCCATGGATGTGTCTGTAAAATGTAGCTTTTGTCCTGAATTTTGACTCTTTGTCCTGAAGTTTTGTTCTGAGTTTTGACCCTTTTACCTGAATTTTTAAATTCTTGTCCAGAATTTGCCTCAATGTCAGGTGGTCACCCTACCAGGAACACCAGGGGACCGCCCCGTCTGAATGGTTCCCCTCTGACATCAGACACAGGGGAGGTAAGCTGAGGAGGGCAATGACAAGGGAGAAACTCAAAAGCAGGAGACAGGAGACTGCTAACATGTCATAAAAGTGTTTAGAAGTGACGAGCAGGCAGGCACGGGAACTGCACGCACAGAGGAAGGAGGTCAAGAATTAGATGACCCTGTATTTCCTACAGCCTGGGAACAGATCGGGGCCTAACGTGAGCCTAAATCACTAGCCTTGGTGCCAGGGAGGTCTAGTTGCTATTTAAAGGTGCTGGTATTGACAGACGATGGCTATCCCGGCCATACTGGCCTCCTCACAGCTTACACAAGGCTCAGGAGGCTGCACTCTCTCCTCATCAAACCTTCAGAAGTACCAGGGGACATTGTGTTGGCTTTCTGATCTTCCCCACTTATGAAAAGGAGTTGCACGTTAGCAGTTTCCCTGATAATATGTGAAGTGATAACCCGAGGCAGCAGTGGGCGGATAGGGATCACTCTAAAATAGCAGTCAGAGAGTGGAAAAGACATCCCCGGGATCTATAGCAGTAGTGGGAGGTGCTGCAGGGAGATTTGAAGCTTATCCTGCACTTCGGATACAGCCCAAACCCACTATAAGGGACAGGCCCTTCCATAAGTTTGAAGTCACTTGCATCAAAGTTCAGTGAGACCATACAATATCCAGCACGTGACACCACCTTCTAATAGATTTCATGGGATTTCCTGTCAGCCTGACAATGTGCTAAGTAAGTAAAGCGTAATAGTGTAAGTTAGTTAAAACCAATTACAACAATAGAATAAAACTCATAAAAAGTTTTAAAAAATGAACACAATTATTATTAAAACTTCATAAAAGATAAAAGCCTTTCTGAGAATTCGTAAGCAGCTTACATTTGACTTTGTCTGTAGTATTACCTGGAAACCAAGCTCTCTGCATTAGTTATACTATACACAATTACTGTACTGAGATATTTGTTTGTCAATCCACTGACACACAAGAGAGTGGCATTTTTAACTGTCTGTACTCCACTTTCCCAGCATATTGGTTTTAGGTACTTTCTCTTTATATCCAGCATGAGGAGACACAGGCATAAAATGTGCTCTATTGTCCCCTCATACCCATTACACAAGTGGCATTTTCTTTCCCGGCAGGTAATTTGTAACCAAAATCCTTCAAATTGCGAGAATGGGACATAGAGCACCTAAATCTAAGAAATGTTTTTTGATTTATGAGTCGATATCTGAATCCAGGTAAACTTTGCCTTTTCCGTTTGTATGCATTTTCTGTGTATTGTGAGTTTTTATATTTGGTTACAGATTTTTTGCAGCCGCGGCCCATGCAGGTAAGAGCAGTGGGGCTGGGTTGGAGGCGGGGATTTGACAGAGGACCACAAGGGAAAATTAAATAAATAAATAATTTTCCCTTGTTGTCATCTTTCAAAATCTCCCCCCAGCTGGCCCCACCACTCTTACCTGCACAGGCCACGGCTGATTTTTCGTCAGTGAGATAAAACGCTGATTATATACATTTATTATTGAGTATTTCCGTGACTGCTTTGTCATTATTACAAATGTCGGTATTGATGGGAGGTTGCTGTGTATTAATAGATGTTTAACTCGTTGTAGGTCCTCACAAATTCTTTCCCTGATGGTAAGATTAGGCCTCATTTTAATATGCATTTCAGGGTATTTGTATCTGCCATAAAACAATCACAGAGATAATTAAATTAATTTGATCAGGGCTTGTAAGTGAGGAAGATCTAATTCAAAATGTATCCGACAGAGGGGGGTCGATGGTCTTAAGTTAAAAGCTTGCTGCATAAATGTGACAAATAATGTGCGCAAACTAGCTGATGTGTCTTTTTCATAATACTATTGCTCCATATAGAAAACCAGAAACTATTTTGGTGACTAAAACAGTAATGGTTGGATCAATTCCCCCCTTCATATTTTTTTGAGAAACATTTGATGGTTTGCACAGCTGTAGATATATCAGTTACCTTTTGGTTGCATGATAACAATTTAGTTTTGAATCAGTTTCCATTTAGAGGTCAGTGCAGTGAGACACTTGCTCAATATTTTTGTTTTCCAGCTTCCAAAAGCACCTCAGTTTAGGACATCCAAAATACATTTTTTTGTTTTGTTAAAATCGATTAATAAACCATTCTGCTTGTTATGTTGTTATAAACGATTTAGTTGTCTTCGCAATCCATTCTGTGTAGTTGATAATTGAATCAGGTACTCTCCATACTCTAGGTAGGAGATTCTATGTTTGCCATATTCAGGAGGATCACCATTGGTTTGATCACAACATCTGGTAAGATCAGAAAGTGAGAAGAGAAGCCGAGACAAAGTACATCCTTGTTTAAGTTTGCTATTAGTGGGAATTTTTGGTGTTATCCTATTCTATTTGACAATTTTCTTTAGACCCAGGTATTTGTATGACGCTCTATTAGTAGATATAACAGAGTGTGATCTATTCCCCAAGCCTGTAGTTTTGTCTAGAGTGTACTACTCACCACCTTATTGAGGGCAGTGGAGTAATCAAGGAAGCATAAAAATAATTTGTGATATTTTTTTTCCAACATTAGACTATCAGCCCATGCAATTCCTTACATTACACTTCTCTCATCCATATTCTTTTCGGAAATATTATCTGTCACTCCCCAGCAGGCACACAACAAATTAGTCGCTTGCAGTCACTGTCAGTAATGCTCATTACCTCCTTGTCTGTCATCCTCTCACAGTTCTTACATCAGTAGCGGCTGGTGTTGTGGAAGAGTGGTGAGGCGGGGGGAAGAAGGGGTTGCAGCACACAAAAACGTACCTGCAGCATGCCCTGTCGGGCTCTCCTGCTCCTTTTCTTGCAGGTACAGGCTCCCAGACTCCACAGCGGCCAATCCCGAGGCTTCTCCCATGTCATGACAGCAGTGTCAGGATTGCCCTGAGTGCTCTGAATTTGCACTTCCAGTAAGACTGGGAGTCTGTGCCTGCCTTCTCCAACCAGGTAACACAGCTCTGGCTGGAGACAGCTTCACTGCGCATGACCGTTTGGACAGACGGAGACAGTTGGCCAAAGCGTCATGCGTACTAACAACAGTGCCCACCACTCCTCCTGCAGCCTGTCATCCCCCATCACCCCACCCCCAAAGACTCGGTAGGAAAGGAAAAATAAAACAATAATTATACATGTTTATTATCGATTTAATTTTCCTTTCCTGCCATTTTGAGGCAGCTGGCGAGGATGGAGCGATGCACCTCCACCACTGCGGAGAAGCTGCTGCTGCCTTATGTATGAATTTACTTCCATTTATGCAGAACCTAATCACCAAATGACTTTTCTTTCCCAGTCGAAGATGGCCCACATACCAAAGGGTATAAGTACATCACTTCCTGGGTAGGACTTCCTGTTTTCTTCTTTCTGCAGCCGATTGCCATCTTGGCTACAGGTATGTTTTAGTTCTTTTATTTTCTTTTTACAGACCTGCTGTAGCAGTTTGTTTTTGTTGTTAATGGTCACGCTCATATGCAGGGCATACAAGACCACATGGGGCATCTGTGGCCTGCTCAGCTGCCTGTGATGGTATTGGGATATACGTTTTTCTGTGTTTTTTTTCTTTAATTTGCTTAATTCCCCTGGTTATTTTTCTGGACTCCTGGTGGACTTCTGAGCGGGGTGCGCGGCACCTCTATGCCAGCCCTGCCAGATTTTCATTGAGATTGTCACTTGCATGGTGTCTGCCTAATCTTAATATGACACCCTCGCTTTGCCGTTTGCAGCGCGTCTCCAGGGTTCCACCTGTCCTTTGTGGGCGGGGGAGCATGCGGAATGGTGCTGCGTTGTCATGATGGCCTGCTGGGCCTTGGGCTCTTTTCTTTTTTCCGTATTCATTACCCTGGTTGTGTTTGTGCTTCCAGGGGTGCACATCTGTCCCATATGCGGTTTGCATTGTTGCACGGGGGTGGCTGATGTGTAGCCCGTGCCTGGTCTCTATATGGTGCCTTTACTTTCCGATGGGGCGCATCTTCCAGCCTCTGCCAGTCCTTTGTGAGTGGTGGGGCACGCTAGTGGTTGGTGCAGCCATGGCACCCAGCGGCTTTCCGGAAAAGTTTTTTTGTGCCGCTCTGGTTGCTGGTTCCTTCGTTTCCACGCTTGGCACTGCTCTGGTCGGTTTTGCTGCTGGCTTGGAGCAGTGGGGACCTTTGGTTTTCCAGCCGCATTTAGCGGTTCCGGTGATTTTTTGATTGTGGTGCTACTTCCCTCTTTGCTGTGTCTGTATGTGTCATGCTTCCTCTTGCGGTGGCTGGGCCATCCACTTGGGTGGCTGCGGACTCAGGTGCGGTGCTTTCTGTGTTGGTTCCTCATATGGTTTCTTCCATTGGGGGGATGTTATGGGCCTTTGGGCAGTTTGTGCAAGGCACAGGTTTGTACGAATCTGGAGTTGATATCTTGCGGCTCCCTGCTCTTGATTTCTTTAATCTGTTTCTCGGATCCTCTGCTCTGCTGGCCCCTCTGCGGGATGGTTAGGGGCCAGCTCTGTTACAAGGTGGTTCACTTTTAGTGCGCTCATAGTTCTGCTGTTTCCACTGCTCTGCTGGGTTCAGAAGTGGGGTGTTGGGCCGCGTTGCCCCTGTTGGGGGCCTTTGGGTTCTCCCGGGTGCACCATATTTTTCGGCTTCCTTCTTGTCCTTCCTGCTTTGCTGTACATCACTGGTGGGCATTTCTTCCTCTTTTTCTGGGTGCCTTGGTGGGCCGGGTATGCCAGGTTCTTTGTGTGTATGGTTTCCTTTCTCCCTTTCCTGGCAGGGTGGGGAACATGCATCTCCGGATCGCCATGCTGTGGTCTCCTCGGGTGTGGAGGTTCTTTTACCCCGCTGTGCCTTGTGGGTTGGGTGCTCCTCGTATGGGCTGGCGCTTCTGCGGATAATGTTTGCCAGAGCTTTGGCTTCGGACCTCGTCAGCCAGGATAGCTTGATTCCAGTGGCATGGAGAGCACGGGACTCACGTCTGAGCATACCCTTCCCACACGGGGTGACAAATGCAAAAACAACAATTGATGGACAGAATGCAGAACAATGTCATACATTCACCCCAGTACAGAGATCTGGGCCTAAATCCATCGTTTTTTTGCTCACCATGCCATTCCAGTTTGAACCTAGCCATATGCAAATCAGTCTTGACCCTGTGCCCCATGGGAACAGTCCAGCCCGAACTGCCAAGCCAGGTCCTCCCTGGACTGGAAACAAGCATCCTAGGACCGGTTTCGGGCTTTCAGCCCTCGTCAGCCAGGATAGCTTGATTCCAGTGACATGGAGAGCACGGGACTCACGTCTGAGCATACCCTTCCCACACGGGGTGACAAATGCAAAAACAACAATTGATGGACAGAATGCAGAACAATGTCATACATTCACCCCAGTACAGAGATCTGGGCCTAAATCCATCGTTTTTTTGCTCACCATGCCATTCCAGTTTGAACCTAGCCATATGCAAATCAGTCTTGACCCTGTGCCCCATGGGAACAGTCCAGCCCGAACTGCCAAGCCAGGTCCTCCCTGGACTGGAAACAAGCATCCTAGGACCGGTTTCGGGCTTTCAGCCCTCGTCAGCCAGGATAGCTTGATTCCAGTGGCATGGAGAGCACTGGACTCACGTCTGAGCATACCCTTCCCACACGGGGGGGGTGACAAATGCAAAAACAACAATTGATGGACAGAATGCAGAACAATGTCATACATTCACCCCAGTACAGAGATCTGGGCCTAAATCCATCGTTGTTTTGCTCACCATGCCATTCCAGTGTGAACCTAGCCATATGGAAATCAGTCTTGACCCTGTGCCCCATGGGAACAGTCCAGCCCGAACTGCCAAGCCAGGTCCTGCCTGGACTGGAAACAAGCATCCTAGGACCGGTTTCGGGCTTTCAGCCCTCGTCAGCCAGGATAGCTTGATTCCAGTGGCATGGAGAGCACGGGACTCACGTCTGAGCATACCCTTCCCACACGGGGTGACAAATGCAAAAACAACAATTGATGGACAGAATGCAGAACAATGTCATACATTCACCCCAGTACAGAGATCTGGGCCTAAATCCATCGTTTTTTTGCTCACCATGCCATTCCAGTTTGAACCTAGCCATATGCAAATCAGTCTTGACCCTGTGCCCCATGGGAACAGTCCAGCCCGAACTGCCAAGCCAGGTCCTCCCTGGACTGGAAACAAGCATCCTAGGACCGGTTTTGGGCTTTCAGCCCTCGTCAGCCAGGATAGCTTGATTCCAGTGGCATGGAGAGCACGGGACTCACGTCTGAGCATACCCTTCCCACACGGGGTGACAAATGCAAAAACAACAATTGATGGATAGAATGCAGAACAATGTCATACATTCACCCCAGTACAGAGATCTGGGCCTAAATCCATCATTTTTTTGCTCACCATGCCATTCCAGTTTGAACCTAGCCATATGCAAATCAGTCTTGACCCTGTGCCCCATGGGAACAGTCCAGCCTGAACTGCCAAGCCAGGTCCTCCCTGGACTGGAAACAAGCATCCTAGGACCGGTTTCGGGCTTTCAGCCCTCGTCAGCCAGGATAGCTTGATTCCAGTGGCATGGAGAGCACTGGACTCACGTCTGAGCATACCCTTCCCACACGGGGGGGGATGTGACAAATGCAAAAACAACAATTGATGGACAGAATGCAGAACAATGTCATACATTCACCCCAGTACAGAGATCTGGGCCTAAATCCATCGTTTTTTTGCTCACCATGCCATTCCAGTTTGAACCTAGCCATATGCAAATCAGTCTTGACCCTGTGCCCCAGGGGAACAGTCCAGCCCGAACTGCCAAGCCAGGTCCTCCTTGGACTGGAAACAAGCATCCTAGGACCGGTTTCGGGCTTTCAGCCCTCGTCAGCCAGGATAGCTTGATTCCAGTGGCATGGAGAGCACGGGACTCACGTCTGAGCATACCCTTCCCACACGGGGTGACAAATGCAAAAACAACAATTGATGGACAGAAGGCAGCACAATGTCATACATTCACCCCAGTACAGAGATCTGGGCCTAAATCCCTTTCAGCCCTCGTCAGCCAGGATTTAACCCAGATCTCTTGACTGGGGGTGATTGTTTTGATTTGTTCTGCATTCCGTCCATCAATTGTGTGTCTTTTGCTTTCCCGCCCCAAGGGCGCCAGGTATGCTCAGACGTGAGTCCTGGGCTCACTGTGCCACTGGAATCAAGCTATCCTGGCTGAAGAGGGGTGAAACCCCGAAACCGGTCCTAGGATGCTTGTTTCCGGTCCAGGGAGGACCTGGCTTGGCAGTTTGGGCTGGACTGTTCCCATGAGGCACAGGGTCAAGACTGATTTGCATATAGCCAGGTCTAAACTGGGGTGGCATGGTGAGCAAAAGAATGATGGATTTAACCCAGATCTCTTGACTGGGAGTGATTGTTTTGATTTGTTCTGCATTCCGTCCATCAATTGTGTGTCTTTTGCTTTCTCGCCCCAAGTGCGCCAGGTATGCTCAGACGTGAGTCCTGGGCTCACTGTGCCACTGGAATCAAGCTATCCTGGCTGAAGAGGGGTGAAACCCCGAAACCGGTCCTAGGATGCTTGTTTCCGGTCCAGGGAGGACCTGGCTTGGCAGTTCGGGCTGGACTGTTCCAATGAGGCACAGGGTCAAGACTTATTTGCATATAGCCAGGTCTAAACTGGGGTGGCATGGTGAGCAAAAGAATAATGGATTTAACCCAGATCTCTTGACTGGGGGGGATTGTTTTGATTTGTTCTGCATTCCGTCCATCAATTGTGTGTCTTTTGCTTTCTCGCCCCAAGTGCACCAGGTATGCTCAGACGTGAGTCCTGGGCTCACTGTGCCACTGGAATCAAGCTATCCTGGCTGAAGAGGGGTGAAACCCCGAAACCGGTCCTAGGATGCTTGTTTCCGGTCCAGGGAGGACCTGGCTTGGCAGTTCGGGCTGGACTGTTCCCATGAGGCACAGGGTCAAGACTGATTTGCATATAGCCAGGTCTAAACTGGGGTAGCATGGTGAGCAAAAGAATGATGGATTTAACCCAGATCTCTTGACTGGGGGTGATTGTTTTGATTTGTTCTGCATTCCGTCCATCAATTGTGTGTCTTTTGCTTTCTCGCCCTAAGTGCGCCAGGTATGCTCAGACGTGAGTCCTGGGCTCACTGTGCCACTGGAATCAAGCTATCCTGGCTGAAGAGGGGTGAAACCCCGAAACCGGTCCTAGGATGCTTGTTTCCGGTCCAGGGAGGACCTGGCTTGGCAGTTCGGGCTGGACTGTTCCCATGAGGCACAGGGTCAAGACTGATTTGCATATAGCCAGGTCTAAACTGGGGTGGCATGGTGAGCAAAAGAATGATGGATTTAACCCAGATCTCTTGACTGGGGGTGATTGTTTTGATTTGTTCTGCATTCCGTCCATCAATTGTGTGTCTATGGCTTTCTTCAGGACCTTTGTGTAGTGCAAAGTGAGTGGTCTAAAAAAGATTTTTTTTAAAGAACCAATTATGTGACTCACGCGCTATGGTGTGGTATGTGGTAGAGGAGTATTTCCTCTAACGGCGCATTCTCAGATAGTATCTGGAAATTTTCCCATGAGAACCATGTGGGGGCCCGACCTGTAGTCACACTTTCGTCAAGGTCTAGGACAGCTCACTTTAGTACTAACAGTTTAGGTGACCTCCTCACTCCTGAGACTTATGGACACTGTCTCCACTCTCCAGTGCTGAACATTGATGTCAGGTGTGTTACTTCAATTCAACTGAGGCAAACAACACCCAGAATGCATTAGGCTGGCATTCAAATGTTTAAGACTGCAAACATTGTCCATAATGTCTTAGAAGGAGGTGGTCATCTAGCTGTGGTGTATTTCGCTCTTAGATGAAAAGTAATAAGTAAATAAAAATTAAAAAAGAAGGACGTGGTCATCCTTTGTAGTGTGACAGCGTCTTGCCACCCTGGAGGACATTAGAGAGTGGCTACACTGTCTGTGACACTCTGGAATTGTGAGAATTGAATGGTGGCTGGTATTAAAACAGTTACCAGGGCTACTTTTAGCTACAAGTTCAAAGCAGATTAAATGAAAGCTTGAAATCCGTACTGAACTCAATCATTTTTCAGGTCACGGAATGTAGCAGACAAAGATTGCAGCAGCAAGTTTACAAAACCCGAAATGTTTTTACAATGCATAGTAATGCAATCACACAAATTGCTGCAGGGTTCAGACTTTTCCTGATAAGTAATTTGTTGATTAACTCTCCCCTGTGCTTCTCATAAAGTCTGCCATTTGGAAACCAATATCTTTGAATGATAATGCATTGTGTGCAGTAAACAGCATTTCTATTTTTTGTTTGCAAAGGAAGCAGGAACTTTATCAGAGCTTGTTGGCTTCCCTCATTTGATTATTGCGCTATTTACAAGTCCATGTGTAAAGGTAACTCCTGCGGTCCAGTGGGTGGTGGATGGGCATAGAAGAGTTCCCCAAAGGTCACGACTCCACCAGGGGTTTTTCACTCTCTCACCAAAACAAGGGGCAAAGTTTTAGCCACAGTGATGCAATATTTCTCACCCACCTGTCCTTGTCTTTTGAATGCGCTTTGTATGAACGCAACCCTCATGCTAGGTAGCGACTGTGCTGGAATGCACTCTACGCAATGCCTACAAAGTGGAAGTGAACCCAGGAACCACTGGACCACAGTTCTGCACCTAAATAAGACCTATGCAGTATTTAGGTATGAAGGGTAGATTTACTATTATCGCGATGTAGCACAGGCTTCCTAGCACCACGCATAAACCTTTGCACTATAGTGCAAAGGTGGCTATGTGATGTCCAGTCTAAGCTTTGTACTGGAAGGGGAGTACCCTTCGAATACAAAATAGGATATCTACACAAACTGTAAAACGTTTCACACATTGGTTGTGTGCTGTACATTGTAGCAAACATGTAATATGTGAAAAGGTAGGAGAATTTAAACATTCTCCTTGTTTACGCCTAAGGCCTGGTTGTAACATACATATGTCTGTAGTATACTAGATATGCCAAGAGATTGTACATAATCAACACAATACACACAAATATCAAGATATTATATTTATAGATCAAGAAAAACCCATTTAGGTCATTTTGATCCATTTACTGCATATGACTAATGTTAGAAATGGGTGTCTCTAGTTGACAATGGTTTGCACCTTTGTGCAAGTAGGGACCCTTCTTCCTAGTCAGGGTGAGGGGGATACCCTTCTAAATTAACCCCTGCTCACACCCTTGGTAGCTTGGTACGAGCAGACAGGTTTATCTCAGAGTCAGTGTGTAACGCATTTGTGCAAGCATACAGTAACACAGTGAAAACACTACAAATGGATACCACACCAGTGTAGAAAAATAAGCAAATCTTTATCTAAACCAACAAGACCAAATACAACAAACATGCAACATATAATACTGTAAAAATAGTTACTTTGCAAGATAACCTTTAATTTGGAAGAATAGCTGAAAAACACAGTTCATCCTAGTTGGTAGCTCCATCCGGGGCTAATGGGATGCTGATCGACAGAGTCTAACACTTCCAGCTGACCGAGTCGGTACGGGTCAGCTAAAGCATTGAAAGACTCGTAGACAGTACCTTTCTTGTTGCGGCTGACACATTGCAGTGGCGATGTGAAGTGGAAGCGGTGCAGCATGCCGTGCCCTCACGGCACTGTGCAGGCAGCGGCTCGATGACCGTCGTCCAACGGCGTCGGTGACGCCAATGCTTACGATGCAGAGAGAGGCGGTGCTGGCAGGTCACGGTGTGGGCGACGGATCTAGTTGATGTTCGGGTCGGGCAGCGACGGTGTCGGTGATATCCGGGCAGAGTGAAGTGAGCGCATGGGGAGTGCTATGCCTACAGGACGCAATGCAAGCAACAGCTCAGTGACGGTCGCCCAGCGGTGGCGGTGAGCCAAGGATGTGGTGTGAAGTAGGGCGGTGCCTTCTGCAGTGCCTTCAGAACACAGAACCAGTGACAGTCTTGGTGACAGAGTCAGCTGCTTTTTACTTCTGCGGCGCCGAAACTAGCAGTTCCAGAGATGGTGTCCAGAAGGATGGTGAAGCCTTTGCTGTTCCTGAGACTTCTTGAACAGGGGGCAAGCTCTACCTCAAGCACTTGAATTTACTTTGTCAAGCAGGATATACACACAGTTCTTCTCCTTGGTAGAAACAGCTACTGCAGGCCAGCATGCAAAGGTGCAGTACTTCTCCTCCAGCTTCTCCCAGCTCTTCTCCTTGGCTGAGGTTCCTCTTTAAATTCCAAAAGTGATCTAAAATTCCGGGTCTGGGCCCCACTTTTTACAGCACAAATTCCTTTGTTCTCTGGTGGCTGAGAAGCTCTTTGCCCAGCCAAAACCAGTTCTGTCCTCTCTGGTGCAGCTGCCCGGCAGGAGGTGGAGACTGCATTGTCCAAGGCAGACCAGGCCCATTAAAGTGCGAAAGAAATCTCCTCCCTGTACTCTGAATGCAACCCAGGTCTATTCAGCCCAGCCCTGACTCACCCTGGAAAGGAAGGACTCACCTCACCCCCCCAAGTTGCTGTCTGAACTGAATGCATATCCCCAGCCCCTGTCACTCCAAAGCCAGACAGTCAATACACAACCCTAGCAGAGGCACACCGGATGGCTAAGCAAGAAAATACACACTTTCTAAAGTGGTATTTTCAAACACAGAATGTAAAAATCATCCTTACTAAAAGATGCATCTTTACAGTCTGAGTTCAGGCATACTAAACTTTACCTTCCTATCTAGTCCCCATGGGAAGTTATATTTGTAAGCTGTTGTAAATAAACTCCCATTCAATCCTATGGGACAGATAGCCTTTCAATAGTGGAAAATGAAATTGGTAGTATTTCACTATCAGAACATGCCACACACATCAGGGCATGTCCTACCTTTCACATACACTGTACCTTGGCCCTACCGTAGGGGTGACTCATATGTAAGAAAATGGAAGATTAGGGCCCGGCAAAGGGTGCACTTGCCAGGTAGACATGGCAGTATCATACTGGGCACAGACACTGCAGTGGCAGGCCTGAGACCCTTTTGCAAGGCTGCTTCTGTGGATGGCGCAATCAGTGCTGCAAGCCCATTAGCAGCATTTGGTTTACAGGCCCTGGGCGCAAACAGTGCACTGTACTAGGGACTTAACAGTAAACCAAATAAACCAATTATGGAAACACTAATCCATGACAACAATTTACAGCGGGAGCACTTGCACCTTGGCACCGAACAGCAGTGGCAAAGTGCCCAAAGCATCTAGACCAGCAAAAACGAAGTTCAACACACAGTACAAACACAGGAGGCAAAGGCACATAATACAGGGGAGACCTACGCCAAGGATACCAGATCTAACAACTAACCTATACTTTTGGTCAATTCATGTTGTTTTATTGTGGCTTTCAGGAGCATAATCCACCTATAGATTATTCATTCAAGAATCAGCCCTGTTTAGGTGGAGCAGACCCTCAGATAATTACCCCTATTTTGGAAAGAAACTTTATGCAAATTGCAGTGACCTAAAGCAGTTCCAAATCCCCGCCCCTCGCCTATTGTTGCTGCTGCAGGGAGAATTGGGAGGCTGTGAGCTGAACAGTAGCCATAATGGACTCACAACAGGCGCATGGCTGATTTTTCTCATTATGCTGACTGGCCTGTGCTGCTCTGTGGAGGTCAGATTGGATGTACCAACGTATGCTGTTATGAACCCCCTCAGTGCACATGCAGCATCAGGCTCACCCTTATTCAGAATTGGGGTTAGGGTGGTTGCAAATATCTTGACCTGGACACTCCTGGTTCTAAATAAAATAAAATAAATAAATAAATAAAACAACATGGACCTTACAATAAATATTGCTCTTCAAAATATGGACCCTCTGCATTTTTTGATGTGTGCATAATAGGAAATGGCTTGAGTCCACATCAGTGAAAGATTTCCGGCCTGGGGCAATTTGAATTTGCTCAGTTACTGCTGTTTTTACTTAATAAGGCAAGGAGAAAGCCATTTTTCAAAGGTAAAAACTGATGTGCAGTCAGTTTTCTCAGCTTTCTATTGTGAAAGCTACATATCAGAGTTCTCTACTTTATTTGTAATTTGGTACATTGGCAACAAAAATGCTGTGACACA
Source organism: Triturus cristatus (assembly GCF_964204655.1). Classification (NCBI taxonomy): domain Eukaryota; kingdom Metazoa; phylum Chordata; class Amphibia; order Caudata; family Salamandridae; genus Triturus; species Triturus cristatus. Next base: position 732,748,775 of record NC_140590.1, read on the forward strand.
AAACAATGCTTAAATAATGATAACATAAATACTTGAAAAATAAATGATAAACATATTGTTCATCAAATGTTAAGTTTAAAAATATCAAAAACCACATTAACATAGATCAGATATACAATTTAAAAATAAACCAGAGGAGTCACCGCAAGAAGAAACATGATAGTACCATTTCTCTTGGCCTCTTCTTAAATGAGGTATCTGTACAGGACTTGTTACCCAAGGGACATACAATTGCTGTAGTCATAGGAATATGGCGGGTAGAGAGACAAGAAGTAAAGCACTTTCTTCCAGTTCTATGATGGCGGGTACTCTGGACTGTTTTCTGATTAGAGCAAATTCTTTGATATCAAATGAGATTACTATTCTAGAACGTCGCCTCTCCCAGGGTATAGATAATGTGAAAAGATCGTCGTTGGGCCATATAGCGAATGCCAGAACACCCGACAGGTGTACTTTACAGCCTAATCCCTTAATTAGTAGTGACCATTTGGTTATAACCACTCCGCCCGATTCCGGGCGTTGCCCTGGATCGAAAAGAGATTCTGCATTGGCTATTATCGAATCTAGCTCTGTGTCCCACCCTATTGCTATCATGACGCCTGTTAGTGGGTCTGAGGTCAACACCCCTCAGTTACGAGGCAATAGGGAGGGGGCTGTACCAAAAAGAAAGCGAGGGACACAGATTGGGGGTGGAAAGAAGGCAAGGTTATCTAACTCCTTAACCCATAATTAATCTAAAGGCCTGGCAAAAGCTAAGGTGATTCCTCCAGTAGCCAGTGTTCCTATTAACTCCCCAGTCCTGAGTCCCCCAGTAGCTCAGCCTACCACCTTGAATATTGGCGATACCATCCAGGTTGGGGCTGACCATCAGTTTGCAGGCCTGGGAACTATCCTGAAATCCCTGTTGGACCCTCTGATTGCTAGACTTGACAAAATTGATCTTAGGATGGCAAACATAGAAAGGGCCACTGGGTCTATGGTAGGCCACTTACAAACTGTGGAAACCATTGAAGGGAAGAGGGATGTTAATGTAAGGGGTGTACATTCTGTCCATACCCCTTCTTTAACAACTCTCCCAGTCTTGGTAAATCCCTCCTCTCCAGTACAGGATATTCTAAAAAAGAACATTAACTCCTCCCTTCCCTCTTGTCCCGGGTCAATGGCAGAAAAGCCTTTGGTAAACATTGAGCAAGAAAATCTGGAGGGTAATAGATTGAGAAAGAAACTGATAGTAAATTTACCCCTGGAAGCTTCCCCCCTGGTAGTGGTCCTAGCAGGAGTTGCTGAACTCACCAACACAAGAGTAGAATCATTTGCTTCATTAAAAAATAAAGTAGCAAGTTGGTTAAACAAGCATAGACCCCTTCCCCCACACATTTTTAGTGACATTTTGATGGTTAGAAGGGTCTCATGGCTGGGATCAACTAAGAAAAACATTAGTGGTGATTGCATTATGGTTAATTTCAGGGACCCAGGGACAGTTGCCCATATTCTTAAGAGGCCGTTTTCTAAGGAGGAGTCCACAATTCAGACCCTTCCCCTGTCCTTGTTTTATCCACCTCATGCTAGATGCTTTGATATGGGATTAGAAGAGGGTTGGTCAAGGTTGGGATCTAGGAGCAACCTCAGAGAGAACAGGACTAACCCACATTACTCTAATCAGACATCTCAATATTTGGACTACAATCGGTTTAGCTGCCTGGATGAGGTGGACTGACTACATGGTAACTCCAAAGCGGGGAGTTATTTGAGGGTGAGTGATATCATCACTAATAATTCTACCCTGCATGGATGTTCAGTCACATGTATGAATAGGGGTGGGACGGGGGGAGTAGCCAGTGCTGAGAGTGCCCAGTCAGGTGTTCCTCTGGGCACTATTATTCACGACGCCCAGAGTGGGGTCCTAGCGGAAGGTCGCCCGGTGGCAATTCCAACGATTAGTGAGGGATATGGTGCACCAATTTTGGAAGTTGCACCTATTGCTGGTCCTCTGACAATTCTGTCGTGGAATTTAGCAGGAATAGGTAACAAAATAGCGTGTCCCGAGTGGGGCTCGTTCATAGACAGGAATGACATATGCCTCTTTCAGGAAACCTGGGCCAGGGAGGAACATCACCGGAGTGGTTTTGCTTCATTCACTGTCCCGGCAAGATGGGGGGGGGATGGGTAGACCGTCAGGGGGCTTAATAATCTGGCTGCGTTCCCATTTGGGATGTAGAGCCAGGGTTTTGAATACGTCATCAGCGGATTTCCAATGTGTGATTTTAGATTGGCCGAATGACTCCAGGCTTGCTTTGGTCAATGTCTATTCAAGACCTGTGAATATTACATCTGAGTCTGGAACCATTGAAGAGCTCTCTGTATTTTTAAGCTCGATTCCTCAGGGTATCACTCTTTTGCTGGGGGCGAACTTAACTGCCATTTTGAGCCGCTTATGGGCTTGACGGATAGTGCTATTTTGGAGGAGGATGAATACTGGAATATACCACCAGTAATGGGTCCTTCGCCTAGGGCATGGGCGCCATTGCCTGTCCAAATTACGGCCCTAACTCTAAAGTATTCAATCAGGGCCTGTAATGGCCGCGTAAAATCAGATATCCCATCTAAATGCACTTTCAACAAGCCCGGGCATGAGTAACGCTTGGATTATATATTTGTTGAAAGTCGTGCCTGGGATAAGGTCATTGATTTCAGGGTAGAAATCAGGGATGACAGTGATCACAATTCATTGATCCTAGAATTATTATCCCCAGGCAATCCTGAAGGCTCATGTAACCTAGACGATGGCCTAGATTCCAGGTTCCTCCTATCCAGTAACAGGCGTAGGGTCAGGTGGGAAAAATTAGTCACCTATCCAGCGTTAGTGGCAGAACTTTATAGGCAGGTAACTCCGGTACTGGAAGCTATAGGTGCCTTAATGCTGCAGCATCCCACTCCCGAAATATACCAAAAATTTGGGGATTTAAATTTGGAACTTAATGCTATTTTGGTTGATGTTTTTAATCCTATAGCGCCTAAAGAGAGAAGGAGAGGTAATAGACCTACATGGTATAACACCGCCTGTAGGAAGCTAAAAACAACCGAACTTCTCAGGGCTGTGAAACTCAATAATAACAAGGCGCTAATAAGAGAAAAACGTTTAGAATACAAGCAGTTAATACATCATGCCAAGATGGAGTGGGACAATGATAACTGGGCCAATTTAACATCTGCACTAAAATTAAGAGACGCCCGAAAGTTCTGGCAAATTGTCAACACGGGGTCGACCGATCCTTTACCGGCGATTGTACCTAATATCGCTGCTAATGTGTGGGAAGATCATTTCTCCACCCTCTATGGAGGGGTGTATTCTACTCATGACATTGAGCAGGGGGGATCATTGCCCAACTATACTGCCGATTACATGAGCTCGAGTTTTTGGAAGAAGAGGTTCTTGCTGTATTAACCAAATTTCCAGCTGGTAAAGCGCCCGGGCTGGATAAACTTCCAGGTGACCTCTTCAAACATGAACCTAAGGTTTGGGCCCCTTATCTAACGGCTTTATTTAATGCAGTCCAAAGGGGTATGGCGGTACCTAGTACTTGGTTGGGAGCTGAGATAGTCCCTATCTTCAAGAAGGGCTCACCTCTCCTCCCAGCCAACTACAGGCCTATCAGCCTCATTGATGTCCCTCAAAAAATCGTTGCTAGGTTGATCTTAGATCGCCTTAGGGACTGGATAGAAGAGTGCTCCATTTTAAGCCCCTACCAGGCAGGGTTTAGGAAGAATGTGTCTACTACGGACCAGATCTTTCGATTGACCCTGGTTTTTTGGAAAACTGTTAAAGTCGAGGGTGGTTCATTATATACTGTTTTTGTGGACCTCCGTGCGGCCTTTGACGTGGTCTCTCGGACTAAATTATGGTCCGTCCTATCGCAACTAGGCATTCCTGCCCCCCAATTGAATATGATAATACGACTGCATAGGGGCAATTTTGCACAGGTCAGGTGTGGGAAAAATTGTGTTTTATCATCCAGATTTCCCGTTGACAGGGGAGTCAGACAGGGTTGTGTTTTGGCACCTACCCTGTTCTGCCTTTATGTCAACAGAGTATTTACACATCTGAATGAGGTCATAAATAGTGATGCCCCCAAGCTTGCTGGATGTCGGGTCCCTGCGATTATGTTCGCAGATGATACCCTACTACTCTCGAAGTCCCCGATGGGCATTCAACGAGTGCTGGATGGTTTTGAGACATTTTGCCTCGAACGGGGCTTAGAAATAAATACTCTCAAAACAAAATACATGATTTTTAATCCACCAGCAATGACTCGCCCAAACCCGAGTATAGGGAGAGTTAGCCTAGAAAGGGTTCAGACCTTTGAGTATTTGGGGCTCACTTTAAATGAAACCTTGACATGGGTCCCACATCAAATCAAATCTCAACTCAAGTTAGCCCAAACAACAGGGGGTATTCTAAGACTTTCAAATAAATCACGTGTTAAACCAATTGACCCACCTCTTGAAATATACAAACTACAGGCGAGGGGGGGAGTAATATATGGTGGTGAGCTCTGGGGCTTTCACTGCCGTCCAGAGATTATAGTCAGTGAAAATAAATTTTTAAGGCAGTTGTTGGCCCTTCCCCCTAGTACTCCCTTATTGCCATTGAGGCTTGATTTGGGCCTCAGATCCATAGACGAGGAATTGGGTCTTAAACCTCTAACATTTTGGCGGAGGATTTGGATTACCCCCGAGCTCCAGGATTATAAGAACTCCTGGAAGTTTTAGGGCTCCCTAATGTGGGGAAACATCCCTGGTTGAGGTATGTGAAAGAGGAACTGGGGAGAATAGGCCTCCCGTTGTTGTGGTCTAACCCGGGGACAGCATGCACTAGTGTTTCACTTAAGCGTCTGGCTAATTTGTACTATGAAACTAAACTAACCGCTTCTATACAGAACTCTCAATCTGCTACTTTAACACAAACTTTTATAATGGTTAAAGATCTATATTTCTTTGAGCATGTTTTAAATGACATCAGCCCATCTGAAGCGAGAAAACTGTATTTGCAGTGGAGATATGGCACCCTACCTATTAGAGCTTTTACGAGCAAATGGTCCCCGCTCTCTCCAAAGAATTGCCCTGGGTGTGCTTTTGACCAGGAAAATGAACTGCATATACTATTTTTTTGCCCTGCTTACCAAAAGTCTAGAAGGTGCTGGATTGTACCCCTTTGTAAAAATGTGGGGTTTACGCATTGTATGCAAGCTTATCGAATTCTTAAAACAGACTTAACCACTGTAATAGTTTTTGCTGTGTCATCATTTCTGGCAGCTATGTGGAGGAAAAGAAGGATTTGCGAAAACCATGCTTGAAACTATATCCTTCCATTATAGTTGCATAGTTGCCATGAGGAGGTCCCCCTAAAGTGTAGACTGTATGGAGGTTTAATGTATTGATTATCATTACTGGCATGTTCCACAGGCGCTGCTATTTCCTTTCTGATGTAATAACTGTTTTATGTATAGTTGCACTAATTTTATTTATTTTACAATGCTTAATTGTATCGATTCTTTTATGACAAATGTTGAAATAAAGAAAGATGAATGAATGATAGTACATCTGACTTTAAATAGTGTGGGTGAACTGTCCATTTCTCAGATAAGGTCCACATTTATTGTAGAATACCCTGTCTGCAAAACTATAAATAACCTCTGTAGAATTCTAGCTCCAAGCCCACAACATTGCAGAAAGTATGTATGTATTGGAGTCCAGGGGTCAGATTTACTATTGCAGCTCCAATTCCATGTACAGGGATGAAAATGTAAATATGGGGGAGGGGTAAATCTACAGTTTTAACCACAATTACAGAAACATTGTCCAAAAGTGAAAATATTGGTGTGGGGGATATTTGTGATTCTAACTTCACTCCCACAACTACTGGGGAAAGTGCAGGTCAAATTTACTACTCCAACTCATGTCACACACACTTTGGGGAAAAAATAAATATGGGGAGTGGAAGTGTTCATATTTAGAATTCTATCTCCAATCCTACACTGTTGGACCTGGCCCTTTTTGCAGGGTTATCCTCAAACATTTTGCTTCCTTTCTCCTATTTTTTCTGTCCTATTTTGTTGGCTTTAGGACTCTGGGCACTTTACCACTGCTGGCCAGTGCTAAAGTGCATATGCTCTCTGTGCAAATTATGATTCTAATTTGTTATCCATAATTGGCATATTTGATTTACTGGTAAGTCCCTAGTAAAGTGCACTGTGTGTGCCCAGGGCCTGTACATCAAATGCTACTAGTGGACTTGCAACACTGCTTGTACCACCCACACAAGTAGCCTTTCAAATGGGTCTAAGACCTGCCACTGCAGTGTCTGCGCACACAGTTTTTAAACTGCCAAGTCGACCTGACAAGTGCACCCACTTGCTAGGCCCTAACCTTCTCTTTTTCTACATGTAAGACATCCCTAAGGTAGGCCCAAGGTACCCCCATGGGCAAGGTACAGTGTATGTGAAAGGTAGGACATGTACTGGTGTGTTTTACATGTCCTGATAGTGAAATACTGTGTATTTAGTTTTTCACTATTGCAAGGACTAGCTCTCCCATAGGCTATCATTGAAGCTGCATAGTGAAATACTGTGTATTTTGTTTTACACTATTGCAAGGACTAGCTCTCCCATAGGCTATCATCGAAGCTGCCTTGCAACATTTTAGAAGTGCAACTTTCAATTGGGAACAGCTAGATATTTGGAGTTGTGGTTTCCTGAGGTCAGAATTATTTAATAACACATCTTTAGTACAGATGGTTTTAAATTGTGTGTTTGAAAATGCCACTTTTAAAAAATGAGCATGTTCTTGTTTAACCATCCTGTGCCTCTGCCTGCCTGTGGAATCAACGTCTGGTTTTAGATTGACAAGGTCTTTTTTGTCCATTACCTCCAGATACTCACACAAAGGGAGCTGAGGAGTGCCCTGCATATGCTGATGGGCCATCCTAGGCTAGAGTGGTGGGAGGAGTTGTCACTGACACCTGAATAGGCTGTTGCTGCTCTGCACAATGCTGTCTCCACCTCCTGTAGTGAAACTGGGCCAGAGAGGACAGGGCTGGTTTTACTGAGCAATTATTAATAACCCCTATTTTACAGAACCAGATAAACCGGGGCTAAGTCATAATATTTTACCAGATCAATGGCAAGCTTACTTTGAGACAGTTTATAAGCATAGCCACAGTGAGCAACCCTCACAGGAACTAAACTTTCACCATAGATCTGAAACCATTACCTTCACTTTGGATGAGGTTAGATTGAGAATTTAGGGACTGTCCCGGAACAAGGCACCGGGATCCGATAGGATCCCTCCCGAACTTTTCTGTTACAATACAGAGGTATGGGCTCCACTCCTCATTAGGGTTTTAAATGCGGCAACAGCAACAGTAATGCCCGTGTCATGGTCTACTGCTACCATTGTACCGATCTTTAAGAAGGGAGATAGGGACAGTCCACATTGTTATCGGCCCATATCCCTCATTGATGTTACAGTGAAATTGTTGGGTCGGGTCTTACTAAACAGCCTGTCTGTTTTGGCAGATTTCAACCAAATAATATCGGAGGAACAATATGGGTTCCCTGTTGGTAAATCCAACACAGATCAGTGCCTCAATCCTTACCTTGTAGCTGCGAAATATACAATAGCCAAACCTCGGGCGCTGTTTCTGGGTTTCATGGATCTCAGTGTGGCCTTCGACTGAGTGAACCGCTGTAAACTTTGAAATTTGCTTGGGGGCCTTAGGGTTGATCCAGCGATAACCAATATTTTAATGACCCTACATTTTAACACCACTTCTGTAATTAGATACACACAGGACGGGACTACCACTGGTCATTTTAATTGCTCAAGTGGGGTCAAACAGGGATGTGTATTAGTGCTTTTTTATATACATTATAAATTAACAGTCTCGTATCCACCCTGATGGCCCTACAGGCTGATACTCCCAGGATAGGCACAAGACCTGTATCCGTCTTGTTATATGCGGATGACGCGGTACTCCTTGCACGTACCCCGAAGGGCTTGCAGCTTTTACTTGATTGGTTTGTGTCTTTTATGAACAAGATGGATCTTTCACCTAATTTAATCAAATCCTACATTATGGAAATTGGCAAGCAGAGTAGGAGGCCTAGCACCTATAAAGTAGGCACACATAGTTTAGCGAAAGTGCTGGCATTTTCTTACCGGAGCATTTTATTTGATGAGAAACTCAGCTTTAAATATTTATTGGAGGAGCAGCTTTTAGAAATGACTAGGTCAATGGGAGCAATTGCAAATTATGCTCACAGATTGGGCACCTGGTCGCCGGGAATAATTTTAAAGTTATGTAATTCCTTTTGTATCTCTAAAGCTTTATATGGCAGCGATGTATAGAGGTACATGGCGGCCAATAAATTACAAACCGAAGAAAACAAATATTTTAGGCGGATTCTGAAAGTCCCTCAGAGTACTCCCTCATACTCAGTACATGAGAATTGGGGTCTAAGTATATTACGGATATGGTGGCTGTCAAACCCCTGCTCTGCTGGGTGAAGATCTGGTTAATGATGAGGCAGGTTTTAACAGATTAGTAATTCAGGACTGCCTCTCTCTTGATCATGCAGTAAACGTTCTATGGCTAATATATGTTAAGGATACCTTCAAAGCATTAGGAAGAGAAGATTTGTTCAGTAGTCATGATAAGGTAAAATGCCAAGACAGGGTTATTATCAAGGAATTGGTTCTTAAATACGTCACGGCATACTGAGAGGACAAGGAGCCCAGGAAACCCACAAACAGAGAGCACATTTTAGTAAAATCTGTACATGGTATGGAACCCTAGCTATCTCTTTTAATAAGTGCAAAAGACAGATTTTGAATCACTCGTTTTAGATTGAACCTACTTCATCATTTACTGGCTTCACCCAGTAAATGCCCTACATATAGAAGACAGAGGTCCCTGTGACTGCGACAATAGGTCTACACAGGACACCCTTCATTTTGACTTTCTCTAGAAATATTACTCACACCCTAGACAAGTTTTACTTAAAGGGCTTTTAAAAGTTCTTAGATTTAGGCAGTCTCGTGTTGCCCTATTGTTTTTACAACTTTCACCTGATGGTCATACACTTTTTTGTGTTTCCAATTTTTTAAGATCTGCTTTAAGGTTAAGAAACACTAGAGGTGACTCAAGGCCACTAGAGTACTTGCGAGTTTTGCACATTGCTATGCTGCTATAAATGTAATGAACTGACTGTGATTTTTGGGAATATCCGTGTTGTTCTCTCATGTTTAATAAATGTTGACCAGGGTTTGATTGATCCTCTTTCAACACAAAAAATGTTTTCTGGTAGTTTAGTGAACCTAAGAAATTAGCCGTGATAAAAAGACATAATGGACTCCTTGATTGCTAATTCTGTACATTGGGTTGTTGTGTAGCTAATACATACGTTTGTTGTATGTTTCTTTTTAAACTGTCTCTTTTATGGCTATATTTCGATGCTGAATAAAGATTATTATTATTACTGAGAGAGAGAGACTTTCCAAACGAAGACTTCAAAGGGAAAAAGGGGTATAAGTATTAGACCTAAATCCCAAGAACTTTAGATTACTTCTGGATCAAGAGACCCTACCAAGGGGATAGGCTGAAGACCTGTGAGGAGGAGTACTGCCCCTTTGCTGTGTGTTGCTTTGCTGGGTTGGCCTGCAGTTGCCTGCTTTTACCTGAAAGAGGACAAAGGCTGAACTTTGCTGTGAATCCTGCTTGAGGATATTCCCAAGGGGCTGAAGTAGAGCTTGCTCCCTGTTACGAAATCTCAGGGACACAAAAGACTTCACTTGCAGCATCCTTGAACTCCACTGCTGGGAGTTCTGACCTGCCTGGTGGTGCCAATCCCAGTTCTGGGCCACTAGAGGGGTTTGTTGGGCTGCAAATCTAAAGAAAAGGAGTCCCGACGAGTCCAATGCCGCTGCTTGCACTGATGCTGCAACAACAACAGTTGATGGCCAGAATGCAGAACAATGTCATACATTCGCCCCAGTACAGAGATCTGGGCCTAAATCCATCGTTGTTTTGCTCACCATACCATTCCAGATTGAACCCAGCCATATGCAAATCAGTCTTGACCCTGTGCCTCATGGGAACAGTCCAGCCCGAATTGCCAAGCCAGGTCCTCCCTGGACTGGAAACAAGCATCCTAGGACCGGTTTCAGGGTTTCACCCCTCTTCAGCCAGGATAGCTTGATTCCAGTGGCATGGAGAGCACGGGACCCACGTCTGGGCATACCATACCCTTCCCACTCGGGGTGACAAATGCAACAACAACAGTTAATGGACAGAATGCAGAACAATGTCACACATTCGCCCCAGTACAGAGATCTGGGCCTAAATCCATCGTTTTTTTGCTCACTATGCCGTTCCAGTTTGAACCCAGCCATATGCAAATCAGTCTTGACCCTGTGACTCATGGAAACAGTCCAGCCCGAACTGCCAAGCTAGGTCCTCCCTGGACTGGAAACAAGCATCCTAGGACCGGTTTCGGGGTTTCACCCCTCTTCAGCCAGGATAGCTTGATTCCAGTGGCATGGAGAGCACGGGACCCACGTCTGGGCATACCCTTCCCACTTGGGGTCACAAATGCAACAACAACAGTTAATGGACAGAATGCAGAACAATGTCATACATACGCCCCAGTACAGAGATCTGGGCCTAAATCCATCGTTTTTTTGCGCACCATGCTGTTCCAGTTTGAACCCAGCCATATGCAAATCAGTCTTGACCCTGTGCCTCATGGGAACAGTCCAGCCCGAACTGCCAAGCCAGGTCCTCCCTGGACTGAAAACAAGCATCCTAGGTCCGGTTTCGGGGTTTCACCCCTCTTCAGCCAGGATAGCTTGATTCCAGTGGCATGGAGAGCACGGGACCCACGTCTGGGCATACCCTTCCCACTCGGGGTGACAAATGCAACAACAACAGTTGATGGAAAGAATGCAGAACAATGTCATACATTCGCCCCAGTACAGAGATCTGGGCCTAAATCCATCGTTCTTTTGCTCACCAAGCCGTTCCAGTTTGAACCCAGCCATATGCAAATCAGTCTTGACCCTGTGCCTCATGGGAACAGTCCAGCCCGAACTGACAAGCCAGGTCCTCCCTAGACTGGAAACAAGCATCCTAGGACCGGTTTCGGGGTTTCACCCCTCTTTAGCCAGGATAGCTTGATTCCAGTGGCATGGAGAGCACGGGACCCACGTCTGGGCAAACCCTTCCCACTCGGGGTGACAAATGCAACAACAACAGTTGATTGACAGATTGCAGAACAATGTCATACATTCGCCCCAGTACAGAGATCTGGGCCTAAATGCATCGTTTTTTTGCTCACCATGCCGTTCCAGTTTGAACCCAGCCATATGCAAATCAGTCTTGACCCTGTGCCTCATGGGAACAGTCCAGCCTGAACTGCCAAGCCAGGTCCTCCCTGGACTGGAAACAAGCATCCTAGGACCGGTTTCGGGGTTTCACCTCTCTTCAGCCAGGATAGCTTGATTCCAGTGGCATGGAGAGCATGGGACCCATGTCTGGGCATACCCTTCCCACTCGGGGTGACAAATGCAACAACAACAGTTGATGGACAGAATGCAGAACAATGTCATACATTCGCCCCAGTACAGAGATCTGGGCCTAAATCCATTGTTTTTTTTGCTCACCATGCCGTTCCAGTTTGAACCCAGCCATATGCAAATCAGTCTTAACCCTGTGCCTCATTTCTATTTTCTATTTCAGGATTTGGTGAAGCGCAACAGCTACCCCGGCAAAGGGGTGTCCCGGCGCTAAGAACAGGCGCGCAAACTGAGGATAGAGGGGGAGGGGGGGAGGGGGAACAGTCCAGCCCGAACTGCCAAGCCAGGTCCTCCCTGGACTGGAAACAAGCATCCTAGGACCGGTTTCAGGGTTTCACCCATCTTCAGCCAGGATAGCTTGATTCCAGTGGCATGGAGAGCACGAGACCCACGTCTGGGCATACCCTTTGAAACCGGTCCTAGGATGCTTGTTTCCGGTCCAGGAAGGACCTGGCTTGGCAGTTCGGGCTGGACTGTTCCCATGAGGCACAGGGTCAATACTGATTTGCATATGGCCCGGTCTAAACTGGGGTGGCATGGTAAGCAAAAGAATGATGGATTTAACCCAGATCTCTTGACTGGGGGAGAATGTTTTGATTTGTTCTGCATTCCGTCCATCAAATGTGTGTCTTTTGCACTGATGCTGTGGTCACGTCTCGCTGGGTGAGTGCAGCACCGACTGCGACATTACTGCAGCCCCGACGCTGGCCGAGGCGGCCTCCGCATAGACTCCAACGCCATCATCGAGGCCGCTGCCTGCACCTGGGCCAAGGTCAACAGTCAGGGAATGCTCAAAGCACCGCCCAATGCCAACAACGCCAGCGCCTACCTCACACCGTCACAGAGTCGATAATTGATGTGGATGACTGCCTGACATTGTACCATCATAAAGGACTGATGCACCACCACCGATACCACGTTACCTACCCTGCACAGTATGGAACTTACGCCTAACCTCCCCTGCAACTGTAAGGAATCAACACCTGACCTCCCCTGTGTAGCAGCAAGGAACCAACACCTCGCCTCCCCTGTGGCAGTAAGGAACCAATGCCTCACCTCTAATGTGGCAGTAAAGAACCAACGCAGCCAGGCTCGGGCACCACATCATCTCCCAGATGCCGTGCAATGCTGTTGTTTGGAAATCGTAAAAGGTACTATTTCCCTGGGGGTCCATGTGACTCCGTGGCCGGCCCGCGCACCTCAGGTTCAGTGCCATACTTTGGATGTGTACTTGTCACGGCGTCAAGATAGCCTCAATTGTAGCTATTGTCTTCTGAGAGCTATATTTTTGCAAGAAGCGTTTTACACGTGATATTTGGAGATCTGTATTTTGGATTTTTGTCGTTTTGTTCTCCTTTGGTTTAGATAAAGATACTCTATTTTCTATACTGGTGTGGTGTCCATTTGTGGTGTTTTCACTGTGTTATTGTGGGTTATATGCAAATGCTTTACAGATTGCCTCTGTAGTTTAGCCTGACTGCTCTGTGCCAAGCTACCAGAGAGTGAGCACAGGTAATTGTAGGTGTGTGCTTTACTCATCGTGACTAGAAGGAAGGGTCCCTACTTGGTCAGGGTGCAAACCACGGCCAACTAAAGACCTCCATTTCTAACATACACTAATTGGGAAAGTGAGTATATTGGCGGGTTAAGATTTATTATTCTCAATCCAATCCAACAAACACTTGGGAAATGCAAAATTTGTGGGCAGAAGACGGGGGTAAGATTTACTTTTCTAACTATAGTTCAACAATGATTGGAGAAAGTGTATAGAAGTGGGTGGATAGGTTCAGATTTACTATTCTAACTCCACTCCCACACACAATGGAGAAAGTGCATGGTTTGGTGGCCATATTTACTATGCTAAATATAATACCAAAGTGTATAGTTTTGGGAAGAGGTGAAAGTGCACATATTAAGAAGGGTCACGTTGCCTTCTAAATACAATCCCACACACAAGGGGAAAGTGTATAAAAAAGAGATGGGGTCAGATTTAATAATCTAACTTCAATCCCACACACATGGGGGGAAGTAAATATGTTAGGTGGAGTGATATTCAATATTCTACCTTAAATTCCACAACTGTAGTATATAGATATTATGGTTACTTGGAGTTATTTGCACCTAAAATAAGGTAGTTAAATGCTTTTAGTTGCGTACAGTTCCATTGATACATAGAGCATCCAAGATAATACAACATTTATCCAATGTATAAAAGTAGAAACATTCATCCACCTTATTAAGAATAGGTAACAATGATGACCATTTCGAAATTTCATTATAAATCTAAAGTTCTCCTTATCAGTGGGGTTTTTGACCGGTTTGGTATCAGACAGCAATGAACTGAGTGGGGTTTGGGCAATTTCTTTAACAATATAGTTGAGATGTTGCAATTAGTTTAAAGATACTGTTGTTATACTGCACTGACACTTTAGTTCTAAGGTCCACTTTATACTGTGAAGAACAGGCAGGTATGTGCCAGCTATTTTTCCTCCCGTTTAGACATTTTCAAGCTTCGATTTTGTGACGCTTAGCGCACCAGCAGTTACAGGGATGCAATTGGCTGCACTCCTTAAACCAACGGCGGTGGAGCGAATGCGCAGCTTATGAGTGAAGATTTATATTTTTTCCCTACTACTTTTGGGAACTTTTAGAAATCTTACAATTATTGACTTAGTTTTGAAGGGAAGCGTGATATTTTAGGGGAGCAGTTGTATTTTATGTTCTGTTTTTTTTCTGTATTTTAAAATGAATTGAGTACTTTGAGAATGAATTGTGTTAAAATGTACAGTTTTTATACAGCACTAACACTTGGTCTGCTTTATACTACAAAGAGCATTTGGAAGCATGACAGCCATTTTCGTCCTTTTTAAACATTTTCAAGCCACTATTTTGTGACACTTAGTGCACCAGCAGTTACAGGGATGCAGTTGGCTCCAACCTTTAAAAGAACTGCAGTGGCGTGGATGCACAGTTTAGTTTAAGGTTTTTGTTTTTTCCCTACTACTTTTGAGAACTTTTAGAAATCATTTAATAATTCACTGAGTTTTGAAAGGAAGTGGGATATTTTAGGGGGACAGTTATATTTTATGTTCTGCTTTTTCTGTATTTTAAAATGAATTGAGTACTTTGAGAATTAAGTGTGTTTACATTAAATGTACTGTTATTATATTGCATTGACACTTTAGTTACCAGGTCCGCTTAATACTGTGAAGAGTAGCTGGACATGCAGCGGCCATTTTCCTCCTTTTTTAGAGATTTTAAAGATTCCATTTTGTGACGCTTAGCGCACTAGCAGTTACAAGGATGCAACTGGCTGCATCCTTCAAAAAGAACAGCAGCGGAACGGCCACACAGCGGACAGGCACACAGGTGCAGCTGGCGCACCAATGAAAAGCCCTCCTGCGCCATGCGTCTGTCCCGCAGTCAGCGCCAGCCAATATGGCCATTTGGAACACGACAGTTATATATAAGCCTGTTCCCCAGAGAAATTGAAAGAAATTGGAGTATCAGCATGGCTGTAAAAGCCAGTTACGGGTACATTCAGTTTTTTTTTAACGTTAAGTTGCATGAAGTGCCATAGATAAGTCATGACTGAACTCAAAGGGAGCAAGGACAACCAAGAGAATCCATCTAGGAAAATGCTATGGAATCATGTAATTATAAGTTAATTGGGTGCTTTTAAACTCACAATAATTGGCTAAACTTGCTCATGACATTGCAGATCGTATTTTAGATATCAAGCCAGTTATTATGTTTGTTACAGAAACGTTGATTAACAAAACATCAAACTCAGTTCCACATTGTTACTTAATCACTCATCTAGCTAGAGTGGGGAAGAAACGAGAAGGCCTAGCTATCATTTTTCTACATGTTTTTCAATTCTCCACTTTTACATTGTTGGTGTTGTCTGAGGCAGAAGGTTTTGGTTTTAAAATTTAAAAGTCTCTACAAACCTCCTTCGCAGGAGCCTTAATTTATAGGTTCCCAGAGCAATCATCTGGTTTAATCGATTTGCTAAGAGAGACTATTGCTCAACACTGTATTCAGTACACAAACTTTACTGTTTTAGGTTATTTTAATTTACACATAGATAATGTGAATGACACAAATGTGCAGTTATTTTCTGACAATGTTTCCGCTTTTAATTTGAACCAACTGGTCCTTGCGTCTACTCATTCAGCTGGCCACATTTTAGATTTGGTTTCTACCAATCATTGAACATCTGATACAAGTTCCCCCACAACCACACCCACGAACTCTTTCGAGTTGAAAGATATGCATTACACTATCCATTACAGATAGCAATCATGACCCACCCCAAAGTAAAACTGCAGATGACCTAGGATTTTACATCGCATAAACTTTAGCCAGCAACATTAAGACCAAATCTTCTTTCACACACACGTACCTACTGGTAACTCCATTGATGTCTTCCTCATGGCTACTTTACAGGATTGGAGAAAGAGTATGGTAGATATACCCCCAAAAAATAAATGTTTACCTAAGAGTATTGATGCAGCGGAAGCAGTGTAAATTTTATAACCATATACAATATTCACTAATTCATTTATACTGGATCTTTATAACCATGTGTTCGGGCCTATGAGAACACAACAATCACTTACAGTTCTCAGGTCCTCCGATGGACCTTTAAGTAGAGCTAATAGGGACTTGATAATGAAAAGACGGATAATATTCCCTTCATGAGGACCTATAATGAAGGAAATACCTAACTAACAATCATAGTCACAAATTGCAGTACGTCAAAACTCACCAATAAATGACGAACTATGATAAATTGTCAAGTCACTTTTATCTAATATTTCAGAATATGATTGGTCAATACATGAATGCAATAGAAAAACATTATAATAATCTTCATTAGAACAATGTTACAGGTAAAATCCCAAGTAAGAGAAATACAGCTTGTAATGAATTCATCAGAATATCAATTACAGGCATGAGTGGAGAGAAGAAGAGACAAAAAAAATAGTTCATTGCAAATATCAATAAGCAATTCGATTTTCATACGAACCTAGGAAACTAATGCACAACGTGCTATAGTTAAGATGAGCAACCCTTTGGCCGAAAAGGTATAGCTTAAGGAAACATCACCAGCCGATGAAGTGCAAAGTAATCAGGACAGCGTCTGTCAGGTGTGCAAGACAGTTGCCAGCCAGAGTAGGGCAGAGAAAATACCAGCAAGGCTCTCCTCTCATAGAAAAAGCTACTACTCCTGAATCTTTCTTTCAGAACTAATTATACTCTAAATGTCAAATGTCTAACCCTCCAAAAGTATCATTCCCATTTTCTTCCCTACCTTTTTGGCTTTAAAAATAAGGTGATCATCATCTCATCTAGTTCTTCTA
Organism: Triturus cristatus; assembly: GCF_964204655.1. Lineage (NCBI taxonomy): Eukaryota > Metazoa > Chordata > Amphibia > Caudata > Salamandridae > Triturus > Triturus cristatus. The sequence continues at coordinate 732,765,775 of NC_140590.1, forward strand.
AGATGTTTCGAAGCAGTTCATTGTTAATACGAAAGATGTCATCCTTTCGCGGAAGCAGGGAAAGAATCTTGCAACTGTATCCACGTCCTTGTGCACATTTCACATATGCTTGTAACAGTTGTGGGCTGAATCATTCATAGAGGAACAAATATTTAGCACAAAAAGGACATTCCCAGAGATCGCTTTGTGCACCACTAAACAGCATTTCAGAACTAGTGAAGGACAAAATACATTTCTTATGAGGCCCACATTTTAAGTAAGGAAAATAATAATTTCCAGCAGATTTCTGAGGCCTTCATAGGAAATCATAAACTGCAAATCAACAGTTTTCCTATAAGTTTTCCTATAGAATAAGACACACTTAATTATAAAGTAGTATAAAGAAAATACATAATGAATTTGTTTAAGTAAAGATTCAGCATAATCTAATTAAGGTTGTTAATAATTATTATGTCTCTCTTCTGTTATAAAGAAAAAGAAATGAGTATTTCATGAACCATTTTCCATAAGCATTCTGATTATTATTTTCGTAATTTTACGTGAAAGCTTTTATAATGTAACATTTTATTACATTCTCTGTCTCATAATGCTTTTGGTCCACATAGAAACGATGTCTTAATAGTATGTTTATTACTAAACGTCTTGTGCTTTGTCTTTGCACATTTTTCATGTAAACTTGTAAAAGGTAACCCATGTTATTAGTTTTTCACACCATTAGTCATTTGTTTTTGTTAATGACACGAACATGAGCAGATTTGATCAAGCAGGTTCATTTTGCAAAAATCATGCTTCATCAGTATCTCCAGAACAACAAGCCTTACAGATCTCAAAAATAGCTCTGAAAACATCATCAAGGAAGCTGATAAAGGGGACAATGTTGTGATTCTACAAGTGGATGACTATAACAAAGAAGCAAAAAGACAACTTGATGACACCACCTATTTAAAACTTGCACATAACCCCACTAATGAAATCAATTCTGAAATGAAAAATAAATTTGAACAATGGTATAATTAACAACTTTTGACCTTTGAATAAAAAACCTCATTGTACATTGAAAACCCAACTATGGTAGCTTTCTATTTACTACCTAATATCCATAAACACAGTTTCCCCCGTGCAGGTTGTCCAATCATAGCTGGAATCCATTTCATCTGCTCAGACATGGGGGAGTATATTGCCGACCAGTTACAAGTAAGGGTGGGCAACGAATTCCACTCCGCTGGCGGAGATTGCGAAGTTTTGCCTACTCTGCACGGAGCGCAGAGTTTTGAAGAACTCTGCAAAGCGGAGCTTTTCTCTTGCGCGGCTCACCAACGTTAAGCCGTTCGTGTTGCGAACCCTGCCGCTCGCTTTGAGGAAGCTGCTGCTCGAGTAGAGCAATCTGCTTGAGCGGCAGAAAGAAGCAGTGCCCTCTTGCACTGGGCGTGGTGCCATTCTCGCTGATTATTCAGCACAGGGCAAACTCCCGACACTAAAAATTAGCGCAAGCAGCACGACTTACTGAACTCTGCCGCTGGTGGAACTCCGCGGAGTTTTTTCAGCACTTCATCGGAGTTCCGTTAGCAGAGCTCTGTGAACTCCACCCAAGCCTAGTTACAACCCTATGTGAAAGACTTAACTTCATATTATAGGGACACTATGGATATCTTGAGCAAATTGGATAACATAGGTTGACAAACTAACTACATCCAGATCACAATTGAAATGGTGAGCCTATATACCTCTAAAAAACATGGACAAGGAATTGTTGCAGTAAAAAAGCATTCTCCATCCAAACGGTACATTATATAAACTCAAGAAAAATGATTCTCGAGATGCTGCACTTTTGCCTTACACACAATATTTTCTGCAACACAAAGAGAGCAAGTACATACTACTATTGGATACAGTCTGGAATGTCCTAAATAAGGATGCCAAATTACTTTAATGGCTCAAATAATCTGCACTTTTACTCCATCATACTGTTGCTTCCTCCCCAGGTACCAAAGTGTTCCTAGGTTATCCGTTTGACTTGATCCTACAATGTTAATTCATTAATTACATTAGTAGATGCAAAATCTATGAAACCCTTTCTGTTAATTGTCACTATTGTAAACTGTGTACCAAACCACAAATGTCACAAGGAGCAACCTGAACTAATATATCCAGGTACTGAGGCATTACCACATATCTTCTCTTTCTGTGATCTAAACTATTAAGGCAGGTCGTGTTTGGTCAGCGCTGACATTACCAATAATTTTGTATATCATGTAGTCAAACCTTTGGAATATACTACTCGATTCATGTATGTCTAGTTGCAATTTAACATATCTGGAATTCACACTCTAACAACCTTGAACTCCGAATGAAGGGGTGTAATATTGTATTACTCCTTTATAAACTATGAACTTACAAAGTAAAGAACTTATCCGGGTAAATCAGGTCGTAACAACATGTACCTATACTCCATCTCACTATATAATCACCATGTACGACAATAGCCTCTTTAGATATATTGAGGATGTATTGTACAATATTACTAATGGGACTACTCTAGTACATAGGTGTTTCTCTAATTCATCATGATTCGTTACATGTTTATGTACAGCATAATGGATCATACTTGGATTTTCATCCAAGTGTAATACAGATCGTGTGATTTTCAGTACAAGCTCATACAATATCATACTTCAGCACACCACTCAAATATGGCCCCCACGCTGTCAATCACTGTAGTGTTGTGAGGACGCATTAGATAAAGACCCAGAGATTAGATTCCATATTACAAACCCGAACGGGTATGACTCTCCTCTGTTTACCCGCTCCACTCTTTGCTTAGAGTGGATGGCCACTATTAGTAGATCATCAAACTTTAGAGGCCACCTCTTGACGGTTACCTGCTTTATATCTTTTGGCTTTCGCACCCTGCCTGTTAGAGATGGGGTCTCTAGTTAGCAGAGGTAGGTACCTTTGTGCAAGTAGGGACCCTTCTTCCTAGTCAGGTTAAGGGTGAAACACTTCTAAAATAACCCCTGCTCACCCCCTTGGTAGCTTCGCACGAGCAGATAGGCTTATCACAGAGGCAGTGTGTCAAGCATTTGTGAACACATGAAGTGATACAGTGAAGACACTACAAATGGACACCACACCAGTTTAAAAAAATAAGTAATATTTATCTGAACCAAACAAGACCAAAACGACAAAAATCCACAATACAGTAATGAAAATATGACGCTAAAATGGTAGAAATAATTCAGTTCAAAGCAAATTGCAGATGCAACACTTTTCACACAAAGTACCTTGGATGCGTCGCGCACACAAACAAAAAGGGTCACAGGGAAGGTGATGCATCAGTTCCTTACGCTCAGGGAAGGTGATGCATCAGTTACTTGCTCCGGGGGAGGTGATGCGTCAGTTCCTTACTGCTGTGCAGGGGAGGTGATGCATTGGTTCCTCATAGGAGAGGAGGTGATGCTTGGTTTCTTACTGCGTGGGGAGGTGTTGCGTAGGTTTCTTACTGCGTCCTCCAATGATGCGACAGACTTGGTGCCTCGATGCGACGATCCGGGACGATGCGTGGGTTCTTGCAGCCGGACAGCAGGCCTTGCGTCGGAATCAGTGCAGTGATTTCAGACTTCATAGATTGGTGCACTTGATGCGGCGTGTAGAGATTTCTCGAGCCGCGGGCTGGCGCTGCCATGATTTCTTCAGCAATGTGTCGGAAACAGGTGCAGATGCATCACGCTTCTCGAGGTTGCTTTACTTTTTCCAGCTCCCTGCAGCAAACAGCCTCCAGAGGTCCAAAACAACAGCAGGCACCTATTAACACGTCAGAACTCTGAGCAAGTAAGTTCAGGGGAGCTGGGACTGAAGTCTTTGTGTCCCGGAGACTTCAGAACAGGAGGCAAGCTCAGTTTCAAGCCCTTGGAGATCTTCCTCAAGCAGGGGACACAACAAACAGCAAAGTCATTTTTCCTTTCCTTGGCAGAAAGTAGCCACTGCAGGCCTAACCGCAGACAGCAAACAGTACAGGGGAAGTATTCCTCCTCAGTTTCTCCAGCTCTTCTCCTTCGCAAAGGTTCCTCTTGATTCCCAGAAGTGATCTAAAGTTGTGGGGTCTGGGCCCCAATATTTATACAGCAAAATCATTTGTTCTCTGGTGGCAGAGAAGCCCTGTGCTCAGTCAAAACCAGTTCTGACCTCTCTGGTGCAGCTTCCCGGCAGGTGGTGCAGACAGCATTGTGGAAGGCAGACCAGGCCCATTCAGGTGAAAGGAGATCTCCTCCCCCTACTCTAAATGCAGCCCAGGTCTTTTCAGCCCAGCCCTGATTCATCCAGACTCTCTGGAGCCACTGTGCATCTCCAGCCCCTGTCACTCCAAGAGTCAATACACATCCTAGCAGAGGCACACTGGATGGCTAAGCAAGAAAATACCTATTTTCTAAAAGTGGTATTTTCAAACACAGAATGTAAAAATCACCCTCACTAAAAGATGCATGTTAACATTCTAAGTTCAGGCTCGCTAAACTTTATTTTCCTAACCTGTTCCCAGGGATAGTTATGTTTATACGATGTTATAAGCAAACTCCCCATTCTATCCTATGGGAACAGGCGGCCTTGCAATAGTGAAAAACGAAATCGGCAGTATTTCACTTTCAGGACATGCCACACACATCAGGGCATGTCCTACCTTTCACATGCACTGCACCCTGCCCACAGGGGTACCTTGGGTCTACCTTAGGGGTGACTAACATGTAAGAAAAGGGAAGGCTAGAGCCTGGCAAGTGGGTGCACTTGCCAGGTCGAGATAGCACTACTAGATGAACACAGGCTCTGCAATGGCTTGTTGCAAGGCTGCTTGTGTAGGTGTCACAATCAGTGCTGCAAGCCTACTAGCAGCATTTGATATACAGGCCCTGGGCATACACAGTGCGCTGTACTAGGGACTGACTAGTAAATCAAATATGCCAATCATGGAATCACCAATCCATAACAACAATTTTCAAAGGGAGCACTTGCACTTTGGCACCGAACAGCGTGGCAAAGTGCCCAAAGCATCTAGAGCAGCAAAACAGAGTCCAACACACAGTAAAAACACAAGCGGTAAAGGCAAAAATACAGGGTAACCCCACGCCAATGAATCCAGGTCTAACACTGCCCAGTTCTAATGAAGTTTCACAGGTGCTGCTGCATGCATGCCTAACTGTCTAAGACCATCAGATGCGTGATTTTTAATGGGTGGCACTTACTTAATCGTTCTTTCTCCTTGACTCACTTAGATTTGCCTTGGAATTAATTGATCTAGTACCGTGTGGTGTGAATGATTATTGACCATTTCGCAACATCTGAGGTAATTCTTTGGGAATATTCCCGCCTGTGTATTTTCTTGGCCATGAGAAACCCAAGTAACCCCATCACTTGATACCTATGCACAGTGCTCCACTTGACACACAGTGGAAAGTAGTCCATGCCTTCACTTATGTTTGCAACAGTTAACAAGTATGTCAACACTTTGTTGCTTGATTTGGACACAATACACACAGATTGTCATGCACACACTAAATTGTAAACATTTTTTTATACTTATTTATGTGTCAATTGTATTTTCTAGCCTTGAAAAGGGCTGGGCCTGCATGCCACAATGGAGTGAAACACTTGTTGGCTGTTGTCTCCCGGTTGTGAGGAATCAAAAATATATTTTCATCATTAGATCTCTGAGCTCTAGTCTTTATAAAGTGCATGAATGTTTCTATTTTTGTACAATGGATGGATGTCTTTAGTATTTTCTTGCATGTTTATGGTATCAATGGAACTGTATGAATCTATAAGCATTTCACTACCTTATTTTGGGTGACTCACACTGTGATGGTAAGGTAAGGTAAGGTTTATTGTTTAGTTAATTAAAACCTTAACAATTTTACTATTTATCACAGCCATAATTAAAATCTACATTTTTTAAATCATTCATCAGTTCAGTGTGTCAACAGTGGGATATCATACAATTTTAAAATCTACTGTTAGCAATAAGAACACTCTAAAATCAGTGCAAAGGATACTAGAACAGATGTAATCCTGTTTTGTACAGGACAAGGGATTGTAAGCCAGAAATTATCAGATGTCAAAGTTAATGGCTTCATTTCCAGCAAAGGGTTCATTGTAGGTAAGGTTTGAAGTCTCTACGTCAGGACTGGTCATGACCACTTGCTGGGTGCTTTTTAACGCTTTAGTACTATGCAGCAGATCTCGAACTTGATTCTCTGGCGTATGGGGAGGCAGTGTAGTCATCGCAGAGGTGGAAGAGAAGCCGTCCTGGTTGGCATATTTTGGACCAGTCAGACCGCATTGTTCTGAAACACCTGAAGTTTATTCAATAAAGATTCATTTGCTGCAGCCAAGATTCCGTTACAGTAGTCTAGTCAACTAATAATCAGTGCTTGAACAAGAGTTTTTCGCACAGATAATGGAAGGAGATGGAATATTCTACACAAGAGACCATCATATGAAAGCAGATGCCAGTGGTAGTCACTCCCTGATCTTTCATAGTAAGAGACTGGTCCAAACGGACAACCTGATTTTTAACCACCATCTTGGGAACTGATGCTTTGCTTAAGTCTGAAGGCTACCACTGCAGACCAGAGTATTTGGACATTGCCAAAAAGCATACTCTCCCTTTTGTCAGAATTTAGTTGGAGAAAACTTTCTGTCATCCAAACATAGCTTGCTTTCATGCCTTCCAAGAAACAGGATTTAGTGGATGTAGTGCTACTGTTAAAAGATAAAAGAAGTTGGGTGTCATCTAAGTATGAAAAGGGGGTGAAACCAAATTCTCTGACAATCTTAGTGAGGGGAGCCATATAAACATTAAACAATGCAAGGCTAAGATAAAAGCCCTGTGACACTCTCTTGGTGATCTCAATGGTACGAGAGCGGAAAGTTCCCAAATTAATGGTCTTCATACGCTGAGTTAAGAAACTCGAAAACCATTTTAGAGCTCGTCCACAAATCCCTATCTCCTCCAAACTTTGGAGCAGTTTGTGATGTAACACCGTGTCGAAGGCTGCCGATAAATCCAACAGCACAGCCTGGTTGTTGTAAAGAGAATGTCTGATGTGATCTAGTTATCAGAGCTGATTCAGTACTGTGCATAGGTCTAATACCAGACTGTGAAGGGTCCAGCAGCCACAGGACTCTGTGTGTTCTGTAAGTTTTTTGTTAATATAACCTTCCAATAGTTTGCTCATCAGAGGAAGAAGGAAGATGGGTCGATAGTTTGACAATTCGGATGCCAGGAGGTTCACCATCTTGCGGATCGGAATTAGCAGTGTGGCCTTTCACTTGTGTGGAAGTTGACCTTCACTCAATGATAGAGTTAATATCGGGTAGAAGGATGGGGCTAGCTCTATAGATAGCAGTGAGGAAATATTTGCCTGCACAATATCAAGGGGTGACCCACATTTGGCCCATTTCAGCATTCCCTCCATGGTTTGCACCCGGAGGGCGGTAAAGCTTTCTTTATCTTAGGAGTGTGACTGGCCTGATAGTGCACCATGCCTTCTTGCATAGCCAATTTCCTACCTGTCCTGATGCCAAATGGGCCTCAGGGCAGTAGGTGGCATCTCCAAGGTCTGAGGGAAGCCGGGGTCCCATATCAAAGGCAGCAGGGGGTTTGAAGTCCCTGACCTTGGTATGCAGATTCACTGCCATCCTGCTGGAGGAGGTGTGAACACCTTCCTCTGAAGCAGCCATTGTTTCTGGCCTCAGAGAGTGTGGGCTCTCACCTGCAGGAGTTAAGAAACCTGTCTGTGGTGGCAGGCTGAACAATACCAGTCAGCCAGCACATTAAGAGGCTGGTAGGTTTTCAGGAGGCACCTCTAAGGTGCCCTCGGTGCGCATATTTTAATAAATTCACTACTGGCATCAGTATGAATTTATTAAGGCAAGGTGTTTGATACCAAACACCGTAGGTTTTAGTGAAGCCATCATGTACCTGGGAAAACTCGTAATGACCAGTGCCCAGTACATATACTGAAGATGGTTTCTCTGTTCACTTGAACTGCACTAGGCAGCAGAGGGGCATATTTGCTCATGCAGATATGTCCTCACATGTAATATAATGCATCCTGCCAAAGGGCTATAAGGCCTGCCGTTGGGGTGACTTACATATATTGCATGCAGTGTCTGTGGGCATGGCACCCAGGGTGTTAGACCTGGTCCCATTAGCGTGGGTCTCCCTTCCACTTTTTTCGCATTGCCTCCTCTGTTGTTGATATGTTTTTGCTGGTTTAGATGCTTTGGGCACTTTGCCACTGCTAATCAGTGCCAAAGTGCAAGCACTTCCTATTTGTAAAGAGATGTAATGGATTAGTGACTCCATGATTGGCTTATTTGATTTACTATCAGACCCTAGTACAGTGCACCGCGTGTGCCCAGGGCATGTGATCAAAGGCTGCTGGTGGGCTTGCAGCTCTGGTTGTGCCACCCACCGGAGCACCGCAAAAAATGTGTCTCAGGCCTGCCATTGCAGAGCCTGCGTGCAGTCTGGGACTGACTCGGCAAATGCACACACTCACCAGTCCCCTAACAATCCCTTTTCTACATGTTAGCCACCTCTAAGGTAGGACCGAGGGCAGAGTGCTTTGTATGTTAAAGGTAGGACATGCCCTGATGTGCGTGGTATGTCCTGATAGTGAATTACAGCCATTTTCGTTCTTCACTATCGCAAGGCTACCTGCTCCCATAGGCCAGAATGGGCAGTTTAATTATAACATTTTATAATCCTACCGAACCCAGGAAACAAGGTAGAGATTCGAGTTTAGTATGCCTGAACTCAGAATGATAAAATACATCTTTTAGTGAAGTTGGTTTTAACATTCTGTGTTTGAAAATACTACTTTTAGAAAGTAGGTATTTTCTTGCCTAACCATTAAGCCTCCATCTGCGAGGTTTTGTATTGACTGTCTGGTTTGCGAGTGACAGTGCTGGGGGGGGCTGGGGGGGGGACTCCAAGAGACATGGTGAGTCAGCGCTAGGCTGAATATACCTATCTGCATAGGGAGTGGTGGGAGGAGTAGCAGCTGGGCCTGAAAAGGGCTGTGCCTGCCTTCCACAATGCCGGCTCCCCCTCCTGTGGGGCGTCTGATGAACCTGGCCCACACTGACAAAGGAAGAAGTTGTACACCGGCAGGATGCACCCCGAACAGGTTTGGACTAGGTACAGGACCCTCTGCCTTCAGAGGACAAAGGATTTGTAAGTATAAATATTGGGGCCCAGACCCCAAGACTTTAGATCTGATCACTCTGGAAATCGAGATGAACCTTTGCTGAGGAGAAGAACCAAGAAACTGAAGGAGGAGACTACCCCTGTGCTGCGTGTTTGGGGGTTGGCCTGCAGTGGTTGCTTCATTACCAACGCAAGGAGATAAGGACTGCGTGTGCTTTCATCATCTTGAAGAAGATCTCTAAGGGCTTGAACACTGAGCTTGCCTCCTGCCGAAGTCTCAGGGATACAAGACTTCACCACCAGCTTCCCCTCTGATTTTCCTTGCTGGGAATTGAAGTGCCTACTGTTGTGTTGGGCCTTCTGAGAGACTGGGTGTCGCTGGGAACGGGAAGAGCGACTCAACAAAGAAGAAAAGTGTCACCGCCGCCTCAGTTGCCACCGTATCGCCCAGTAGGCGTGCCGCCATTGCCGCTGTCGCCATCACATCGCCAAAGCGTGATGCGTCACTGGAGAAGCGTGTCGCCGCCACCAAGGTTGCCAGCACATCCCCGGAGAAGCGTGTCGCAGGGCCTGTCGCAGCTCAGAAGTACTGAGTTCTCCGTACGGCTGCCAGGCGTGCACACACCACATCAACAAAGACGCCACTGTATTGCATCGCACCGGATCATCGCATCGTAACCAGAGCACAGTAAGAAACCGATGCCTCACCTCCCCACGCGGTGAAGAACCAACACATCACCTGCTCTCCGGTCAGGAACCGATGCATCACCTCCCCTGCGCTGCAGTAAGGAACCAATGGCTCACCTCCCCCGGAGCAAGGAACTGACGCCTTATCATTCTTGCGTGTAATGAACCGACACCTCCCCTTTCCTGCTCCCCGTTTGTTTTCTGTGCGTTTCACATCCAAAGGTACATTGAGAGAGAAGTGTTGCATTTACAACCTAAAGAGAACTGAACTATTTCTACGATTCTAGAGCCTTATTTCTACTGTACTGTGGATTTTTGTTATTTGGGTCTTGTGTTAAGTCTATATGAAAATACTTATTTTTATAATACAACCTGTGTGGTGGCTATCTGTAGTGTTGTGACTGTATTACTGTATGTGTTCACAAATGCTTTACACACTGCCTCTGAGATAAGCCTGCCTGCTCGTGCCAAGCTACCAAGGGGGTGAGCAGGGGTTATTTTAGGAGTGTAGCCCCTTTCCCTGACTAGACACAAGGGTCCCTATTTGGTCAAAGGTACCTACCTCTGCCAACTAGAGACCCCCAAATCTAACATTGGTGGTCAGCAGTGATGATTTGGACTTGCATTTGTGACTCATATACAGTAATTGGTGTACACTACTAGTGAGTGCAGACCAAACGCGACCACATACATTTTGTTAGATTGTTTTTCTGGGATTTCAATTTTCTTGCCAAGAACTGCCAACTTTTGACGCCATGAGCAAAGCAGCATCCATCGCATCTATGGATTTAGATTTTGAGGAATAAAGCTAGAAATCTACACTGTGAAACAGCTAAAGTGCTTTTGCAGGAGATTTACAGTTGCTACACCAGGCCTCACCAAGAAGGATGAGTACCAAAAGGCGCTATGGGCCTGGATGGAAGCGAGAAATACCCCTGAGCATGTGGAAGAGCATGAGGAGGGGGCTGAAGAGGCAGAAGGGGAGCAAGATGGGCTGTTGGGTCTAAGGGGGAGGAAGGCACCTTCCCCGGCAGGTAGCAGTGTTTCTTCCAAAGGCCAGTCCTCAGGAGAGCTGGAGGACAGGGAGTAAAGTAGGATGCATGAGATGGAGTTAACCAGGCTCAAGATGAGTGCGCAGTTAGAATTGGAGAAGACGAAATTGGCCCTAGAGGAAAAGAGGATGCATTTGGAGCATGAAAGAGGTTTGAGGGAGTTGGAATTGAAACCAAGGAGCTCAGAGATTACTCCCTCTCGTGGCAGCACACCATCCATGCCTGTGGAAGCAAGGGTGTATATACCTAAGGATGTGGTGAGAGAGTATTATAAGAATGATGATATTGGTCAGTGGTTCAAGGCCTATGAGGTAGCTATCTCATCCCACCGGGTCCCTGAGAAGGATTGGGGAGCGGAATTGTGGGGGCGGTTTCTCAGTGAGGGGCGGAATACCTTGTTAGACTTGCCCTCTGATGTCCACAATTCTTATAGCCACATGAAAGCAGCATTGATGTCCAGGTATGGGTTGACTCCGGAACTGTATAGGCAGAGGTTTAGGAATTGCAAAAAGTTGGAGTCATGTACTTGGGTAGAATATGTAACTTTTTTTTGCAGAGCATTGGATGTTTTTGGTGAATGATTTTGAGGTGCTCTTTGATTTGATTGCATGGGTGCACTTGTCAGGAAATTGTAGATATGTAGGCACCTTATTGATAGTAGGCTGACTAACCCTAGGAAGCTTGCTGAGGAGGCGGACCGCTGGGTGAGTACCCAGGTCCACAGGGGTCACTTGGGAGACTCCGCCAAAGGTGGGCAGGGTCCCCAGCAGAAAAGTGGGGGGGGACAAGGGTAAACAGAGGGAGTTCCAGAAAGGGCCCCAAAGTAATCCCCAAGGGAAAGGTTCCCAGCCTCCCCCGAGAAGAAGCCAGGGGCCCGACAGATAAGCCTGTTCAGAGGGGGCCCAAGACTTGCTTTAAGTGTGGTAAAGAAGGCCACTGTTCGTATGATGCTAGATGTCCCCTGTATGGGAAAACCGCACCCAGTGGTTCCCAGCCCCGGCAGATGGCTAGTTTAGCCCTGGGGGGGGAGATGGGTGCCCAAGGTGGGTGGGGTCCCACAGAGATGTCCCTTGTCTCTTTAGGAGACTGTGAGATGGTCCCCAGGACCCAGCTGCCTGATAACACTAAGAAATACAACAGTGGGTGACCATCAATGACCAGAGGGTGGAGGCTCTGAGAGACACCGGAGCCAGTGTGACAGCTGTCAGTTGTCGCCTGGTGTCTAAGTAGCAGGTGATCCCCCATGCATACTTCCACTAACATTGCTGTGAACATTCCTTCACAGATGCCATTGGCTCCTCCTGAGCGTTTTTCTGGTGACCCTTCCAAGGTACAAATATTTCTAACTCAGGTGGAATTACATTTTACATGCAGACCTACTGCATTTCCAGATCCACAATCCAGAATTGCCTTTTTAATATCTTATCTGTCTGGAGACGTGGCCACCTGGGCCGTTCCTTTGGTGCAACAAGACAGCCCTTTATTGTACAATTGGCGAAGGTTTGTGGAAGAGTTTGAGAAGGTTTTTGATAGACGTGCAGTGACTCTGTCGGCTGACCGAGAATTGCTAGAATTAAAGCAGGGGAACAAAGATCTAATCACATATTTATCACATTTTAATCGCTTAATAGCCGAAACCTCGTGGCCTGAGGAAAAAAGGGCGGCTTTGTTCTATCAAGGACTGAAAGATGATCTTAAAGGCTTCCTAGCACAGATTAATCCTCAACCTACTACGTGTCCTGAATTGATAAATCTAACTTTGCGATTGGATCACAGACTAGCGGAAAGAAAAAGTGAAAATAAAAGACCAGATAGATCAGGTTGGTGACCAGAAAGGTCCAGGGTACAACCTAATGTTTCAGACTCAGCTGGAGAGCCCATGGAAATCGGTACCCTTTGACAACCATTGTCCAAGGATGAAAAAGACACTCGTCGTAAGAATGGGCAATGTTTGTACTGTGGCCGGAAGGGACATTTTGTTAAAGAATGTCTTATAAAGCCTAAAGGAAAAAATCCCATTGCAAAAACTGCTGCAGCTTCTACTGATAAGTCAACGGAAAACTGATTTGCCCAAGATGTTTGAAAGGGGATCTCTTGGGTACTCTTGCCTTCCCTTCAATAAATTCTTGTGTCACAAATTACAAAGCTAATTTCCGTCTAGCAGTACAGATTATGATTAACACCACAGTCCATCAGTTAGAAGTACTAGTTGACTCAGGGGCAACTGGTAATTTCGTTGATTTAGAAACGGCTCAAAGGTTACGTATAGAATGTGTAAAAAAGGAAACACCAGAAATTGTACAAGCCGTGGATGGAAAAATGTTGTCTGGAGGTCCAGTGACTATGCAAACTACAAAAGTTTGCATGTTTTGTACAGACGCTAAGGAACAGAAACATTCTGAGGAGTTACAGTTTGATGTTATCCAAGCTCCACAATATGGTTTCATTCTAGGGATGCCTTGGCTTTGTTTACATAACCCCCTGATTGATTGGCAAAGAAGAGAACTTCATTTCCTTTCCATCCATTGTCAAAACCACTGCCTTTCTACAATGAATGATATCGACAAAACAGTACAAGGACACATAGCCACAGCAGGTGACAAAGAAATCATCTTGCCTATACAATATGCACAATTCCATGATGTATTCAGTGAATCTAAAGCTGCCATTCTTCCACCACATTGGCCATATGACTGTCAAATAGATCTGATATCTGGTTCTTGTGTACCAAATTGTCTAATTTATGCTTTATCTGAACACGAAAATCATCATTTGCGGCAATATCTTAATCAATATCTGGAGAACGGTTTCATACGTCCATCTCGGTCTCCAGCAGCGTCTCTGCACTTTTTTATTCCAAAGGCCAAAGGTGAATTGAGAACGTGTATAGACTATAGAGCATTAAATAAGATCACGATTAAAAATAAATATCCCCTTCCGTTGATTCCTGTCCTTTTGGATCAAGTAAAAACAGCAGTGATTTACACTAAACTGGACTTAAGGGGAGCGTATCATTTGGTTCGCCTCAGAAAGGGAGACGAATGGAAGACCGCCTTTAAAACATGATATGGTCTCTTCGAATATTTAGTCATGCCCTTTGGGCTTTGCAATGCACCTGCTGTGTTTCAATTCTTTCTAAACGATGTGTTACGTGAATTCTTGGATTTTTTTGTCATCGTATACATAGACGACATTTTGATTTATTCATAAACAGTAGACGTCCATGAAAGTCATGTTAAGACGGTCTTGACAGCTTTGCAAAATAATCATTTATACTGTAAATTATCAAAATACCATTTTCATGTTACACAAGTGGAGTTTTTAGGAGTAATTTTGACACCATCTGGAATGAAAATGATTGATAGAAAGATACAAGCCGTTGCAGACTGGCCAATACCTAAGTCTATCAGAGATGTGCAATACTTTTTACGTTTTGCAAATTTCTATCGACGTTTCATCGATCCTTTTTCAACCTTAGTAGCCCTAATAACACGACTGTTGCGAAAAAGGTGAAGTTTGAATGGTCTTCTGAAGCTAATACTGCTTTTCAAACCCTAAAAAAGGCTTTTACCGCTGCCCCAATCTTAAAGCATCCAGATGTAAAAGAGCCCTTCATAGTAGAAGCAGACGCCTCAGATATTGCCAACGGTGCTATTCTTTCACAAAGACATTTAAATACAGGACAGTCACACCCAGTGGCATATATGTCCAGAAAGCTGAACTCTGCTGAACAGAATTATACCATTGCAGAGAAGGAATTGCTTGCCATCCACAATGCCTTCAAAGAATGGCGACACTATATTTTAGGAGCACGATTCACTGTCACTGTATACACTGATCACAGAAATTTGCAATTCATGAGCTCAGCTAGGGTTTTAACACCACGCCAGCTGCATTGGATGATGTTCTTTGCAGAATATGATTTCATTGTAACATATCAACCTGGACTAGACAATAAAAAAGCGGATGCTTTGTCTAGAAAGGATTCCTCTTTACAGAAGTTTGAAGGAACACCACAATCCATTATCACTCCTACTAATGTGTTATGTGTATTATCAGCAGAACAATTTCTAGAGAACATTCAAAAACATTTACCCCTTCTTGGTCAAATTGGATTAAACAAGATAGTAAGCAAACTGTCAAACAAGGAATACCCTTTCATGAACAACAAGTGTACCTACCAGAGAACTTCAAGAAACATTCTTTCATTGGCTACACTCTCCTCCGTTAGCAGGTCATCCAGGATCTAAGAAAACCATAGAGAAAATACAACAAATGTTCTGGTGGCCAACAATGATCAAAGACATTGCGAGAATGGTTCAAGAGTGCAAAACTTGTGCAAGAAGCAAATCCGATCATAGTAAACCAAAGGGTTTGTTGCAGGTTCTTCCTACACCTTCCACACTGTGGAAGCATGTTTCAATGGATTTTCTCACATGATTACCCCCAGTTCAGCAACATTCTGCTATTTTAGTAGTGATAGACAGTTTGACGAAATATGCTCATTTTATCGCTTGTAAACAGCTACCAACTTCCTGTCAAATGGCACAAATATTTTTACAACAAATAGTACGTTTGCATGGATTACCTGCTGTACTTTTATCTGATCGTGATTCTCAATTTTCCTCTAAATTCTGGCAACAATGGTGTCAAACTTTTCAAATTACGTCAAACATGTCAACGAGTTACCACCCTCAGACTGATGGCCAAAACTCTAAAGCAATATTTACGTTGTTACACTGCAGAAGCAAAGCAATCTTGGTTGGACTTACTATGGATGGCAGAATTGGCTTACAAAACCTCACAGCATTCCGCCACTGGTACATCTCCTTTTGTTGCCTTGTACGGTTATGTCCCCAATACTATACCAGTCGTATTACCTAAGGCAAGTTCTGATACACCAGCTGTTCAGGATACTGTTCTCCACATGCAACGAATACACCAGCAGATTCAGAAGAACCTTACTAAGGTAAAACAAAACTATAAACTACAATACGATAAGCACCATAGACTCGGCCTACTCTATCGCTCAGGAGACAAAGTGTGGCTTTCCACTAAAGATTTTGCCTTCAAAGTCAAAAGTGTATTTCATGCAAAATGTATTGGTCCATACACGGTTGTGCGTCAAGTTAACCCTGTTACTTGTAAGTTGAAACTGCCTGGTTCATTGAGTATTCACCCAGTGTTTCACACTTCTCTTTTAAAACCTGCCGGTGATAAATGCTGAGAACGTCCAGCACCTCTTTTGATTCAGGACCATTGGGAATATGAAGTACGTGACATTTTGGATTCAAAATTCAGGGGTTCTGTGTTGTGGTATTTGATATCCTGGAAGGGATATGGCCCTGAAAATGACTCATGGGAGCCTGCAGGAAATGTTCATGCTCCACGTTTAGTGAGACGCTTCCACCTCCATTATCCTCAAAAGCAGGGCCCTAGACCGCGCTGGGGAGGGGGAAATACTGTCAGGTCTAGGGCGACACGCGGTCTAGGGCCCGCCCCACTCAATTGTATCTCTACAGCACGTCAGGGTTGTGCGTTTATGCCATTATGTGCTAAAGTGCGTTGTGGGAAAGTACATGAGGCAGCCATGGTAACACGATGATGGGGTTGGTGTTCTCCTTATTAATAACATGTTCTGGTTGCCTTTTATATTTTGCCTTTTATTTTGGTAATGTCCCCGAGGCTATCATGACTCATACTGCCTTTCAGGGAAGGTTTTCTTGTGGAGAACTACATTTCCCAGCATGCCTGAGGGACTGCACGGTGAGCGTGGCAACAATTACGTCAGCTGCCATGCCCTTTCCTCCGTGCTCACTATTCCCTTGATGTTCCCGTGTGCGGCCCGCTTGCCTCCTGCTCCGGCTTCGTTTTCAAAAACGGAGCATTGCCGGTTGTTCAGGTGAGCCTATTGGTCTTTAGAGGCTTTCCGGTAAGGAGCTCTTTTAAAATTGGGGCTTTTGACTTTCCTCTGCAATTCCGGCAGGTCCCCGCTGTAAGTCTCGGGTTCTGAGTTGCAGCCGGTGTTGACCAGCTAGTTACCCCTGAAGAGGGTGTTGTTAATCAACTTTTAAATTGTACCTACTTGCACTGTCTTCTGCTGTTTTTTAACGTTTATTTTGTTAAACTTGCTGCACTTTCTCGAGCGGTGTTTGTGGGCTGATCAGTTTCTCTGTGAACGTCACCACCCACGAGACTCGGGGCCACGCCCCTCCCTAGTAGCCACGCCCCCACCCGGAGGCTTAAAAACGCCGCGCTGAGTTGCAGCCGGTGTTGACCAGCTAGTTACCCCTGAGGCGGAAGCCGGGGGTGTTGTTATTCAACTTTTAAATTGTACCTACTTGCACTGTCTTCTGCTGTTTTTTAACGTTTATTTTGTTAAACTTGCTGCACTTTCTCGAGCGCTCTTTGTGGGCTGATCAGGATCTCTGTGAACGTCACCACCCACGTGACTCGGGGCCACGCCCCTCCCTAGTAGCCACGCCCCCTCCTCTTCCTTATTATCATGCTCACCTCTCGGAAGCGCAGCGGGCACTCCCTCGGCACGCCGAAGACACGCCAAAGACTAGCCCGTCTGTGCCCGTCCGTGTCAGGACGGGGCACGGAGCAGTGGCCTCCGCCCCCCCTGCACAATCCAGGTGGGTAAGATCGTCGTCAGAATTGAAAGCGCTTCGCCCTACTCCCAATCCTAGGTAACCTCCATATAACTGGAATACGTTCTTGCGCTAACTGCACACTGACCACCTCTATATGTCAACCCCATCCAGACACTTCCAGAAGACACAGAAAACGCAAATTACTGCGCAAAAACGAGCCTTTAAACTATGTGTTTTATAGTATTAACTGTCGGTCACTACCGAAACATAAATATGACATTTTTAACCTATTAGCTGAAAACAATCCCAGTGCCCTCTTTCTAACTGAGACCTGGCTGCACGATAGCGCCGGTCCGGATGTCGCTACCGCCCTCCCTGACAACTATGCCATTGCCAGAATAGACAGGAACAAACAGTTAGGTGGCGGAATAGCAATTATTTTTGATAAAAATTTTAAATGTACTCTTGAACCAATAGGTATTCCAGACTGTGAAGAGGGCCTTTTCAAAATTTCCTTGAACCCGAATTTCACAATGACAGGCCTTTTGATTTATCGTCCCCCAGGAAACCCTTCTCAATGGGCATCAAATTTAGCCAATCTTATCACCCCTCATTATATTACCTCAAGTAATTTTTCTCTGCTGGGCGATTTTAACTTGCATCTAGAGGACCCTACAGTCCCCTCCTGCTCCAATCTTCTTGATGACTTGAAGGTTCTAAATCTGTCCCTGAGCAACTCTAGCCCTACTCACATAGCCGGCCATCTGCTGGACCCCATAATCTCCAACATCAGAGAACTAAAATGTCTTGCCACTATGCCTATATGTTGGTCAGACCATCACCTAATAAAATTCTGCATTACTCGTCCATCCTCCCTGAATTTGCAATATGATTTCCCAGACACATCTAGGAAAAATTGGAAATTAGTGAATTTAGAAATGTTAAATTCAACATTGCAAGATAACCCTCCGAGTAATAGCCCTAACATGGACAGCCTAGCGGCCGCAGCACAAAAGTGGCTTAGTGATGCCGCTAACAAATGCTTGCCTTCCTCTTGCATTAAAGGGAGCAGACATCGACATCCGGCTCCATGGTTTAATGATAGCCTAAAAACTGAAAAATCTAAATGTAAAGCGCTTGAACGCAAATGGCGCAAAAACTACGCCCCTGACGCTAAGAAAAGCTACAATGAAGCCAGAAATCTCTATGACACGGCCTGCGCAAAAGCAAGAGCTGCATTCATTTCTAAAACCATCATGGAAGCCACTAATATGCCTAAAACCTTATTCAACAAAGTTAAAGAATTGGCTGGTGCTCACACCACAGCTGTAGCACCTCCACTAAACACCCAACAATGCCAGGCGTTAGCTTGTTTTTTCACTGAAAAAATTGATAAAATTATCCTAGACATCAATGCTAACAATAAAGAACCATCCTCCTCCTCTGACTCAGAATTAATTCCCCTTTGTGCCAACATACTGGAATCCTGGCCTACTCTCTCAGTAGACAAACTGAAAGTGATTCTTAAGACCATCAAATCCGGTTCCCCTAGGGACCCTATTCCAATCAAAATCATTAAACAACTTGGTGACAGTTCCTTGGAAATTATTACAAGCCTCCTTAATTCTTCTGTTGACCTTGCTGTTGTCCCAGCTCTATGGAAACATGCCATGGTCATGCCTCTCTTAAAAAAGCCTACTGCAAACCCGGAAATCCTTGCCAATTACAGACCCATATCCCTGCTCCCTGCGTTCTCACAATATTTGGAAAGGCATGTGCATGCTGTTCTTTCTACTTTTGTTGAAGAAAATTCTCTTCTGCACCCCTCACAGTCGGGTTTCAGGGCTGGCTTCTCTACAGAAACCGCCCTGCTTGGAGTCACTGAGCACATTCGTAAGCTCCTTGATCAAGGTCAAACGGTCGCGCTCGTGCTATTAGATCTGAGCGCGGCCTTCGACACCATTTCCCACGAAACTCTAGCCAGGGTATTGTACAAAAATGGTGTACGCTGAAAGGCACTGGACTGGATCCGGTCCTTCCTGGCAAATCGAACCTTCCAAATTACATCTTCACGAGCCTCTTCGGATGCCCTGTTGGTACCCCATGGAGTGCCTCAGGGGTCTATTCTTAGTCCTCTGTTCTTCAATTTATACCTTAGACCCCTGGCCGACCTTGTTGAACAATCTGGTCTCACTCTTATGTGCTATGCCGATGACTCCCAAATCGTCTTTTCCCTATCCGAATCCTGTCCTAACTCCCCTTCTCTACTCAAAGCAGGACTCCTAAACATCCTGAATTGGATGACGAGAAACCAATTAAAACTTAACAGGGACAAGACAGAAATTCTGGTTCTGGGAAAACATCAAGATCTGTGGAATCCCTCACATTGGCCTGATCAGATGGGAGCTTTTCCTACCCCGGTGACCCATGCTCGTAATCTGGGTTTTATTCTGGACAACTCCCTGGCCATGAATCTACAGGCCAGTAAAGTTACTGGTCTAGGCCTCACCATAGTCAAATGGTTGAGGAAGATCCTCTGGATGCTGCCTCCTCCTACGCAGAAGACCGTAGTCAATGCTCTCATAACATCGAGGCTTGACTATGGCAACATTTTGTACCTGGGTGCAAACAAATCAATAGTCGGCCGACTACAATTGGTGCAAAATGCAGCAGTTCGTCTATTGTGCAATATTCCTAAAAACTCTGGAGTTTCGAATCATCGCCGGGAGCTCCACTGGCTTAGGGTTGAAAACAGAATCCGCTTTAAAGCTCTGAACTTTATGTTTAGAATTAAAGCGGGTACGGCACCTAAATATCTTTTAGCCCTAGCCCACCCCTATACTCCCAAGCGTAACCTTCGGTCGAAGTCGGCAGCCTTTTTCTGTGTTCCAAGATTCAAACGGGCGAGAGTAGGTGGCAGATCTTTCGCACATCTGGGACCATCCCTCTGGAACACGCTCCCTCCCTTCATCCGAAGGGAGGAAAATTACGCCAAGTTTAGAAAGTATGTCAAGACCTGGCTATTTGAACAATAATTCTCAATAGCCTAATACCCTTTCTCCTGTCCTCTAACTTGCTGTGTCTAGGCGCCGGGAAACCCTTTTTGGGTAGCTGTTGCGCCCTATAAAATGAATAAATAAATAAATAAATAAATGCCGGCTCCCGCAGTGATTTCCCCGGCATAGAAGCAACATCTTCCCTCAACTTGAAACTGCCACGAATGTGATCTTACAGAGTAGGTTGTGCTCTGTCTGGTAAGAGTGTTTTATATTTCTTACGAAGTTGTGCTGAGACAAGACAACTCCGCAATTTTGATTTCTAGCGCATTTGCATAATTCACTAGATCGCCAGCAGAAGTTCAAAGAAAAGGTATCTTTGAGAGAACTGTTCACAAAAGACTTTATGTTATTTAAGAAAAGACAATCCTAAATTTTAACTGTGAAAATACTTATAGCTTGTATGAATATACACTAAACCAGGACGATTCATAAAACTATCTACAGAACCCTTATGAGTGCTGATAACTCATGAGCATATTTATAGAGTCATTTTGAGTATTGTTAACTCAGATACATAATTACAGAAATATTGTGTAGGCTCTTATTGACAGAACTCTCTCTAGAGGCACATTATTGATATTTTATTTATGTAAAAGAAAAGAAAAAAGGCATTGTGATCTCCTTCCCAGCTGTTCCCATCCTAATTTCCCTTCCCCCCATTCGATCACTTCAATACTCTGTTGCAATCGAATCAGAGTTGAAGGTATCGAGAGGTGGGTTTATTGTGTCTTCACATCCATATCCTGAGGAAGGAAGTGCGCCCTGACATTTATGGACACCCGGTAAGAGGACCTCTGAGTTTGGTAAAGGAAGGCTGGGAGGAAGCTCCCAGGAAACCTCCCCAGGATGTATATAGCTACATGCTGGCCTTAAGAAACCAAACCCGGCATTTCAGGCAACTCGCTCAGGCAAATCTGGATTCCAGCCAGGAGGAGATGAAGCAGTGGTACGATCGGAGTGCCACTCTGATCGAGCTTCAGCCTGGCCAGAAAGTGTGGGTCATTGCCCCCGTGGAGCCTTGCGCGCTCCAGGATAAGTGGAAATGACCATTTGAGGTGGTGGAGCACAAGAGCGATGTCACCTACTTGGTAGATTTGCAATCTCCGAGGAACCCTTTGCGGGTCCTACATGTCAGCCGCCTGAAGCCCCACTTGGAGAGGTACAAAGTGGGCATGCTCCTAGCCACAGATGCTGGAACGGAAGAAGAGACTGAGCCTCTTCCAGACCTCCTGTGTGCCGAGGACCGAGATGGGTCAGTGGAGGGCGTGAACCTCTCTAACTCCCTGACCCCTGAGCAGCAGGAGGATTGTCGCCAACTGTTGGGACAGTTTCCTGACCTGTTTTCCCTGATCCCGAGTGTCATTGATTGGTGCGTCCATGATGTAGACACTGGGGACAGTCCTGTTCAGCACAAATCTTACAGAGTGACTGACAAGGAGAGAGCTTGCATCAAGGAGGAGGTCTCCAAGATATTTGCCTTGGGGGTGATTGAGTCCTCTAACAGCCCTTGGGCCAGCCCAGTGGTCTTGGTCCCGAAGGATGCCGCACCTGGTGTCACACCCGAACTCCGGGTCTGTGTGGACTACCGAGGACTCAATTCAGTCACGAGGACTGACGCGCACCCCATCCCCAGAGCTAATGAGCTCATCGATCGGTTAGGGTCTGCCCGGTACCTCAGCACGTTTGATTTAACGTCTGGATACTGGCAGGTCACCTTAACTGATGGGGCAAGAGAGAGGTCAGCATTCTCCACACCAGATGGGCACTACCAGTTCCGGGTTATGCCCTTTGGGATGAAGAATGCCCCTGCCACCTTTCAGAGGTTGGTCAACCAGGTGTTGGCTGGACTGGAGGATTTCAGCGCCACCAAACTGGATGACATCGCAGTGTTCAGCGCCAGTTAGGAAGAACACCGGCGCCACCTCTGGGAAGTGTTGACGGCGCTGCGGAAACCAGGCCTCACGATCAAGGCAAGTAAGTGCCAGATCGGGCAGGGTTCTGTGGTGTACTTGGGAAACCAGGTTGGGAGCGGCCAGGTGGCGCCCCTACAGCCCAAGATTGAGACCATTCTGGCTTGGGAACCCTCCAAGACCCAGGCAGAGGTGAGAGCCTTTTTAAGACTCACTGGGTACTATAGGAGGTATGTCAAGGGGTATGGCAAAATTGTTGCCCCCTTGACAGAGCTAACTTCCAGGAAACAGCCCAAGAAAGTGAACTGGACTGACACCTGTCAGAGAGCTTTTGATGCCCTGAAGACTGCCATGTGCAAGGTGCCCGTGTTCCTGGCACCCAACTTCTCATAAGAGTTTATTGTCCTGTTAGAACTGGGGGTCTCTAGTTGGCAATGGTATACACCTTTGTCCAAATAGGGACCCTTGCTTCTAGTCAGGGCAAGGGGATTACACTCCTGGATAACCCCTGCTCACCTTCTTGTTAGCTTGGCACGAGCAGATAGGCTTATCTCAGAGGCACTGTGTAAAGCATTTGTGAACACATACAGTAACACAGTGAAAACACTACAGACGGACACCACACAAGTTGTAGTATTAAAAATAAGTATTATTTATATAGACTTATCACAAGACCATAAACGACAAAAATCCACAATACTGTATTTACAAACAATACTTCACGATGGTAGAAGAAAATCAAAAATAGGACATGCACTTAAGCTCAGTCTCTAGCAATAGATAACCCCAATAGGAATTATCACGACGGCGAGGTCGCAGTATTCCCAAAGTACAGGGCCGGCTGCGAGGTGCGCAGAGTCAGGCCCGGAGTCAAAACAGACCCCCACAGAACAGTACGTTCGGAAAACGTGAACAAAGACAACTCTTGGCATCGGGAAGATGCGGTGAAGTAGGGGCATTGCAGCGTCGGTTCCTTGCTTCAGGGATTGGTGATGCATAGGTGTCTTTGATGCTTGCGCAGGCAGGGGAGGCATCGGTATCCTGACCGGAGAGGAGGTGAAATCATGATGGCGCCAAAACCACGGTTCCGTACGATGTCACGATGTCGATGTAGCACAGCAGCAGGCATCGGGCTACGGCTACAAGCCGGAGCAGCGTTCACGACTTTGATGCAGATGACGGCGCCGCTCGCTTTGGCATCTATGTTTTAGAGTCCTTCTGTAGAGACTGAAGCAGCAAGTTCCAGAAGCGAGCAAACAGAAGGGGTGAAGTCTTTTGTAGCCCTGAGACTTCTCACATGAGGCAAGCTCAATTCAAGCCCTTGGGGTAATATTCTGCAAGTTGATGAAAAGTTCTATCAAAGTTCCTTTCTCCTTTCCTTTGCAATGAAGACACCGCTGCAGGCCAACCCAGCAACAGCACACTGGCTGCGGGGCAGTACAACACTCCTGCAGCTTCCTTGGTTCCTTCCCTCGGCAAAGGTTCATCTTGTGTTACCAGAAGTGATCCAAAGTTCTGGGGTCTGGGCCCCGGTATTTATACCCATAAATCCTTTGTCCTCTGGAGGCAGAGGGTCCGGTACCTGGTCCAAACCGGTTTCGGATGCATTCTGCCAGTGCACACCTTCTTCCTTTGTCGGGTGGGCCAGGGTATTCAGATTAACCACAGGAAGTGGAGCCAACTTTGTGGGAGATGGCCCGACTCTATTCAGACCCAGGTGCTACTCCTCCCACCACTCTCAAGTCGATCAGCCTAGTGCTGACGCGCCCTGTCTCCTGGAGTTCCCTTAGCCCTGTCACTGACAAACCCAGACACACACACAAGCTAGCAGAAGCAGGCTGGATAGTTAGGCAAGAAAATACCTTCTTTCTAAAAGTGGTATTTTCAAACACAGAATGTTAAAAATCAACTTCACTAAAAGAAGTGTTTTATCATTCTGAGTTCCGGCATACTAAATTTGACTCTCTACCTGGTCCCCCAGGTAAGTTAGGATTATAAGATGCTATAATCAAACCACCTGCTCTGGCCTATGGGGTCAGGTAGCCTTGCAATAGTGAAAAACAAAATAGGCGGTAATTTACTATTAGGTCAAGCCGCACACATCAGGCATGACCCACCTTTTACATACAACGCACCCTGCCCTTGGGCCTACAGTAGGGGTGACTGATATGCAGAAAAGGTAAGGTTCGGGGACTGGCAAGTGGGTGCACTTGCCAAGTCAACACAGCAGTACCAGACTGCACGCAGGCGCTGCGATGGCAGGACTGAGACACACTTTCTGCGCTGCTCCAGTGGGTGGCACAACCAGTGCTGCAAGCCCACCAGCAGCATTCGATCTACATGCCCCGGGCACACGCAGTGCACGATACGAGGGTCTGACAGTACACCAAATAATCCAATCATGGAGACACTAACCAATACATCAATTTGACATAGAGAGCACTTGCACTGTGGCACTGAATAGCAGTGGCACAGTGCCCAAAGCATCTAAACCAGCAAAACATGTCAAAAACAGAGGAGGCAATCAGAAAAAATGGAAGGGAGACTCACGCCAATGGTACCAGGTCTAACACGTGTCCCCTCCAGCTGAAATGTGGGGAGAACTACCCTTCCCCTTGCGAGTTCTCATCACTAAGGCGGAGAAATCTGGACAGACCATCAGCATTGGTGTGTTCTGTACCAGGGCGGTATTCCACCGTAAAGTCCCTCCCCTGTAGGGAAATGGACCACCTCAACAACTTTCGGTTCTCACCCCTCATCTGCAACAACCATCTGAGGAGCCTGTGGTCTGTCTGAAACCCGAAAGTGAGTCCCAAACAGGTATGGTCTCAACTTCTTCAGCGCCCAGACAGCAGCAAATGGCTCACGCTCAATTGCACTCCACCTCTGTTCCCGTGGAAGTAACCTCCTGCTGATGAAGGCTACAGGTTGGTCTAGGCCCTCTTCATTAATCTGTGATAGAACAGCCCCCACGCCATGCTCTGAAGCGTCTGTTTGAACAACGAATTCCTTTGAGAAGTTGGGCGCCTGAAGTACTGGTGCCGTACACAGGGCAGTCTTCAGGGCGTCGAAAGCCTTCTGAGAGGTGTCAGTCCAATTCAATAACTTGGGCTGCTTCTGGGAAGTCAGCTCAGTCAAGGGTTCAACAATGTTTCCATACCCCTTGACAAACCTCCTGTAGTACCCCATGAGTCCTAAAAAGTCTCTCACCTGCGTCTGAGTCTTGGGCGGTTCCCATGCCAGTATGGTATCAATCTTGGGCTGTAGGGGCGCGACTCCCCACCTGGTGCCCCAAGTACACCACAGAGCCCTGCCCAAAATGGCACTTACTCAGCTTGATTGTGAGGCCTGCCTTCCGCAGTGCCATCAACACTTCCCAGAGGTGCTGCAGGTGTTCTTCCCAACTGATGCTGAACACTGCGATGTCGTCCAGGTAGGTGGCAGATGTGGGTCCCTTGCTCACTTTGCCACTGGATTCAAGCTAGCCTGGCTGAAGAGGGCTGTTAGCCCAAAACCGGTCCCAGGATGCTTGTTTCCGGTCCATGGAAGACATGGCTTGGCAGTTCAGGCTGAAGTGTTCCCATGAGGCACAGGCTCAAGACTGATTTGTATATAGCTGTGTCTGAACTGGGGTGGCAAAGTGAGCTAAAGAATGATGATGGATCCAACCCAGATCTGTGACTGGGGGTGAGTGTTTGAAACGTTTCAGCACTCCATCCATCATCTCCTTGTGTTTGCTTTGATCCTCCAGTCCAGCCAACACCTGGTTGACCAACCTCTGAAAGGTGGCTGGGGCATTCTTCATCCCAAACGGCATAACCCAGAATTGGTAGTGCCCATCTGGTGTGAACAATGCTGACCTCTTCTTTGCCCTATCGGTCAAGGTGATCTGCCAGTACCCAGACGTTAAATCAAACGTGCTGAGGCACTGTGCAGCCCCTAGCCGATCAATGAGCTCATCAGCTCTGGGGATGGGGTGTGCATCAGTCTTCGTGACTGAATTGAGTCCTCGGTAGTCCACACAAAACCAGAGTTTGGGTGTGGCACCAGGCGCGGCAGCTTTCAGGACCAAGACCACTGGGCTGGCCCACGGGCTGTGAGAGGACTCAATCACCCCTAAGGCAAATATCTTGGAGACCTCCTGCTTGATGTGAGCTCTGACCTGGTCAGTCACTCTGTAAGCCTTGTCCTTCACAGGAGGACTGTCTCCGGTGTCCATGTCGTGGACGCACCACTCAGTGACACCAGGCACCAGGGAAAACAGATCAGAGAATTGCCCCAACAGTTGGTGACAATCTTGCTGCTGATCAGGGGTCAGTGTGGCAGAGAGGCTGATACCATCCACTGACCCATCTTGCTCGGTCACAGACAGGATGTCAGGAAGAGGCTCGGTCTCCTCCTCCATTCCATCATCCATCGCTAAGAGAATGCCCACTTCGGACCTTTCCAACTGGAGCTTCAGGCAGTTAACATGCAGGACCCGCAAAGGGTTCCTCGGAGACCGCAAGTTCACCAAGTAGGTGACATCACTCTTGCGCTCCACCACCTCAAATGGTCCGGTCCACCTGTCCTGGAGCGCACAGGGCTCTACAGGGGCCATGACCCAAACTTTCTGTCCAGGCTGAAGCTCGATCAGAGTGGCATTCTTATCGTACCACTGCTTCATCTCCTCCTGGTTGGCTTCCAGATTCGCCTGAGCGAGCTGTCTGAATCGCCAAGTCTGATTCCTGAAGGCCAGCATGTAACTGTAAACATCCTGGGGAGGTTTCCTGGGAGATGAAATGAAAAGGAGACTTGTAGAGCGCAAAACATTCACCCAAAGGTATCATGGCGCTAGCTCAGCACAAAACAGAAAAAAAGCGATAGAGACAGCTCAAAGGTTGAACAGCCACGTCTTTACAGCTTTCCTAAAAGACAGCAGTTGATTTTCTTTCTTAATCTGCACCGGCAGTGTATTTCAAAGTCGGGTCGTACTGACCAGAAAGCTCCTCCCCCCCAAGCACACTTTCTGAACCTGGGAACTACCAGGTTAAAGGAATGTGCTGAACGGAGCTGGCGGGCAGGTACATACGGCTGCAAGTTCTTTTTAAAAAACACTGGTCCCGCCTCGTGAGTGGCCTTAAACGCAATGCAGGGTGCTTTGAATTCTATCCAACTGTTGACTGGCAGCAAATGCAGCTTTTTGAGCGCTGAGGAGACTGATTTGTGTTTTGGGATATTTAGCAATAGCCGTGCTGCGGCGTTTTGCACAGTCTGCAACTTATTAAGGCAGTGTTTGCAAAGATTCATAAAGAGACCATTGCAGTAGTCAGCTCTGGACAATACAAGCACTGAAACCACTAATTTCTTCAATTCAACTGGAATGAGTGGCAAGATCCATATTAAAAATGTTAAAGTATAGAAGGAGACGGAAGTGACCTGATTGACATGCCCTTCAAAGGAGAGCCTAGAGTCAAAAGTCACCCCCAAGTTCTTTACCTTCTCTTTAGGACAGGGAAGCAGACCAAACTCTGGGGGCCACAACGCAAGGGGCCAGAAGTTGGTGTTTTTGCCAAAAAGTAGAACTTCAGTCTTGCTGGCATTTAACTTCAAACTATTCATGGCCATCCAGTCCCCCACCTGGCGAAGACATGTGTGGAACTAGGCTGCAGTTTCGTCAGGCGAGCCTGTCACTGAAACCACAATCTGGGTATCATCTGCATATGATATAGCAGAGAAACCCAGAGATCTAATTAATCTAGCTAGTAGGGCAACATAAATGTTAAACAGGGTGGGGCTTAACAACGAGCCTTGTGGGACCCCACATGGCAGCGTGAAATTCAGCGACTTCTGCTCAGCGAGAGCCATGAACTGTTCCCGCCCTGACAGGAAAGATTTTAGAAGAGCCAGCGCTTTACCTCTAATACCAATACCCTCCAGAACTTGCACTAGTTTCTGGTACTTAACCGTATCAAATGCTACAGAGAGGTCAAGCAGCACAAGTGCTGCATTGCCTCCTACATCTGTGGTCTGACTAATCATTTCAGAGGCAGAAATCAGCACCAGTTCCTTACTGTGCTGCTTTCTGAATCCAAACTGAGAATTATCTAGGCACTCATGGTTTTCCAGATAATCCGAGAGAACCGCATTCATAGCTTTTTCCACCATCTTAGCGGGTAGTGGGAGTCTGGAAATCGGTCGATAAATTGTTAGGGTCTGCTCCAGCCAAATGAGCTTTCTTTAGGAGAGGGAGAACAGACAACCAATTTCCAATTAGTCGGAAAGATTCCGGAAAGAAACATTTGATAAAAAATGTGAGACAAGAACCTCTGGCACAATCTGGAAGATTTTTGGTGGACAGGGATCAAGGGTTGACCCGGATCTGGTGGACCTCATGATGCTGATGACCTCCTCCGTTGCTCCCAGCCTTCCTTGACCAGACTCAAAGGTCCTCGTACCGGGTGACCGTACAGCAGTTCGAAGGGACTGAACCCTAGGGACTTTTGTGGCACCTCACGGAACGCAAACAGAAGGCATGGCAAGAGGACGTCCCATTTACGGCTCATCGGTTCCTCGAGACCCATTATCATGCCTTTAAGGGTCCAGATGAATCTCTCAACCAGCCCGTTAGCTTGGGAGTGGTAAGGAGTGGTGAACTTGTGCGTCACACCAAACTCCGGCCACAGGGACTTCATATAATTTGATATGAAGTTTGTACCTCAGTCTGACACCACCTCTAGGGGAGAATATCCCCATCAGTGCACGTCCCACCACAGGGCCGTCACTGTCCGGAGAGGGATTGCATCCGGGTACCAGATAGCATGGTCCACAAAGACCAGGATAAACCTGTTGCCCATGGCTGTCTTGGGGTCTAGTGGCCCCACAATGTCAATGCCCACCCATTCAAAGGGGGTACTGACTACCGGGAAAGGTTGGAGAGGAGCCTTTTGCTTCCTTCCACTTTTCCCACTTGCCTGGCAAGTTTGACATGTTCTACAATGGGTATCTGAACTCTTCCGCATCTGGGGCCAATAAAAGTGGGTTACAAGCCGTTCAAAGGTCTTGTCCTGCCCCAGATGTCCAGCTAAAGGCACATCATGAGCCAAACCCAGTAGGAAGGCTCTGAAGCGCTGGGGTACCACCAGCACATGGGCTGACCCCGGCTCAGCAACCTTAGGCTCGCTATACAGGAGATCGTTCTCCCAGTAGATCCAATGTGATCCGGACTGATCCCCTGCTGCCTGGTTTTTGGCCTGTTGCCACAAACCCACAAGAGAAGGGCACTTTAACTGCTCCTCACAAAATTCCTCCCTGGAGGGGCCTCCTTCCTGCTGCCAATGGGTCGGCTCAGGCAGGTCCCCAAGTTCAGCCACTTGTTCCCCGGTAGGCTCCAGGGCATACCCCTCGAGGTCTGCCTTCTCCTGGGCTGTGGGAACGATGGGGGCCAGTTTCCAACGCCCCCTACCTCTTATCTTTAAGGGAGGGGTCTGGGCCATACTTTCAGGCTCCAGAACCTCTCGAATACCCTTACTGGCTGCCATCGACCGAGTGGTCACACACGCCCACTCCGGCAGACCCAACATCTCCAAATGAGACCTTCTCTCCACCTTCACCCAAGGGGAGTTCTCCAAATCGTTGCCCAACAGACAGTCAACAGGCATGGATGACCTCATAGCTACTTGAAGAGTACCAGAGACCCCCCCCCACTCAAAGGGAAGTTGCGCCACTTCACACTGGCTCTGCGAGTTGTCTGCGGCAACTACAGGGAAGAATGTGTGGGGGATAACCTGCTCTTTGGACACCAGCCGGCAATTGACAGCGGTCACATTAGCTCCGGTGTCTCTTAAAACTTCCACCCTATGGCCATTGATGGTCACCCACTGTCCATATTTCTTAGTGTAATCAGGCAGCTGGGTCCTCGGGACTATCTCAAAGTCTCCTAACGAGACAAGGTACATTTCTGCGGGATCACACCCACCTTGGACACCCATCTCCTCCCCTCCCAGGGCTACACTCGCCATCTGACGGGGTGGTGCACATGGTGGTGCTTTCGAATCCTTCAGGGCACACGGAGGATCATACCAATGGTGGCCCACTTGTCCACACGTAAAACACTTAGAGGGGTCCCTGTGAACAGGTTTACCTGTCGGGGCCTCTTGCTTCTTCTCAGGGGGAGTCTGGGAACCCTTCCCTTGGTTCCCTTGGGAATTACTTTAGGGCCTTTTCTGGAACTCCCGCTGTTTACCCTTGTCCCCCCCCCCCACTCTTCTGCTGGGGACCCTGCCGTCCTTTGGCGAAGTCTCCCACATGACCCTTGTGGACCCGGGTGCTGACCCAGCGGTCTGCCTCCTCAGCAAGCTTTCTAGTGTTAGTTAACTTGCTATCAATAAGGTTCTGGCATAGCTCTGGAAAACAGTTAGCAGACAAGTGCTCCCAAGCAAACAAATCATATGGCGCTTCAAATGTATCCACTTTGCTACCCTTCACCCAAACATCCATCGCTCTGCAAAAGAAAGACTGATACTCCACCCAGGTAATTGCCTCCAGCTTCTTACAATTACGAAACCTCTGTCTATAGAGTTCTGGGGTCAAACCATACTTTGTCATCAGGGCTTCCATCATATGGGCATACGACATCCTATTCTCAGTGGGCAGGTCTAACAAGGTATCCCTCCCATCACTCACAAAGCGGCCCCACAACCCCACTCCCCAATCCTTCTCAGGGACCCAGTGGTCCAACATTGCTATCTCGTAGGCTGCAAACCACTGCCCAATATCTTTCTGTTTATGAAACTTCTTGATGACATCCTTCGGGATGTGGACTCTGCCATCTACAGGCACAGATGGTGCGCTGCCACCAGAGGGATTAATTTCTAATCCTTTTGTCTTGAACTCTAGTTCCCTCAGCATTCGCACATGCTCCAACCTCATTCTCTCTCTCTCCAAGGACACCCTACTATTCTCTAGGTCCCTCTGACCCTCTATCTTGAGCTTGGCCATCTCCAACTTGTGCATCCGATCTCTCTCTCTGTCTTCTAACTCTGTGGGAGACAAGCCTTTGGAAGAGACGCTACTGCCAGGCGTTGACAGTACCCCAGCCATGGCTGGAATCAACGGATTATCCAGCTGCCCTTCTCTATCCCCGGCTGGCTCCACCACCAGCTCTGGGGCATTTCGTGCTTCGACCCAGGCCCTCAGCGCCTTTTGGTACTCATCTTTCTTGGAAATACCAGGGATCGCAACTTTCAATTTTAGGCAGATGTACTTCAGCTGTTTCATGTTGTAGCTTTCCAACCTCTCTTCTTCGAACTATAGATCCATGCTCATGGCAGTACGAATAGGCAGCTCTCAGTAGCAAAAATGGCGGTCCAATGGAAAAATCTATTCAAAAGTACGTAGTCGCATTTCGTCTTCACTCACTAGTAGTGTACACCAATCACTGTATATGCATCACAAATGCAAGTCCAAATCCTCACCGCTGACCACCAATGCTAGAACTGGGGGTCTCTAGTTGGCAATGGTATACACCTTTGTCCAAATAGAGACCCTTGCTTCTAGTCAGGGCAAGGGTATTACACTCCTGGATCACCCCCTTGGTAGCTTGGCACGAGCAGACAGGCTTATTTCAGAGGCAGTATGTAAAGCATTCGTGAACACAACCAGTAACACAGTGAAAACATTACAGATGGACACCACACAAGTTGTAGTATTAAAAATAAGTATTCTTTATATAGACTTATCACAAGACCATAAACGACAAAAATCCATGATACTGTATTTACAAACAATACTTCAAGATGGTAGAAGCAAATCAAAGATAGGACATGCACCTAAGCTCATTCTCTAGCAACAGATAACTCCAACGGAGTTATCACGACGTTGAGGACAAAGTATGCCCAAAGTACAGGGCCGGCTGCGAGGTGCGCAGAGTGAGGCCCGAAGTCAAAACAGACCCCCACAGAACAGTACCTTCGGAAAACGTGAACAAAGACAACTCTTGGCGTTGAGGAGGTGCGGTGTCGTAGGCGCGTTGCGGCGTCGGTTCCTTGCTTTGGGGGATGGTGATGCGTCGGTGCCTTGGATGCTTTCGCAGGTAGGGGAGACGTCGGTATCCTGACCGGAGAGGAGGTGACGTCATGATGTCGCCGAAACCACAGTTCTGTACGATGTCACGATGTCGATGTAGCACAGCAGCAGGCGTCGGTCTACGGTTACAAGTCGGAGCAGCGCTCATGACTCCGATGCAGATGACAGCGCCGTTCGCTTTGGCATCGATGTTGTAGAGTCCTTCTGTAGCGACTGAAACAGCAAGTTCCAGAAGTGGGCAAACAGAAAAGGGTGAAGTCTTTTGTAGCCCTGAGACTTCGCACAGGAGGCAAGCTCAATTCAAGCCCTTGGTGTAATATTCTGCAAACTTCTATCAAAGTTCCTTTCCCCTTTACTTGGTAATCAAGACACCGCTGCAGGCCAACCCAGCAACAGCACACTGGCAGCGGGGCAGTACAACACTCCTGCAGCTTCCATGATTTTTCTCCTCGGCAAAGGTTTGTCTTGTGTTACCAGAAGTGATCCAAAGTTCTGGAATCTGGGCCCCAGTATTTATACCCATCAATCCTTTGTCCTCTGAAGGCAGAGGGTCCTGTACCTGGTCCAAACCGGTTTTGGGTGCATTCTGCCAGTGCACACCTTCTTCCTTTGTCGGGATGGGCCAGGGTCTTCAGACTCACCACAGGAAATGGAAACATCGTTGTGGGAGATGGCCCAGCTCTATTCAGACCCAGGTGCTACTCCTCCCACCACTCTCAAGTCGATCAGCCTAGTGCTGACGCGTCCTGTCTCCTGGAGTCCCCCCAGCCCTGTCAGTCACAAACCCAGTCACACACACAAGCTAGAAGAAGCAGGCTGGATGGTTAGGCAAGAAAATACCTACTTTCTAAAAGTGGTATTTTCAAATACAGAATGTTATAACCAACTTCACTAAAAGATGCGTTTTATCATTCTGAGTTCAGGCATACTAAACTCGACTCTCTACCTGGTCCCCCGATTCAGTTAGGAATATAAGATGCTATAATTAAACCGCCCGCTCTGGCCTATGGGGTCAGGTAACCTTGCAAAAGTGAAAAACGAAATA
The DNA here is from genome assembly GCF_964204655.1 of Triturus cristatus. NCBI lineage: Eukaryota > Metazoa > Chordata > Amphibia > Caudata > Salamandridae > Triturus > Triturus cristatus. Next base: position 732,799,391 of record NC_140590.1, read on the forward strand.
GGCGGTAATTCACTATCAGGTCATGCCGCACACATCTGGCATGACCCACCTTTTACATACAACGCACACTGCCCGTGAGCCTACTGTAGGGGTGACTGATATGCAGAAAAGTGAAGGTTCGGGGACTGGCGAGTGGGTGCACTTGCCACATCTACACGGCAGTACCAGCCTGCACGCAGGCGCTGCGATGGCAGGCCTGAGACACACTTTCCGCACTGCTCTGGTGGGTGGCACAACCAGTGCTGCAAGCCCACCAGCAGCCTTTGATTACATGCCCTGGGCACACGCGGTGCTCTGTACTAGGGTCTGATATAAAATCAAATAAGCCAATCTACATGTTAGCCACCCCTAAGGTAGGCCCGAGGGCAGGGTGCATTGTATGTAAAAGGTAGGACATGCCCTGATGTGAGTGGCATGTCCTTATAGTAAATTACAGCCATTTTCGTTCTTCACTATCACAAGGCTACCTGCTCCCATAGGCCAGAATAGAATGGGCGGTTTGATTATAACATCTTATAATCCTAACCGACCCAGGGAACAAGGTAGAGATTCGAGTTTAGTATGCCTGAACTCAGAATGATAAAATACATCTTTCAGTGAAGTTGGTTTTAACATTCTGTGTTTGAAAATACCACTTTTAGAAAGTAGGTATTTTCTTGCCTAACCATCCAGCCTGCATCTGCGAGGTTGCGTATTGACTGTCTGGTTTGTGAGTGAAAAGTCTGGGGGGGGACTCCAGGAGACAGGATGAGTCAGTGCTAGGCTGAATAGACCACTCAAGAACTCCATGTACCAGCTTCCCCAGGGGCGACCCGGAGGAGGGGCTAGCGGAGTGCGGTCCATTGCGATTGGTCTACAAATATGGCTCCCCGAGCTTTGAGCTGACGAGCTCCTGGACGACGCACCTGCGTGCCTGTGCGGGCAACGAAGCCTTTGACGGTTGTTTGGCGGCCCTCTTCTCCACCCCTAACTATTTTCTCTACTGAGGAGGGAAGTTATCCCGAAACCCGAGCCATGTCTCGGGCGATATTCCAAAACCCGGGACATGTATCGGGTCTAGAGATTATCAGTTCAACAAGTACTTACTTGCACCCACTGGGGTGAACCACTCAAGAACTCCATGTCAGAGATCATCAGTTCAACAAGTACTTACTTGCACCCATTGGGGTGAACCACTCAAGAACTCCATGTACCAGCTTCCCCAGGGGCGACCCGGAGGAGGGGCTAGCGGAGTGCGGTCCATTGCGATTGGTCTACAAATATGGCTCCCTCGAGCTTTGAGCTGACGAGCTCCTGGACGACGCACCTGCGTGCCTGTGCGGGCAACAAAGCCTTTGACGGTTGTTTGGCGGCCCTCTTCTCCACCCCTAACTATTTTCTCTACTGAGGAGGGAAGTTATCCCGAAACCCGAGCCCTGTCTCGGGCGATATTCCAAACCCGGGACATGTATCGGGTCTAGAGATTATCAGTTCAACAAGTACTTACTTGCATCCACTGGGGTGAACCACTCAAGAACTCCATGTCAGAGATCATCAGTTCAACAAGTACTTACTTGCATCCATTGGGGTGAACCACTCAAGAACTCCATGTACCAGCTTCCCCAGGGGCGACCCGGAGGAGGGGCTAGCGGAGTGCGGTCCATTGTGATTGGTTTACAAATATGGCTCCCTCGAGCTTTGAGCTGACGAGCTCCTGGACGACGCACCTGCGTGCCTGTGCGGGCAACGAGGCCTTTGACGGTTGTTTGGCGGCCCTCTTCTCCACCCCTAACTATTTTCTCTACTGAGGAGGGAAGTTATCCCGAAACCCGAGCCATGTCTCGGGCGATATTCCGAAACACGGGACATGTATCGGGTCTAGAGATTATCAGTTCAACAAGTACTTACTTGCACCCACTGGGGTGAACCACTCAAGAACTCCATGTCAGAGATCATCAGTTCAACAAGTACTTACTTGCACCCATTGAGGTGAACCACTCAAGAACTCCATGTACCAGCTTCCCCAGGGGCGACCCGGAGGAGGGGCTAGCGGAGTGCGGTCCATTGCGATTGGTCTACAAATATGGCTCCCTCGAGCTTTGAGCTGACGAGATCCTGGACGACGCACCTGCGTGCCTGTGCGGGCAACGAGGCCTTTGACGGTTGTTTGGCGGCCCTCTTCTCCACCCCTAACTATTTTTTCTACTGAGGAGGGAAGTTATCCCGAAACCCGAGCCATGTCTCGGGCGATATTCCAAAACCCGGGACATGTATCGGGTCTAGAGATTATCAGTTCAACAAGTACTTACTTGCACCCAATGGGGTGAACCACTCAAGAACTCCATGTCAGAGATCATCAGTTCAACAAGTACTTACTTGCACCCATTGGGGTGAACCACTCAAGAACTCCATGTACCAGCTTCCCCAGGGGCGACCCGGAGGAGGGGCTAGCGGAGTGCGGTCCATTGCGATTGGTCTACAAATATGGCTCCCTCGAGCTTTGAGCTGACGAGTTCCTGGACGACGCACCTGCGTGCCTGTGCGGGCAACGAAGCCTTTGACGGTTGTTTGGCGGCCCTCTTCTCCACCCCTAACTATTTTCTCTACTGAGGAGGGAAGTTATCCCGAAACCCGAGCCATGTCTCGGGCGATATTCCAAAACCCGGGACATGTATCGGGTCTAGAGATTATCAGTTCAACAAGTACTTACTTGCACCCACTGGGGTGAACCACTCAAGAACTCCATGTCAGAGATCATCAGTTCAACAAGTACTTACTTGCACCCATTGGGGTGAACCACTCAAGAACTCCATGTATCAGCTTCCCCAGGGGCGACCCGGAGGAGGAGCTAGCGGAGTGCGGTCCATTGCGATTGGTCTACAAATATGGCTCCCTCGAGCTTTGAGCTGACGAGCTCCTGGACGACGCACCTGCGTGCCTGTGCGGGCAACGAGGCCTTTGACGGTTGTTTGGCAGCCCTCTTCTCCACCCCTAACTATTTTCTCTACTGAGGAGGGAAGTTATTCCGAACCCCGAGCCATGTCTCGGGCGATATTCCAAAACCCAGGACATGTATCGGGTCTAGAGATTATCAGTTCAACAAGTACTTACTTGCACCCACTGGGGTGAACCACTCATGAACTCCATGTCAGAGATCATCAGTTCAACAAGTACCTACTTGCACCCATTGGGGTGAACCACTCAAGAACTCCATGTACCAGCTTCCCCAGGGGCGACCCGGAGGAGGGGCTAGCGGAGTGCGGTCCATTGCGATTGGTCTACAAATATGGCTCCCTCGAGCTTTGAGCTGACGAGCTCCTGGACGACGCACCTGCGTGCCTGTGCGGGCAACGAGGCCTTTGACGGTTGTTTGGCGGCCCTCTTCTCCACCCCTAACTATTTTCTCTACTGAGGAGGGAAGTTATCCCGAAACCCGAGCCATGTCTCGGGCGATATTCCAAAACCCGGGACATGTATCGGGTCTAGAGATTATCAGTTCAACCCCATTGGGGTGAACCACTCAAGAACTCCATGTACCAGCTTCCCCAGGGGCGACCCGGAGGAGGGGCTAGCGGAGTGCGGTCCATTGCGATTGGTCTATCTGCATAGGGAGTGGTGGGAGGAGTAGCACCTGGGCCTGAAAAGAGCTGTGCCTGCCTTCCACAATGCCGGCACCCCCTCCTGGCCCCCACCGACAAAGGAAGAAGTTGTACACCGGCAGGATGCACCCCGAACAGGTTTGGACTAGGTACAGGACCCTCTGCCTTCAGAGGACAAAGGATTTGCAAGTATAAATATTGGGGCCCAGACCCCAAGACTTTAGATCTGATCACTCTGGGAATCGGGATGAACCTTTGCTGAGGAGAAGAACCAAGAAACTGAAGGAGGAGACTACCCCTGTGCTGCGTGTTTGGGGGTTGGCCTGTAGTGGTTTCTTCATTACCAACAAAAGGAGATAAGGCCTGCGTGTGCTTTCATAATCTTGAAGAAGGTCTCTAAGGGCTTGAACATTGAGCTTGCCTCCTGCCGAAGTCTCAGGGATACAAGACTTCACCACCAGCTTCCCCCCTGAATTCCCTTGCTGGGAATTGAAGTGCCTACTGTTGTGTTGGGCCTTCTGAGAGACTGGGTGTCGCTGGGAACGGGAAGCGCGACTCAACGAAGAAGAAAAGTGTCACCGTCGCCGCAGTTGCCACCGTATCACCCAGTAGGCGTGCCACCATTGCCGCTGTCGCCATCACATCACCAAAGTGCGATGCATCACTCGAGAAGCGTGTCACCGCCACCAAGGTTGCCGGCGTATCCCCGGAGAAGCCTTTCGCAGGGCCTGTTGCGGCTCAGAAGTACTGAGTTCTCTGTACAGCCGCCAGGCGGGCACACACCACATCAACGTTGTCGCACCGTAACAAAGACGCCACTGTATTGCATCGCACCGGATCATCGCATCGTAACCAGAGCGCAGTAAGAATCCAACACCTCACCTCTCCACGCAGTGAAGAACCGACGCATCACCTCCTCTCCGGTCAGGAACCGATGCATCACCTCCCCTGCAGTAAGGAACCGACGCCTCACCTCCCCCGGAGCAAGGAACTGGTGCCTCACCGTTCTTGAGTGTAAGGAACCGATGCCTCCCCTTCCCTGCATCCCATTTGTTTGCTTTGCGTTTCACATCCAAAGGTACATTGAGGCAGAAGTGTTGCATTTACAACCTAAAGAGAACTGAACTATTCTACTATTCTAGAGCTTTATTTTTTACTGTACTGTGGATTTTTGTCGTTTGGGTCTTGTGTTAAGTCTAATACAACCTGTTTGGTGTCCATCTGTAGTGTTGTGACTGTATTACTGTATGTGTTCACAAATGCTTTACACACTGCCTCCGAGATAAGCCTGCCTGCTCATGCCAAGCTACCAAGGGGGTGAGCACTGGTTATTTTAGGAGTGCACCCCCTTTCCCTGACTAGATGCAAGGGTCCCTATTTGGTCAAAGGTACCTACCTCGGCCAACTAGAGACCCACAAATCTAACACAGGGTATGTGACATTTCGTGTTTTCACATTCATCTGCACTATTTCACGCAGCCTGCAATGGCAGTCTGAATGAGTGTGGTGGTGGGTCCCTTAGGGTAGCACAATACATGCTGCAGCCCTTAGGGACCTCGTTAGTACCCTTGCCCTAGGTACCAGGGATACCACTTACTAGGGATTAACAGAGGTGCAAAAGGGCTTGCCAGTTAGGGAACTATTGAACAGTTACCTTGTTTTAAGGAAAGAACACTTGCACTAGGGACCTGGTTAGCAGAAATCCTGTGTACTTCAGTCAAAATTGCATGAAACACCAGGCTAAGAGTGGGGATGACCATGTCAAAAGGGGCTCTTTCCTACACCTCTGTTGTTCCATGTTTAGCATTCCACTTTCAATTTCTGTCCCCTGTAGTACTTGCTTCTTCAAAGACTTCCAATAGACTCTTCTCACTGGACACTTCATGTCATATGGTACAAACCTTCATCTCCGTGCTGACGCTTAGGGCATTGGATTGGATGCCAACAGTTGGGAACATTGTACTAAACATTTTAGGAGTTAGGTATGGCCTATGTACAATGTTAAGTTGCAAGAGTCTAAATCGAGTATTCCTAGATACTCCAGGTGTATATTGTAGCAGTTGGCACCATTCCTCTCCATTAAGGTCCCTACACAAGTCCTTTCACCTTTACCTCACAATATACTTCCACCCAGCATTATGTAAGTTTCAATAGGAGACTGTAAAGTAGTGTCACTGTTTTACTAGCTACCACAATTATGAATGTGACAAGTAGTATAGTAGTATAGATCCATGACTGCGGGGCCTCTGCCACGACTGCACAGGCTCTTTGTGAATCAGGCCCTCTGTGTAGTTGTGCGCAGCCACATAATATAGTTTAAAGTCTGGAACATTAAAGCCACCCTCCTCAAGCTGATGTTTTGGCAGGTTCACCCTGTTGCTGTCTGTGCTCCAAATCAGGGAAATCAAGTTAGAATCAGTTGCCTGAAGAATGCATCCTGCAGAAACACAGGCAAGTTAATAAATTAGTACAAGAAATGCAGCAGCGTAATCATCTTGGCCAACAATATCCTGCTCAATTCCCATTGAAGACCCTGATAGCAAAACTGCCAGTCAGGTCGAACGGGATTGGGTTTATCGGGGAAAACGCAAGACTTCGTCCAATTAGCCCTTAATCCTGACACCTCTCTAAAGGTCTGTAATACTGATCCAGCGGTTCAACAACAACAAATAGTCCACTACCATATACTCACCTGGGCCCATAAACTCACAGTGTGTAAAACTGCTTGCGTCAAGTTTGTAATTTTTCACAATGTATTAGGATTAGTTTTTCAAATACCTCTGTTCATCTCTAACTAACCCCTCACTGATCAAAAAGTTCTTTCGTCTGGTTGATGGACCATTAGTTGAACTAGTTGATGGCAAAAATAGCAATAAACTAACTAACTATACTTTAAAACATAATAAAATAACCACAGACTCTGTTGTAATTTAAATCTTTATCTAAATTTCAAGTGCATGTGAACCATCTCAAATACACAGTGCAGTCGCCATCATTCATGGGGAGAAAATTCAATTAATAATTACCATACATTTGACTCGGACTCATACAATAATCAATGCTCATATAGGGAGAGGATAGAGAGAAAAGGACATTTAGCAAATAACGAGAAATGATAGTTACCAAGTATGGTGTGGAAGACCAACGCCCTGGCCAAAGGGCTGGTAAGGATCCCCTGGGATAGGTTAGGAGATAAAGACTTCAGAACAGGGATCAGGACAGGATAGTTGACCTCCCTAGAATACCGATGGTTGTGATGCACCCCTCTCTGACACTCTCTTCCTCCTCGAGATTGTTCTGCGATCTTCAGCAATCAGCTTCCTTCTCCCAGCTCTGCGCTTCTTCAGCTGTCCAACAGCATCTGCGTCTCATTCAGCAAACCCCACAGCTCTCCTTCCAGCACCACTCCCGCAACAGCTGCTGCCCTCTAACTAAAACTATCTTAATTATAACTTTTGCTTCTTCATGTCCCACCCATTAAAGTTTCAATATCAGGAAAGTACAAAATTTGATTGGTCAGGCAAGGGGGGTTCTTCATCACACCATGCTTACATTTCCCAAAAATCAGTTCAGTCATTGTTCGCAAACCCATCCCCTTACTTTTTATTCATACATTTTATTCTCATATACTAACTGTATCAATAGCGCAACATTTATGTAAGTGTCTTTTCATTGTTGAACTCTTCAGCATCCTGTTCCCATGATGTTGCACTTGTTCTTGGCTCTGTCTCAATGCTTGCTCATTGTTCATGGCTCCCTTTCAGTGGACATGTGCAGACTTCACATCACTCAGCTCAATTCAGTTATGCGAGAGAGGCCCAAATACACACTAATGATAAAAGTCAGAAGACAAATATTAGTTTCTGAAATGAAGTGGTTCCACAGTATTTCACCCACTTCTACTCTATCCCATTTTATTTATTAATACTTTTGCCCGCATTAGCATTAGTAAAATAGCTTGTTTTCATTTCATCGAAGCAGGTGCCATGCATGTGAGCCTTCAAGACTTCATTTTTAAAGCTTCTGGTCACGCGCAAGAATTTCCATTCAAGCAATAGCTCGTCATCCTACGTAGATGTAGTTGACGCATGCGCAAGAATGATTTCCCGTTTAAAGCGGTAGTAGTCCTTCCTCAATGTTATCCGCATTAGTAAATACAAACGCAAGCTTTACTGACCCACGTGTTTATGTAGTGCGTATTAGTTAATCACGAAACGTTTATTAGTAACCTGTTGATTAATTAAACAAGTGGATTTCTTCCGAGCAACTCTCTTTTCAACGAGTCCTTGCTCCATCACTACTGCCAACATTGGTGGCAAATCTGATGTAACACGCTTAACATAATGCAGTATATTGTCTGAGTATAGTGACATAATATGTGTGGTGTCCTATATTACATCTTGTTTCATTAGCTATGCCCACCATCGCCATAGAAAAAATAAAGACTGCGAAAGCATACATGGTGAATCCACTTCTTTATCAGGTATGAATGTCACTCCGTTCACCCTCTCTTAAAGCATATAAGTGGTTGAGCAAATATGAGAGCAACCCATTGCATGATAATAGGCCTGTCATCTAACATTCTCCTGACTGCGAAAATAGATTGAATCCTATTGTGCCAAAGTCTTTTTCCAGATCCGTTATGACCACTACCGGTCTTGATATGGTACAGGTGGTCATGTCCAGGTTTTGACAGATTTATCACTTTTCTTGATGAGTCTGGTAGGAACAGTGTATACCTCTACTATCCTCAGGGCTAGCTACTTCATGTAGATCATGTAAATATCTGCTGATAGTCTATTGGCTACAGGAATTTTGCCCCCTGGCCAACTCAATTAGCACTTTTCTTAACCCTTGGACACTTAATACAGCCTATAGAGCTCCCATTAAGGTTGGAGTAAGGACCCCATTCCAGATGTCCTACAAAGTTTTCTAGAGCCAAGCCAGAAACCTAGGTACTTTTCTCACACCAACTCCAGAAATAACCAAAGGAAACTTGATAAATACCCTTTTGGGTTTATATCACTTGCCCCTCTGTAGACTGTATTCTAGTGCTTTGTCTCCCTCTGGCTTTCAATTTGGTCAATCATGCATGTAGCCTCCTGGATTTATCCCCCTTACTACGCTGTTTAGTCTTGTATTTTTTACCTCTGCAATCCTTCCAATATGGTGGCATATTTCTCCCTGAGTACAAGTAGCCCTGCTTGTACGCCTGAGTCTCATTAAGGAGCCTGTTACCATTCCCGGGGGCACTGGTCTAGTGCTGTCATTTGCCTCTCAAATTCTTTCCTGTCTCTCTATGTCGTCCTGATGATGTTCCCTTGATCCCCATCTTGAAATACTACCATTCTACCAATCCGTCAGAGGATGTCCCGATGTTCTCTGCGAAATAGGGCCAAATCTCTTCACTCATAGGGTCCCTAAACATAGAGTCCTCTTCTGCAGCAGATTGAGGTCTCTCAGTAGAGACTGCTGATCTGGGTCTGCCTCTCCCAATTACCAAAAAGAAATTAGATATGAGATACACTCTTTGTATTCATTCCCTTCACTTTTGAAGTTGTGAACACATTAGGAACTTATACTCTTGTAAGGCGGGAACCATCACTATATTCAGAACAGGTGACAATATGGAAACAGCCTCCTACCACTAATGCACACATGAATGACCTTTAATTACCAACAACATTGTGTTGCAACATAAGATGGAGTGAAAATATTCAATTTCTTGTATTCTGAACATTAGACCAGACAGCTTTAGGGTGGTCTTCCCCCAAATTTGATTGCTGTAGGAAGCTGCCTCTGTATATACCATACCAAAGTACGATATAGTGTGCAAAGAGCCTAGGGAGTCCCTAGAGGTTTAGAAGAGGCTAAATTAGTTAAGTAATTTGTGGCAGTGGGAGCAAGCAGTTAGGCCTCTCCAGAGGGTGTGTTAAGCATTTATTGTATTGACTCAATCAAGACTAAAGGCACACACTCAGAGACAGAATCCAGACCAATTGGGTAAGTATAAAAAAGGTATACTTGTATTTTATTTCAAGAACCAAGAAGGTCTTGGTACAAGTAGGTAAAATATACTTTTAATTGAATACCTTTACACAGAAATGCAATTGAAGATGGATTTGCAGTTGTTACAGGTAAAATGTAGTTAGTTACACAGTAATTACTTTTAGAATACTTTGTAGTTACTGTTGGATTACTTTGAGTACTGCAGGTTGTATGCCTAGGTACCACGCCGTAGGATCTCACAATACACGGTAAGTAAGACTTTTTATACTTTGCAGTTTAGTTCTCTTTCCTCCATATGAACATCAGTTCAACACAACACATTTTGGGCTCAAAAATCTCTTAACATCGGTTTCTAAGGGTGAAAAAGTGCTGGCCGTTTCGCAGGTAAGTACACGACTTACGAGTGGGAGTTTTTGGGGGTTAGGACCAAAGTTCCCCAAGATCTAAATGGGCACTCGAGTTTCACTACCAGCGGCTCTGGGGCAGTTGGGTGCAGAGTGCAGGGGCTCAATGTTAGCTGATGGGGCTAATGGGGTCTTCGGTTAGGGACTGCTGACGAGCAGGTCACTCGGGTGTGGGAGCAAAGCTACTGGGGTTAAGGTCAGCACTGCAGGGGCCAACAACCAGCACAGGAGCTACACCACCAGCGGCATTGGTGCGGCCGGCTGCAGGGTGCCAAAAAGACAACGTCCTGTGCTTTTCAATGGAGACCTTCGGTTCGGTGAAGTTGATGCAGGCTCGGGCCCGGACACATCCTGAAGGTGACCTCTGACTGGAGAGGTAAGTTGGAAACATGGGGGATGCTGGTACACTGTCAGTTGGGCCACCCAAGGCCGTGGGGAGTTGGGTGAGGCATGTCTTCTGGAGTCGGGTTTTCTTACCAGCTCCGGTCGCGGTCGGGGAGACCCTTCAGGTGAGGCGGCAGGCGTCATCTTGAAGCTCCCAGGTAAGGATGGCTGGAGAGACCTCCTAGTGGTGTTGGGCCACTCAAGCTTGGGCTGTGGGCATCAAGTGCAGAATCGGGGAGTCGCCAGAATTCAGATTATGGTCTTGGAGTCTTTGATGAGCAAATCCGGTGATCACGTGAGACAGAGTCTGTAAGGTGAGTGCATGGCAGGTCCTTCAGGTTCTGGAGGGCTACTGGAAAAAAGGGTTCTTTGCTGGAGGTGGGTCGGAGTCTGGACAGGCCAGTAGGGCTGTGGTCAAAGCAGTAGGTGTCCTCTTCTTCCTGGATCAGCAGGGCCCTTCAGTCCTTCTTCTTTCTTCGTCGAATCTGAGGAGGCAAGGTTCAGGGTTGGTACAGGTCCGGACCAATGGGTCCCTTCCTTGGGGTGATCACACCTGCTATTTTGCCAATCTCTAGTGGGAGAAGGCATGAGCCTCTCCTGAACTGGCTGAGTCCCCTCTTCTTCAAGATGAAGAGGACTTGAATGTGTACTTCACCTCACTTCCCCAACCTGAGGGGTGAGGTTGGCAAAGGTGGGCACTACTCTCTTCCGAGCTTGGTTTTCCTGTCCATTCTCCCGCCCAAAGTGGGTGTAGAACCGGTGAGAGCCAGTTGCTTGGCCAGCAAAAGGCAGGGTTAGCTTCCAAAGGCGGCATGCCTTTACAGCTTCCTCTTCGTGGACCCAGCCCATCCTGGGGGAGGAGATATGACACTTCTGCCCAGGATGGGCTTTGTCTCTGGACCCAGAGACTGAAGGCTCTCTACCCAGGGGTCCATAAACCTGTCTGGTGGTGGCAAGTGGTGGGCAGCCATTCAGGAACCACACCAGGGTTGGTCATTTTTCAGGGAGCATCTCCAAGATGACCTCTGCATGCATTTTACATTAAATCCCACACTGGCATCAGTGTGGGTTTAATGTGTTGAGAAGTTTGCTACCAAACTTCCCAGGTTTTAGTGAAACCTTTATGGAGCTGTGGAGTTTGTAATGACCAACTCCCAGACCATATACTCTTTATGGCTTTACTACACTTACAATGTCTAAGAATGGACTTAGACACTGTAGAGGTATGGGGCTCATGCCACTGTACCCTCACCTGAGGGCTAGTGCACCCTGCTAGAGGGGTGACTTACCTAGGTGTGGAAAAGTGTATTATTTTACGTTAGCATAAGCGGCCACCATGTTGGCCGTCACATTCATTTAGTTTCTCTTGTAAGTCTTTCGTTCTCTGCTGTTCGCCTTTTCACCCTGCCCGTGTCCTTAACTTTAGTTGACCTCTTCGACATGGCTAATCTATGTACGTGCTGAGGGTTTGCAGCTGCCGGTGCACCTGGTCTTAGATGTTATTGATTGATTGTTTATTGCCACCATAAACATTCCTGCTCCGCCTCCTTATTTCCTGACCAACTGGTCATCCATCTGCCCTTGTTTGACAATAGCTATTTCCGTGCTTAAAATTGTTCTTTCCAGTTTTGTCCATATGATTGTATTGTAACAAACGTATATAAGGACGATGGTTCGTGAATTCAATGTACCTCCTCCTACAATACATGAGAGTGTTGTCTGGACGTGGTCCCGCTCATGAGTGTTTAATAAACTTGTTGTTTTGTTTCAACTTCAGTGCCGATCTCTCTTTTGTTGGTCTTCAGACTAAGGGTGGGCGTAGTGGGCGTAGTGGGGCTACGTGAAGCAGCACGTAGTGTGCCCAAATCTACGCACACTACGCGCTTCGCGTAGCCCCACTACGTGCCACCCACCTCCCACCCGCCATTCTTTTAAATAATATAAGCAATGAAAAATAAAGTAAAGTAAGTCGACTTACCCGTAAGCGCGGCGTCTCCGGGGCTCCCTCTTTCAGTTTCTAATTTCTTCTGCCAAATGCGCATGCGCGGACGCCCGCGCATGCGCATTTCTCGCGAGAAATGCGCATGCGCGGGTGTCCGCGCATGCGCATTTGCCAGAAGAAATTAGAAACTGAAAGAGGGAGCCCCGGAGACGCCGCGCTTACGGGTAAGTCGACTTACTTTACTTTATTTTTCATTGCTCATATTATTTAAAAGAAGGGCGGGCGGGAGGTGGGTGGCGGGTGGCAAGCAGCTACGCTTCGCCCTCGGCGTGTGCGTAGCGCTGCCCTGCTTCGCCTACTTCGGAAAGTGCGAAGCAGGCAGCGCTACGTACACTACGTGGGCGAAGCGTAGTGCTACGCCCGACCCATGGACGAGAGGGTGACCCTGCACCAGGGTGCTTACTTTTGGGTACATTTCTACAGTTGGTGCCCAGCACGTAGGGCCCCATCGGAGACGCGGCCGTCTCAAGGAGTGGTCTTGAAGATCAAAATGACACCGAGGAAGCGCACTGCATGAGAAGACCTTTGTCTTTGCAGAGCGACGTGACTTTTCCGGTTTTCCCCATTTGACCCTCCAGGTTGTGGCCGGTCTCGACTGGGGCTTTCTTAGGCGAATTTTGCCGTGACCATTAGGTCGACCAGAGATCGGCAGGTGGGAGTTTAAGACTTCTGTTTGGTAAGGTCGCTGAAGCTGCACTCTTGATCTGCTTAGTTTGGTTTTTGGTTTGGTCTTGGTATTCATTCTTTGCAAAGACTGAAGGCAGGTAATGTGGGGATTTTTCTCCTTCTGAAATATTTGTTTGGAGTAGTAATATTTTACATATACTTGTGAAAACATGCCTGTTTTTAGCACACTCCGTAAGCGGTGTTTCTCTTGTGGTGCCAAAAATGCTTTCGAACAAAGTCAGCCGGCTCCTCCAGAAGGGACGCCGAATAGAGAGATGTATATCAAATATGGTATCTGTCCCATAATGTATGGTTAATTGTGGAACAAATACACAAAGAAAGAATCCGATCGACAGTGGACAGTGTTTGTTTAAACGAAAGAGTAGACAGGATATGTTTGATTGTTTGCGTATGTGGGATAATGAAGTACGAGAGAGAGCAAAGAGAGCAGAAGATATAACAAAGAAAGAACGCAGCAGAAGATGATATATCAGAAATGTGTGCAATTAAGAGATAAAGAAATGAAGCAAGGAATCGAAAAGGAAGATGGAGATGTCGATTAGTGGTAAATGGCCAGTACCCTATTAGGCGCCCTGTTTATCCAATACTTAATATGCCTCAGGATGACTGGATCCTACTAGAGCGACCCCCACCCCGGTACAAATCCTCCGTTCCAAGTGCCCCTGAGGGTGGTGCTTCTGATGGTGAGGCCTCCACTTCAAAGACAAGGATACAGATCAGCGATCCATGCGACAAACTCGCTCTACTCTGTCCAGCACAGACAAATATAAATTAAAGAGTAGTGCTAAAGAGGAAGCTCGTCGAACTACTACAGCGACCATCCTTACAAATATGGTCCAAACTTGGGGAAATGAAGAACAGTTGTATTTTTTAGAAAAATTCTGTTGGGATGTAATAATGGTTAGTGGCATATTTCTAACGAGATGGAACCAGATGATTTGAGCACTGATTATAATCAGTTAGTAGATGGGACTTATCCTTCTTCAAACATATCTGATACCATTAGACAAGCAGTTAAATTACGAGAGGATACATCACACTTGCGAAAGAAACAAGAATTAGCTAGAAAGAATAAAGTTGTAGAAACCGTTAAGCCTCAGAGAAAGCAGATATTTTGGTGGATGCGAACAATCCCAGTAGTAGTGAAGCTAATATGAAACCAATGCATGAAGCCGCACCCCTGTATGTTCCTCTGAAGGGTGCGGGGACAGATGATGATAAGACTTCCAATGATGCGAAGGGGTATTTCATATATAATTGGGTCTACACCCCTTGGAGTAGAGCAGATGTTATGGCCCTTAAGACTGCCTTGCCCGAGACTCGGAAAAATCCCGCCGACTTCTATGAGGAGGTGGAGGGAGCCATCAGCTCTTGCACTATGACCTTTGCGGACATAGATATGTTCTTTGGACCTATTTTGCCCGCTGATATGTGGAGAACAATACATAAAATAAATGATGCTACGGCATTTGGTAACAACTGGGTAGAACTAGAAAGAATAGATGCGGAAAGGGAACCTGCTCAGAAACCCCAACAGGAGATATTAAATCTCCCTAAAGCCATTGTGATTAAATTGAAGGCTCTAATGCTCCCTAAGAAAATTGATTGGACTACGTTAGTGTCCTGTAAACAGAAAAAGGATGAGTCAGTTTCGGATTTCTTTTCAAGATTTGAGGAGACATTTCATGATTTTAGTGGCCAGTCACTGGCCGACGAAACGGGTAAACACCTGTTTGTTGACAAATCTGTTGCTAATGTTGCCAGAAATATCTAGTCTTCTTAAAGCGAGTGAAAGTTCTTGGACCATGTCTTCCCTAGTTTCCCGTTTGACAATGCCCCAATATTAGGAGCGACAGGAACAGGAAGCAAAAGGATGGGAGGATAAGAAGGTTAAAGAATTGAAGACAAAGGTTATGATGGCTCAAGTATATGGTCCACCATTTAGGGGAGGTGGAAGAGGCAGATGTGCAATGTATACACCTGGAGCACTCCCTCTTCCTCGAGCAAATTTGTCTCCAGATCAATGTGCTTATTGTAAAGAGACTGGGCATTGGCGTTCTGAGTACCCTCTTTTGCGAGGTCAGCAATACCAGTGGGGAAGGGGAAATATGAGAGGACGCCCAGGGAATTTAGGAAGCAGGGGAGGTGCAGGAGCTCGCCCTAGATTTGAGGCAGTTGAACAAGGGCCAACCTACTCTAATACCTTCGACAAACAAAACCAATACCAAATGTCTGATTATTCTGCTGATGCACTCACAGATGCCGATTACGCATAGGGATACCTAGGATGGGGTAAGGAACCGGTTGAGGTGTGTTAGATTTGGGGGTCTCTGGTTGGCACAGGTAGGTACTTGTGACAAGCAGGGACCCTCTCCTCTAGTCAGGACAAGGGGATTACCCTCTCAAAATAACCCCTGCTCACCCTCTAGGTAGCTTGGCGCGAGCAGTCAAGGCTTATTTCAGAGGCGTTTTAGGTTAAGCATTTGTGACCACATACAGTAACTTAGTGACAACACCACAAATGGACACCACACTCGTATTATATCAAAAATAGTTTAGCTTTTATGTAAGACTTAGCACGAGAACACATAACGACAAAAATAATCCACAATACTGTCAGCAATAAAGAGTTCTGGTTTAAAAATGCTTACCTTAGAGTTCTGTGCGCTTCGCACCCTTTGTCTGGCTCTCACGGGGATGAAAATGCCCAAAAGAGTCTAACCGGCGCAGCGGACGCTCCGGTCCGATGCGCATACAAATGCAGTGCGAGTCGTTCACACTACCTTAGTTTGATGTGTCCGACACGGACGAGGCGATGCAAAAGAAAGCGTTGTACGCGGCGATGTCCTCCTGTCACGGTGCGAGCTACGGCTCATAGACGTCCTCAGTGCGGGTCGTTCAGAACTCAGAGCCGCGTTGTTTGAGGGGACGGTGCCTGGTGCGGTGCGATCTCTTTACGTTGCGGCATACGAGCCGTACCTTGGGAGCTGGCACCTTTCAGTCTTTAAGCGAGGTGCGAAGCGGCCAGTACGACGCGGATGGGCGAAGCGTACTCCACCTTTCAGCGCGATTGCAGATTTGACATCAGCGGCAGGGTGCACGGTGATCAGTGCGGCTTGAAGGGGTGAAGCGAAGTGCGGTGCGTGGTCCCCCTGTCACGGTGCGAGCTACGGCTCGTTGACGGTGCTTGTGCGGGTCATTGGGCTCAGAGTCGCATTGCTTGAGGCGGACAGCTTAGCACGGGGTTTCACAGAGTTCGAGGAGATCCTAAGAGGCGCACACAGCTCCCTGCCTCGGCGCTATGGGGAAAACAGCGTTTCCAGCAGCTCTCCTCAAGGTGGGTGAAGTCCACTGGTCCTAGGACTTCGTTCAGGGGGCAAGCTCACGCACAAGCCCTTGGAGATCTTTGGCACAAGTTACAAATAAAGTCTTTGAGTCTTTCTCCTCTCCTTCAGCAGCAAGGCAACCACTGCAGGCTAATCCCCCAGGTCAGGGACAGTATTCCTCCTTCAGCTTTCCCAGTTCCTTCTTTTCAGGCAGAGGTTTCTTCTTGGCAAATCTGGATCTAATTTCTTGGGAGCAGGATCCCAATACTTATTCCCCTAAATCCTTTGTTCCTCTGGGGTAGAGAGGCCTGTGCCTAGTTTAAACCAGTTCTGGAGCACTCTGTTGACATGACTCTGGCTTTTCTTTCAGTGTGCAGGGCAGAGACATCAGACACTCCACAGGAGGTGGAGCCAGCATTGTGGTGGAAAGGCACAGTCCTATTCAGAGTCCAGGTGTACTCCTCCCACCCATCTGGATGTAAATCTCTCTATTCACCACCGGGCTGCCCCAGCCTGTCTCCTGGAATTCCCCAGCCCTGTCACTCACAGAAACCAGACAGCAGATACACATCCTAGCAGAGGCGGGCTGAAATGGTTAGGCAAGCAAATACCAACTTTCTAAAAGTGGTATTTGCAAACACAGAATATTAAAATAACCTTTACTAAAAGATGCATTTCATTATTCTGAGTTCAGGCATACTAAACTCGAATTTCTACCATGTTCTCTGAATCTGCTAGGATTATAGAATGTAATAATTCTAACAACCCATTCTGGCCTATGGAGAACAGGTAGCCTTGCAATAGTGAAAAACGAAAATGGCTGTAATTCACTATTAGGACATGCCACACCCACCAGGGCTTGTCCTACCTTATACTTACAATGCACCCTGCCCTTGGGCCTACCATAGGGGTGACTAATATGAAGTTAAGGGAAGGTTTAGGGACTGGCAAGTGGGTGCACTTGCCCAGTCAGCATGACAGTGCCAGACTGCATGCAGGCTCTGCAATGGCAGACCTTAGACACACTTTACAAGGCTGCTTCTGTGGGTGGCACAGCCAGTGCTGCAAGCCCACCAGCAGCATTTGGATTTACAAGCCCTGGGCACTCCTGGTGCACTGTACTAGGGTCTGACAGTAAACCAAATAAGCCAATCATGGAATCCAATCAATATAGCAATTTACACAGGGAGCACTTGCACTGTGGCACTGGACAGCAGTGACACAGTGCCCAAAGCATCTAAAACCAGCAAAAAACACATGAGTCAACAGCTAAAAATGGAAGGGAGACCCACGCCAATGGTGCCAGGTCTAACACGTGTCCCCTCCAGCTAAAATGTGGGGAGAACTACCCTACCCCAGGGAGTTCTCATCACTAAGGCGGAAAAATCTGGACAGACCGTCAGCATTGGCGTGATCTGAGCCAGGGCGATGTTCCACCGTGAAATCCATACCCTGTAGGGAAATGGACCACCTCAACAGCTTAGGATTCTCACCCCTCATCTGCATCAACCATCGGAGGGGCCTGTGGTCTGTCTGAACCCGAAAGTGAGTCCCAAACAGGTATGGTCTCAGCTTCTTCAGTGCCCAGACCACAGCAAATGCCTCACGCTCAATAGCACTCCACCTCTGTTCCCGTGGAAGTAACCTCCTACTGATGAAGGGTACAGGTTGGTCAAAGCCCTCCTCAGTAATCTGTGAAAGAACAGCCCCCACACCATGCTCTAAAGCAGAGCTTTCCAAACTCTGTGTCGCGACACAGTAGTGTGTCGCCTGGTAATGGTGGGTGTGTCGCAGGATTACGCCGGAACTTTGACGTTCATACGCCGGACGTATGTGGAGAAAGGAGGAGACCCTTAGGCGAGTGTGTGCGTGTGGCACATGCGCAGTTATGGGACGAGGAGGAAACGGCGGACCGCGAGAACAATCTGTGGCCACGGCGTAAGGAGGCCTTGACATTCTTGACATTCTCACAAGTACGGGTGTTGAAGTTCGCGCCTTTCTGCCTTTCTTATCTGTGTTTCAGATAACACAGCTGGCCACAGCCTCAGCTGAACCGACCAAGGCAGATAATTGCTGCTGGGGTCACTGGCAGCCAGCTGCTTGACTTAGCAGAGCTGCCAGTGCTGACTCGTGAAAAGTCACCGACGCGTCAGACCACGCTGCTGCAGCTGGCTAGAACTGACGATGATCTCCCCAACGCCTGCCACTTCACTTCAAGTACTTTTCATAACTTCTACTATTTCCGGTATATAAAACACAAAATAAATGCTTATGTAGATCAAAATATAAATTTTTTAATGTTGTGTCAGAGCGCGCGATCTCGCTAAGGCCGTTTGGGGAACTTTAATCCGTCAGCCCACACAGACCTCATGAAGGGAATGCCTGACATGAAGAAGACTACAGAATTGGGGTGAGTTGTCAGTCACTCGGGGCATGACTGTGCACTTTAAAGATCCTAATGTTTTCACATCATTTTGCCGATCACGTTTAGCTGCGTTCGGTGCGGTCCAGCAGGGCTGGCTGTCCGTTTCATCCTTCTCTGCAGCTAATATTACTGTTAGCGCCATTCAGTTGGACAAGAAAGCACTGCAATACCATGCCTATAATTAACTTTTCAGTTCACCTAGAAACAATTATTCCTAATTTCCATAATGTCAGTAAGTAAACTGTAGCTGATAAAGACATATGGCTATGTTTACTTGTTTTATATGCAGGAGTTCATAAAGAAGTGACGTAACGTATTGCACATTAAACTGCTTAAAATAAGTTTCTCGTTGTGCGAATGGCTGCAATTTGGGATATTTATATGTTTCCCTTCTCTTCATTCCTTCATTTTGCTTGTCACTCATACACGATCAAATGTCACTCATAATTGCACTGAAATTATGAAAATGTCACACGTGGCAATCTGAAACCCTGGAAGCTATGGTTTCCTAGCTGTGCTGTATTTTCCCCAGCTCTCATTTGAGGTGTTCCTCAGAAATTTGGTGACAGGAGAAATTACGACTCCTCTAAATTCCAAAAATGAGCATCTATTGATTTGGAGCAGTACTTGTCATTAACTCGAAGGAATTTTGCATTCAGTGTATCTGCTTTAGAAAGTGCAATGGAGAAATAAAAACAAGCACACACCTGCATCATACAGCACGACGTGGTTTTAAAATAGAGTGCAAAAAATTCTAAGTAAAAACAATTAGCTGTCCACGTCCAATCAGCGAAGAGCTAAAAACGATTGTGTCAATTTTTAGAACGGTGCAAAGTTCTATACATAAGAAGCAGTGAAAAAAGAAAAAGGGTTTCTGTCACAAAAACAATTCTCTTTGTCATTAAAAAATGCAGTGCTGCATTGGAAATTAACCCTGCAATGCCCAAAGCTTTGAAAGGCCCTGGCTGGCAGCAGGACTCTTTCATGCGTTGGGCCAGTTTGTTGTCATCCTCAGCAATGCTCGGTTTGCTGAGCGTCGATGTCACAACACATGGGCGCAGAAAATCAACACTAAATTTAGAGGGCAGGACGTGAGAGTTTGGTCTCCAATTTATCTGGCAACAAAAAAACATTAGTTTAACCTTGTGTGAAAGCACCTCAAAGGATTTTGCTAGAGCGCTTGTCACATATTTCTATAGATTTGTCTTCAATACATTGTTACATTTAAAAAAAAGTACATTGAAGTTACCTTTACAGTGGTGCGGTTAGGGGGGGTGGGCGAGGCGATCCGCCCCACGCAGCACTCGTTTTGGGGGCAGCCACCTAAATGAAGTTCACAAAACTGTGGTTTACGCCTTGCGCCTACGCTTGCCTTTTAGGTTGTGCCATGGAAGTCGATGTTCATGCTTTATTTTTTCATATATTTTATTTTTACTTGTGAAGTTTGCCATTGTTGTATAAAAAAGGAGGCAAAAGTTGATGCACAATTTTAGTTTCTGAACAGATTTGTGGTACCTCTGGCTATTTTATTGTTTGGTAATCAATTTTCATGGCCAGGCAGGTTGCGGTTTGCCACTTCAATTCTGCATTATGTCAGCTACATCTGCTGTCTCTCTTGATCTTAATGTGGAATAAAACCCAATCCAAGATTTTTTTTTTTTTAAGAGGAGGTCTTTCTTCAAATTCATAGTGGTCTTGCCCCAGCTATGTCCCTTCTTCCAATGCAGAATAGCGCAAACTAGACCTGAAGATATCAGAGCGCTTTGTTCCACAGCACGTAACTGGTGCTCATGTAGTCAGCTATGCTTAATACAAGTTTCCAGACGTTTCTTTGAATTGAGGCTGCAGGATACCTCTTTGCTTCCTTATTTTTGGGAACAAGAGGGATGTAATGTGTCTGGATTACATTACATGCCCAAAGAGAAAATTACATCACAGAATAAGACTTTTTATTGGAAAGCAGCGCTATGACTTATGAAGAATGTGGTATTCAACGGTACATAATGCTGTTCAGGCGTCTTCAGTCACTCTGTCACTCACTGGACTGGTCCATGGTTAATCAGGAAAATTCCTAGCACTTTATCCTGCTTCACTGAGAAATCTCACTACTAGGAACTTGGGGTGAAGTCAGGTTCTCAGGACATTCTTGGTGCAGTGTCTTTCTGTGACTGAAAACATCAGTCAGAATGACAGCAAGTTTGACCCACCCTTCCATACTTCCAAAACATTGGTAAGTATATTGCCTGTATTTTACAGCACTTAGAAACGGCCACATGCAAAATGTAGCGCTACATTTAAGGCGTAAATTCTCTTTTTATTTCTAGTCTGCCCTTTTTTTCATTTTTGAATTCTTCTATTTTTGCACAACATTGCCTTCAAGGTCATGAACATTTTCCACACCACCTACATTTGCTGTTGGTGGGTTCTTCAGTAGCTTGCAATGCATAATAAAGGCAGAAAGATGGAATTAACATTTTTGCATTTGCTATTGTTGGCAAAGAGGAGAATCACATTCACCTGGATGGGCCAGGGTGGGCCTAGTCTCGACGTTTGGGAGAGGGATGTGTGTGAGTAGGTAGGTAGGCAGTGGCGGAAAATGTAGAAATGAGGATAAAGTGGAAGATGATCTGCACGTTTGGGGGGTGCTGTCTTTGTCAGAACAGATTCACAATTGCTTTATTAACCTACCTGCTTTCTCAAATTTGCTTGAAAATGCACCATTTGCCCACTATTTTTGAAAACATTTCTCCGAGGGAGAACCTCCCTGAACCCCCCTTAGGTGGTTCGAGCTCGCTCACTCGCTTTACCGTGTCACTAAAGCAGGAATGTGTAAAAAGTGTGTCCCCGACATGAAAAGTTTGGAAAGCTATGCTCTAAAGCGTCTGTTTGAACGATGGACTCTTTGGAGAAGTTGGGTGCCAGGAGCACGGGCGCCGGGCACATGGCAGCTTTCAGGGCCTCAAAAGCTTTCTGACAGGTGTCAGTCCAAATCACTTTCTTGGGCTGCTTCTTGGAAGTCAGCTCTGTCAAGGGCGCAACAATGTTGCCATACCCCTTGACAAACCTCCTGTAGTACCCGGTGAGACCTAGGAAGGCTCTCACCTCTGTCTGGGTTTTGGGCGACTCCCAATTCAGGATGGTTTCTATCTTGGGTTGGAGGGGCGCCACCTGGCCGCTCCCAACTTGGTGTCCCAAGTACACCACAGAACCCTGCCCGATCTGGCACTTACTCGCCTATAACGTGAGGCCTGCCTTTCGTAGTGCCAACAACACTTCCCAGAGGTAGCGCAGGTGTTCTTCCCAAGTGACATTGATCACTGCAATGTCATCCAGGCAGGCGGCACTGAACTCATCCAGTCCAAACAACACCTGGTTGACCAGCCTCTGAAAGGTGGCAGGGGCATTCTTCATCCCAAAGGGCATAATACGGAACTGGAAATGCCCATCTGGTGTGGAGAATGCTGACCTCTCTTTTGCCCCATCAGTCACGGCGATCTGCCAGTACCCAGATGTCTAGTCAAACGTGCTGAGGTACCGTGCAGCCCCTAACCGATCAATGAGCTCATCAGCTCTGGGGATGGGGTAGGCGTCGGTCTTCGTGACCGAATTGAGCCCTCGGTAGTCCACACAGAACCGGAGTTCGGGTGTGGCACCCGGCATTGCAGTCTTCGGGACCAAGACCACTGGGCTGGCCCAAGGACTGCTGGAGGACTCAATCGCCCCTAGGGCAAGCATCTTTGAGACCTCCTCTTTGAAGCAAGCCCACACCCTGTCAGTCACTCTGTAAGCCTTGTGCTTCACAGGTAAGCTGTCTCCTGTATCCACATCATGGACACACCAATCTGTGATACTAGGAACCAGGGAAAACAGGTCAGAAAACTGTCCCAGCAACTGGTGGCAGCCATTCTGTTGCTCAGGGGTCAGGGTGGAAGAGAGGTTCACACCATCCACTGACCCATCTTGCTCTGTGGCTGACAGGAGGTCAGGAAGAGGCTCAGTCTCCTCTTCCATTCCAGCATCTGTTGCCAAGAGCATGCCCACTTCAGACCTCTCTAAGTGGGGTTTAAGGCAGTTGACACGCAGGACCCTCAAGGGGTTCCTGGGAGACCGCAAGTCCACCAAATAGGTAACAGGACTCTTGCGCTCCACAACCTCAAAGGGGCCGGTCCACTTATCCTGGAGCGCACAAGGCTCCACTGGGGCCAAGACCCAAACCTTCTGACCAGGCTGAAGCTCTACCAGAGTGGCATTCTGGTCATACCACCGCTTCATCTCCTCCTGGCTGGCTTCCAGATTTGCCTCAGCAAGTGCTCTGAAACGCCTAGTCTGGTTCCTGAAGGCCAGCATGTAGCTATATACATTCTGGGGAGGTTTCCTGGGAGATTGCTCCGAGCCCTCTTTAACCAGACTTAGAAGTCCTCTCACTGGGTGGCCATACAAGAGCTCAAAGGGGCTGAACCCTAGAGACTTCTGTGGCACCTCAGGGTAAGCAAAGAGTAGGCACGGTAAGAGGACGTACCACTTACACCTCATGGGTTCCTCAAGACCCATTATCATGCCCTTTAGGGTGCGGTTGAATCTCTCAACCAACCCATTTCCTTGGGAGTGATAAGGGGTGGTGAACTTGTAGGTTACACCACACTCTTGACAAAAGGGACTTCATATACTTGGATATGAAATTGGTACCCCGGTCAGACACCACCTCTATAGGGAATCCCACTCTGGAGAAAATTCCCATCAGTGCACGTCCCACCACGGGGGCCGTCACTGTCCTCAGAGGGATGGCTTCCGGGTACCAGGTGGCATGGTCCACCAGGACCAGGATAAACCTGTTGGCCATGGCTGTCCTGGGGTCCAGTGGCCCCACAATGTCAATTCCCACTCGCTGGAAGGGGCTACTGACCACAGGGAATGGCTGGAGAGGAGCCTTTTGCTTCCTCCCACTCTTTCCACTTGCTTGGCAAGTCTGACAGGTCCTGCAGTGAGTGTCTGAACTCCTGCGCATTTGAGGCCAATAAAAGTGGGTGACAAGCCTTTCAAAGGTCTTGTCCTGCCCCAAATGCCCAGCTAATGGCACATCGTGAGCCAGCCCCAGTAGGAAGGCTCTGAAGCTCTGGGGTACCACCAGCGCACGGGCTGACCCAGGCTCAGCAACCTTAGGCTCTGAATACACGAGGTCATTCTCCCAGTAAATAAAATGTGTTCCAAACTGATCACCGTTGGCCTGGTCTGCAGCCTGCTCCCGCAGACCCACGAGAGAAGGACATTCTTTCTGCCCTCTGCAGAATTCCTCCCTGGAGGGGCCTCCTTCCTGCTGCCAATGGGTCAGCTCAGGCAGGTCCCCCAGTTCAGCTATCTGTTCCCCTGTAGGCTCCAGGGCATCCCCCTTAAGGTCTGCTTCCTCCTGGACCGTGGGAACGACAGGGGCCAGTTTCCCGCACCCCCTGCCTCTTCTCTCTACGGCCGGTCCTTGGGCCTCCCTCTCAGGCTCCAGGACCTCTTGAACAACCCTACTGGCTGCCATTGATCAGGTGGTCACGCACGCCCAGTCAGGCAGTCCCACCATCCTCAGGTGAGTACTCTTCTCCACCTTTTCCCAAGGTGAGCTATCCAAATCGTTCCCCATCAAACAGTCAACAGGCATGGCGGTTCTCACAGCTACTTGAAGAGTACCAGAGACCCCCCTCCACTCAAAGGGAACCTGAGCCATTGGACACTGACTCTCAGTGTTGTCGGCGTTCACAATTCGTCAAAATGCATGTGGGACAACCTGCTCTTGAGACACCAGGTGACACTTGACAGCTGTCACACTGGCTCCTGTATCTCTAAGAGCCCCCACTCTTTGGCTATTGATGGTCACCCACTGCCCATATTTCTTAGTGTTTTTGGGCAGTTGGTTCTCAGGGACCACCTCACGGTCTCCTAAAGAGACAAGGGACATTTCTGCGGAACCCCTCCCACCTTGGACTTCCATCTCCTCACCAAAGGCTACACTAGCCATCTGCCGGGGTGGAGCACCAGTGGGTGCTGGTTTACCAAACAGGCAACACTTGGGATCAGAGGCAAAATGACCCAGGTCAACCACACTTGTAACACCTTGGGGGCCCTCTTTGAACAGGGGGACCTGTTGGGGCCCCGGTCGGCTTCTGGGGTGGGGGAGGCTGAGAATCTTTCCCTTGGTTCCCTTGGGGATTACTTTGGGGCCTTCTTGGGAACTCCCTCTGTTTACCTTTGTCCCCCCCACTCTTCTGCTGGGAACCCTGCCCACCTTTGGCGGAGTCTCCCACGTGACCCTTGTGGACCCTGGTACTGACCCAGCGG
Organism: Triturus cristatus; assembly: GCF_964204655.1. NCBI lineage: Eukaryota > Metazoa > Chordata > Amphibia > Caudata > Salamandridae > Triturus > Triturus cristatus. Next base: position 732,824,527 of record NC_140590.1, read on the forward strand.
TCTGCCTCCTCAGCAAGCTTCCTACGGTTAGTCAGCCTACTATCAATCAGGTGCTGGCATAGCTCAGGAAAACAGTTACTGGACAAGTGCTCCCATGCAATTAAATCAAGAAGCCCTTGAAAATCATCAACCTTGCTACCCTTCACCCAACCATCCAATGCTCTGCAGAAAAAAGTTACATACTCAACATAAGTACTGTGAGGAATCTTTGCGCAACCCCTGAATCTTTGTCTATTCAACTCAGGAGTTAACCCATACCTGGTCATCAAAGCATCCTTCATGTGGGGATAAGAATTATGAACCTCTGAGGGCAAATCCAGCAGATGGTCCCGCCCCTCACTCAGGAACCGTCCCCACAACCCCGCTCCCCAATCTTTCTCAGGGACCCGGTGGGAAGACATGGCTACCTCATAGGCCTTGAACCACTGCCCTATGTCATCATTCTTAAAAAATTCTTTAACCACCTCCTTTGGTATGTACACTCTTGATTCTACCTGCACTGGCGGTGTGCTGCCACCAGAGAGAGAAAGCTCTAAACTCTTAGCCTTTAGATTCAATTCCCTCAAAGCCATCTCATGCTCCATTTGGATTCTTCTCTCTTCCAGAGCCAGCTTTTTGCTTTCCAGCTCCAGTTGCCCATTCAATTTGAGCTTTGCCATCTCCATTTCATGCATCCTGGTTTCCTTCCTGTCTGCCAACTCCTCTGGCGACAGGCCTCTGCCAAAGCTATTGTTGCCCTCTGCCTGCTCAGTTTCCACCAAATCCTTAGGGTCTTTCCTTGACTCAATCTAGGCCCTCAGCGCCTTGTGTAGATCTGTCTTGACCTTGCATCCAGCATGGGGAATTTTGAACTTTTTGCAGAAGCCCTTCAGCTGGGTCTTGGTGTAGCTCTCTAGTCTCTCCTCTTCCCATTCTACTTCTTCGCTTTCAGAGACTACAGATGGTGCCTTCTCCAAAATGACTGAACCAGGCATGACTTTTCAAAAATGGAGATCTCTTGCAAAGCAAGAATCAAAAAGTACGTGGTTGCGTTATGGTCTGCACTCACTAAGTAGTGTTCACCAATCACTGTACCTGAATCACAAATGCAAGTCCAGAATCCTCACCGCTGACCACCAATGTTAGATTTGGGGGTCTCTGGTTGGCACAGGTAGGTACTTGTGACAAGCAGGGACCCTCTCCTCTAGTCAGGACAAGGGGATTACCCTCTCAAAATAACCCCTGCTCACCCTCTAGGTAGCTTGGCGCGAGCAGTCTAGGCTTATTTCAGAGGCGTTGTAGGTTAAGCATTTGTGACCACATACAGTAACTTAGTGACAACACCACAAATGGACACCACACTCGTATTATATCAAAAATAGTTTAGCTTTTATGTAAGACTTAGCACAATACCACATAACGACAACAATAATCCACAATACTGTCAGACTCTGTGCACTTTACTACAGTTAAATAGTGCTAATTTGCCTGTGCTCACTCCTCAAAACATAGTAACATTGGCCTACACTACTGGCGCACTTAATTTACTAATAAGTCCCTAGTTAAGTGGCATAACATGTAGCCAGGCCTGTAAATTAAATGCTACTAGTGGGCCTTCAACACTTATTGTGCCACCCACTTAAATAGCCCTTTCAAAAATGTCTCAAGCCTTCCATTGCAGCCTATTTCCAATTTTAAACTACCAATACGACTTGGCAAAATAACCATTTGCTACGCAAAAACTCAATTTTTAAATGCAAATAAGACAGCCCTAAGGTAGACCCTAACCTTAGGGCAGGTTGAAGTGTATTTAACAAGGTGGGCATGTAGTTCTAAGTTTTACATGTCCGGATAGTGAAAAAAAACCAAATTCATTATTTGCTACTGTGAGGATTACATCTCCGATAGGATAACACTGGGTTGCCTTATTACATTTCATCAGTTGTTGGGATGAAAACTCCTCAGCATTGTGAGTGACGTGTACCCCTGCCCTGAATACCCTAATGGACAGTTGTCTGAATCCCTAATCCTAATTTTTTGTCATAGGCGAACACAACTCACATGTGTGTGCCATGAAGTCGGCCTGTCTTATGGATTGTGGTCCTGTTAGACTAGGAGAGGCTCCCAACGTGCTACGCTAATAGTGGTGGAACGCTATCGCCTACACCAGGAGTTGAGCAGCACAAGGCGGTGGTTACAGCATACCGTGTAGTGATCAGTAGTAGTGAACACGTACATTTCACCCTGTGCCACTGGAGTGAGGGCTACAGGCTACTCACCAATTTAAAAGTTCAACCGCTGTGTGCTTAACTCACCTTTGGCCTACATCAGTTAGATGTGGAAGTGCTACATAGCGCAGGAGTAGTGACTCTGTATGTGTGCCTGTGAAGGGTACAGTACAGGGATAGAGAAGTATTGCACAGTATATGTATGGTTAGTGCATACACAGAATTAATGCATGCCTGTTGGGCTACAGTACATAAAAGATATAGTGCTGGGCAGTGCATGCACAAGGAAAGCATGTGCTGAGTGAATGTGTACTTGCATGAAGTACAATACATGAAGGGTGAAGAGTTGTACCGCACACACGGGGAGTGTGTGTGCTGGCAGTGTGTGTGTTATAAAAAACAAAAGCACACCCTAGTACAATGCATAAAGGCTTCATGCTGAACAGTACGCAGAGACTAAATGTGTGTGCTGAATGTATTTGTGCCTGTGATAGGTCAATGAATGGAAGTAGCAGTGTGGTACAGTAAGTGTGCTGTGAGTGCCAATGGTCCTGCAATGGTACATTACATGGAGGACCCTGGGTTTCTCTTTGGGAGATCCAGACCTGCTTGGTGAAGACTATGGGCGGGTGGAATGCTTCATTCCACCCAAAAATTGGCAGAATTCGGCGAATCTGCATTATCCTTGTAACACGGAGTTCCAGCCAAATTCTGTCAATCACCGTATGGCACAAGTCTTTCCCACGAGACTCTTGAAATGCAATTCAGATCTGGCCTCCCCTAGTGCCATTTTCTAATGAGTGGGGGGGACGGGCAGAGGGCTGTTTCATGAGTAGATTTGCTGCCACTCGTGTAGATTTTCTACTCAAGTTGCAGCAAAATCACCACATGGTGCTATTCGCGCAGAATTTTCGGAAATAAAGTGAGCCCTGCTCGCAGACTATGTGGCCCTGGCAAGCGCGTCCACTCTGCCCTAATACACTAAATCCTGTCTGGGAGATGGTCACATCTCCCTGCAACAGGATACCTATTGTTCTGCCTTACCCTGCCCGAGCTTGCTCAGCAGCAGAAGGGCAGAAACGTGTCTCTGGCCGGCAGAAGCCCTAGCATGCTGTCCGGGTCTGGAAAACTGATACCGGGAGCACCGAGAGCCTCCCAAATGAGCTTTACGGTGCATGGAATCATACCTCCCACACTGCTTATGATGTGGGGATATGATTCCAACATGTTTGATACCAAACATGATAGGATTCGTTGCAGCCCGTTTTAAGATGGTCACCGCGTAATGACGGGGTGCCCCTCTAAATGTCCTATGGCTGCCTCACTTACAACCCAGGATAATGGACTGCGTAGGTCAGTCATAGGGGTGTCCTGCTCATGCAGGGGCACCCTCACACTTAGAACCAAGCACCCTGCCTTCAAGATTGAGAGACCTGCTCTAGGGGTGACTTATAGGTTTTAAATGTAGTGACCTTAGATATAGGGAAACCTATATCTTGTGTAAGTGGTGCTAGCACCAGCTTACACAGGCTGCAATGGCAGGCCAGTAGTGGCAAATTGAGGGGTCTCCCATGGGTGGCATAATACATGTGTCAGCCCATGGGGGTCCCCTGGTGTACCTATGCGCAGGGTACCTTAGTACCATATACTAGGGACTGATAAGTGTCCACCAGTGTCCATTCTGGGATGTACCTAAGTACTTACCCAGCCAATTTAGGGGAGAATGTGCAGAGACTGGGGTCATGGTTAGCAGGATCCCTGTCAGACTAGTCAGAAACAGCAGTACATCAAGCATAAAGTGGGGGTAACCATGAAATCAGATCCTAGTTTCCTACACACACCCCCAAACGTAAGGAGATGAGATTGACCTTGTCCAGTTGAGTCTTCTTTTTCTAAGTGGAAATATCAGGAGAGTCCATCTGCATTGGCAGGGTTCCTCCCAGGTCTATGTTCCACCTCGAAAGTTTAGGGTGTTCACCCTTCGTAGTTTTAAGCCATAATAGGGACTTATGTTCTTTCTGAATAATGAAGTGAGTGCCAAATAACTATAGCCTCAACTTCTTCAGGGCTCTTACCTTGGCAAATGCCTCCTTCTCAATGGCTGACCAACCTTTCTCCCTGGGGGTCAACCTTCTGCTGATAAAAGCTACTGGTGGATCCTGGCTCTCTGCATTCAGTTGTGATAACACAGCCCTTACCCCTAACTCAGATGCATCTGTCTGGTCAATGAAAGTTTTAGAGTAGTCAGGACTTTGCAGAATGGGAGCAGTGCACATGGCCTGCTTGAAGTCATCAAAAGCCTTTTTACAGCTTAAAGTCCACCGAACTTTCTTGGGCATTTTCTTAGATGTCAAATCATCCAGGGTTGTCACAATGGACCCCCTGAACAAATCTTCTATAATACCCAGTCAGGTCCAAGAAAGCTATGACCTGAGTAGGTAGTGGGAGCAATCCATTCCATTATGGTCTGCGTTTTGCTCTGTAGTGGTTGAAACTGACCTCCACCTACCAGGTGGCCCAAGTACAAAACCTTGCTCAGCCCTGTCTGGGCTTGAAAGTGAAGCCTGCTTTCTGCAGAGCCTCCAGAACATTCTTGATGTACATCAGGTGATCCTCCCAGGTGGAGCTAAAGTCAGCTATATCATCTATATATGCTGTACTGTAGGCTTCCAGACCTGTTAGGACTTTATTCACCAACCTCTGGAATGTGGCAGGTGCATTCTTCAAACCAAAGAGCATCACAATAAATTGATAATGCCCACTGTAGGTTGAGTATGCTGTTTTTGGCTTGGTATCCTCAACTAGTCTGATTTGCCAGTAGCCAGCAGTCAGGTCAAATGTACGCAGAAACTTGGCTGAGGCCAGAGTATCTATAAGTTCATCTGCCCTGGGAACTGGATGAGCATCAGTCTTACATTGACACCCCTGTAGTCTACACAAAACCTAATTTCTCTTTTTCTACCCTTGGTGTGAGGGTTGGGTACTAGGACTACTGGTCTAGCCCAAGGGCTATCTGAGGGTTCAATGACTCCCAACTCCAGCATCTTTTGGACCTCTGTCCGGATGCAATCTCTGACATGGTCAGGCTGCCTGTAGATTTTATTCTTAACAGGCAGACTATCACCTGTGTCCACTTCATGGGTACACCAGGTGGTCTGACTGGGTGTCAGGGAGAACATATACCTGATCTGGTTGAGGACTTTCCTGCAATCAGTCTGCTGTTGGTCAGTGAATCTGCCTGCCTAGGCTATTCTATCCACGGATCCATCATCAGGGTTCTAAGAGAGGAGATAAGGTAGAGGTCACTCTCTTCCTCCTGTCCTTCATCAGTTGCCATGAGCAAGCCCATGTCAGCCCTGTCAACAAAAGGTTTCAGGCGGTTCACATGAAGTACCCTATGGGGACTTCTTGGAGTACCTAGGTCCACCAAGTACGTGACCTCACCCTTGTGCTCAAGTATAGTGTGGGGGTCCACTCCATTTGTCTTGGAGAGCTGCTGGGGCCACAAGCACCAACACCCACACTTTCTGGTCTGGCTGGTAAACAGTCAGGACAGCCTTTTGGTCATGCCAAGCTTTTTGGAGTTCTTGGCTGGCCTCCAGGTTTTTGCTGGCCTTCTTCATGTACTCAGCCATGCGTAAACGCAGGCCAAGTACATAGTCCACTATGTCATGTTTAGGAGGTTTGAGCGGTTGCTCCCAACCTTCCTTCACTAGACACAATGGACCCTTAACTGGATGTCCAAACAGAAGTTAAAATGGGCTGTAGACAACTCCCTTCCGAGCAACTTCTCTGTAGGCAAAGGGAAGGCAGGGTAGTAGGACAACCCATTTTCGCCTAAGCTTTTCTGGGACACCCATGATCATACCCTACAGGGTCTTGATGAATATTTCAACAAGCCCATTGCACTATGGATAGAAGGGTGTGGTGAACTTGCAATTCACTCCACACTCTTTCCATATGGCAGTAATGTAGCTAGACATGAAGTTGGTACCTCTGTCTGTTAAGACTTCTTAATGGAAGCCCACTCTGTAAAAGATTCCCAGGAGAGCCCTGACCACTACAGGAGCTGTAATGGATCTAAGGGGAATGGCCTCTGGTTACCTAGTGGCACGGTCCACCACCACTAGAATATACCTGTGCCCAGATGCAGTTAGAGGGTTCAAGGGACTAACAATGTCAATCCCTACCCTCTCAAAGGGAACCCCAAACACTGGAAGTGGAATCAAGGGGGCCTTTGTGATGCCACCTAATTTACAACTGGTTTGGCAAGTGGAACTGGAGTGACAAAACTCCTTGGTGTCTTCAGACATATGGGGCCAGTGAAAGTGAGGGACAAGCATGTCCCAAGTCTTACTTTGCCCTAAGCGTACTGCCAGAGGAATATCATGTGCTAGGGAGAGCAGGATTCTAAACTTCTGGGGTATTACCAACCTCCTGGTGGCACCAGGCTTGGGGTCTCTATCCTCTGAGTATAGAAGTCCTTCTTCCCAGTAGATCCTATGGGACCCACTGATATTCCCTGTTGTCTCAGCAGTACCTTGCTGTCCGAGGGGTTCAAGAGAGGAGCAGGTCTGCTGCTACAAACTCAAATCTGCACTGGAAGGGCCCATTGCCCCCAAGAACTTAGCCTGATGAGGCCCAGGTTCCTCTGGGGCAGTACCTTCACAGGATTTAAGATAATCTCCCTCAGGAGGATGATCTTCACTCTGAGTCTGTGAGGAGGATAAAGCCCTATCCTTCCTGTTCCGACTCGTGCAAGGCACCTAGGGCCAGATCTACAACCATTGGAGGTCCCTATAGAATGTTCTTGTTATTAGGAAGGGACATTCCCTTCCTAATAGCGACCCCTCAAGCCATGTAAGAATGTTTTGCGACCGCATTTGTGTTGCAAAACACTCACAGTTTACCACCCTCTTCAAGAGGGTGGTAAAGCACCTCCAAACGAGACTGGGTCCCCAGGGGATCCCTTCCACTTTGGGAATGTATGCACAACATTTTTTAAGGGCAGGCAATGTTCCCATGGACCGCTACCCCCCCTTAAAAAATGAAAATGAAAAGTTACATTTTATCATTTAAATGTATCCCGTTTTCCTTTAAGGATAACGGGCTGCATTTTAAAAAAACTGCTTTATTTAAAAGCAGTCCCAGACATGGGGGTCTGCTGACCCCAGCAGGCCACCATCCCTGGGAGTGCTAGCCATTACCAATGGGGGTCACAATTTGTGGGGACCTCATTAATATTCATGAGGCATGCAATTTGCAACCCCATTGGGATTCACAAACAGTGTTTCAGACACTGTTGTTCATTGGAAATTGCGACTCGCAAATTGCGACTCGTAATTTGGCGCAATTTGCAAGTCGCAATTTCCAATTCCTATAGAATGTCTTGAAGTGTTGGATTCCCTAGAGGAGGATCTAGACCTCCTGGGCCTACTCTGGACCCTCCCAAGAGAAATGAAGGGTGTCTCCTCTGTTCCATCTGCACTGTGCTCTGAGTGATCAAAGTTGGGCAGGTTGGAATCATTTGATTCCTCCTGCCCATACTCAGAATTGGGATAATCAGGAAGAGTTCCTGGTGCTCCTTCTTCAGGAGTACCCCCACCCATATTTTCCTGTTCTTCCATCCTCACAGGATGACTATCATCCTTATGAAGCAGCTCTAAGACCAGCTTAATGGAGGGATTACCACCTATCTTTATCTTTCTAAGACTACACAGGGTCCTTAGTTCCTGGAACTTTAGACCACTGTACTTAGCAGACTGGGGTACCCTAGCCTCATCAACTAAAGACATGGCTCTAAGTGTAGTGAGGTTTGGCACCTACCCAACCTAGTGAAAACTAAACTCTTTGAGGTTGGAGAAAGGGTTGCCTAGACCCTTACTACCCAACCCTAAGATCAGTGGAACATACTTATTCTAATCTGTATTATATGTATTATATGTGCCTAATATAAATGATGGTTTTCTAATTAATCCACACTAAGATTATCTGGTAAAACAATGCAGACTTGAATCCCAAGGGCTGCACACCAATGTGAGAAGTTGGCTGGTTATATGGTATACACTTATGTAAGTGGGCACCTTGCACCAATACAGACAACCCTTATGGTGATTTGAGTGGTCTTAGACCACCTTAAAAAGCTCTCTGAGTGGTAGCTGTGGAGAGCAGCCTTCAGGCTTTTCTTTAACTTTTATTTCTTTTTTATTTATTTGTGTTTTATAGAGCTCGGACTTGACCCGTTAGGGTATTAGAGCGCTTTACAGGGTTAACAGGTTGTATACAATATGACCTTAGAGGGTGGGGTGGACCATTTGGGATAAAAGCAAGTACAAACAATTTACAAGAACAATATGAACTTAGGGAGAGGGGTGGAACATTTGGGATAAAGCAAGTACAAATAATTTACAAGAACGACGGTCCGAGTGCAATGCAAGAGTTAGGAGAGGAATTTGCCCATTAGGAAGGTTCTGGCTTCCTTCTTAAAACGTGCCAGAGACGGTATTCTTCTAATGGTGGGTGGGAATGAGTTCCAAATTTTTGGTGCGGCCCCAGAGAACGCATGGTTATAGGTTTTTTTCCTTTAAAAGCGCGAGGCTGGAGTAAGAGGTCTTTGGAGAACCGGGAGTTTCTGGCACCTCCGGTTACAACGATTTTCTGAGCGAGAAATGCAGGGGATTTAGTGTATAGAGCCTTGTGGGTGATACATGCCAGTTTAAGTTGGATTCTGGCTTCAAGAAGGAGTCAGTTCAGAGCTTTGAGATGTGGTGAGATGTGGTTGATTTTTTTAGAGCCCATTAGGAGTCTGGCGGCAGCATTGAGGCAGGCTGTTAAAGGGAGATCTTAGGAAGGCCAGAGAGGCTAGAGCATCCATATACGATTCTGGAGATAACTAGTGCCTGGACTGGCATTTTTAGGTCCTGAGTGTCAAGGAAAGGTTTTAGTTTTCTTAGATAGCTTAGGTGAAACCTGGTGGTTTTAGCCATCGAGTTGATGTGGTCACGAATATTCAGGCTACTGTCCAGGATTATTCCAAGAGATTTGGCAGAGTCCACTATGGTTGGAGGGCAGTTTAGGGCTGTGATCGACTTAGACCATTCCCGAATGTCCGGGTTGGTTTTGGGTGGAGAGATTAGCAGGAATTCTGTTTTCTGTGCATTTAGTTTGAGCTGTTTGGATGTGAGCCATTGGACAGTCGACTTCAAGGCCTCATTCAGGGAAAAAATGTCCTCCGGGGTAGAGATTTTAATGTAGATCTGGGTGTCATCGGCATACATGTGGTAGGAGATATACGCGGTGCGTAGTACCTCTGCTAGCGGTTCAAGGTAAAGATTGAAGAGGGTAGGGGACAGGGTTGATCCTTGGGGTACTCGGACCGTAATTGGAGAGGGGGGTGGAGAGGTTAACGTTGATTAAAAATCTCTGGGAGCGCTTCTAAAGGAAGGATCTAAACCATTTGAGCTCAGAGCCATCTAGTTCCATCCTGAGTTGGAGGCGTTTAAGAAGTTTCTCGTGGTTGACCATATCGAAGGCCGAGGATAGGTCTAGGAGGATTAGGAGACAGGTTTTGCCTTGATGAAGGGCTTGGAGAGCATCATCCACGATATGTAGAATGGTGGTTTCAGTGCTGTGTCCAGGCCTGAACCCAGATTGCAATTCGTCTAATAGGTTGAAGTTGGTGATGTGTTGGCTCAGTTGAAGTTGTACACATTTCTCCAGAACTTCAGCTAGGAGCGGGATATTGGATATAGGTCTAAAGTTGTCTGAAGAGGCAGGATTGAGCGTAGTATTTTTTAAGCGGGGATGACTTGACCGGCTTTTAGAGAGTCAGGAATCGACCGCTGTAGAAGGGAGGTGTTGATTACTGAAAGCAATTTGGAATGATAGATTGGGAGGTAGCGGCCAAACAGTTGGAGGGGAGTGGGTCATTAAAGTGGTTGTTTGGGTTTAACCCCTTCGCCGCGGCAGGAATTACGCCGCGGCGCTGGGGGGGGTTTGGGGGCACAGCGGTGGCGCCGTGCTCATGACGGAACCACTCCGTCATGAGTCACGGGCGAGCTGTGCTCATGACGGAGTGGTTCCGTCTTGACTCCGCCCACGGCGCTAATCGCCCGCACAGGCGGGGAATTAGCGCCGCGTGGGCGGAGCGGCCGCCAACGGCCGCAGCATGACGGAACCACTCCGTCATGAGCACACGGCGCCCGTGGCTCATGACGGAGTGGTTCCGTCATGAGCACGGAACGGGTTAAGGAGGATAGAATTTCCAAGATGGAATAGTTCTCATAAACTTTGAAATTGGGTTTTGGGTGATGACTGGGGTGGCAGCACAGGGAGAGGCAGCAGGTCCGGGGGGGTTGGGATTGGGTAGAAGATCTAAGTTCATTTCCTAGGGCAGTAATTTTGTCAGAGAAGAAGGAGGAGAATTCATCGCATGTTATTAGCGATTTAGGGTTTTCTTTGGAGGTTTTAGCCAACTTGTTGGATTGGTGTTTCACCATTTCAAAGAGCTTGCGAAGTCTATTCTTGTTTTCCAGTTCGTATCTGAAGAATTCTTTTTTTGAATTGAGGATGTTCCTATTATAGGCATTTCTGGTCTGATGGAGACGTTTTAAATGGGCAGCAGAGGGGTGCTGTCCCCAGTCTCTTTCTGTCCGCCGGAGGGTTCTCCTTCCATTGTTTAGAGATCCATTAGACCAGAGGTTTCTGTCTTTGATTTGGGACCTTTTCAGCTTTAGGGGAGCAAGATCATCGAGTATGTTAGGCATAGTCTAGCTATAGTGTTCTGTGAGGTTTTTGAAGGTTGAGATAATTGGGGGGGAGATCAATTTCGCAGCGAACAGCCAATTTCACGAGATCTATGCTCTTTGTTATGTTATTACGTTAGGTCAATTTATAACGCGCACAGATATTCAACAGAGTGTCCCGGCGCGAACTAAGAAAAGGAACCACAGGCCAAAGCATTAATCAAAGAAAAGAGTTATTAACTTTTTTTTAAAGATCACAAAATCTTGAGTGCTCCGAAGCGCCAAGGGTAAAGCATTCCAAGCCAGAGCGGCCTTACGCACAAAAGAGCTCCAGCCTAGCCTCTGGCGTTTAAATCTAGGCGTCAGCATCAGAAGTTGGTAGGAAGACCGCAACTGCCTCACGGGAATATAAAAGGAAAAACTCTTCTAGAGAGGACTCAGGCCATACAGAGCCCTATGGGCAATGGGCAGAATTTTAAATTTTATACGAGACTCCACCGGATGCCAGTGTAAAGAGCGCAAATGAGCTCACACACTACACCTGCAAGATATACCCAGCAGGAGTCTGACGGCCGAATTTTGGATGACCTGTAGTTTATTCAGGAGGTAGCCAGAAATGCCAACATAAAGGGCATTGGCATAATCCAAGCGAGACAAAATCAAGGCACGGACAACCGTTTCTTTGGACAGTCTTGGAAGAAGGCATAAGAACTTCATCAAAGCTTTCAAAATGCCAAAGCAAGATCCAACCAGCTTTTTAACCTGGGTAGAGAAGGACAGATTCTCATTGTACCAGACCCCTAGGTTTTTTACAGCAGTACCCATTGCTTTAGGCAAGGGAAAGCCAGGGGGCCATAATCTCTCTCAAAAGTTGTCTGGAAAGACACCATACAAGAGGACCTCTGATTTCTCTTCGTTACATTTAAGCTGTGCCTGGGCCAGCCAGCAAAAGACTGAAGAGAGACAGTGTTGAGCCGTCGAAACTGAATCATCGTCCTTACCCCAAGCCCCAAGAAAACAGGAGCTGAGTATCATCCACATAGGCCATCACCTTAGCCCCAAGAGACTCCGCTAAATAAAGCAGTGGAGTAACATAGATTTTGAAAAGAAGGGGTCTAAGAGATGACCCCTGTGGGACACCCGTAGCTACAAGCTGCGATACCGAGACACAAGGAGGGAGCCGGATCTGCTGTGAACGGTCTTCCAGGAAAGATTCGATCCAGCCCCAAACTGAGCCAGAAATCCCAATCTCTGAGAGGCGATCCAGAAGCAAAGAGTGTGGCACAGTGTCAAATGCCGCCGAGAGATCCAGCATAACCAATGCCGCTCTCCCGCCGGCATCCAAACACTCACGAATTACCACCATCACCTCAAGCAGAGCAGACTCGGTGCTAAACAAGGCACGAAATCCTGATTGGGCCGGGTGCAACAGACCCGACGTCTCAACAAAATTAGTCAGTTGCTTGGTGACAATCTTCTCACAGACTTTAGACAGGCTAGGCAGCAATGATATAGGGTGATAGTTTCCCGGTGTCAATGGGTCAAGGGATGGCTTCTTGAGAAGAGGGAGAATCTGTGCCCGCTTCCAGGAAGCTGGAACAAAACCTTCCTGCAAAGACATATTAACGATTTTAATAACTTCCGGATTAATAGTATCCGCAACCGAGGTCAGAAGTCTGGCAGCACAGGGGTCAGTTGGAGAGCCCGACTTCAAAGATTTAAGAATTTTGAGAGAGCAGGCCTGCTCAGTAGGCTCAAAAGTCAACAAGACATTAGTAGGCGCAAGAGGCGAATAGCCAGCTAGAGAAACCTTAGCTGCCATAGTGAAAGAGGTAAAGCTAGCTTGTATAGTGCAAATCTTGTCCAAAAAAACTTTGCAAGAGTATTGAACCAAGTCTCCGAAGCTGGTATAGTTCGGGCTTGGGCACTAGGAGACATATAACTTTGCACAATGGGAATATTTCTTTGGAATTATTGCTCGCTTGATCAATACGTAGGGAATAATAGCAGCCTTTTGCGGCAGCTATGGCAGTGTAGTAACTTTTTTATTTAACTTTCAGTGTGTGTTTAGCTAGAGGGCAATAGCCGCTTGAGCGCCAGGCCCTTTCCAGTATTTTATATGTGTGTTTTAAAGCTTTGAGCTCAGAAGAGAACCAAGGTTTGGAAGGAGAATCTCTAGCAAACTTAGGCCGGCGAGGTGTTGAAAGAGCAGACACCGAATCAGAAATCCAGTCAGTGAACCTAGATAAGTTTCCCTCAAGATCTACCTGAAGAGAAGGCCGAGACGGCGCCAAAGAAGTAGAGAACTGAGTGGAGTCAATCTTACTGAAATTTAATGGGCGATGGTCAGCAGCCTGCCTAACAGGCTGAGTGATTTCCCAAGAAAAACATATGAGAAAATGGTCTGATCAAGAGACAGGAGAGGGCTTTACCTGTGTCTCTAACCCAACGTTTTGGCTTCACAGATTGTGGTGCCTTGTCTTGTGAGTGCCAGGTAAAAGGAAGGTAATAGCGTGGTGATCAGACCAGTTGCACGGGTATATAGAGTTAAGCTTGACCGCTGATTCCTTGGCAATGATCCAATCTAGAGCGGCGCCTTTCGTGTGTATTGGAAGTGTGCAGACTTGGGTAACGGATTGGTCGGCTAGGAAGTCTCTGATGGCATTGACCTGAGAGTCCTTGAGGTCGTTCCAGTGCAGTTTGAAGTCACCGAGGAAAATGTCTTTAGAATTGATGAAACCTTGGCTGTGATTCTTTCCATGAGGTGAAGGTGTCATTCATACCTGGGGGGTGGTAGAGGATGTGCAGTCTGCACAATTGAGTGGAGTTGTTGCAGATGTAGAGTGCAAGGTATTCGCAGGAGTCTGTAGGATCTGCATGGAGTTCAGTTACGAGGAGGTCAGAACGATAGATGCCTTCCCCTTTTTAGGTCTCGCCTACGCAGCGTGCATGCGCTGTATAGGCGGGCCTTTAGCCGTCGCTCTGCTCATTTTCAAGCACAGACTCGTGCTTGTGGTGGCATCCACCTTGCGGGAGCGAGCAGGGGCATGCCACAAGCACGAGTGCAGTGCTTGAAAACACGCAAACTGTGCGCGCACGCATGCACCACTCCTGGGCAAGCACGAGTGCTTCGTTGGGCTTTAAAAAAAAATCCTTTTTCCGGGCTTGTTCTATCTCTTGTCCAGGTTTGAGACTTTCCAACTCTTGGTCCATCGCAATACAATCCAACACCTCACTTGAGCCTGGCACACATCAAAATCTATCCGTCCAAACAGTACAGTACTTGCTAGATGTCCAACAGATGCATCACATTTGCAAGGCAGTGACTTGGCAAGTAAAACAATGTATCTCCGAAACTTTATCTTTTTACTTTCTGGTGTACACATCCGTCAAACCGACATTTCCACGACACCAATCACCTTCATTTGAGCAAATTAAACATATTACAAGTGCCACTAAACTATACTCTGTGCAAATTTCAAGATATACATTCATTTATGTATGTGCACTTCCCTCCTTTACTTTGAGGTTTTTAGAGATGCATGCATTTCTCCTCAGTCTTGCTAACCCGCAGCAGTGCTTGCCTCGGACATGTGCAAGGCTGACCAGTGAATGATGTCGTCCGTCTTGTTAGTTTCAAGACCCGGCGCACATTAATGTGAACCATTTTGGAGGGACTCCCTGGCTCACAAATTGTAGTGTTTGTGTGGTGTAGTGTTTGTGTGGATGGTTTAGGGGCTACAGCAGACGCCCTTGAACTGCCCGCTGTACAGAAATGGCACACCCGCAGGAAAGGCTGACAACACAAGCCAACAGAGAGGGGTGATCGGATATAGTGCCTGCTGTAGATATAGTTGCCTCTTGGTATTATGCGTCCAGGAGGACGCGAGAGCAAGGAGGTACCTGAAGCACTACAAATACAATCTCAGAGCTTTCTGAAAAGTCCAAAGTTTTTCCTGATTCCAACTTATAAAGATTCTAGGGCCCGATTCACAGAACTAATCTGAGACAAAATCCTAAACTTACTACTTTTGGTATTCACAGAAGGCATTTGGTAGTAGTAAAGTTAGGATTTTGTCTTAAGTTTGACTTAAGACAAACTTAAGACAGACTTAGGACAAACTTAAGACAGACTTAAGACAGACTTAAGACAGACTTATGACAGACTTAAGACAAAATCCTAACTTTACTACTACTAAATGCCTTTTGTGAATACCAAAAGTAGTAAGTTTAGGATTTTGTCTCAGATTAGTTCTGTGAATCGGGCCCCTAGAGAGCTGCATCGATAACGCAATGACTGCTCCCCAGACCCCAACAGTGCTTAGTCATCCAAGAGGTGTTGAAGGAAATGCATGGGTCCCTGATCTGCCAGGTCTCCATGCATCATACAAATGTGGTTTCATTTATAACTCTTGGTGGTGGTGTCACGTGCAGTTTCTCATCAAGATGGGGTTGAGAGAAAACACTCTCCTCCAGGCTTGTGTATGTAATACAATAAAAAGACACCCTGACAGTACCAAACCCAAACAATGATTTGTGGACATTTCAAGAGTTTGGTACAGCATATACCACTGTATTCCTCTCAGCTGTAACCTCCCCAGAGGCTGCCACACAGATGCCTCATAGTGGTTAACAGCGGAGCACTCCCCCCTACCCCCAGAACACACTCAGCACTTGAGCTCACTTTTTTTACAACCAACCAGAGTCTATGTAGCTAATTTATGCAGTGAACATTCAGACAAGCATTGGCATAGCCAATAGGTCTCGCCTTTGGAACCTTATAAGTGTTTAGTTATCCAGCACAATATCCTTGGTGCAACAACATCAAGTGTTGCATGGCTAAACACTTATAAGGTCCCAAAAGCGAGACCTATTGGCTATGCCAATGCTTGTTTTGATTGCCTGTCCAGCCTTGAGATATTGTAATTGGGAGGGACTAATAGGTCTAGGGAAGAAGATGAGGAATCGTTGAGCCAAGATTCAGTCAGGATTGCTACGTCAGATTTTTGGCTCAGGATGAGATTGGCGACATCAGAGGCATGCTTTACTGCTGAGCAGCAGTTGATTAGGAGGCCTGAGAGAGGGGGGTCAGGGTGTGAGTCATGAGTTAGGGCGGAAATGGGTACTTGCACAAGGTTGTTGCTAATGACTCCTCTGTTGTGGAGAGTAATTGATCTATTGGGGTGGATTGCAACCGCTGACGATTGTGAGCTTTGTGCCGTACGAAATGTTCCTGGATTTGCGTATATTAAGGAGGTTCAAAAGGGTTGCATGCCATAAGGAAGTTTTTCTGGAGTAGAAGATGAGGTCGTTGATGATTGTGCCCTTGTCAGCACAATAGCGCAGGTAAGAGATGAGGGTCGCAGGGTGCTTTTTCAGAGTGGAGTGTTTGAAGGTTTTGGAAGCAGTCTTGGAGAGATTAGGAGGATAAACCACAGTGGAGGAGTTGTCCCCTGTAGAGCTCAAGCAAGGCCCTGCCATAATGGAGAAGAGGGGGATTGTTAGGGCCCGGGGAGAGCTTAGGGAGGCTGCGGGAGTGGCTCTAGCAGTGAAGACCACTACTCCGGGGCAAAAACAGGGAGGTCCTCAGATATGCAGGGCTCTAGCAGTGCCGATTACAGCTCCGAAGGCTTATTCCAGAAGGAGTGTAAAGCAGCTTGTTTTACCAGATCATAATCTTATAAGTATAGATTAAGTTAAAAAGAACCACACAGAGTATTTATAAAAATATGTATTTATTATAAGACACTCACTAATACATAAAGCTTTCTCCTACCTGGAGATATACACAATACACACAATATTTCACAATAGAAACTAGTAGGTAGCACTTAATACAAGCGGTCGCCAGGGGGGGACCGAACCATATACCAAATAAGTGGAATGAGAACCACGACTTGAGTAAAGACTATACCCAGAAGACGTAAAAGTGTTGGGGACCCAAGGAACCACCCGATGTAAGTAACTAGGAACCCCACAGAGGGCTAAGTGAGAACACGACCGTGTGATCAATGCAATTCAATAGGTAAGTTGCAGTTGCAATTTTAAAGAAGAAGGACCCTTCCCAGGGACCCTGAAGAAACCCTGCGGAAAACAGAAGGTTGGAGAGGCACCCCACCCGTGAATACCTTAGGAACCAGGATATCTGCCCCAGGGAAGCCTGGTGCATAGGTGTAAAGTGGCGTCAGAAACCGCTGTCAAACCTAATGGAGGACTACAGAAAGATGATGCTGCTGGAGAAGATGAATGTGTCCGGTGGAACCCAAAGGTTCATTCAAGATGTGAAGAACCTGCAAGCAGAGGGGACAGAGTCTATGCCACTCAGGAGTGTCCAGGAGGCACGGAAGAAGAATGCTCACCGATGTCGGGTGTTGGTGGGGAGCTGACGGTGACCTTAGACTTGAAGCTGACTTGAAGCTGAGTGAACCAGACGACACTGTGGAAGACAGAGATCCATACACAAGCTGTCCTACATCGGATGTCAAAAGTTGAGGGGTCGATGTCCAGTGGGAGCATCAACAAGCCTTGTTAACTGCAACCAACATTGAAGTGGAAAAAGGTGCAATATCAGAACCAGCTAGGTCCAGGAGACTCACCACAAGTAGGGGAGTCAGGGCAGGCCCCAGGAAATAAGGGGAGCTCAAAGAATATGAAGGTGACCCTCAAGACGACCCACAGGCTGGGAAGACACTGGTGTCGCAAAAGGACCTCGAGCAGCTCACCAAAGATGCAAAACCACGATGCATGAGGATGCGGTGAGGATGAAGATCTTCATCACTGGAGATGCTTGAGGTAGGGGCTACTTGGAGCCCGAAGATCTTGGTGGAAGGAATCCAACAAGCCTTTGCAACTGCAAGTTAACACTGTGCACAGGGGTTTGGTTCCTGCGGCTCTGACGGTGGAGACTGGGCTCAAACTTGGTGGGGGGAGAGGGCAGGTCTCAAGGGATATGAAGAAACACCACCTGTGTTGCTGAGCCTTTCGAAGTTTGAGGGAGCTCAGGATCAGCAGACCGGTCAGCTTAGTTGCAGTGCCTGCAGAAGCAGGGAAGTGATTCCTTCACTTTAAGGGAGATTCCTTCAGGTGTCTTGGATGCCACAGGCCTGGGAAGGTTCCTGTATGGTGCAACGACATGGCAGCAGATGAGCAGGGCGACAAGATCAGGAGAAGCAGGAGTCTTTCTAGTTGCAACCTTGATGCCCAGAGCGAAGTCCAGCAAAGTCCAGAGTGCCCAGATGGTCGAAGAAGAAGTGGTGTTAGAAATGAATCTTGTTCCACAACAAATCTAGGGACCCACCCACTGGTAAGCTCTTAAATACCTTAAGGAAAGGGTTGGGACGATTTTGGGGTCCCTCCCTAAGGAGGGGCTGGACAAGGGGAGGATACTCCCCTGTCCTTTATCCAGTATCCCACCACAGCGGGAGCGATCGGTTCACTGAACTGGTTTGAATTCGACTATGCATGGAGGGCACCTAGTGTGCCCTGTAGGCATTCTATGTGGCTCTGACAAGTGCTCCCACCCTGCCCCAATACATTAAATCCTGTCTGGGAGGTGGTCACACCTCCCTGTGACAGGATACCTATTGTTCTGCCTTCCCCTGCCTGAGCGTGGCTCAGCAGCAGGAGGGAAAAACGTGTCTCTGGCCGGCAGCAGCCCTAGCTTGCTGTCTGGGTTTGAAAGACTGGTACCGGGAGCACCGAGGTCCTCCCAAAGGAGCTTTATGGTGCATGGAATCAGTATGATTCCAACATGTTTGATGTCAAACATGATAGGATGTGTTGCAGCCAATTGCGAGATGGTCACTGCGTAATGACGGGGTGCCCCTCTATATGTCCTATGGGTGCCTCACTTACAACCCAGGAGAATGGACTCCGTAGGTTATAGGGGTGCCCTGCTCATGCAGGGGCATTCTCATACTTAGAACCAAGCACCCTGCCTTCAGGATTGAAAGGCCTGCTCTAGGGGTAACTTATAGGTTTTAAGTGTAGTGATCTTAGATATAGGGAACCCTATATATTTCATAAGTGGTGCTAACACCAGCTTGCGGAGGCTGCAATGGCGGGCATGTAGTGGCAAATTAAGTGGTCTCCCATGGGTGGCATAATGAAAAATTCAGCTCATGGGGGACCCCTGGTGTACCTATACTAGGGTCTGATAAGTGTACACCAGTGTCCAATCTTGGATGTGCCTAAGTACTTATCAAACCACTTAAGGGAAGAAAGCACAGAGACTGGGGTCGTGGTTAGCAGGATCCCAGTCAGACTAGTCAGAAATAGCAGTACATCAAGCAAAAAGTGGGGGTTACCATGAAAGCAGATCCTACTTTCCTACAGGGGTTATCTGTGATAGGTCTCTGGGAGCAGATGCTGATTATTAGGTCAGCTGTCTCATCGGCACTTTAGCTCTGGACCTTCCCAGAAACTCTAATGAAGAACAGGTCTCAGTTGGGGTGATTTTCCAGTTTGCAACCACTCTGTGTGCATGTGGTCTACTGGCTTACCCAATCTAGTGTTTACTTTCTATTAGAAATGGGGTCTCTTTGGGGCTTGGCCAAGTGCGGTGAGAAATGGCCGCCCTCTAAGGCGGCTTCTTCCGAGTGCACCTGTTCACAGCAACATCCGTTCTACAAAAACCTGTAACTTATTTGAAAAATCGGTGAGAAGCACCGGAGCTCACCGCGCGCCTAGTCAACGCTGATTCCTGCTAGAGGTTCCGGCGTTTGGCCTACCGCTCTGCTGTGCAGCCTGGCGGCGTTGCTACACAACACGTACTGCGAGGAGGATTGAACTGCTGCCTGGGGTTCTGGCCCGCATGACTGCTCCTGCCGGAGGCGACCGGGTCCCTTCCTCCCTGTGGAGCCGGGGATCCTCTTGATCCGGAGCAGTGCCCCTGTGTGAAGGACTGCGGTGTGCGGGGCCGGCCGGAAGGTGAGACACGCACTGTGAGACAGGAGGCCGTGCGAGCCTCGGAGCATTGCAGAACTTAACAGCGGCCGGGGCGCCCCCTGCGGTGATGGGTGCAGCAGTCACTGGGGAAGCGAGGCGCCCGCTGTTGCTTGTGTATGTGGCAGCCTGTGACCTCACCGTCCCTGGAGGAAGGCCCTGAAACCAACGGCTGGGCCCCCAGAAAAGACTTGTTGCCGAGCGCCATTGGGACAGACCGGCTTAATCCTGTGTGCTGCCTGCCAATCACCTGCAGGAGCTAAATAAATTGAGATGACCTCCTGCCACCCTTTGTCTCCTGGGACCCCCTTGTTTTGTTTTTTTTTGTCCTCAGTTGCCTGAAACCCCATTGAACACCCAAGCTGTCCGTGCCATATCTCCACAGTTGGAGGAGTGTAGGCGTTATGTTGGAATTTCACAGTGCCTTCGGCCAATAAGGTACATTGGCAGGCATGGATGTTGCTTCCTCCTGAAAGGGGGAGAGGTTTCTCCCTGACTAGGTCCGCGAGAACCTGATGGACATCTTCGTTGGCGAGTGAACGGGGCTGCCCAACAAGGTCCGGAGGGTACCAAAGAGGCATAATTATAGGACCCGCTGTTCTTGAGTTCATTGTTAAAACAAGAGTCTGCCTCCCTATCATTCATGCCTCCACCCACTTAAGTAACAGGTCCCAAAATGCTGTCTTTCTTCTGCTACAGGCTCTGGACAGGTCAATCTTAGAGGTCTCAGACATCAAGGCCAACCACTCAGAGTGTATGGGAGGAGTAGGATCAATCCAACGCTTGCATATTTGCCTCCTGGCTAGCAAAATAGCATAAAATAAAAGAGAGCTAGCTGGACCGGTGACTTGTTTTGTAAGTCCAAAGATTATCAGAGCCAAATCTATTTGGATTGGGACTTTCAAAATACTCTCCAATGTCTTCTGGACTTCATCCCAAAACAAAACAATAGCAGGACAGTCTTTAAACATATGAATTCTCTGAAGCTTCGACTAGACCACACTTCATACAGCTAACATGCGACCCCGTTGAAAACTTAGACAGCCTTAGAGGGGAGAGATAGGCCCTATGTACAGTGAATATGTGGTTTCTCTTCAGCCACGCAGGTTTTACAATGTTAAAGAGAGTCTTAAATGAGTTCTGCCACAGTTGCTCACACTGTACATTTGGGAGATGTTCACTCCATACTTCGTTTGCGAGTTTGAATTCGCCATCCACTGCCTCTTCTATTGCCCAGTACCAGTAGGAGACCTCCTTCCTTCCTTCCTACTGGCCTGGCAACTAGCTGTTGTTCAAGACTGTTACCGCATCCTGTGGATTTTTGCTGGCTTTGCTGGGTTTTGACGCAGCTCTGCAGTTGGATGTACTTGAACCTTGAGAGGCCCACTCCCACTCTCTCTCTCGGCTGTTCCCATGAAATGAGAGTACCCTCAGAGGCCAAATCTCCCCATACTTTCGAACCTGCTTCTCTGAGTGGTAAAGCAAGCCTATCCTGAAGACATTCCGGCGAGCCCGGTGAGTTCCAAAGTGGCGCTTGGCTTGAAAAATAATTGAGGCCCACAAGATGTTTTAGTCTAGCCCATGCTCTGACCATTGCCTGGAGGACTTTGAGTTTAACCTTTTTGAAGAATTTTGGTTCCCCAATTTTAAACAAAAAGCACTCATAGCCAGGAACATGTCCCCTGCCCCAGTTCTTACAGGCATTTTTGTTAATATCTGCGAGTGTGAGAACTGAAAGGCCCAAGCGTAGTACTGTAGGTCAGGTTGCGCAAGACCCCCCTTCTCTCTCACACGCCTTAACTTTTTCCAGGCTATTCTGGTGGTTCTGTATGCCCAGATAAAAGAGTTTACAGCCTGCTGAATTTTATCTATGGCTTGCGCTAAACTAACTTCTGCAATCTTGTCTATATCCTGGACGATTCTAACTCCCAAGTATCGCATGCTGGGGCTGACCCGATATTGGCACCTCTCAAGATTCCACGTCATGATCTCCGTCTTCCCGGCATTCACCTCATACCCTGAGACCTGCCTGAATTCTTGTGCTAGTTTGATCACTGCCGGGAACATTGTTTCTAGATCCACTGAATGGCCCAAAAAATCGTCTGCATACAGGGCCACCTTCCTCTCCCACTCTCCATAACTAAAAGGCATAATATTAGGATCTTCCTGAGACCCCCTTGTTGTCGCCCTGAGTGGGAAAGGCCCCATCTGACGCCCTTGGCGCACTTAGAGGCTGCCGCTGCTAGCTGTGGTGCACGGAGGGGAATCCTCCCCCCCTTGTTTGTAGCTAAGAAGGAAGCAACCGGGAGGCCTTGCGACCTGATGGGGGTCTCAGCCAGTAACGATGGGACATCGATAAGAGAGATGGGCCGTCGTCACGCTCACCGTGCTACTGCCGCAATTGCTACTCAGTCCAGGCTGGGGCTGTGAACCAGTGGAACTGCGGAAGGCTTGATACTTTGCCCCTTGGGGAGTGGTGCACAGGACGGTGGTCGTTGTCTGGGCCTCGGTGGTTCACGGCCCGCGGCAGCACACCCTGTCCTGCAGAAGAAGCACTACCAATACCTGGTGCCGATCACTGTTGGCCCAGAGTGGTCTTGATCTTTTTCCTCCGGAGCACGCGCTACCCAAGGCGTCCTCGCTATGGCTGGAGATCGTAGTTCCAAGGCGGCGGTCCAGGCCAAATTGGACATGTTTGCGTGGGACAAGGGCCCAGGTGCAAGTCTGAAAGGAGGTCCGGCAACTTCAGAAAAGCACTGATCTGGAGAGGAGGCGAAGGAACCTACACTACAAGACACTCTCACCGCCATCACGACTGTTTGCACATCGCTGGAGTCGCGAATTGATTCTATGTCCACGGAAGTCTCGCTCATCTGGGCGGATATGCACTCCATGAATACACGCTGTTAGACCTGGTACCATTGGCGTGAGTCTCCCTTCCCTTTTTTTCTGATTGCCTCCTCTGATTTTGACATGTTTTGCTGGTTTAGATGCTTTGAGCACTGTGCCACTGCTATTAAGTGCCACAGTGCAAGTGCTCCCTATGTTAAATTGATATATTGATTAGTGACTCCATGATTGGGTTATTTGATTTACTTGTCAGACCCTAGTAAAGTGCACCATGAGTGCCCAGGGCTTGTAAATCAAATGCTGCTGGTGGGCTTGCAGCACTGGTTGTGCCACCCACAGAAGCATCTTGTAAAGTGTGTCTCAGGCCTGCCATTGCAGAGCCTGTGGGCAGTCTGTGACTACCATGTCGACTTGACAAGTGCACCCACTTGCCAGTCCCTAAACCTTCCATTTTCTTCATATCAGACACCCCATGGTAGGCCCAAGGGCAGGGTGCATTGTAAGTATTAGGTAAGACAAGCCCTGATGTGTGTGGCATGTCCTAATAGTGAATTACAGCCATTTTAGTTTTTCACTATTGCAAGGCTAACTGTTCCCCATAGGCCAGAATGGACAGTTTGATTATTACACCTTATAATCCTACCTCACTCAGGGAACATGGTAGAAATTCGAGTTTAGTATGCCTGAACTCAGAATGATAAAATACATCTTTTAGTGAAGTTGGTTTTAACATTTTGTATTTGAAAATGCCACTTTTAGAAAGTAGGTATTTTCTTGTCTAACCATCCAAGCCTGCCTGTGCTAGGTTGTATATTCCGAGTGTGGTGTTTGAGTGACAGGGGCTGGGGAATTCCAGGAGACAGGGTGAGTCAGCACAGGGCTGAATAGAGAGATCTCAATGTAGATGGGTAGGAGGAGTTGCACCTGGGACCTGAATAGGGCTGTGCCTTACCTCCACAATGCTGGCTCCACCTCCTGTGGTGCGTCTAATGTCTCTGCCCTGCACTGTGAAAGGAAAGAAGGAGTCCTGTCAACAAAGTGCTCCAGGACTGACCAGAACTGGTTTGGACTAGGCAAAGGCCTCTCTGCCTTCAGAGAACAAAGAGAAAAGTAGTATAAATTTGGGGACTCAGACCCCAAGACTTTAGATCACTTCTGGAACAACAAGACAAATCTCTGCCAAGGAGAAGAACCAAAGGAAGCTGTAAGAGTGGAATGCCCCCCTGCCAGTGTGCTGTGTTGCTAGGTTGGCCTACAATGGTGTCTTCAGTGCCAAGGAGAGGAGAAGGAACTTTGTGTGTATTTCATCATCTTGCAGAAAATTTCTCCAAGAGCTTGAACTTGTGCTTGCCTCCTGCTGAAGTCTCAGGGACAAAAGAGTTCACCACCAGCTCCGCTCTGAATTTTCTTGCTGGCAATTCTATCTGCAGAATCCTGCGTGTCGCTGGGGGCTGCAAGCGCGACGCAACAAGAAGCGTGTCGCCGCCGCAGCTGTAATTGTCGCACCACCGGAGAAGATTGTCGCCACCGTGAGGGTCGTTGTCGCATCACCAGAGAAGCGTGTCGCAGGGCCTGTCGCGGCTCCATAGTACAGAGTTCTCCGCATGGCTGCCAGGGCGTGCACGCATCGTCTTCACATCGTCGCATCAAGGGCGCCATCTTATCGCATCACACCGGATTGTCGTATCGCATCGAGGTGCCATCTTGCCGCATCGCAACCAGGCCGCAGTATGAGAACCTACGCATCACCTCCTCTCCAGTAAGGATCAAGACGCATTCCCTACTCTGCGCAAGCATTGAGGCACGACGCATCGTCTCCCCCGAAGCAAGGAACCGAAACATCTCCAACGCTGCAAATCTTTTGTTTATTTTGCGTTACGCATCCAGGTACTTTTGTGAGATCTGTGTCGCATTCACCATCAACTTGAACTAAGTTAATTCTACCACCTTGAAGTTAATTTTGAGTACAGTATTGTGGATTTTTGTCGTTTGTGGTCTTGTGTTAAGTCTATATAAAGAATACTTGTCACCTGATTACTGTATGTGTTCACAAATGCTTTACACACTGCCTCTGAGATAAGCCTGTCTGCTCGTGCCAAGCTACCAAGAGGGTGAGCAGGGGTTATTTTAGGAGTGTACCCCCTTACCCTGACTAGACGCAAGGGTCCCTATTTGTTCGAAGGTACCTACCTCTGCCAACTAGTGACCCCCAAATCTAACGTTGGTGGTCAGCGATGAGGATTTGGACCTGTATTTGTGACTCATATACAGTGATTGGTGTACATTACTAGTGAGTGCGGACCAATCGCGACCACATAATTTTTTGGTAGAATTTTTTTTCCTTGCACTGTTATTTTTTCCTGAGAACTGCCAATTCTTACTGCCATGAGTAGGCCAGCATCTGTTGCATCTATGGATCTAGATTTTGAGAAAGAGTGGTTGGAAACCTACACTTTAAAACAGCTCAAGCATCCCTGCAAGTATTTGAAAGTTGCCACACCAGGCATTTCCAAAAGGGATGACAACCAAAAGGCGCTGAGGGCCTGGGTAGAAGCAAGAAATGTCCCTGTGTTTGTGGTGGAGCCAGCTGGGGATGCAGATGGGCAACTGGATAGATCAGAGTTTCCAGCCAGAGGAGGGGTACCGTCCCCACCTGGCAGTAGCATTCCAAAGGCCTGTCCCCCAGAGAGCTGGAAGACTGGGAGAGAAATAGGGCACACAAGCTGGAGATGGCTAAGCTTAAGATGGAGGGTCAGAGGGAAACAGAGAATAACAAGTTGTCCTTGGAGAGAAAGTGAATGAGAATGGAGCATAAGACAATGTTGAGGGAGTTAGAGATTAAGGCAAAGGGCTTAGAGATAACTCCCTCTGGTGGCAGCGCACCATCTGTGCCTTCAGAAAGCAGAGTGTATATTCCCAAAAAAGTCATCAAAGATTTCCACAGGCATGAGGATATTGGGCAGTGGTTTGCAGCCTATGAGATAGCAATGTTGGCCCACCAGCTCCCTGAGAAGGATTGGGGAGCTGGGTTGTGGGGCCGCTTTGTGAGTGAGGGGAGGGATATTTTGTTAGACCTGACCAGTGAGTATAGGATGGCTTATGCCCACATGAAGGAAGCCCTGATGGCAAGGTATGGTTTGACCCAAGAACTCTATAGACAGAGGTTTAGGAGTTGCAAGAAGCTGGAGGGAACCACCTGGGTGGAATATGTGTCTTTCTGTTGCAGAGCTTTGGATGGTTGGGTGAAGGGTAGCAAAGTGGATACTTTTGAAGAGCTCTATGATTTGTTTGCATGGGAGCCCTTGTCTGCTAACTGTTTTCCAGAGCTACGCCAGCACCTTATTGATAGCAAGTTAACTAGCCCTAGGAAGCTTGCTGAGGAGGCGGACCGCTGGGTCAGTACCAGGGTCCACAAGGGTCATGTGGAAGATTCCGCCAAAGCTGGGCAGGGTCCCCAGCAGAAGAATTGAGGGGACAAGGGTAAACAGAGGGAGTTCCAGAAAGGACCCCGAAGTAATTCCCAAGGGAATCAAGGGAAGGTTTCCCAGCCTCCCCCTGAAAAGAAGCAAGAGGCCCCGACAGGTAAACCTGTTCAGAGGGGCCCCTACAAGTGCTTTATGTGTGGTCAAGTGGGCCACCATTGGTTTGATGCACAGTGTCCCATGAAGGATTCCAGAGTGCCGCCACGTGCACCACCCCGTCAGATGGCCAGTGTAGCCCTGGGAGGGGAGGAGATGGGTGTCCAAGGTGGGGGGGGGGGTCCCCGCAGAAATGTCCCTTCTCTCATTAGGAGACTTTGAGACGGTCCCTAAGACTCAGCTGCCTGATAACACTAAAAAATACAGGCAGTGGGGAACCATCAATGGCCATAGAGTGGAGGCTCTTAGAGATGCAGGAGCCAGTGTGACAGCTGTCAAGTGTCACCTGGTGACTCAAGAGCAGGTTGTCCCCAATGCCTTTTACCCAGTTGTTGTCGCTGACAACACAGAGAGCCACTGCAAGGTGGCTCAGGTTCCCTTTGAGTGGGGGGGGGGGTCTCTGGCACTCTTCAGGTAGCTGTGAGGCCAGCCATGCCTGTGGATTGTCTGTTGGGCAATGATTTGGAAAGCTCCCCTTAAGCTAAGGTGGAGAAGGAGGCTCATTTGGAAATTTTGGGTCTGCCTGAGTGGGCGTGTGTAACCACTCAGTCTATGGCAGCCAGTAAGGGTGTTGAAGAGATCCTGGAGCCTGAATGTATGGCCCAGGAACCTGCCTTGAAGAAAAGAGGTAGAGGGCATGGGAAACCAGCCCCCATTGTTCCCACGGTACAGGAGGAGGCAGACCTTGAGGGGGATGCCCTGGAACCTACAGGGGAACAGGTTGCTGAAATGGGGGACCTGCCTGAGCTGACCAATTGGCAGCAAGAAGGAGGGCCCTCTATGGAGAAATTTTGTGCAGAACATTAGAAGTGCCCTTCTCCTGTGGGTTTGCTGACACAGGCCATGAACCAGGCAGCAGGCGATTAGTCTGGATCACATTGGATCTACAGGGAGAACGACCTCCTGTACACAGAGCCTAAGGTTGCTGAGCCTGGGTCAGCCTGCGTGCTGGTGGTACCCCAGCGCTTCAGAGCCTTCCTACTGGGGTTGGCTCATGATGTACCTTTAGCTGGACATCTGGGGCAGGACAAGACCTTTGAAAGACTTCCCACCCACTTTTATTGGCCCCAGATGCGGAAGAGTTCAGACACTCATTGTAGGACTTGTCAAACTTGCCAGGCAAGTGGGAAAAGTGGAAGGAAGCAAAAGGCTCCTCTCCAACCTTTCCCTGTAGTAAGTACCCCCTTTGAACGGGTGGTCATTGACATTGTGGGGGCACTGGACCCCAAGTCTGCCATGGGCAACAGGTTTATCCTGATCTTGGTGGACCATGCTACCCGGTACCCGGAAGTCATCCTGCTCAGGACAGTGATGGCCCCCAAGGTGGGACGTGCACTGATGGGGATTTTCCCCTGTGTGGGGTTCCCCAGAGAGGTGGTGTCTTACAGAGTAACCAACTTCATATCTAATTATATGAAGTCCCTGTGGCAGGAGTGCGGTGTGACATACAAGTTCACCACTCCCTACCACCCTGGGCTGGTTGAGAGATTCAACCAGACTCTTAAAGGCATGATTTTGGGTCTTGAGTAACCCCGGGCGCAGTACTCCGCTTCACCCACGGAGTGTACGTAGCGCTGCCTGCTTCGCAGTTTTCGAAGTAGGCGTAGCAGGCAGCGCTACGCACACGCCAGGGCGAAGCAGAGCTGCCTGCCGCCCGCCCTTCTTTTAAAATAATGTAAAGTATGATAAAAATATTAAATATAATGACTTACCTGCAGCGCGGTGTCCCGGGGCTCCCTCTTCCTCGTTGCCGATAACTTCTTTTCACAAATACGCATGCGAGGGCGTCCGCGCATGCGCATTTGTGAAAAGAAGTTGTCAACGAGGAAGAGGGAGCCCCGGAGACGCCGCGCTGCAGGTAAGTCATTATATTTAATATTTTTATCATACTTTACATTATTTTAAAAGGAGGGCGGGCGGGATGCGGGCGGCGCGTAGTGGGGCTACGCGGAGCACACTACGCGCTGCTCCACGTAGCCCCACTACGCCCACTACGCCCAGGCCTGGTCTTGAGGAACCAATGAGGCATAAGTGGGACGTCCTCTTCCCATGCCTTCTTTTTGCTTACCGTGAGGTGCCACAAAAGTCCCTAGGGTTCAGTCCCTTTGAACTGTTTTATGGACACCCGATAACAGGACCCTTGAGTCTCCTCAAGGAAGGCTGGGAGCAATCTCCCAGGAAACCTCTCCAGGATGTATATAGCTGCATGCTGGCCTTCAGAAACCAGACTAGGAGTTTCAAGCAACTCGCTGAGGCGAATCTGGAAGCCAGACAGGAGGAGATTAAGCGGTAGTACGACCAGAATACCACTCTGGTAGAGCTTCAGCCTGGTCAGAAAGTGTGGGTCATGGCCCCAGTCGAGCCCTGCGTGCTCCAGGATAAGTGGACCGGACCATTTTAGGTTGTGTAACGCAAAAGTTCTGTTACCTACTTGGTGGATTTGCGGTCTCTCAGGAACCTCTTGAGGGTCCTGCATGTCAACCGCCTGAAGCCCCACTTGGAGAGGTCCTGTTAGAATCCGGGGTCTCTGGTTGGCGCAGGTATGCACTTGCGACAAGCAGGGACCCTTTCCTCTAAGTCAGGGCAAAGGATTACTCTAAGAAAATAACCCCTGCTCACCCTCTAGGTAACGTGGCGCGAGCAGTCAGGCTAGGTTCCAGAGGGCATTAAGTTAAGCATTCAAGGCGTCTCACAATATCCACCAACCCACCACACAGAGACACAAGGCTGTATTTATAAAAATAAAGTTCTTTATGTAAAGTTCTTTAAGCAGGCTTTAAAAATACAGATCTTCACTTAGAAGGAGGTTCCAGTTGCTTGTAATCACTTTGAGGGAGTCCACAGTTCTTCAAATGGCAATTTTGAGTGCAAAGTACGCTTCTTTGGGGTCTGTGCACTTCGTAGGGCCTTCCGTACGCTTCGTACCGCTATTTGGACGCATCGTGCCGTTTCTCACGCTTCTTGCGTGAGCACGCGTACTAGGACTCAAGCCGTACGGACCGTACCTTCGTAGGTACGTGTCGTATGAGTCCGGTATGCCTCTTGCCAAACCTCACGCTTCCCGCGTGAGCAGCGTCCATATATTTTCTACGGTACGGACCGTACCTTCATCGGGACGCTTCGTACAGCTGGTGCGAACCGTGCAAAGACTCACGCTTCCCGCGTGAGTAGCGTAGCGGGACGACGGTGCCGTACACAGCGAAGTACGCGTTGTACAGGGGCGCTTCAAGCTTACAGTACCTTGTTCTTTGGGGGCAATATTCGTGGCGGCCTCAGAAGTCCGTAGAGGGGCGTCCCACGTCGCGTTGGAGTCCCGCTTGGGCAGTGGACGACGATGCTTCGTGGGGCGCTTCAGGACGTCGCAGCACACCTCGGGGGTCAGAAGCAGGAGGGGCAGCTCGGGGGTGATTTCTCAGCACGGCGCGCTGTCGGCTTCGTCCAAATCGGCGAACCAGTGCGCCGCCGGTCCTCACAGTGGTCTCTACGGCCAGGGGGTCGCAGATGCTCGGCGCTTGGGCACAGGCAGTCTCTTCCTTACGGTGCGAGCTCCGGCTCGAGGGGGCAGTTGTTTTCTTTGCTCAGGCCAGGCAGGGCAGGCCTTTACGGTGCTCACAGCAGCACAAACGATTCAGGAGTCGCGTTGCTCAGCGAGAGGGGCACACAGGTTCTCTGGGGTCAGCGTTGCAAATCCACCCACAGCAGCTTCCTCTTCTTCCAGGGGAGGGTAGCGCCCACTGTTCCTGGGGCGCAGTTCAGGGGGTAAGTTCACAAGCAAGCCCTTGGAGATTGTTTTAAAAGCACAAGTTGAATTTCAAAGTCTTTCTCAGTCTTTTCCTCCTCTCCTTCAGCAGCAAGGCACCCACCACAGGCCAGTCTCTCAGGCTTAGAGACAGTACTCCTCCATGCAGCTTTCCCAGGTCCTTCTCTTCGGGCAGAGGTTCTTCTTGGCGCAAACAGGATCTGATTTCTTAGGAGCAGGGCTCCTTCTTTTATACACAGTTTCTTTTGTTCTTTGTCGCCAGGGGGCCTGTGCCTGGCTCAGTCCGGTTCTGGAGCACTTTGTTGTGGTGACTCTGCTCTTTTCTTTCAGTGCACAGGGCAGAGACATCAGCCGCTCCACAGGGGGCGGAGCCGGCATTGTGGTGGCAGAGCACAGGTCTATTCAGAGTCAAGGTGTACTCCTCCCACCCATCCTGGTGTAATCTCTCTACCCACCACCTGGCAGCCAGCCTGTCTCCTGGAATTCCCCAGCCCTGCCCCTCACTGAAACTAGGCAGCACACACACACAAGCAGAGGCGGACTGAAATGGCTAAGCAAGTAAATACTAACTTTCTAAAAGTAGTATTTACAAACACAGGATATTAAAATAAACTTTACTAAAAGAAGTATCTTATTATTCTGAGTTCAGGCATAATAAACTTGACTTTCTACCATGCTCTCTGAGTCCGCTGGGATTATAGAGTGTAATAATTCCAGCAGCCCATTCTGGCCTATGGAGAGCAGGTAGCCTTCAATAGTGAAAAACGAAAATGGCTGTAATTCACTATTAAGACATGCCACACACATCAGGGCCTGTCCTACCTTATGCCTACAATGCACCCTGCCCTTGGGCCTACCAGAGGGGTGACTAATATGTAGTTAAGTGAAGGTTTAGGGCCTGGCAAGTAGGTGCACTTGCGCAGTCAGCGTGACAGTACCAGACTGCACGCAGGTTCTGCAATGGCAGACCTTAGACACATTTTACTAGGCCGCTTCTGTGGGTGGCACAACCAGTGCTGCAAGCCCAACAGCAGCATTTGTATTTACAAGCCCTGGCACTCCTGGTGCACTTTACTAGGGGCTGATAGTAAACCAAATAAACCAAACATGGAATCCAATTAACATCAACATTTTACCATAGGGAGAGCATATGCACCTTAGCACTGATCAGCAGTGGTAAGGTGCCCAGAGTCATAAAACAGCCAACAACAGGTCAGAAAAAATACAGGAGGAAGGCAAAAAGTTTAGGGATGACCCTGCAAAAAGGGCCAAGTCCAACACAACCCCCTTCCAGCCAAAACGCAGGGCAGACCCATCACCACTGTGATGGTCTTCCCTGCTTGGGGCGATAGAACAAGGACATGGCCCGCAACTGCAGGGGCAGACTCCAGTTCTACGCCAATCTGAACCTATTGGACTCCCCCTGTCCATACTCTCAGGGCCCACCAAGCCAATCCATGGGGAACCCTTCTCCTCACCTGTGGACACCACCTGTGCAGCACCTAACCTTAACTAGCCCACAGGTGTGTCCCAACAGACAGACAGCAAATTGCTACAGTGGCCACTGACAGTAGTCAGAGATGAGACCCAGGCCGTATGCCTCTCAGGGCTCTCAATCCTCTGTGGCGCCAGAGAGTGGGGGGCAGTAGCCCCAGGTGCTTGGCACCCTTTGTCCATTCTCCCCCTTGTCAGGTCAGGTATGACATCCTGGCACTGACCCACCAGCCCCAGACCTGTACCCAGCGGCTGGACCAAAGACTGGGGTGGCCTCTCCCACACCCGGTCCTCCTCCTTGGGGCTCTGTACCCTCCCACCTGGAGTGGTACCCCCTTCCAGAATTGCCAGGGCACCTGGGGCAGGTGTCCTGCGCAATTCGCCCACCAGTACAGGGGTTCTATCCTGCAACTGGGCGTCCGCCGTCCAGGTCAGGGGGGACACCCTGAACCTGGCCCTCCAACTGAGGGTCTAAACCCTTCAGTTGAGCCGGGGTCAGAGGCGAGGACTCCCTCCCTCTGCACCCCCTTCCAGAGTACTGCCCACTCCCCACTGGCGTGGTACCCCCAGAAGCAACATGGGTCAGGGCACTGATTACAGTTGTCCCACCCTCCAGGTTAGACAACAACTGAACCTGGCTTTCCAACCCTGGGACCAACCCATGCGGTTGAACGCTTGCCTGGCGCACCAGGACTTCCCGGGGAGCACGCATGCCCCCCCTGAGGGTGACACATACCTCATGTGTTGTGTGACAGTCTGCCTGGCGCTGATCTCCCGACCCCTGTCCATCTGACAGTGCATGAAGATCCCCCAGAACAGAAGTGGTGTCACCATGGTCATTCACTGGTGACGCAGCCCTTCTGGCTGGCCCCTGACCCACTGGTTTTTCCACTGGGGAGTCTTTCCCCCTCTCACCCCTCAATCTGGACTTCTGCACCCTCCCAACTGGAGCGGTACTGCCAGACACTAGAACTGAGGGAGGCTTGCCTACAGACACTCCCCGTTCACCAGACACTAGGGGATCCCACACAACGGGCAGCCACTCAGGATAGACTAGGCTCCCCACCTGGTGTTCCCTTAAAGAACCATCCAAGCTCTGAGACTGAGGTTGGGCACTACCGGGACATAACCCATTCTCACTCCTTCCCCTTAAAGACAGGACGTGAGGCCCTACAACCCTCTCACTACTACAGGACCTAGCTGGGCTACTCTGAGCCACTTCCACCACACTGGGTTTGAAGATACCTGGACCACTCCTCTTGGGATCACTCCCCAATGCCTTTCCAGACCCTCTGGACTCCACCAAAAGGTCTGCCTCCAATGTGAGCTCTCTGCGGTCAGAGAACTCACTCTCCCACAGGTGTTGGCATAGCTCTGGAAAACAGGGACTTACAATATGCTCTCCCACAATTGGCTCACACAGCCCCCTAGCAGGGTTAACTAAACTATCCTTCACCTTACCATCCAGTGCCTCACACACGTACTCCACACCACTCTCCTGAGACTGGCAAGACAGTATCTGACTGTTTCTGTCACACAACCCACACTCTTCTGGGCGGTCTTCACACTTACATACCAGGACTTCAATTTTGGGGGAACCCCTTTCCCTGCACCTCTCATCTAGAATTAGTAGAGTGTCCCTCCCACCACTAGGACCATGAACCCCTGCGCCAGTTACCCTATTCCCTTCAGGGATACTGCGCACTACTGGAGCTACCTCATGCCCTTGAACCTCCTGGTGTATGTTAACCCCCTGCTTCAAGTCAGGCGCCACATCTCTGGGTATGCGTACTACTCTTTTAGCACTAGAAAATTCAATATTGCTGCCACCATCTGAGCTGGATTCCTCCTCCCACTCAGAAAAGCTCAATCTCTGAGCTACGCACTTTTCTTGTTGCTGGGCTGAGACACTCATGGCCTCAAGCCTCTCGAGCTCCATATCAAATTTCCTCATTATGAAGTCATGCTCCATTTGCATTTTCTTTTCTTCCAGAGCCAGCTTCTTGCTTTCTAGCTCCAATTGGCTTTTTACTTCCAGCTCTGCCAACTTCATTTCATGATCCCTGGTGGCCTGTCTGTCTGCCAGCTCCTCTGGCGACAGGCCTCTGCCAAAACTGTGAACGCTTTTCGCTGGTTTCAATGGTGTAACTTCCTCAGTTGCACCCCTTGATTCAATCCAGGCTTTCAGCGCCTTGTAGAGATCTGATTTGTTCTTGTATCCTGCATGTGGAACGTTGAGCTTCCTGCCGAAGTACTTGAGTTCAGTTCTCTTGTAGCTGTCCAGTTTTGACTCATCCCATTCCATTCCTGCTATCTCAGAGGTTTCAGAGATCGATTTCTCAATGCTGTTTGGGCCAGGCATGACTCCAAACACAAGGGATCTTCTTTCTTGGCAAGCGAAAAAAAAAAAAAAGTTCTGTGGCTTAAGCTACTGGACTGTCCTCACTGTGCAATGGCTAGTAATCACTGCGCAGACACCAAAAATGCAAATCCGTAAATCCTCAGCGCTGCCACCAATGTTAGAATCCGGGGTCTCTGGTTGGCGCAGGTATGCACTTGCGACAAGCAGGGACCCTTTCCTCTAAGTCAGGGCAAATGATTACTCTAAGAAAATAACCCCTGCTCACCCTCTAGGTAACGTGGCGCGAGCAGTCAGGCTAGGTTCCAGAGGGCATTAGGTTAAGCATTCAAGGTGTCTCACAATAACCACCAACCCACCACACAGAGACAAAAGGCTGTATTTATAAAAATAAAGTTCTTTATGTAAAGTTCTTTAAGCAGGCTTTAAAAATACAGATCTTCACTTAAAAGGAGGTTCCAGTTACTTGTAATCACTTTTAGGGAGTCCACATTTCTAAAAATGGCAATTTTGAGTGCAAAGTACGCTTCTTTGGGGTCTGTGCGCTTCGTAGGGCCTTCCGTACGCTTCGTACTGCTATTTGGATGCGTCGTGCCGTTTCTCACGCTTCTCACGTGAGCACGCGTACTAGGACTCAAGCCGTACGGACCGTACCTTCGTAGGTACGCGTCGTACGAGTCCGGTACGCCTCTTGCCAAACCTCACGCTTCCCGCGTGAGCAGCGTCTATATATTTTCAGCGATATGGACCGTACCTTCATCGGGACGCTTCGTACAGCTGGTGCGAACTGTGCAAAGACTCAAGCTTCCCGCGTGAGTAGCGTAGCGGGACGGCGCCGCCGTACACAGCGAAGTACGCGTCATACAGGGGCGCTTCAAGCTTACAGTACCTTGTTCTTTGGGGGCAATGTTCGTGGCAGCCTCAGAAGTCCGTAGAGGGGCGTCCCACGTCGCGTTGCAGTCCCGCTTGGGCAGTGGACGACGATGCTTCGTGGGGCGCTTCAGGACATCGCAGCACACCTAGGGGGTCAGAAGCAGGAGGGGCAGCTCGGGAGTGATTTCTCAGCGCGGCGCGCTGTTGGCTTCGTCCAAATCGGCGAACCAGTGCGCTGCCGGTCCTCACAGTGGTCTCTACGGCCAGGGGGTCGCAGAGGCTTGGCGCTTGGGCACAGGCAGTCTCTTCCTTACGGTGCGAGCTCCGGCTCGAGGGGGCAGTTGTTTGCTTTGCTCAGGCCAGGCAGGGCAGGCCTTTCCGGTGCTCACAGCAGCACAAATGATTCAGGAGTCATGTTGCTCAGCGAGAGGGGCACACAGGTTCTCTGGGGTCAGCGTTGCAAATCCACCCACAGCAGCTTCCTCTTCTTCCAGGGGAGGGCAGCGCCCACTGTTCCTGGGGCGCAGTTCAGGGGGCAAGTTCACAAGCAAGCCCTTGGAGATTGTTTTAAAAGCACAAGTTGAATTTCAAAGTCTTTCTCAGTCTTTTCCTCCTCTCCTTCAGCAGCAAGGCACCCACCACAGGCCAGTCTCTCAGGCTTAGAGACAGTACTCCTCCATGCAGCTTTCCCAGGTCCTTCTCTTCGGGCAGAGGTTCTTCTTGGCGCAAACAGGATCTGATTTCTTAGGAGCAGGGCTCCTTCTTTTATACACAGTTTCTTTTGTTCTTTGTTGCCAGGGGGCCTGTGCCTGGCTCAGTCCGGTTCTGGAGCACTTTGTTGTGGTGACTCTGGTCTTTCCTTTCAGTGCATAGGGCAGAGACATCAGCCGCTCCACAAGGGGCGGAGACGGCATTGTGGTGGCAGAGCACAGGTCTATTCAGAGTCAAGGTGTACTCCTCCCACCCATACTGGTGTAATCTCTCTACCCACCATCTGGCAGCCAGCCTGTCTCCTGGAATTCCCCAGCCCTGCCACTCACTGAAACTAGGCAGCACACACACACAAAGCAGAGGCGAACTGAAATGGCTAAGCAAGTAAATACTAACTTTCTAAAAGTAGTATTTACAAACACAGGATATTAAAATAAACTTTACTAAAAGAAGTATTTTATTATTCTGAGTTCAGGCATACTAAACTTGACTTTCTACCATGCTCTCTGAGTGCGCTGGGATTATACAGTGTAATAATTCCAGCAGCCCATTCTGGCCTATGGAGAGCAGGTAGCCTTCAATAGTGAAAAACGAAAATGGCTGTAATTCACTATTACGACATGCCACACACATCAGGGCCTGTTCTACCTTATGCCTACAATGCACCCTGCCCTTGGGCCTACCAGAGGGGTGACTAATATGTAGTTAAGGGAAGGTTTAGGGACTGGCAAGTAGGTGCACTTGCGCAGTCAGCGTGACAGTACCAGACTGCACGCAGGTTCTGCAATGGCAGACCTTAGACACATTTTACTAGGCCGCTTCTGTGGGTGGCACAACCAGTGCTGCAAGCCCACCAGCAGCATTTGTATTTACAAGCCCTGGCACTCCTGGTGCACTTTAGTAGAGGCTGATAGTAAACTAAATAATCCAAACATGGAATCCAATGAACATCAACATTTTACCATAGGGAGAGCATATGCACCTTAGCACTGATCAGCAGTGGTAAGGTGCCCAGAGTCATAAAACAGCCAACAACAGGTCAGAAAAAATACAGGAGGAAGGCAAAAAGTTTAGGGATGACCCTGCAAAAAGGGCCAAGTCCAACAGGTCCCAAATGGGCATGCTCTAAGCATCAGATGCTGGAATGGAGGAGGAGACTGAGCCTCTTCCTGACCTCATGTTGGCGACAGAGCAAGATGGGTCAGTGGATGTGTCAACCTCTTTTCCACCCTGACCCCTGGGCAACAGAATGACTGCCGCCAGTTGCTGGGACAGATTTCTAATCTGTTCTCCCTGATTCCCAGTGTCACTGACCGGTGCATCTATGATGTGGAAACTGGAGATAGTCCTCCTGTGAAGCACAAAACTTACAGGGTGTTAGATTTGGGGGTCTCTGGTTGGCACAGGTAGGTACTTGTGACAAGCAGGGACCCTCTCCTCTAGTCAGGACAAGGGGATTACCCTCTCAAAATAACCCCTGCTCTCCCTCTAGGTAGCTTGGCGTGAGCAGTCAAGGCTTATTTCAGAGGCGTTGTAGGTTAAGCATTTGTGACCACATACAGTAACTTAGTGACAACACCACAGATGGACACCACACTCGTATTATATCAAAAATAATTTAGCTTTTATGTAAGACTTAGTACAAGACCACATAACGACAAAAATAATCCACAATACTGTCAGCAATAAAGAGTTCTGGTTTAAAAATGCTTATCTTAGAGTTCTGGGCGCTTTGCATCCTTTGTCTGGCTCTCACGGTGATGAAAATGCCCAAAAGAGTCTAACCGGCGCAGCGGACGCTCCGGTCCGATGCGCACACAAATTCAGTGCGAGTCGTTCACAGTACCTTAGTTTGATGTGTCCGGCACGGACAGGGCGAGGCAAAAGAAAGCGTTGTACGCGGCAATGTCCTCCTGTCACGGTGCTAGCTACGGCTCGTAGACGTCCTCAGTGAAGTTTGTTTGGAACTCAGAGCCGCGTTGTTTGAGGGGACGGTGCCTGGTGCGGTGCGATCTCTTTACGTTGCGGCTTATGAGGCCGTACCTTAGGAGCTGGCGCCTTTCAGTCTTTAAGCGCGGCGCGAGACGGCCAGTACGACGCGGATGGGCGAAGCGTACTCCACCTTTCAGCGCGATTGCAGATTTGACATCAGCGGCAGGATGCGCGGTGATCAGTGCGGCTCGAAGGGGTGAAGCGAAGTGCGGTGTGTGGTCCCCCTGTCACGGTGCGAGCTACGGCTCATTGACGGC
Source organism: Triturus cristatus (assembly GCF_964204655.1). Lineage (NCBI taxonomy): Eukaryota > Metazoa > Chordata > Amphibia > Caudata > Salamandridae > Triturus > Triturus cristatus. Next base: position 732,862,355 of record NC_140590.1, read on the forward strand.
GCTTGTGCGGGTCGTTGGGCTCAGAGTCACGTTGCTTGAGGCGGATTGTTTGGTACGGGGTTTCACAGAGTTCAAGTAGATCCTACGAGGCTCACACAGCTCCCTGCCTCGGCGCTACGGGGAAAACAGTGTTTCCAGCAGCTCTCCTCAAGGCGGGTGAAGTCCACTGGTCCTGGGACTTCGTTCAGGGGGCAAGCTCACTCACAAGCCCTTGGAGATCTTTGCACAAGTTAAAAATAAATTCTTTTAGTCTTTCTCCTCTCCTTCAGCAGCAAGGCAACCACTGCAGGTCAATCCCCCAGGTCAGGGACAGTATTCCTTCTTCAGCTTTCCCAGTTCCTTCTTTTCAGGCAGAGGTTTCTTCTTTGCAAATCTGGATCTAATTTCTTATGAGCAGGGTCCCAATACTTATACCCCTAAATCCTTTGTTCCTCTGGGGTAGAAAGGCCTGTGCCTAGTTTAAACCAGTTCTGGAGCACTCTGCTGACATGACTCTGGCTTTTCTTTCAGTGTGCAGGGCAGAGACATCAGACACTCCACAGGAGGTGGAGCCAGCATTGTGGTGGAAAGGCACAGTCCTATTCAGAGTCCAGGTGTACTCCTCCCACCCATCTGGATGTAAATCTCTCTATTCACCACCGGGCTACCCCAGCCTGTCTCCTGGAATTCCCCAGCCCTGTCACTCACAGAAACCAGACAGCAGATACACATCCTAGCAGAGGCGGGCTGAAATGGTTATGCAAGAAAATACCAACTTTCTAAAAGTGGTATTTGCAAACACAGAATATTAAAAAACCCTTTACTAAAAGATGTTTTTTATTATTCTGAGTTCAGGCATACTAAACTCGAATTTCTGCCATGTTCTCTGAGTCTGCTAGGATTATAGAATGTAATAATTCTAACAGCCCATTCTGGCCTATGGGGAACAGGTAGCCTTGCAATAGTGAAAAATGAAAATGGCTGTAATTCACTATTAGGACATGCCACACCCATCAGGGCTTGTCCTACCTTATACTTACAATGCACCCTGCCATTGGGCCTACCATAGGGGTGACTAATATGAAGTTAAGGGAAGGTTTAGGGACTGGCAAGTGGGTGCACTTGCCCAGTCAAAAACCAAAGGAAATGATGGACGGAGTGTTGAACATTGCAAGCACTCACCCCCAGTCAACTGATCTGGGTTTAATCCATCACCGTTCTTTAGCCCACTCTGCCACCCCAGTCAGACATGGCCATATGCAAATCAGTCTGACCCTGCGCCTCATGGGAACAGTCCAGCCCGAACTGCCAAGCCATGTCTTTCCTGGACCGGAAAGAAGCTTCCTAGCACCGGTTTCTGGCATTTCAGCCGTCTTCAGCCAGGCTTGCTTGAATCCAGTGGCAAAGTGAGCAAGGGACTCACGTCTGAGCATACCCTGCCAACTTATGGCGAACAAAGCAAAAACCAAAGGAAATGATGGACGGAGTGTTGAACATTGCAAGCACTCACCCCCAGTCAACTGATCTGGGTTTAATCCATCACCGTTCTTTAGCCCACTCTGCCACCCCAGTTCAGACATGGCCATATGCAAATCAGTCTGACCCTGTGCCTCATGGGAACAGTCCAGCCCGAACTGCCAAGCCATGTATTCCCTGGACCGGAAACAAGCTTCCTAGGACCGGTTTCTGGCATTTCAGCTGTCTTCAGCCAGGCTTGCTTGAATCCAGTGACAAAGTGAGCAAGGGACTCACGTCTGAGCATACCCTGCCAACTTATGGCGAACAAAGCAAAAACCAAAGGAAATGATGGACGGAGTGTTGAACATTGCAAGCACTCACCACCAGTCAACTGATCTGGGTTTAACCCATCACCGTTCTTTAACCCACTCTGCCACCCCAGTTCAGACATGGCCATATGCAATGCAGTCTGACCCTGTGCCTCATGGGAACAGTCCAGCCCTTGCCCAGTCAGCACGACAGTACCAGACTGCCTGCAGGCTCTGCAATGGCAGACCTTAGACACACTTTACAAGGCTGCTTCTGTGGGTGGCACAACCAGTGCTGCAAGCCCACTAGCAGCATTTGGATTTACAAGCGCTGGGCACTCCTGGTGCACTGTACTAGGGTCTGACAGTAAACCAAATAAGCCAATCATGGAATCCAATCAATATAGCAATTTACACAGGGAGCACTTGCACTGTGGCACTGGTTGGCAGTGGCACAGTGCTCTGAGCAGCTAACACCAGCAAAACACATGAGGCAACAGCAAAAAATGGAAGGGAGACCCACGCCAATGGTGCCAGGTCTAACACAGGGTGACTGACAGGGTGAGAGCTTGCATCAAGGAGGAGGTCTCCAAGATGCTTGCGTTAGGGGTGATTAAGTCCTCTAACATTCCTTGGGCCAGCCCAGTGGTCATTGTTCAACACTTCATCCATCACCCCCTTTGGTTTTGCTTTGTTTGCCCTAAGTTGGCAGGGTACGCCCAGACGTGGATCCCTTGCTCACTTTGCCACTGGATTTAAGCTAGCCTGGCTGATGACGGCTTTTTAGCCAGAAACCGGTCCCAGGATGCTTGTTTCCAGTCCAGGGAAGACATGGCTTGGCAGTTCGGGCTGGACTGTTCCCATGAGGCACAGGGTCAGACTGATTAGCATATGGCCATGTCTGAACTGGGGTGGGGAAGTGAGCTAAGGAATGATGATGAATTAAACCCAGATCAGTTGACTGGGGGTGAGTGCTTGCATTGTTCAACACTCCGTCCATCATCCCCTTTGGTTTTGCTTTGTTTGCCCTAAGTTGGCAGGGTATGCCCAGACGTGGGTCCCTTGCTCACTTTGCCACTGGATTCAAGCTAGCCTGGCTGATGACGGCTGATTAGCCATAAACCGGACCCAGGATGCTTGTTTCCGGTCCAGGGAAGACATGGCTTGGCAGTTCGGGCTGGACTGTTCCCATGAGGCACAGGGTCCGACTGATTTGCATATGGCCATGTCTGAACTGGGGTGGTGAAGTGATCTAAAGAATGATGATGGATTAAACCCAGATCAGTTGACTGGGGGTGAGTGCTTGCATTGTTCAACACTCCGTCCATCATCACCTTTGGTTTTGCTCAGTTACATGCTGGCCTTCAGGAACCAGACTCGGCGATTCAGAGAACTCGCTCAGGCGAATCTGGAATCCAGCCAGGATGAGATGAAGTGATGGTACGATCAGAATGCCACTTTCATTGAGCTTCAACCTGGACAGAAAGTTTGAGTCATGGCCCCTGTAGAGCCTTGTGCGCTCCAGAACGGGTGGGCCGGTCCATTTGAGGTGGTGGAGAGCAAGAGTGATGTCACCTACTTGGTGAATTTGTGGTCTCCAAGAAACCCTTTGCGGGTCCTGCATGTTAACCGCCAGAAGCCCCACTTAGAAAGGTCCGAAGTGGGCATGCTCCTAGTGACATATGATGGAATGGAGGAGGAGACCGAGCCTCTTCCTGACCTCCTGTCTGCAACAGAGCAAGATGGGTCAGTGTATGGTGTCTAAGGGTAGGCGTAGTTCGCGAAGTAGCACTTCGCGAAGCTACGCAAAGTGAAGTTCGCACTACGCGAGCTACGCGTAGCACTTCGCGAACTGCGAAGTAACATGTTCGCACTGTGCAAGATGTTGTTTTCAATGATTGCACAGTGCGGACAAGCAACCGGCACTGTGCAATCATTGAAAATGGCATCTTGCACAGTGCGAGCTGTAGTTTTCTGCTGCTCGAGTAGATTTTTACTCGAGCTGCAGCTTTCTCAACGCGAACTGGTAGTTTCTCATCGCGAGCGGTCGCGAGCATACGCGACCCCTAGCAATGAGAAACCTGACCTTCTCGCGTTGGGAATCTCGCCGGGAGGTTTGTTTTCCATGCTCGCGATCGCGAACAAGGAAAAAGTCTCGCCAGGATGTCATTTTGCTTTCTCGCGGTCGCCAACTTGACGTTGAGGACCGCGAGCAAGCAAAAAATGACCGCAGCACTACGCAACACTACGCTACGCGTGTTCGCACTGTGCTACGTGCAGTTCGCGTAGTGCGAAGTAGCGCGAACTTCGCAAACTACGCGAGCGTAGCGTAGTGCTTCGCCCAGGCCTAATGGTGTCAGCCTCTCTGCCACACTGACCCCTGATCAGCAGCAAGATTGTCACCAACTGTTGGGACAATTCTCTGATTTGTTTTCCTTGGTTCTTGGTGTCACTTAGTGGTGCGTCCATAATGTGGACACTGGGGACAGTCCTCCTGTGAAGCACAAGGCTTACAGATTGACTGACAAGGTCAGGGCTTACATCAATGAGGAAGTCTCCAAGATGTTTGCCTTAGGGGTGATTGAGTCCTCTAACAGTCCTTGGGCCAGCTCAGTGGTCTTGGTACCAAAGGCTGCCGCGCCTGGTGCCACACCCGAACTCCGGTTCTGTGTGGATCACCGAGGACCTCATCCACAGAGCTGATGAGCTCATTGATCTGTTAGGGGCTGCACGGTACCTCAGGACGTTTGAGTTGACGTCTGGGTACTGGCAGATCGCCTTGACTGATGGGGCCAAGGAGAGGTCAGCATTCTCCACACCAGATGGGCACTACCAAATCTGGGTTATGCCCTTTGGGATGAGGTTGGTCAACCAGGTGTTGGCTGGACTGAAGGATTTTAGCACCACCAATCTGGATGACATTGCAGTGTTCAGCGCCAGTTGGAAAGAACACCTGCGCCACCTCTGGGAAGTGAAGAACCAGGGCCTTATGGGCCTGGCGGCGCAGGGCACGCCTTAATCTCCTGAGTTCACCTGCTTTGTTGAACAGAGACACAGGACACTCTGTTGAGCGTAGAAGATCAGGTTTATTAGCTGCAGCTAAGTACAGTTGTCCCAGAAGTACACTCGGTATGTTCTTAGGAGACTGCCACTTTACTCCGTGGCGCACAATCTTTTATAGCACATAGATTCACCAAGAACACTCCCAATGCATACATGGTTAGCCAATGAGAAGAGTTTGAAAACAAGATATAACCAATGAGAAAAGTTTGAAAACAAGATATAACCAATGAGAAAAGTTTGAAAACAAGATATTAAGTAACCCAAATAAACCTCTCTTCCAACTGTTTTTGTCACCCCTCCCCACAAGTTAATCAGTGGTAGTGTCTACAACTTAATTTGCAGGTGGCAGGACACATTTGTATGCTTTGGAGGACAGTTGTGAAATGAGAGAATACAAGTAGAGAATAGCGAAGGCCAGAAGATAAGATAAAGTCAGGAAAGAATGGTGCGAACCAACAGACTGTCGAGACAGGGTTTAGTCAAAGCAGACGAGGATTAGTGGACTCAGCCAGTCTCTGACATCAGTTTCGTAAACAGAGGCAGGAGGTTATTTTGACACGTCGCAGTAAGATCAGCAGAAAAACTTCGTTCATTGTGCTGCGTGAGTGAGGGCAACACAAAATGGCGGTGGAACACAAAAATGGTGGCTGAATATAAGCGAGATCGAAAATCAAATTTCCTCAGACCCTCCTTTTGCCATAACTCAGGCAAAACACACAGACTCACGTTAATCTGAATCACTGTCAATAGCCATGAGGTCGTTAAACTGTTGCTGCAACATCATTTTAATGTTCTCTGTTTTCTGTGACTCAGGTCTTGGGACACACAGAGTGGCACAAAGACCGCCGATGGCGGGGCCACACTGCAAACAGAGACAACAGGAAAAAATGATGGCCAAAATTACTCCAAGGAAGGTTAGTACCTTCCATCCCCATTTAGACAGTAATCCCCAAAACCATCCTAATAAAGACCAATCTCCTTCGTCTTGATGAATCGATTCGGAGATCATATGTAATTTGGAGATGGCTTGGTATACCGTAGGGGCGTCGTCTGGTATATAAATACAACAGCTAGATCCGATCAATTTACAGACTCCACCGCGATCTGCAAGAATAACATCTAGTGCAATCCGGTTCTTCAAAGTCATGAGACGATCCGCCTGAATTTCAGCTGTGAGATTACTCAAGGCTCCCACAGTGAAATCTATGGTAGTCTCAACAACACGAACCAGCTGTCTCATGTTTCTGCTGTTGGCCATTGGGCCCCAAAAAGGAAGAAATCCTTTGAGGAAATCACTTCCCTCTTGTCCTGCCATGTCTTTAGAATCAATAATCCCTCTGCCATATCTGTTTCTATGATGGCCTGAAGGAGCAGTGTATGTAGGAGGGAGAAGAAAAGCTATATAGCACGTTCCTGAAAAATCCGTTGGTAGCCACGTGTAAGCTCTATCGTGGCAGACAAAATATGTGCCCTGGGATGGCACTAACGGCGGTGAATTCTGAGACGTGTAGATGTATGTATGGGAACAAAAGCTTTTTCTTTGTCCAGTGTCAGTAGTCTGGCCATTCATTTGTAAACAGAAATTACCTTGATGAGGGACAGTCCAAATTGGTGGAGATTTTCCCTGTTTAGTTTTATCTGTAAGGCTAGTAACGTAACGAGTCACGTTCCAATTAGTATATGTTTGTCTCTCGTCAACAGGAACCTTACTATTCTCCTCAATTTTAGCCATAGCTACCATTCCCTTTATCAGAGAATTATGACTAAAATCTGGCTTACTACCATATGAATCAACTGGACGTCTAAATCGGCTCTGATATGCATTTGAAAACATTACAAAATAGGCCCAAGCGGAACCTTCATAAGAAAATGGAAGGACTAAATATGGCATTCCTTTATCTGTGGTATGAGGCATAAGTCCACACACCCAACAGTCGGTTGTGTTGACTACCAATTGGTGTTGGTGCATTAATTGGATAAATGAATTATTAAAATATTCTATTCTCCTGATTAGTTCATGTTGGGGAAGTGTATATAATTGATATGGGGAGATAGTAGAATGAAGAGGCAAGGAGATAGAATTAGGGACAACTTTTTGTTGCAAAACATGAATAACCCAACCTACACAAGCCAATAAGACACACAAAAACAATATTTTACAATATTTCTTTCTCATCTCTTCCTTCTTATCCTTCTTTCCTAATTTAACATCCATCCTCTAAAATTGTTGCTCACTGCAATCTTCCTCACTCACTTGGCTGTGATTATTAGCCGTCCTATGACACTGCAAGTCCTGGGGGCCTAGCCATTATATAGGTCACAAACCAAGACTCCTACCGTGACCCTGCAACCTGGACAGATGATAAATGTAGCAGAAGAGATGGAAATCTCAGGTGTCCTTCACCAATCTAGGTCTTAAATTGTATCTAGTCTTTGTTGGTACAGTTTGGTCTTAAAATAGGGTCTGTGGTTCTGTAGTGTTTAATCGGAGATGGGAAGGTTCGGCTTCTTGTAGAATGTCGTCATCTTCTTTCTCTGATCAAGTTCCATCCAGGTGTGCACTACTGAAAGGTATGAATCGGGGGACTTTTTCTCCTTCAGAATCACCTATACTCTTACGAACCCACTGATCAAAAGGCAAGGGCAAGGGCACTTTCTTGCAGTGCACGCCGTGGATCCAGTTCTTTTTCCCTTCGACTTTCACTGCTGTGCGAGTTGTCAGAAGGACTTGTCGAGGCACCTTCCAGCGAGGTTCCAAATTCTTTGTCCTTTGAAAAGTTTTCACACAGACCCAGTCTCCAGGTTGGATAGAATGACCTGGGTCTGTGGAGGCTTTTGGTAAAACGTTTTGAACCTGTTGGTGAAGAACACGCAATTTAGTGGTGAGGTCATGTAAGTAATCAATCAGCATTGGATACTGTATGTCAGAGTACTTTATAGGACGAGGGACTCCCCATACATTGACTGGGCGCCCGAAAACAACCTCGCATGGGCTGAGTCCCAAACAAGAATGTACAGCTGTTCTAGTGGACAGGAGAGCCAAAGGTAAAGCATCGGGCCAATTAAGACCTGTGCTGGCTTGTACTTTTGCAAGCTTAAGTTTGAGAGTGCCGTTATAGCACTCTACCAAACCCGCTGACTGAGGATGATTTGCCGCATGAAACTTTTGCTTTATACCAAGACCGGTACACACCTTTTGCATAACTTGGCCTACAAATTCACTTCCATTATCACTCCAGACAATGCGCGGCAAACCAAACCTAGGGAAGAACTCTTTTAAAAGAACTTTGGCAGTGGACAAAGCAGTGTTGTCTTTCAGGGGGTAAGCCTCTATCCATCTGGAAAAGGCACATACCACCACCAGAACATATTTAAGATTGTTACATCGATCCATGTGAATGTAGTCGATTTGCAACACCTCAAAAGGATATGTTGGGGGAGCAAAATGACCTGCCGGAGTTGGGGTTGGGGTTCCCTTTCCCGGATTGTACATCAAGCAAACGATACAATGCTTCACCACATTATCTGCACATTTTGGAATCCCTTCGTTCAGCCACACTTGAGCCAAAAGCTTACATATTCCTTTCGCACTGATGTGGTCTGGACCATGCGCCATAGTAACTACAGGCAGTACATAGGTGTCTGGTAACAGCCAACGCTGGTGTTCTGACAGTTCTAGCCAACATCCTGTTGCGTCTAACATCCCTGTACTCTCTTTCCACTTTCTCAACTCTTTCTCTGTAGCATCTCCTTGAATCGATCTCACACTTTCTATTGTGTCCTCACACATCCCTCTTTCCCTGACCCAATTCGCAGGGCCCGCAACATACATGCGACTTGTAGCATCTCTGGCTGTCCTTTTTGCTACCTCGTCCGCAAAAGCATTTCCGCGACCAACATCATCAGTAATCTTCCTATGCGCTCTACACTTCACAATTGCTATCTGGGTAGGCAAAGCAAGTGACTCAAGAAGATCAGTTACCAATTGACCATGCTGTATTTTAGTACCGTGGGAGGTAAGGAATCCTCTTTCCTTCCACAAACGGCCGAAGCTATGCGCCACACCGAACGCATACTGGATGTCGGTATACACATTCACTCTCTTTCCTTTAGATAGCACACACGCTCTGGTCAAAGCTATCAGTTCAGCTGCCTGAGCTGAATTATATCTGATGCGTGCTGTCTCCACGGTTGTATACAAGGGGGTAACAGCATAAGCTGAAGTTGTCTCACCATTTGGGAGTTTGAAACAAGACCCATCCACCCATAGGATCCCATCTGGATCCACTAGCGACGTATCTTTCAAATCAATCCTACCTTTTGTCTCCTCCTCAGTATGGAGAAAACAATCATGTTGTTCCTGAATATCTTTCTCTTCTGGAAGAGGTAACAGTGTGGCTGGGTTTAAAATGTTACATCGTTTGATGTACACATGACTAGCCAAGAGCGTCAGCTCATATCCAGACAATCAAGCACTTGTAAGATGTTGTGTTTTCGTCCTATTTAGCAAAGTATCCACTGCATGTGGTACCATAACAATGAGAGTATTATCTAGCACCACTCCAGCAGACTGACGAATAGAAATCGCTGCTGTTGCTGTAGCTTTAAGACAACTAGGCAATGCCTTGGCTACAGGGTCTAACGTAGCTGAAAAATAGGCACATGGCCGCTGTTTGTCTCCAAATTGTTGTGTTAAGACTGACAAAGCACAACCCTCTCTTTCATGGACATAGAGCGTGAAGGGCTAACTGTAATCCGGAGTACCCAAAACAGGAGCAGAACACAGAGCCGCACGTAAATCAGAAAAACTCTTCTGACATTCGTCAGTCCAAGGAAGGGGTTGGGGTGTATCTTTCAAAGTAAGTGCTAACAAAGGTTTGGCCAACAAAGAAAAATTCAGAATCCACTGTCTACAATAAGAAGTAATGCCCAGAAAGGCACGCACCTCTCTTTGTGTGGATGGCACAGACATTTGCGCAATTGCTTGAATACCTTCTGGGGTTAATCGCCTTCCCTCCTTTGATAAGAGATGACCCAAATAGGTAACCTCTCGGCGGACATATTGTAGATTAGAAGGCGAAACCTTATGATTAAGATCAGACAAGTGACGTAACAGTGCAACAGTCACATTCTTGCAGACATCCTCTGAATCAGCAGCAATCAACAAATCATCCATATATTGAATAAGAGTAGCACCTGGGGGCAAAGGAAAAGCATCAAGCTGACATTTCAGAGCTTGACTATAAATGGAGGGGCTTTCACAATAGCCTTGGGGTGCGCGCTTGAACCGGAAACTTCGGCCTCCTAGAGAGAAACCAAAAATATCCCTACTCTCTTCGGCAATGGGAATGCTGAAGAAAGCATTTTTCAGATCAATAACAGAAAATCAAACCGCTGAGGCAGGTATCATAGTTAACAGGGCAGTGATATCTGGAACAACAGGAAACTGTGGTACAACAATTTTATTGACCTCCCGAAGATCAATCACAAAACGATAAACAGGAGGCTGAGAAGGATCAGTGCGTTTAAGAACAGGAAGAATAGGACTATTGCATACATTTCCTCTCGTTTCCTCAATCACACCCTTCTGAACCAAATCATAAATAATATCCAAAAGCGCTCTTTCACCTTCATTGGAAATTGTGTATTGAGGAATGCGTGGCAATTTAGCATTGGGCTTGAGAGTAACAACATAAGGTGGGATCTCGTGACAACCAACATCATTTGGACCCGTAGCCCAAAGCGTTGCAGGGAGAGAGAGCAATTCAGCTGGAAATTGATCTTTAGACAAATACATTGAAGAAGTCAATTTCTGCCCCAAAGTAAGATGCACACCAGAAGGAGAACAATATATCGTTGCATGCAATCTTTTCAATAAATCCAAACCCAACAGATTCTCGCCGCAACCAGTCGTTAAAAGAAGAGGAGCTTCCAAATCATAAGGGCCAATTGAAATAGGCAGAGGGCAAGAGACCGGGTTACGAACTGGGGCGCCAGAAAATCCTACTGATACATTCGTTGAGCCAGACAAAGGTGCCCCAGGGAGTTTAGAGTGAATGATAGAACTTCTCATCGCACCAGTATCTAAAAGAAAGGGCTCTGAAACACCCATTGTAGTGACATTGACATAAGGCCCACCCTGATCTACTGGAATCGATACAACTCCCTCACTTTGTCTATGGCTGTCCTAGTTAGCGTTAAGTCTTTCATTCTCACCTTCAACATGATAATCATCATTGCAATACTGTGTAGACTGAGTATTTTGCTGATCAAAATAGTTCGTAAAATTTGGAGGGGGAAGGGAACGCTGTTCTTGAGGCATCACACCTCGACCTCTACCCCTGTGTATTATCTGGAAACCACCACGGCCTCGTGGAGCAGATAGTTCTCCATTACGCTGCAATAAAACCGGGCAGCTATTCTTAAAATGACCTTCCTCTCTACAATAGGAACACTGGTTAGGACCTAATAAAGGTCGCGGAATAAAGGGCTCAGGCTATTGATACACCCTCTGAAACTGTGGAGGCTGTTGAAACTGGCGCTGAGCAAGACGAGGAGGATAAGCCTGTTGCAGAAGTACCTTCGTTTTCAATTCTTTAGTCTTTTTCTCTTGCTTATCTTTTTCTTCTTTATCCCTGTTCTCGTAATATTGAGCAGTAGCCAATATCTGGGCAGAAGAAGAAACAGCCCATGAACTCTCAGAGTCTTTCAACTTATGTGACAGCTCGGGAAGCAAATTAAATACGAATTTATCTACAAATAATCGCTGTCCACCCTCCGTACTCATATCCTGACCACTGTGATCAATAAACGTCTCCTCAAAATGAGTGAAGAAATCAGAGACACTCTCATCTTTCTTCTGTTTACATGCAGCTAGTTTATCCCAATTAACTCGCAAGGCGGGCATCATTGTTTTCATTAAAGTAATAATCCTACCAGGGAGTTCTGAAATCAAGGCATCAGGCTTAGCACCACCCACTTGGGCTCTATCCGCGGCAATTATAGCAGCCCAAGTACCACCTAATTCTTGAGCATGATCCTCTCTACAAATTTGAGCCCATAACGCTTGTGGGACTACATTTCCCATCAACATGTCAATATCAGCTAAATTCATAATACAGGCATCAACAGTCTGGGACAACTCCTTATAATAGCCAGCAGGGTTTTTACGGGGATCCGGTAGAGACTGTTTAAGAGCCAAAACTTCAGATCTCTTCCAGGGGACATGTACCCATATATGCTGGAAGTGAGCGGGAACAGCTGGATTAGCACCTGCTTGTGCAACCGCTTCTCTCCACACTGGAGTAACCTCTCTCATTGGATAATGTTTTAGCTTCCTTTTAACAGAAGGATCTAGTTCAGGCAGAGACCGGTAAGTGAACATTGTTCTAAAGGTGACAAGTGTCCTTACAGCATCCTCAACCTCAGCACCCACAATTATCCCTTTGTTAAAGTCAGCCTGAACATCTAGCAGACCCTGGGGGGCTGATCCTAAACCCATATCCTCCCACTCTTGACCAAGAATGACACACATGGTATCAAAAACATGTCATTGTGTGGGCGCATCCCACTGCTGAAAAGTGTCCATGATATCTTGTATACCATACTGGGGGTCATTCATGATCCACTTACGGGCTTGGAGGTCTAACGCATCACGTTCTTGGGGACCTGGGAGCTGACTACGGGTCTGCCTACGAGGAAGAACAGGAGTCATTTTTAACGACCCAAAGAAAGGGGACAAAAGGCCAGAAACAGTGTCAACCATCCGCTTACGAACTGAGGGGGAATTCGACATAAGGACAGGGAACAAGGTATTAGGCAGGGCAGAAGAGGGGGCAGAAGAGGGGGTGACAGGTATAAAGGGGGTCGAAGGCAAAGGAGTCTGAGGCAAAGGAGGTGGGGGGATTGGCATTACCAGAAGGGGCTGTGGTTGAGGTGCAAGGACCTGTTGGGGAACAACAGGTAGTTGAGCGGGTGGCAATAGTAGGGGTGCATTGGCACCCTGTGCATAGGGAGGAGGCAATCTCAATAGGTGAGATATCAAAGGGTCTTCCTCCGGATCCTTACTTTTATCAGAAGGGGAAATAGGCAACACCGGATAGCATTTATCTATCGCCATACGATGCTGTCTCTCTGAAATTTCCATTTCATGATTAATCTCATTATCTTTAAACTGCTGGGCAGCCTGTATAATCGTCATACTTTGTGCTCTCTGATCTCGTTTTGCCTGCTTAATTTCTCTCTGTTTGGCTTCCTTACGCCAGAGGCGGAAAGAGTCAAGCATTGCCGGCTGGGCTTTTCTTTTAAACAAAATTGCTTCCAAATTATCTAATGTGTCAGGCTCAAAGCTACCACCAGTCAACTGATCTGGGTTTAATCCATCACCGTTCTTTAACCCACTCTACCACCCCAGTTCAGACATGGCCATATGCAAATCAGTATGACCCTGTGCCTCATGGGAACAGTCCAGCCTTTGCCCAGTCAGCATGACAGTACCAGACTGCCTGCAGGCTCTGCAATGGCAGACATTCGACACACTTTACAAGGCTGCTTCTGTGGGTGGCACAACCAGTGCTGCAAGCCCACTAGCAGCATTTGGATTTACAAGCGCTGGGCACTCCTGGTGCACTGTACTAGGGTCTGACAGTAAACCAAATAAGCCAATCAAGGAATCCAATCAATATAGCAATTTACACAGGGAGCACTTGCACTGTGGCACTGGTTGGCAGTGGCACAGTGCTCTGAGCAGCTAACACCAGCAAAACACATGAGGCAACAGAAAAAAATGGAAGGGAGACCCACGCCAATGGTGCCAGGTCTAACACAGGGTGACTGACAGGGTGAGAGCTTGCATCAAGGAGGAGGTCTCCAAGATGCTTGCGTTAGGGGTGATTAAGTCCTCTAACATTCCTTGGGCCAGCCCAGGGGTCATTGTTCAACACTCCGTCCATCACCCCCTTTGGTTTTGCTTTGTTTGCCCTAAGTTGGCAGGGTACGCCCAGACGTGGGTCCCTTGCTCACTTTGCCACTGGATTTAAGCTAGCCTGGCTGATGACGGCTTTTTAGCCAGAAACCGGTCCCAGGATGCTTGTTTCCGGTCCAGGGAAGACATGGCTTGGCAGTTCGGGCTAGACTGTTCCCATGAGGCACAGGGTCAGACTGATTAGCATATGGGCATGTCTGAACTGGGGTGGGGAAGTGAGCTAAGGAATGATGATGAATTAAACCCAGATCAGTTGACTGGGGGTGAGTGCTTGCATTGTTCAACACTCCGTCCATCATCCCCTTTGGTTTTGCTTTGTTTGCCCTAAGTTGGCAGGGTATGCCCAGACGTGGGTCCCTTACTCACTTTGCCACTGGATTCAAGCTAGCCTGGCTGATGACGGCTGATTAGTCATAAACCGGACCCAGGATGCTTGTTTCCGGTCCAGGGAAGACATGGCTTGGCAGTTCGGGCTGGACTGTTCCCATGAGGCACAGGGTCAGACTGATTTGCATATGGCCATGTCTGAACTGGGGTGTGGAAGTGAGCTAAAGAATGATGATGGATTAAACCCAGATCAGTTGACTGGGGTTGAGTGCTTGCATTGTTCAACACTCCGTCCATCATCCCCTTTGGTTTTGCTTTGTTTGCCCTAAGTTGGCAGGGTATGCCCAGACGTGGGTCCCTTGCTCACTTTGCCACTGGATTCAAGCTAGCCTGGCTGATGACGGCTGATTAGCGATAAACCGGACCCAGGATGCTTGTTTCCGGTCCAGGGAAGACATGGCTTGGCAGTTCGGGCTGGACTGTTCCCATGAGGCACAGGGTCCGACTGATTTGCATATGGCCATGTATGAACTGGGGTGGTGAAGTGAGCTAAAGAATGATGATGGATTAAACCCAGATCAGTTGACTGGGGGTGAGTGCTTGCATTGTTCAACACTCCGTCCATCATCACCTTTGGTTTTGCTCAGTTACATGCTGGCCTTCAGGAACCAGACTCGGAGATTCAGAGAACTCGCTCAGGCGAATCTGGAATCCAGCCAGGATGAGATGAAGTGATGGTACGATCAGAATGCCACTTTCATTGAGCTTCAACCTGGACAGAAAGTTTGAGTCATGGCCCCTGTAGAGCCTTGTGCGCTCCAGAATGGGTGGACCGGTCCATTTGAGGTGGTGGAGAGCAAGAGTGATGTCACCTACTTGGTGAATTTGTGGTCTCCAAGGAACCCCTTGCGGGTCCTGCATGTTAACCTCCTGAAGCCCCACTTAGAAAGGTCCGAAGTGGGCATGCTCCTAGCGACAGATGATGGAATGGAGGAGGAGACCGAGCCTCTTCATGACCTCCTGTCTGCAACAGAGCAAGATGGGTCAGTGTATGGTGTCAGCCTCTCTGCCACACTGACCCCTGATCAGCAGCAAGATTGTCACCAACTGTTGGGACAATTCTCTGATTTGTTTTCCTTGGTTCTTGGTGTCACTTAGTGGTGCGTCCATGATGTGGACACTGGGGACAGTCCTCCTGTGAAGCACAAGGCTTACAGATTGACTGACAAGGTCAGGGCTTACATCAATGAGGAAGTCTCCAAGATGTTTGCCTTAGGGGTGATTGAGTCCTCTAACAGTCCTTGGGCCAGCTCAGTGGTCTTGGTCCCAAAGGCTGCCACGCCTGGTGCCACACCCGAACTCCAGTTCTGTGTGGATCACCGAGGACTCAATTCAGTCACCAGGACTGACGCGCACCTGATACCCTGAGCTGATGAGCTCATTGATCTGTTAGGGGCTGCACGGTACCTCAGGACGTTTGATTTGACGTCTGGGTACTGGCAGATCGCCTTGACTGATGGGGACAAGGAGGTCAGCATTCTCCACACCAGATGGGCACTACAAAATCTGGGTTATGCCCTTTGGGATGAAGAATGCCCCTTCCACCTTTCAGAGGTTGGTCAACCAGGTGTTGACTAGACTGAAGGATTTCAGCACCACCAATCTGGATGACATTGCAGTGTTCAGCGCAAGTTGGAAAGAACACCTGTGCCACCTCTGGGAAGTGAAGAACCAGAGCCTTATGGGCCTGGCGGCGCAGGGCACGCCTTAATCTCCTGAGTTCACCTGCTTTGTTGAACAGAGACACAGGACACTCTGTTGAGCGTAGAAGATCAGGTTTATTAGCTGCAGCTAAGTACAGTTGTCCCAGAAGTACACTCGGTATGTTCTTAGGAGACTGCCACTTTACTCCGTGGCGCACAATCTTTTATAGCACATAGATTCACCAAGGACACTCCCAATGCATACATGGTTAGCCAATGAAAAGAGTTTGAAAACAAGATATAACCAATGAGAAAAGTTTGAAAACAAGATATAACCAATGAGAAAAGTTTGAAAACAAGATAACAAGTAACCCAAATAAACCTCTCTTCCAACTGTTTTTGTCACCCCTCCCCACAAGTTAATCAGTGGTAGTGTCTACAACTCAACTTGCAGGTGGCAGGACACATTTGTATGCTTTGGAGGACAGTTGTGAAATGAGAGAATACAAGTAGAGAATAGCGAAGGCCAGAAGATAAGATAAAGTCAGGAAAGAATGGTGCGAACCAACAGACTGTCGAGACAGGGTTTAGTCAAACCAGACGAGGATTAGTGGACTCAGCCAGTCCCTGACATCAGTTTCGTAAACAGAGGCAGGAGGTTATTTTGACACGTCGCAGTAAGATCAGCAGAAAAACTTTGTTCATTGTGCTGCCTGAGTGAGGGCAACACAAAATGGCGGTGGAACACAAAAATGGTGGCTGAATACTAGCGAGATCGAAAATCGAATTTCCTCAGAAGTGTGGATGGCACTTCGAAAGGCAGGCCTCACGATCAAGGCGAGTACGTGCCAGATCGGGCAGGGTTCCGTGGTGTACTTGGGGCACCAGGTAGGGAGCGGCCAGATGGCGTCCCTGCAACCCAAGTTTGATACCATCCTGACATGGGAACCCCCTAAGACTCAGACACAAGTGAGAGCATTTTTAGGACTCACGGGGTACTACAGGAGGTTTGTCAAGGGGTATGGCAACATTGTTGCACCCTTGACTGAGCTGACTTCCAGGAAGCAGCCCAAGAAAGTGAACTGGACTGACACCTGTCAGAAGGCTTTTGATGCCCTGAAGACTGCCATGTGCACAGCACCCGTGCTTAAGGTGCCCGACTTCTCAAAGGAATTCATTGTTCAAACAGAAGCTTATGATCATGGTGTGGGGGCTGTTCTATCACATATTAATGATGAAGGCCTAGACCAACCTGTAGCCTTCATCAGCAGGAGGTTACTTCCACGGGAACAGAGGTGGAGTGCAATTGAGCGTGAGCCATTTGCTGCTGTCTGGGCGCTGAAGAAGTTGAGACCATACCTGTTTGGGACTCACTTTCGGGTTTCAGACAGACCACAGGCTCCTCAGATGGTTGTTGCAGATGAGGGGTGAGAACCGAAAGTTGTTGAGGTGGTCCATTTCCCTACAGGGGAGGGACTTTACGGTGGAATACCGCCCTGGTACAGAACACGCCAATGCTGATGGTCTGTCCAGATTTCTCCGCCTTAGTGATGAGAACTCGCAAGGGGAAGGGTAGTTCTCCCCACATTTCAGCTGGAGGGGACACGTGTTAGACCTGGTACCATTGGCGTGAGTCTCCCTTCCATTTTTTCTGATTGCCTCCTCTGTTTTTGACATGTTTTGCTGGTTTAGATGCTTTGGGCACTGTGCCACTGCTATTCAGTGCCACAGTGCAAGTGCTCCCTATGTTAAATTGATATATTGATTATTGACTCCATGATTGGGTTATTTGATTTACTTGTCAGACCCTAGTAAAGTGCACCATGAGTGCCCAGGGCTTGTAAATCAAATGTTGCTGGTGGGCTTGCAGCACTGGTTGTGCCACCCACAGAAGCATCTTGTAAAGTGTGTCTCAGGCCTGCCATTGCAGAGCCTGTGGGCAGTCTGTGACTACCATTTCGACTTGGCAAGTGAAGTGCACCCACTTGCCAGTCCCTAAACCTTCCCTTTTCTTCATCTCAGACACCCCTATGGTAGGCCCATGGGCAGGGTGCATTGTAAGTATAAGGTAGGACAAGCCATGATGTGTGTGGCATGTCCTAATAGCGAATTACAGCCATTTTAGTTTTTCACTATTGCAAGGCTACCTGTTCCCCATAGGCCAGAATGGGCAGTTTGATTATTACACCTTATAATCCTAACTGACTCAGGGAACATGGTAGAAATTCGAGTTTAATATGCCTGAACTCAGAAAATTAAAATACATATTTTAGTGAAGTTGGTTTTAACATTCTGTGTTTGAAAATACCACTTTTAGAAAGTAGGTATTTTCTTGTCTAACCATCCAAGCCTGCCTCTGCTAGGTTGTGTATTCCTTGTCTGGAGTTTGAGTGACAGGGGCTGGGGAATTCCAGGAGACAGGGTGAGTCAGCACAGGGCTGAATAGAGAGATCTCAATGTAGATGGGTAGGAGGAGTTGCACCTGGGACCTGAATAGGGCTGTGCCTTACCTCCACAATGCTGGCTCCACCTCCTGTGGTGCGTCTAATGTCTCTGCCCTCAAGACTTTAGATCACTTCTGGAACAACAAGACAAACCTCTGCCAAGGAGAAGAACCAAAGAAAGCTGTAGGGGTGGACAGCCCCCCTGCCAGTGTGCTGTGTTGCTGGGTGGGCCTACAGTGGTGTCTTCAGTGCCAAGGAGAGGAGAAGGAACTTTGTGTGTACTTCATCATCTTGCAGAATATTTCTCCAAGAGCTTAAACATGTGCTTGCCTCCTGCTGAACTCTCAGGGACAAAAGACTTCACCACTAGCTCCCCTCTGAATTTCCTTGCTAGGAATTCTATCTGCAGAAGCCTGCGTGTCGCTGGGAGCTGGAAGCGCGACGCAAAAAGAAGAAGGGTGTCGCCGCCTCAGCTGTAGCCGTCGCATCACCGGAGAAGCGTGCCGCTGTCCTATCTCCCCAGAAGCGTGTTTTCATCACAGCTGTCTGCTGTTCCACCACCGAAGAAGCGTGTCGCCACCGTGAGGGTCGTCATCGCATCACTGGAGAAGCGTGTCGCAGGGACTGTCGCAGCTCCAAAGTACAGAGTTCGCCACACGGCTGCCAGGGCGTGCACGCATCGTCTTCACATCGTCGCATCAAGGTCGCCATCTTATCACCATCGCACCGGATTGTCGCATCGCATCATGGCGCCATCTTACCGCATCACAACCAGGCTGCAGTACGAGAACCTACGCATCACCTCCTCTCCGGTTAGGATCAAGACGCATCCCTTACTCTGCGCAAGCATTGAGGCGCAACGCATCGTCTCCCCCGAAGCAAGGAATTGACGCATCTCCAACACTGTGAGCCTTTTGTTTATCTTTTGTTACGCATCCAGGTACTTTTGTGAGAACTGTGTCACATTCACAATCAAATTAAACGAAGTTAATTCTACTACCTTTAAGTCAATTTTGAGTACAGTATTGTGGATTTTTGTCGTTGGTGGTCTTGTGTTAAGTCTATATAAAGAATACTTATTTTTAATGTACAACTGGTGTGGTGTCCATCTGTAGTGTTGTCACCTGATTACTGTATGTGTTCACAAATGCTTTACACACTGCCTCTGAGATAAGCCTGTCTGCTTGTGCCAAGCTACCAAGGGGGTGAGCAGGGGTTATTTTAGGGGTGTACCCCCTTACCCTGACTAGACGCAAGGGTCCCTATTTGTTCAAAGGTACCTACCTCTGCCAACTAGAGACCCCCAAATCTAACACACGCCTAAAAGAGGTAGAAATAAAGGCAAGCTCCTTGGTTGACGACACCTCCGAAGTACAGTGCAAGATGCATGATCTTCAGGACCACACCTCCAAATTAGAAGCGCAGCTGAACGACTATGAAGGGTGCTCAAGACGCAATAGCGTCCGCATCTTGGGGGTTCTGGAAAAAGCAGAGGGGCCGGCAGCAGACTTGTTTGTGGGAGAACTGGTTACCACCTACCTCAAGCCAAACGCCAAACGATCTATCCAATTTTTTCTCTGTGGAAAGAGCGCACCGGGTGCCGGGCTGCAGACCAAAACCGGGAGCCCCCCTCAGCCCCTGCTGCTAGGGTTTTCAATTTGAGAGATAGAGACACCATCCAACAGGCGGCCCGATCTGCGCCCCCATTGGAATTCCAAAAGAGTCGAATCGCCTTCTTCCCGGACTTCACCCTCAGGGTGCAGCGACAGCAGCGCAGCTCCTTCGATGGCAAGAAGGCACTTCGAGAGCGATATCTGAAATACGCTATGCTTTTACCGGCCAACCTGAGAGTGGAATCCGACGGAAAGGCTTGGTTCTTCACCTACCCCGAGGAGGCCTGGGACTGGTTGGACGGTAGGCGCGTTGCAGGCTGCAGGGGTAACCGAGTTCTGGAGACGAGGAACGACAGGGGCACTGAAGAATCCGGCAGACAGGAGGCGGAGACAGGCGGGTCTGAATAACCAGTCCGTAATTTGCCTTTATCATAGGGGGAGATTTGCCTCTTTGCCGACTGACTGGGGTGGGATTCCTGCCCTCTTAGAACTTGAACTCCTTGTGGAACTGTTGTTTTGGGACTTCTTCGCAATGGACATACTGTGAATTGGGCACTGAGTCATTGTCGTATGCCCTTATCTCGAGTCCATAATATTTCTACCAGTTACCTTGGTCTTTGGGACGGGTGCCCGGTTGGACACACGCACCCACAAGTTTAAGGGGTGGGTGACAGGCATGCTGCAAGTTTGGGTGGGCAGGAGGTTCTGACACCGCCGTGCAGGGAGGGGGGTTCTGTTTTTCACATTTGGGATGTTGGGTTCCTGTGCCAAGTATCGATCCGTTGTGCCTCAATGTCAGATCACTATTCTGTTTGTTCTCTCTGACACAGGTGAGGGGGTGGGGAGGGGGGTTTGTTCAGTTTTATTTTGTATTTTGTAAGTGTGACGAAAATGTGTGCAATCGACAGCCACAGCTGTTTTGTGCTACTGAGCCAGCTAGTGGAGGGGGTTTTGCTCTACCGACTCAGCCTGACAACACCTGGGGGAGGGGCCCCCTGTGCTCATACTACTGACTCTAGACAATGGGTGACAAAGTAGAACGGCCTGGGCTTAAATTGTTGTCCTGGAACGTTAACGGACTGGGGGACAAGATCAAGCGGGTGTGGTCCTGCAGTTCCTAAAGCGTCACTCCCCAGACGTTGTCCTCTTGCAGGAAACACACTTGCAAGTTAAGGCATGGAAAGCCATGACTAGGTGGGGTTTCAAATTAGTGTCTCACTCGGTGTTTGGGTCTGGCTCCTGGGGAGTGAGTGTGATGGTGCGGAAGTCATTCCCCATGGTGATAGATAAGGTCCATACAGACAACCTCGGCAGGTTCTCTGTCCTTACTGGGACTTGGGAGGGGGAAAAACTGAACCTCCTCTCTGTTTATATTCCACTGGGTTTGCAGGCCCAGGCTTTTAGGGATCTGGGAGATCTCCTCCTAGCACTACCAGAGGGCAGACTATGGATCGGGGGCAATTTTAACTTGATTGTCTCAGACAAGATGGACTGATGGCTCTAGAGGGCGTTACCGCCCTCTCGAACACTGATCCACGGCTTC
Source organism: Triturus cristatus (assembly GCF_964204655.1). Lineage (NCBI taxonomy): Eukaryota > Metazoa > Chordata > Amphibia > Caudata > Salamandridae > Triturus > Triturus cristatus. Next base: position 732,883,776 of record NC_140590.1, read on the forward strand.
CTCAGAGCCATGGGCCTGGTTGATATTTGGCGGAGACTGCAACCCAATGAGCAACAGTACACGTATTATTCAGGCGCCCACCGCAGTATGTCTAGAATAGACTATGTCCTAGTGCTAGAACACCAAGTCGTTAGCGTCAAAGAGATTCGACACTTAGTCAGAGGCATCTCTGATCATTCTCCGATACTTTGTCGGTTGGAGGTGAGGGAACCTATTGTAGGCCGCATAGCCCTGATTAATCCCTGGTACCTCAAGAATCCCTCAAGTCAGTGACAAAATATTGAGTGACTCCAAATTATAATTCCAGGACAATGAAGGATCGGTTGAGTCACCGGTGGTGCTATGGGAGGCTTATAAAACCATTATCCGGGGGTTAGCCTTGTCCCAAATAGCGGGCTTGCGGAAGGAGAAGCGCGCTGCACTGACCCAACTGGAGGGGGAAATCTTGCAACTGGAGGAGACGCTGAGAGAGTGGGATGAGGGTGAGGCACATCATCAACTCCGAATTAACACTAAGGAGTATTTTATCAAAGTAGATTGAACACAAAACTAAGGAGTAGGCCGACCTTGCAACAGAAGCCGCCAAACTGTATCATAGAGCCACACTTAGCAGAATATGCGATGTCGGCGATAAAGTAGGTTGGTTGCTGGCTTGGTTAGACAGACGGAAGCAGGTACACTGGGTGGTGGTTGAGATCGAGATTAACTCTGACACCCGCCTAACAGCCCCTCAAGACATAACAGACGCATTTGGGCAATATTATCAGTCCATTCACACAGCGCAAACTCCGCACTCGGAGGAGGAGGCCGCCTCCTTTTTTAGGGACATCTCACTCCCGTCTCTTACTGAGGAAGAACGCCTTGAACTTGAGCTAGAAATTACAGACAGTGAGGTGGGGAAAGCTATCCATAACTTGCGGGGTGGGAAAGCGACGGGCCCTAAAGGATTACCAATAGAGTTATTTAAACTCACTTCGAGTAAAATCGCACTGTATCTTACTAACATGTTTTTGACAAGCAAAGAACAGGGACTATTACCAATTGACCAGCGACTAGCTAACATCATTGTTATTCACAAAGAGGGCAAGCCAGAGCAAAAATGCTCCTCTTACAGATCAATTTCACTGTTGAATGGAGAAGCTAAGATCATGGCGAAAATTCTGACCTCCCGACTGCTGCGGGTCATTACCCGCCTGATCCATCCGGACCAGTTGGGGTTCATACCCACAAGAAACACCGCCCTCAACCTGCGCCGACTTCCCGGCGTGCTCGGTTGAGCGGAAACGATAGAGGAGGATGCAGTAGTAGTGTCACTAGACGCCACTGCTGCCTTTGACATCATTGAATGGCCCTTTATGTTTGCTGTGCTTCGTAAATTGGGAATGGGACCGGAATTCATTGGGTTGGTCTGACTTCTCTACCATGAACCTCTGGCCTGGGTAGTAGTCAATAATAGCACTTCCTCCACCTTTGTTCTTAGGTGGGGCACCAGGCAGGGATGCCCTTTGTTCCCGCTTCTCTTTGCCCTGACACTCGAGCCACTGGCTACGTGGATCCGTGCCAATCCCGTCGTCAGAGGCCTTAAATGGGCTCCAGAATGGGAGGATTGCATTTCATTGTAAGCAGACGACATCTTGCTCTATTTGGCTTTGCCAGCTGCCTCCCTTAGCGTGATTCTCAACATCTTTCGGGTCTTCTGGGATTTTGCCGGTTACAGGATCAACTGATCCAAGTCGGTGATCTACATCCTTAGCGGGAAGCTACCTCCGTTCCTGTGCGGACTACTACTGGTCGAAGCAGTCGACATTTTCAAGTACCTGAGGATTAGGGTCTCCAAGGATTCCAACTAGATTCTATGAACTAAATCTCCTACCGCCTTTGACATGTCTCAAATCAGACGTCAGGCACTGGAAGATGCTCCCTCTCTCTCTACTAGGTCATGCTGCCCTTTTTAAAATTATGTCCCTTCCCTGCTTTCTTTACGCCCTGCAAAACACCCCTAACTATGTCAGCCCCTTGTATTTCAAAGAAATCGACTGCCTCCTGAGAGACCTGCTCTGGGAGAGTAGGCCCCAATGCATAGCTCTCCATAAACTCACACGGGGATGGTTCGATGGGGGAATTGGGTTACCAGATATAAAGCGCTATTATTGGGCCTCTCACCTTGCAGCTATCAATCAAAGCATGTACAGACCCCAGGATGATCCAGCCTTTCAGATGGACAGGTGGTTGCTGCCGGGTGGGAGTTTCGAGGGAGCAATCCATGCGCGCGCGTTGGGCCCCAACTTGACGGGTCCCACTGTGTACGCGGTGCGAATATGGAAGGCTGCCTTGAAAAGTCTGGGGTGGGAAGGCAGGATGACGAAGGCCACGTCACTCTGGCGATGAGACCAACTAGGACGCTTGATTCGCTCGAAGGGCTTTGATCGGTGGGATCTTATTAGAATCTCCAGGGTGGGTGACTTGTGGAGATCCGGGGATGTGGTAACGTTTGACCAGCTGCAACAGGACTATGAAATGGCACGCTCCGAACACTTTAGATACCTGCAAATAAGGCATGCCCTACTTGCAAAACTCCCCAGAGGAGAACCGCTCCCTGAATCCTCTCCATTGGAAGACAGAATGCTAGATGGGGACCTGCCGGAAAAAGCCATATCGCTCATTTATCAAAAGCTGATAAATAATTTGCCAGACCCACTGGACCATCTGCGTGCTAAGTGGGACCATGATGTGGCTGGTCAGGACGATGATGAATGGTTAGCGGCGGTGGCTTCTCCTCGCGAGGTGGACATCTCTTCTAGGTTGTATTTATTGCAGCTCAAGATCCTGCATAGATCGTACTTTGCCAGATCATTCCTGGTCCGAATGGGGTATAGCTCTGATGAGAATTGCACTCGACGATGTGGACAGGTAGGCACATTCATACATATGATTTGGGAATGCACGATTATTCAAAGATATTGGGCGGGAATTGTGGGACTTATGGAAAGTGTATTGGGCCAAATAATTGATGGAAATATAAAACTAGCTCTTTTGAACGCCTGGGGGCCAATGGACCTTACCGACAAAGGGCGCCAGTGGGATACCTTGGGACTGATGGTAGCGAAACGTAACATAGTAAGGCTGTGGAAGGCCCAGGAACCGCCCAGATTAGTGGATTGGAGCAAGGACATGGACTGGTGCATCGTCACTGAGAAAACAATTTATGTGGCTAGAGGATGCCCCAACAGGTGGACACAGATATAAATAGCTGGAATACATATAGGGGTGGGATCTGCGAACCCCCGTTGTCCAAGGATGATACCATCGCACAAGGACATTTACACAAGCATTTCAAAGTGTATATTTACTGCAATGTATTTATCAACTTACCTGTGCCAGGCTTGCTTCGTTCTAGAAAATGAAATAACTAAAAGAATATTTTTATACAAAAGCAATTGGTCTGAAGGTCCAACTTTGAGTGTGTGAAATCATTTGCTGATTGAGTGGGTACAACAAATGCTTAACACTGTTCTCTGATACTGCCTTACTGCTCGACCACACTACCACAAACAGTTAAGTAAGGTTCTATCTAACTTTACCTCTGCCTACCTTTGGGGTTCCACTGGACTCTGTGCACACTATACCTCACTTTGGTATAGTATATACAGAGCCAGCTTCCTACAAACCCTAACTAAATCTGTATGCTGTACAAAGTCCGGAGGTCTCTCCCAGAGACAATGTGAAAATCCCTAGAGACTCTAGGGGCCCGATTCACAAAAAGAAATTTGAGACAAAATCCTAACTTTACAACTTTTGGTATTCACAAAGGACATTTAGGAGTAGTAAAGTTAGGATTTTGTCTCAGTTAAACTTCAATTTGTCTTAAGACAAACTTAAGTTTAACTGAGACAATTTTTTTTATTTTATTCCTTTATTTATTTATAAAGCGCGACATTCATCCGAATGGATATCACGGCGCTGAAGGAAAGCTCTTTCGAGTGAGAAAATTCGGAGGTGAGGTGAGTTCGGTAGCTAATCAAGCTTTGGAGAATAAATGCGTTTTCAGCTTTTTTCTAAATAGTAGATGGCAATCAATGAGTCGAAGTTCGGTTGGAAGTTCGCTCCAGAGTTTTGCCCCCAGATGTGAGAAGGAACAACCCCCTACTCTGGACTTTTTAATGCGTTTGGTGGTTGCCCTGGCCTAGTGGCACGATTGCATATTCCGGTTGGGAAGATAGAACTTGACTCTGCCTTGGAGAATTTTAGGTCCGGCATGATGCAGGACCTTGTGTGCATGACACAGTAGTTTGAATATGGTCCTTTGTCTAATTGGGATCCAGTGTAGGGTCATCATGCATTCAGAGGCTGAACTATACTTCCTCTTATTGCAAACCGCCTCGGCAGCCGCATTCTGGACCAGCTGAAGTCGAGAGAAGAGGTAGTCTGCCATGCCGACAAAAGGAGCATTCCCATAATCCAGCCTGCTAATAAGCAATGCTTGGACAAGGGTTTTTCTGCACTCGAGCGGAATCCACTGGAATGTTCTCTTTAACATTTTTAGGATAGCAAAGCTTTTCCCGCAGAGTGCATGAACATGATTCTGCATGGTAAGTGTATTATCCACGAGAATTCCCAGGTTTTTTGCCACCTGTTTGGGGGCTGGGGGTTTGCCCAGGATAGAGGTAAATCTTAACTTTACTACTCCTAAATGCCCTTTGTGAATACCGAAAGTTGTAAAGTTAGGATTTTGTCTCAGTTAAAATTAAGTTTGTCTTAAGTTTAATTTAAGACCAAAACTTAAGTTTAACTGAGACAAAATCCTAACTTGACTACTCCTAAATGCCCTTTATGAATGCCGAAAGTAGTAAAGTTAGGATTTTGTCTCAGATTACTTTTGTGAATCTGTCCCTAGGCCTCTATCTACACAGTCCCGTAAGAAAATTATTCAACGTACTAAAACATCAGCCTTTTCTGACGCAGGCACAAAGGGAAGGCCTCACTCCAAAACTAAATCTGCCCACTCGTCAAATGAACTTGGGAATTTAACCACCTTAGTGGTAGAGTTAGATATTTTCCTCAGAGACACCCTTGCAAGTTTATCTGATAGAATGGCCCTGACCAATGAAAGATCATCTGGGATGTTAGAGGGTGGATAAGCCCACCCCGTAATCAAGAGGGATTAGGAGAAGCAGGATGTACTGAGAGGATAAATAACGTAATCAGACAGCGGATCCTTACATCAGTTAGCAATAGCACAGGGGCGCAATGCACGACTTGTCATATAAAAGCAGGCCCAAAGACCATAGTAGAACCAGATATGATCTGCCAGCCCCCTAATCTACATGATCCTTAAAAAGATATAGCTATAAAAGGTACCAATACATGTGTCTGTAGTTTCACTCAGTCGAACAGCAAATATCCTAACTTGCCCATTTGCCCGATATTGTCAGACCTGATCCGTTTGGATTTAGCCCCAGAAGCCACCCCATGCACAGTAGTTCTTGCCAACGACCCTAGATAAATCTTTGAGGAACTAGAACCTTGGGATGCCCTGAGAAATAAGGCTCTGCTTTGGCTGGGCATTAAAACAGGCCTAACTGAAGCACTCTACATTGAGCTTAGAATGGCCAGAAGAGTCAGTTGGCTCGGTAAAGATCGTAAAACATTACAAGGTGAATGTGTGGTATTAACGCTTAAAACCCCACATCTAGCGGAAAGTGTCTTTAGGAGAGCAGGAAACTATACTTTAACTACCCACGGCATTAATCTATTGCCGTTGGGCAATTTTTAGCAGCACAGGCTTAAGATTTATTAGGATAGACACACATGACAAGAGTCACTATATATTTAATATTCCGGCTGCCAACCGGATTGAGCCACTCCCAACATTAGATGAGGTAGACTGACTAAATATGATACCCATTAATGATACATCCTGTTAAACCTGGCACCTTGGTGTGGGCCTCCCTTCCATTTTCAACTGTTGCCTCATGTGTTTTTGCTGGTTTTAGATGCTTTGGGCACTTTGCCACTGACGTCCAGAGCCACAGTGCGAGTGCTCCCAATTATATATTGATGTGCGAATTAGTGACTCCATGATTGACTTGTTTGGTTTACTTGTCAGACCCTCGTAAAGTGCACTGAGTGTGCCCGGGGCTTGTAAACCAGACGCGGCTGGTGGGCTTGCAGCACTTGTTGTGCCACCCACGGAAGCAGCCTCGTAAAGTGTGTCTCAGGTCTGCCATCGCAGAGCCTGTGTGCTGTCTGTGACTGCTATGACGACGTGGCAAGTGCACCCACTTGCCAGTCCCTAAACCTTCCCTTTTCTGCATATTAGTCACCCCTATGGTAGGCCCACGGGCAGGGTGCATTGTATGTAAAAGGTAGGACATGGCCTGATGTGTGTGGCATGTCCTAATAGTGACTTACAGCCCTTTTTCGTTTTTCACTATTGCAAGGCTACTTGTTCCCTATAGGCCAGAATGGGCAGTTTGATTATTACACGTTATAATCCTAGCTGATCCACGGTAGAAATTCGAGTTTTGTATGCCTGAACTCAGTATGATAAAATGCATCTTTTAGTGAAGTTGGTTTTAACATTCTGTGTTTGAAAATACCACTTTTAGAAAGTTGGTATTTTCTTGTCTAACCATCCAAGCCTGCCTCTGCTAGGTTGTGTATTCCTTGTCTGGAGTTTGAGTGACAGGGGCTGGGGGATTCCAGGAGACAGGGTGAGTCAGCACAGTGCTGAATAGAGAGATCTCAATGTAGATGGGTGAAAGGAGCTGCACCTGAGACCTGAATGGGGCTGTGCCTTCCCTCGACAATGCTGGCTCCACCTCCTGTGGTGCGTCTGATATCCTTGGCCTACACTGTGAAAGGAAAGCAGGAGTCTTGTCAACAGAGTGCTCCAGAATTGACCAGAACTGGTTTGGACTAGGCAAAGGCCTCTCTGCCTTCAGAGAACAAAGAGAAACTGTGTATAAAAAGGGGGACCCAGACCCCAGAACTTGAGATCAGAATTGCCGAGATCAGAATAGATCAGATCGGATTCCATTGGGAAACAAGAAGAAAGATGGCGTCCATGCGAGTGGACGTGTAAGCTGACCGCTCCTGTCCTAACCTGCAAGTGATGCTGTTGAAACGACGGGAATTGCAGTATTTATCCTGATTTATATACGGACTCGCACACGGGATTCGTTGCAATTAATAGACTACGCGCCACAATAATTCTCATCATCATTACCGGCAAAGTGGTGGATATGGCTGATACATGACCCGCTGTTTTACTTCGCAGTATTGGCTCTAAAATACCTGTCATTGGCAGCGGTAAAGCGGAACTGCAGACGGATGAGGCTGATCGGTGAAAGGCTGCGTGCTGTGTTCTGACTTCGGGATTTTCATTTCTTGAATTGTTTATCACCGGTAGAAAGACTGAAAACGAATGCCACTAATCTTTGTTTTGGGCTTCCTCAGGTATCGACGTACTAGCTGGGCGGTCTCTCTCCGTAGAGGTTTGATTGCTTTCACCTGGGGCTGCTCTCGTATTCACACTGTAGGACGTGAGTGCAGTGCAGAGATGCCGCCGAAAGGAGTACGAGGAAAACCATGAGCTCATGAAGAACTGCATGTTAGCGGTGAAACTGAGGTGAGCGACCTGAATTCAGCCAATCCCCCTAGAATAGCAAAAATAGCTGCTACTTATTTGGATAACACAAAGGCTACTTTTGGTGGTTCTGATAGTAGAACTATCCCTTCGATTTTTTCCATGACCAAAGACAAGCGCAAGGGGAAAAAGGTCCTTGAAAATGAATTACAGGTCTCAGAAGTAGCATATATACCGGCGACATCAGTGATAGATATAGTAAGGAGTGACAGATTGAATAATTCTGCAATTATGATGACTAATTTGAGCCTACCAAGAAGAGTATTACCTGCTGTTCCTCAATAGAAGGAGAAATTATAGGTGAATCAACAAGAGAGCTGGATTAGACTACATGTACGCTGTATGCGAAGTGGGTAATTCTTTTGTTGGATATTAATGCCCTCACACACCCTTTCAGGTGTCATGCTTCATCATCTGGGCTGCTCCTCGTCGGGCCGGCGGTGCAATGCCTAACGGGCTCCCTAAAAAGGGGCACTTTATCGGAGTTCTTTAATCCAACAGCCGTTTGGTGAAGTGCGGGTATGGGGGCCTGATTAATGTAGATATGGAAAAGTGATTTTAAAACAGGGTTGAAAGTACCAGTGTGGGAATTCAATTTTATTCTAAAGGTCTCCTTCCCTGATTAAAAAAGTGTATTTGGCACTCGGTAGAGTTTAATGTCTCGAATTAGAGTGCCTAAAATTAGTGTTAGTGGTCAACATGTTTCTCGCTCAGAGCTCGTGCACTCGCAATTCGTCAGGACCAATGATGACTATCTACAATAAAAGGGGGGGAGGACTATACGGAATTTTTAGTCTCTCAATCACAACAAGTTTGAATGTGAAAAATCATTTAGCTAAAATACCTGTCAAGGTCTGGTGCTACCCTATTCAGTAGGACTGCGGACCACAACAGTGCTTGGTGGACTCAGCGTGAGCCGAGGAACCTCTAAAAGTAGGTGTCTGCCCCGCTCACGCTGCACTTCTAGACCTACCCGTGGCTTAGGGATTAAAATATGCTCCTTCAATGTCTCTGGTCTTAATAATATTAATAAAAGGAGGAGGATAGCCGCCGAGCTACGAAACACTCAGACGGATTTTGTATGTCTTCAAGAGACACATTTACCTTGGAGCAAGCGTTATCTCTTAACAGATTTAGGGTTTTCAGTGGTTGTGGCTTCTCAACAATCAGTAATGACCCGGGGGGTTGCGATTTTAGCTAGGCCTAATGCTTATACAGTTAGTCGTCGTTTGGCAGACAAGTTTGGGCGTTGGGCCATAGCGGAATGTAGAGTTGGCAATTGTGATTTTACTTTATGTACTATTTATAGGTCTAATTTAGACGAGGTTGCAATTCTAGAGGAATTAAATTTACAGTTAGCGAATTGGCTAACTCCGCTGATTATTTGTGGAGACATAAACATTAACTTAACTAATCAGGGGCCCTCAAGGTTATATAGAAGGCGCAAATCCCGGGTCTTTAAGGCCCTATATAATTTACTTAAGGACTATGGCTTGATAGATGCATGGGGTAAATTACAGCCGATGGACCCAGGTTATACGTTTTATTCTTCTCCCCACAAAAAACTGCTTCGTTAGTGGGAGCTAGTATGCAAATATTCCCTAGGATTTCGTCAGATCATGCTCCCATTGTATTGGCAATGACAGGTTTGGGAGATGAGGTCAGATCCAAAAAGTTCTCTTTTGACCGGAAACTATGTCTGAATGATCATTTTAGAGAACATTTTTCTAAGTGGCTTATAGAGTTTTTCGATAATAATAGACAATCCGCCAGCATAGAAATAGTATGGGATACTTTTAAGGCTTGCTTCAGGGGTGAAGTATTGAGTTACGGTCTGTTCTTTAAAAAAAAACTTAAATCAGAGATGTTGGGTCTATACTCCGCTTTGAGAGGTGCAGAGGAGAAACTGATTCAGGGTATAGCTCACCAGGGCAATATTTCGGATCTAGAGGATAGCGTGGCCAGAAGCCATGCCAAAATAAGGGGAGTGTGGGATAAGGAGAATGCAAGAACATTTTTGATTTACAAAAGGCAATGTCATGAGTATGGGGAAGCATTTGGGAGATGCCTTGCACTCAAGTTACATATGAATGAAACTTCTCGGCGTATTTCAGCATTAAAAGATAGCTCAGGGATATTATGTTCTAATCCACAAGGGATCTTGTCTATTTTCCGCCAGTTTTACTTAGATCTTTATACACAGCAGAGTGGGGTGGTAGAAGTTGATAAGTTAAGGCAATGGGGGGCCTTTCCTGAATTGAATACAAAGGTAGCTGATCAGCTTGATGCCCCGATTTCTATGGAGGAGTTAGAAACTGCAGTCAAGACTTTAGCAATGGGAAAAGCTGCAGGCCCTGACAATATTCCCGGAGAAATATATAAGCTCTTTTTTGATCAACTGAAGGAAATGATGTTGGCTACATTTAGAGCAGCTCAATTGGGATTGGCTCCCAAATCCTGGGATGAAGCCACAATAGTTGTTTTTAGTAAGAAGGGTAAGGACCCAGAGATGCCTGGTTCATATCGTCCGATTTCGTTATTGAATTGTGATTGTAAAATATACTCAAAAATTTTGGCTAATCGCTTATCCAAGGTCATTATTACATTAGTATCACACATGCAGCACGGATTTATTCCGGGCAGAGGTACAGCATCGCATGTCAATAAAGTGATTACTCTTTTTGATATTGCCCAAGCCGAGAAACGTAAACTTGGGATAATTTTATTGGACGCAGAAAAAGCGTTTGATCGCGTAGAATGGGACTATTTGTGGACCTTGATGAATAAATTGGGCTTTCGAAAGGGCTTTATGACCGCTTTACAGGTTTTGTATGCTTCACCGATTGCCAGAATAGCGGCAATGGGAATGACTTCAGAGATAGTTAAAATTACTAGAGGGACGAGACAGGGATGTCCTTGTTCCCCTCTACTTTTTGCTCTATATATAAATCCGTTTGTTGATATGCTCTATAAAAGTCACTTGATTAGGCCTTTTGTTGTGCATGAGGTCCCTTATTCTGTATTTGCATATGCAGATGACATAGCCGTGGTTTCTGAGGACCCGGCTACTGCACTTCAAGAGATTGAGCGTTTAGCGCTTGAATTTGGCAAGGTGTCTGGTTATAAATTGAATGTAACCAAAACACAAGTTGTATGCACTGATAATATTGCAATACAAGATCCTAGAGTGGTTACTGAAGCTACATATTTGGGTATAAAAATTAGGACATCAATGACAGAATTGGTAGATGCTAACTGGGGAACATTACTGCACAATGTTACTGAATCTTTGGAGAGATGGGGACGATTATATCTAACTCTGATAGGTAGAGGTAATATTATAAAGATGAATGTTCTCCCCAGGGCACTATATTTATTCAGATCTATTCCACTTGAAATATCAACAACTAAACTGCAAAATTTACAATCACTCTGTTTTAAATTCCTTTGGGCTCCGGGAAAACCTCGGCGTGCCAGTAGATTCATGATTCTGCCAACTCTAAGGGGAGGTCTATCAATACCTGATTTTCTTTTTTATTATTATGCCTGCTTTTTGCAGAAAATGCCTGTACTATTGACTGGTGAAGATGTGGGTAATATAGCAGAGGCCCCTTCGATTTTTCAGCTAATTTTAGGATCAGAAGCCAAACAATGTTTATTCAAAGAAATAGACGGCAGCTATTATAAAAGGACCAGGTTTAAAGTTTTGGAAGCCGTTTTTTAAGTTTGGAAAAAAATATGAAAATTAGTTGATTTAGAAGGACTAACATACTATACACCAACGAATGCGATAAAACTTCTCCCAACAATATTTTCGGACAGGTTGGCTTCAGGGTGGAGACATAAGTGGATTTGTCAGATTGGAGATTTGTATGTTGACGGGGGTCTTATAAAGTTGTATGAAGATCTAGCAAGACAATATAGTTTGCCTAACTCTCAATTTTTTCAATTCTTGCAAATGCGGGATTTCCTCAGTCGTAGAAATTTGAAATTCCACCCAAATCCGCTTATTGAAGCTGTAAGGTCCCAGGGGAAAATAGGAGTGTTATATAAAATATTATTGTCATTTAGAACGGACGATTTGGGGAAACAGAATGCACAATGGACTGCGACTCTGGGAGATTCTGATATATGTATAGAAGATGCAATTGCTAGATCTACTGAAGTTTTTTTATCTGCAAATTTAAAAGTACAATTTTTCAAAACGGTATTTAATTTATATTATACTCCTGCGCGTATGCACAAGTGGGGTGATCGATATGATGGTAAATGTTTTCGATGTGGGGAAGACAACGCAGATAGCATTCATATATTTTATAGGTGTGTTAAACTGAGTAAATATTTGAGGGATATTGAAAAATACCTATCAAATATTCTTGGATTTTCTCTAAACATAACACCGGCCTTAATGCTTTTGGGGATCGGTCAGGTTGGAAAAAAGGGTAACTTTTTTTAATAAACATCGTTATTTTTTGTTTGTGGCAATGACTGTTGCACGACTCTGTATAGCTTTCGATTGGTTACGACCTGACCCTCCCAGCTTTGAGAGTTGGCGGATTAGAATGTACAATTTGGCTAATATAGAGCTAAGTTTGTACTCTATAAAAGGGACAAGGAAACGACAATTAGGATTGTATATATGGGGAGCCTTCTCTGAATATATGAATGCATGATTCAATGGGGATTTAATGTGTATTTACTTATCTTATTTAGTCATTTGTCGTTTATGTATTTTCTTTGTATTTTTTTTTTTCTATTCCTGTTTTTTTTTTCTTTCTCTTTGTTGACACTGTGGAAATTAAATAAAATAAAAAAAAAAAAGGAAACAATAAGAAACCTCTGCTGACTAGAGGAACCAGAGAGACTGAGGAGAGACTATCCCTAAGAGTGAGGGATTGGCCTGCAGTGGTTGCCTTACTGCCAAAGAGGGGAGAGAGGAACTTTGTGTGTACTTTCATCAACTTGTGACGGATCTCCAAGGGCTTGAGAGAGAGCTTGCCCCCTGACCGAAGTATCAGGACCAGTAGACTTTACCAACCTCTGTGCACCTCTTCTGGAAACGCTTTTCAGTCGCTACTGAGGAAGGGAGCTATGACCGACTGGCTCGGTGTCCCAACGGAATCGCCCAAAAGCACCGTCCACATCTTGCAACGCAACTCTGGTCTCACTGACTGCGACATTCAACGCCGCCGCCAACGAGCCGCTTCTTGCACCGTGACCTATGGGCACCACACTTCGCACCGCCTCGATTCACTGAATCAAACCGTTCTGACCGACATGGACGCTGCTGCTGACTTCGCGTCCCGAGACCGAATCTGGGCCGACCGACGCCAGATCCTGCCAACCGGCTCCGTCGCTGCACCGCAACCTGCCAGCACCGCATCGAGTACCGTCTCGCCCTGCAACGCACGGCCTTGGTCTCAACGACGCCGTCCTGACGACATCACCGAGCCGCTGCCTACACCACATCAAGAAGACAACGCCCCCTGCACTGCTTCCATATTGCAACGCAACCCCGACAGTTGAAACGTACGGCTTGCACACCCATGCTTGCCGCAACAAGTAAAGGTACTGTGACCGAGTCTGTCCCGCTTGTGCTGACCCGTACCGACGCGGTCAGCTGGAATTGCGAGACTCTGTTGTATTAACATCGTCGTAGCCGTAAGGGGCTACCGACTCGTAAAGAACTGTGATTCAAGTATTCCTAACAGGAACTCTATTTTTTTTTATAACAGTATTGTGAATCCTTTTGCGTTTATGGTCTTGTGGCAAACCTATATAAAGATACTTATTTTTGATATACAACCAGTGTGGCGTCCATCTGTAGTGTTGTCACTTGATTACTGTATGTGTTCCCAAATGCTTTACACACTGCCTCTGAGATAAACCTGTCTGCTCGTGCCAAGCTACCAAGGGGGTGAGCAGGGGTTATTTAGGAGTGTACCCCTTACCCTGACTAGATGCAAGGGTCCCTATTTGGTCAAAGGTACCTACCTCTGCCAACTAGAGACCCACAAATCTAACATTGGTGTTCAGCAGTGAGGATTCTGGACTTGCATTTGTGACTCATATACAGTGATTGGTGAACACTACTAGTGAGTGCAGATCAAAACGCGACCACGTACTTTTGATAGATTGTTTTTACCAGGTATCTCTATTTTTGCGAAGAACTCACAAGTTCAACCACTATGGATAAAGCAGCATCCATAGCATCTGTTGACTACGATTGGGAAGAGGAGAAACTGGAAAGCTACACCATCAAGCAGCTTAAGCACTTCTGCAAGAAGTTCAAAATTTCCATGACCGGGCTCTCCAAGAAGGATGCGTTCCAAAAGGCGCTGAGGGCCTGGGTCGCAGCAAGGAATGCCCCTCATAATGACGATGAGGACGAGAACGCAGAAGAGCAGCCAGAAAGACCACTGTGTTCAGAGGGGATGGGGGTAACCTCCCCCATAGGTAGCAGTGTTTCGACCGAGGCCTGTCCCCAGAAGAGTTGGCGGACAGGAAAGAAAACAGGATTCACGAATTGGAGCTTGCCAAGCTCAAGTTGGATGGACAACTGGATTTGGAGAATAGGAGATTGGCCCTGGAGGACCAAAGAATGCAGCTGGAGCATGAGAATAGTTTGAGGGAGTTGGAGTTAAAAGCTAGGAGCTTAGAGATTACTCCCTCTGGTGGCAGCACACCGTCTATGCCTGTTGAAGGAAGGGTGTATATTCCGAAGGATGTGGTGAGAGAGTTTTATAAGAATGATAAAATTGGGCAGTGGTTCAAGGCCTATGAGGTAGCCATGTCTTCCCACCGGGTCCCTGAGAAGGATTGTGGAGCGGAGTTGTGGGGACGGTTCCTTCGTGAGGGGCGGGACACACTGTTAGACTTGCCTTCTGAAGTCCATAATTCTTATAGCCACATGAAAGAGGCATTGATGTCCAGGTATGGGTTGACTCCTGAATTGTACAGATAGAGGTTCAGGAGCTGCAAGAAGATAGAGGGCAGTACCTGGGTAGAGTATGTCACCTTTTTCTGCAGAGCGTTGGATGGTTGGGTGAAGGGTAGCAAAGTTAATGATTTTGAAGGGCTCTTTGATTTAATTGCATGGGAGCACTTGTTAAGTAATTGTTTTCCAGAGCTACGCCAGCACCTGATCGATAGCAAGCTGACTAACCCTAGAAAACTTGCTGAGGAGGCGGACCACTGGGTGAGCACCCAGGTCCACAAGGGTCACATGGGAGACTCAGCCAAGAGTAGGTAGGGTCCCCAGCAGAAGAGTGGGGGGGACAAGGGTAAACAGAGGGAGTTCCAGAAAGGGCCCCAAAGTAATTCCCAAGGGAATGAAGGGAAAGGTTCCCAGCCTCCCCCTGATAAGTAGCACGTGGCCCGATAGGTAGACCTGTTCCCAGGGGACCCCTGATGTGCTACACCTGTGGTGAAGTGGGTCATAGGTCAATTGATCCCCGGTGCCCACAGTTTGGTAAGAGAGCACCCACTGGTGCTCGACCCCGGCAGATGGTGAGTGTAGCCCTGGGGGAGGAGAGGGGTGTCCAATGTGGGTGGGGTCCTGCAGAGATGTCCCGTGTTTCGGTAGGAGACTGTGAGGTGGTCCCCAGGACCCAATTGCCTGATAACACTAAGTGTACAGGCAGTGGGTGACCATCAATGGCCATAGAGTGGAGGCTCTTAGAGACACAGCAGCCAGTGTGACAGCTGTCAAGTGTCACCTGCTGTCTCAAGAGCAGGTTGTCCCCAATGCATTCTATCCAGTTGTTGGCGCTGACAACACAGAGAGCCGTTGCAAGGTGGCTCACGTTTCCTTTGAGAGGGGGGGTTCTCTGGTACTCTTCAGGTAGCTATGAGGCCCGCCATGCCTGTTGACTGTTTGTTAGGGAACGATTTGGAGAGCTCACCTTGGGCGAAGGTGGAGCGAAGTGCTCATTTGGAAATGTTGGGTCTGCCTGACTGGGTGTGTGTGACCACAAGGTCCATGGCAGCCAGTAAGGGTGCTCAAGAGGACCTGGAGCATGAGAGGGAGGTCCAGGTGCCTGCCGGATAAAGAAGAGGCAGGGGGCGTGGGAAGCCGGCCCCCGAAGTTCCCATGGTCCAGGAGGAGGTAGACCCTGAGGGGGGTGGCCTGGAGCCTAGAGGGGAACAGGTAGCTGAACTGGGGGACCTGCCTGAGCTGACCCATTGGCAGCAAGAAGAAGGACCCTCCAGTGAAGAGTTCTTTGAGGAGCAGAACAAATGCCGTTCTCTTGTGGGTTTGCGGCAGCAGGCCTCAAACAAGGCAGCAGGTGATCAGTCTGGATCACACTGGATCTACTGGGAGAATGGTCTCCTGTATAGTGAGCCTAAGGTTGATGAGCCTGGGTCAGCCCATGTGCTGGTGGTACCCCAGCGCTTCACAGCCTTCCTACTGGGGCTGGCTCATGATGTGCCGTTAGCAGGACATTTGGGGCAGGACAAGACCTTTGAGAGGTTTGTCATCCACTTTTATTGGCTCCAAATGCGCAGGAGTTTAGACACTCACTGCAGGACATGTCAGACTTGCCAGGCAAGTGGAAAGAGTGGGAGGAAGGAGAAGGCTCCTCTCCAGCCATTCCATGTGGTGGTCAGTACCCCCTTTGAACAGGTGGGTATTGACATTGTGGGGCCACTGGACCCCAAGACAGCCATGGGCAACAGGTTCATCCTGGTCTTGGTGGACCTGCCACCCGGTACCTGGAAGCCATACCTCTGAGGACAGTGACGGCCCCCGTGGTGGGACGAGCACTGATGGGAATTTTCTCCAGAGTGGGATTCCCTAGAGAGGTGGCGTCTGACCGAGGTACCAACTTCATTTCCAAGTATATGAAGTCCCTGTGGCATGAGTGTGGGGTAACCTACAAGTTTACCACACCTTACCACTCCCAAGGAAATGGGTTGGTTGAGAGATTCAACCGAACCCTGAAAGGCATGATTATGGGTCTTGAGGAACATATGAGGTGTAAGTGGGACGTCCTTTTATCATGCCTACCGTTTGCATACCGTGAGGTGCCACAGAAATCTCTAGGGTTCAGTCCCTTTGAGCTTCTCTATGGTCACCCAGTGAGAGGACCTCTGAGTTTGGTCAAGGAAGGCTGGGAGCAATCTCCCTGGAAACCTCCCCAGGATGTATATAGCTACATGCTGGCCTTCAGGAACCAAACTTGGCGTTTCAGACAACTCGCTGAGGCGAACCTGGAAGCCAGCCAGAAGGAGATGAAGCGGTGGTACGACCAGAATGCCACTCTGGTAGAGCTTCAGCCTGGTCAGAAAGTGTGGGTCATGGCCCCAGTGGAGCCCTGCGTGCTCCAGGATAATTGGACCGGACCGTTTGAGGTGGTGGTGCGCAAGAGTCCTGTTACCTACTTGGTGGACTTGAGGTATCCCAGGAACCCCTTGTGGGTCCTGCATGAGAGTCGCCTGAAGCCCCACTTGGAGAGGTCCGAAGTGGGCATGCTCTTAGCGACAGATGTGGGACTGGAGGAGGAGACCGAGCCTCTTCCCGACCTCGTGTCGGCGACAGAGTGAGATGGGTCAGTGGATGGTGTCAACCTCTCTTCCACCCTGACCCCTGAACAACAGAGTGACTGTCGCCAGCTGTTGGGACAGTTTTCTGATTTGTTCTCCCTGGTTCCCGGTGTCACATATTGGTGCGTCCATGATGTGGACACGGGAGACAGCCCACCTTTGAAGCACAAAACTTACAGGGTGACTGACAAGGTGAGAGCTTGCATCAAGGAGGAGGTCTCCAAAATGCTTGCGTTAGGGGTGATTGAGTCCTCTAACAGTCCTTGGGCCAGGCCAGTGGTCTTGGTCCCAAAGGCTGCCGCACCGGGTGCCACATCAGAACTCCGATTCTGTGTGGACTACTGAGGGCTCAATTCAGTCACGAGGACTGACATGCACCCCATCCCCAGAGCTGACGAGCTCATCGATCGGTTAGGGGCTGCACGGTACCTCAGCACATTTGACCTAACTTCTGGGAACTGACAGATCGCTTTGACTGATGGGGCAAGAGAGAGGTCTGCATTCTCCACACCAGATGGGCACTACCAGTTCTGGGTTATGCCCTTTGGAATGAAGAATGCCCCTGTCACCTTTCAGAGGTTGGTCAACCAGGTGTTGGTTGGACTGGAAGAGTTCAGTGCCACCCACCTGGATGACATCGCAGTGTTCAGCACCAGTTGGGAAACAAATCTGCGCAACCTCTGGGAAGTGTTGATGGCGCTGCGGAGGGCAGGCCTCACGATCAAGGTGAGTAAGTGCCAGATCGGGCAGGGTTCCATGGTGTACTTGGGACACAAGGTTGGGAGCGGCCAGGTGGCGCCTCTACAGCCCAAGATCAAAACCATCCTGGCTTGGGAGTCCCTCAAAACCCAGACCGAGGTGAGAGCCTTTCTAGGACTCACAGGGTATTCCAGGAGGTAGGTCAAGGGGTATGGCAGCATCGTTGCACCCTTGACAGAGCTGACTTCCCGGAAGCAGCCCAAGAGAGTGATTTGGACTGACACTTGTCAGAAAGCTTTTGAGGCCCTGAAAACTGCCATGTGCACGGCACCCATGGTCCTTGCACCCAAGAGAGTTTATAGTTCAGACAGACGCTTCAGAGCATGGTGTGGGGGCTGTTTTGTCACAGATGAATGAGGAGGGCCTAGATCAAGCCCTAGCCATCATCAGTAGGAGGTTACTTTCACGGGAACAGAGGTGGAGTGCGATTGAGCATGAGGCATTTGCTGTGGTCTGGGCGCTGAAGAAGCTGAGACCATACCTGTTTGGGACACACTTCCGGGTTCAGACAGACAACAGGCCCCTCAGATGGTTGATGCAGATGAGGGGTGAGAATCCGAAGCTGTTGAAGTGGTCCATTTCCCTACAGGGGATGGATTTCATGGTGGACCACCGCCCTGGCACAGAACACACCAGCGCTGATGGTCTGTCCAGATTTTTCTGCCTTAGTGATGAGAACTCCCAGGAGGTAGGGTAGTTCTCCCCACATTTCAGCTGAAGGGGACACGTGTTAGACCTGGCACCTTGGCGTGGGTCTCCCTTCCATTTTTTACTGTTGCCTCATGTGTTTTATGCTGGTTTTGGATGCTTTGGGCACTGTGCAACTGCTGTCCAGTGCCACAGTACGAGTGCTCCCTATTATAAATTGATGTGCGAATTAGTGACTCCGTGATTGACTTGTTTCTTTTACTTGTGAGACCCTCGTATAGTGCACTGAGTGTGCCCAGGGCTTGTAAACCAGACGCTGCTGGTGGGCTTGCAGCACTGGTTGTGCCACCCACGGAAGCAGAGTCGTAAAGTGTGTCTCAGGTCTCCCATCGCAGAGCCTGTGTGCGGTCTGTGACTGCTATGACGATGTGGCAAGTACACCCACTTCCCAGTCCCTAAACCTTCCCTTTTCTGCATATTAGTCACCCCTATGGTAGGCCCATGGGCAGGGTGCATTGTATGTAAAGGTAGGACATGGCCCGATGTGTGTGGCATGTCCTAATAGTGAATTATAGCCCTTTTTCATTTTTCACTATTGCAAGGATACCTGTTCCTCATAGGCCAGAATGGGCAGTTTGATTATTACACTTTATAATCCTAGCTGACCCAGGGAACACTGTAGAAATTCGAGTTTAGTATGCCTGAACTCAGAATGATAAAATACATCTTTTAGTGAAGTTGGTTTTAACATTCTGTGTTTGAAAATACCACTTTTAGAAAGTCAGTATTTTCTTATCTAACCATCCAAGCCTGCTAGGTTGTGTATTACTTGTCTGGAGTTGAAGTGACAGGGGCTGGGGGATTCCAGGAGACAGGGTAAGTCAGCACTGGGCTGAATAGAGAGAAATCCATGTAGATGGGTGGGAGGAGCTGCACCTGAGACCTGAATGGGGCTGTGCCTTCCCTCGACAATGCTGGGTCCATCTCCTGTGGTGTGTCTGTTGTCCTTGGCCTACACTGTGGAAGGAAAGCAGGAGTGTTGTCAACAGAGTGCTCCAGAATTGACCAGAACTGGTTTGGACTAGGCAAAGGCCTCTCTGCCTTCAGAGTACAAAGAGAAACTGTGTACAAAAGGGGAACCCAGACCCCAGAACTTGTGATCAGAATCGTCGAGATCAGAATGGATCAGATCGGATTCCATTGGGAAACAAGAACAAACCTCTGCTGAGGAGAGGAACCAGAGAGACTGAGGAGAGACTATCCCTAAGTGAGAGGGATTGGCCTGCAGTGGTTGCCTTACTGCCAAAGAGAGGAGAGAGGAACTTTGTGTGTACTTTCATCAACTTGTGACGGATCTCCAAGGGCTTGAGAGAGAGCTTGCCCTCTGACCGAAGTCTCAGGACCAGTAGACTTTACCAACCTATGTGCACCACTTCTGGAAACGTTGTTTCAGTCGCTACAGAGGAAGGGAGCTGTGACCGACTCAGACGACCGGCTCGGTGTCCGGACGGCATCGCCCAAAAGCACCGTCCGCATCTTGCAACGCAACCCTGGTCTCACCGACCGCGATGTTCAGCGTCGCCGCCAACGAGCCGCTGCTTGCACAGTGACCTACGGGCACCGCATTTTGCACCACCTCGATTCACTGAGTCGAACCGGTCTGACCGACACGGTTGCTGCTGCTGACTTCGCGTCCCAAGACCGCATCTTGGCCGACTGATGCCAGCTCCTGCTAACCGGCTCCGTCGCTGCACCGCAACCTGCCAGCACCGCATCAAATACCGTCTCGCCCTGCAATGCACGGCCTTGGTCTCAACGACGCCGTCCTGACGACATCACTGAGCCGCTGCCTGCACGGCACCGAGAAGACAACAACCCCTACACCGCTTCCATCTTGCAACGCAATCCCGACGGTTGCCACATCCTGTTCGCATGCCCGTGCTTGCCGCAACGAGTGAAGGTACTGTGACCAAGTCTGTCCAGCTTGTGCTGACCCGTACCAACGCGGTCAGCTGGAATTGCGAGACTCTGTTGTGTTAATATCGTCGTAGCCGGAAGGGGCTAGCGACTCATAAAGAACTGTGATTCAAGTATTCCTAACAAGAACTCTATTTTTTTTATAACAGTATTGTGGATCCTTTTGCGTTTATGGTCTTGTGGTACACCTATATAAAGATACTTATTTTTGATATACAACCGGTGTGGAGTCCATCTGCAGTGTTGTCACTTGATTACTGTATGTGTTCACAAATGCTTTACACACTGCCTCTGAGACAAGCCTGTCTGCTCGTGCCACGCTACCAAGGGGGTGAGCAGGGGTTATTTTAGGAGTGTACCTCCTTACCCTGACTAGACGCAAGGGTCCCTATTTGGTCAAAGGTACCTACCTCTGCCAACTAGAGACCCCCAAATCTAACACATCCCGAACGCTGCTTAGTAGAAATTCTCCCTTAGATGTACAGGGGCATGTTCTGAGTTTGGAATAAACCCAGACTAAGATATAATTGTGAACCTCTTTGGTAGTCTCTGAGGCAACACTCACCCGAAGCCTGAGATTCTTTCTCACAGCCTGGGTACTAGAGACACTAAAGATAGGATACAAGAGTCATCATTGTTCCACACAGTAAGACCTGATAGGAGAAAAATCATTAAAACAAATGATACTTGCGTATTATTTTGGAACGGGGCACGTATACGTACAAAGCTTGAAAACCCCTATGGCAGGACCTTGTCGGAAGATTTAACATACTTTGCTTCCAAGAAACCTGGGTGGTGGATACTATACACTTTAATAGCTACAAAACCTTCCATACTGCCGCGGTGAGATCTATACATGGGAGACCGACGGGGGGGTGGGCTATGTACATACGGCTCAAATTATGTGAACATTACCAAGATAACTCTGTCAATTTCTGAGACATATTATGAATTGATTAACATACACATTGACAAATACCATCGTATTATATTGATAAACTTTTATAATAATGCTCCTCCTGACAAAATTGTGGGTGCATTGAAAAAACTAAACAATGATCTCAACAAGCTGCATAATGAAAAGGCAAAAGCTGTGTTTGTTATTTGGGGTGGGTGTTGTACCTGGCCCTTTTGGCAGGTTCACCCCTAAACTTTTTGCAATTATCCTGGCCTTTTGCCCTATGTAGTGTTAGTAGTTTTAGGCCTCTAGGCACTTTAGCACTGTGTCCCAGTGTAGAGTGCGTGCGCGCTGTGTTACATGTAGTGATACTGGCCTGCCCTCCCATAGGAATGCATGGGGATATGTGTGTCCATGGTGGTTCCTGATTTGAGAGGAGTGCAGGGGCGAGTTTAGTATGTGCGAACTCGTGGGAATAAATGCTGCGCAATGGTGTGCACAGATTTATGGTGACTGGTGGAGAAGTGCCACTTCTAGAAGTTGGCATGTCTGTGTGCTGTGTGATGTGAATCGCCTGTCTGGCTTCTGATTGACAGGAGCTGGGAGGGCTGGGGAATTCCAGGAGCCAGGGTGAGTCTGCCCGGTGGTGAATGGAGAGATCTGCATGTAGATGGGAGGGAGGAGTTGCACCTGGGACCTGAATAGGGCTGGGCCTCCCCTTCACAATACTGTCTCCACCTCCTGTGGTGCGTCTGATGTCCCAGGCCTGTCCTGTGAATAGAGAGGGGAGCTGGGCAAAGCAAAGTTCTCCTGAACCAGTTGTATCTGGTTCTCCCCTTGCCCTACAGTTGTTGAGACAAAGGAAAATGTAGTATAAAAGAAGGGGCTGTGACCCCATGAAAATGTTCTTGTTCTGGACTTGAATCTACCAGGGGCGTGCTGCTGCTGGGACTCAGGGGAAGGCTTGCCTCCCTGGGCCCTGCCCTGCCCCTGGATGCCTGAGGGACTTTCTCTTCATCTCTGGGACCCTTTTGCTGCATTCTTCTAGCGCCTGGGAGCGCCTTGCCCTAAATTTGGCCCTTTATTTTGGGGGGGGGGGGTGCTGAGGCTTTGCAGCGCCGCGCTGATTCCAGGGAGAAAGGGGGAATCCCCAATTGTGGGATTCCCCCATCATGCCGGCCTTGCGGGTGCCCACCCTGCTGATTTTTAGCTTATGGTGCGCAGGTGCCCACGGGTGCCCACCCCGCTTATGTGAGCCCTAGCAGGTGCCCACCCCGCATGTTGACTTTATTTCCACACCGAGGGAGCCTACCCCTCATTTGGCCGATAAAGAAGAATCACCGCCGCGGCCCGAGCCGCTTTTAAAACCGGATGTCAGGCAAACTTGGTGATGACGTGGGCGGCGCCGGCTCAGGAAGCGGAAGTCGGCGCGGGGCTCCCGTGAGCATGGGAGAGCCCCGCACATCTGTGGTAGCGGCGGCGAGGAAGCCAGACAACCGTGCAGGAGGTGAGGCGGGGCTCCCATGTCGCTGAGCGAAGACCCGCGTGCACCAGAAATGAAGAGAGGCGGCCAGAGCAGATGTCGCCTCCCGAGTTGAGAGAAGATGGAGACCGGAGAAGCGGAGTCCCCCGAAGCAAGCCGGTGAGTCTAGCAGGGCTGGGGGGCTCCGTAGGGACTAATGTTGGTGCCTGGTAAAGGCACGGTGCCAGTTCTGATTGTAGAGCGGCCCCGGATGACAGCGGGCTGCTCCAACCTCAGGGGGCAGAGTTATTTTCAGAGCCTGCGGTCTCCAACGAAGGGAGCAGATAACTGTTTTAAGTGCCAGTGAAGGCACTGTGGTTAGGGTTCTTGGGCGGCTCTGTCTGATAGCGGGTCGCCCCAACGGGGGCATTATTATTCTAAGAGCCCCGAGGGCTCCACAGTGGCATTGTTGGTCTAGAGCCCCGAGTGGCTCCAACGTTTGGGGGCATGTGTACTGCTAGAGCCTGTACGTGGCTCCACAGTGACATTATTATTCTAGAGCCCCAGATGGCTCCAACGCTTAGGCCATATTTATTTATGGAGCCAGTGCGCTCCAGAGGAGCAGATGATTTTTAGAGCCCAGGTGGCTCCAGCGTTCTTTTGGGGGTCTTGTGAAGTCAGGAGTCAGATGCGCTCCTTTGCCCCACACTTTTCCAGCTGCCCAGCAAGTAGTGGGCAGCTGCCACGTTTAGGTTGGCGCAGTTGCGCACCCATGACTTTCGCTGCCTAGGCAGCAACCCTGACTATTGGGACCTAGGGCATTTGAGCCCTGTTTGAAATGGCCAGTTGGCCGGGGGGGATTGTTAGAGTTATAGGGCACCAGGCCCTACTGTGATTCTTGGGTGCTAGGAAATGTAATGTATGTAAAATGATTTACGCACCGGTGTTGATACCTCTAAATGGGTGTTATGATTATGAGGTTGGTTTGCATAAAATGGTTTATGCTAGTGAGAGTTATTCCCTAAGATGGGTTATGCTTAGAAGGTTAGAGTTTAATGTGTTTAGACGTGTGAGAGAATTGTATAATGTGGTTATGCTGATGAGTTTGGCGTACAATGCATTTGGCGCCTGATGTAAGACTGAGCCTAATGTAATTTATGTTACGGGCTGATGCTAAGTGCAGTGATTACCAGTAGTACTGGTTGTGTTCTATGTTTATGCTAAATTCTACATTTACTAAGTTCACTTTGTGATGGTTCTGACAGTGGTCCATGTGGCCCTGTCAGGTGTACATAATCCCTTGTAAATATTGCCCAGTGCCAGTTGGCACAGTGTATATTGTGTGATTACCATTCTAATGTGTTATGATAATACAAAGGCTATTTTTATATATAACCTTGTGTGGAGTTTCTTTTGTGGTGGGCCTGGGAGGTTGTTGCTGGGTGCGAACGCAAATGATTTACACATTGCCTCCGGGATAAGCCTGACTGCTCGTGCCAAGCTACCAAGGGGGTGAGAAGGGGTTATCTTTGGCGTGTAACTTCCCTGCCTTGACTAGAGTGGTGGTTTCTGCCGGGCTTAGGCGCACGCCTTAGCCAGCCAGAAATCCCATTTCTAACAGTGGGGATTTTAATGCTGCTCTGTGCCCGCTTATTGGTGGGATTAATTGTGGAATACTATCTGCTGATGATAATGTATATCCACATTTCCCGCATTCATTGTGGGGATCATTTAAATGAGATTTTGTTTTAATTTGTCTTAGGATTTGAAAATGATCTATACATTCCACCAATACCTTTTAGTCAGACTTTCAATGGAAGAGGTATGAAATCGACTATTGATTTTATAATTTTATCCAATAGACATTCAAGCCGATGGTGGGAAAAAGATCAGTCCCAGCGTTATTGTATGCCGATGACGCGGTCCTCATGGGTAGGACACCGTTGGCCATACAAAGTATAGTCACTTCCTTTTTTGACTTTATGGTTGGCCTAGACTTGAGGATAAATTGCTCAAAGACCTTCTGTATGACATGTGGCTCTGGGGCTAACAGAAGGAGAAAGGCAGTTTTTATTGCTTCTAGCCCAGTTGATTTGACTCCAACCTTTCCATACCTTGGCGTTCTATTTGATCACACTGGATAATGGAATAATTCAATCAAGACAAGAAGGTTACTGTTTTGTAAATCAATAATGGCTCTAAAAAATTTCAGTAATAAGATGGGCAGGAACCCAATTGGGGAGTTGTTAACGGTTTATAGAGCAACCTGTGTTTCGTCGCCACATATGGCGCAGGACTGTGGGGATACGCAAATGTGAAGTCGTTGCAGGTGGTAGAAAACACCTTCATGAAATATATTTTAGCTGTTCCAGAAAGTGTTTCCACATATGTTTGCCATGCTGAACTGGGGGAACCATATCTAGAAGATATCATAAAGGTCGCTCCGGTTCTGTTATGGCATAGGGTCTGGACCACCGAGGAATGCAAATGTAACCGTACAACCCTGATTGATGTGATGAGGCTAGATAATAGCGGCAAGGTTGGATGGTTAAGCTATGTGAAGAAATTTCTTATGGCTATAGGTCTGGAAGATTATTATGATGATCCTTCTTTTCTGCACGATATCCGCAGAAAAGCCCTGAAGGAAAAGTGCATGAAATACTTGGGAGAGTGCAGAACCGCCACTGAAATGTTAAAAAAAACGGTGGTCGCACACCAGCTAATAACGATCACAAGCCAAATGCAGCCATATGTTATGTTACAAATGAGTGATTACGAGAGGTATTTACTAACTCGTTTTAGATTAAACTTATTATTCAGGTCACTTAGTTTCCCTAAAATGAATAACTGGTCGAAACATTTAAATAAATGCCCATGTGATGATTTGTCTGAGCAGTCAGACATTCAATTCTCTTCTTCTGTAAACTTTATTTAATAGCTAGGCGAAGATGGATTGTGCCGATATTAAAGATTATGGAAGTAAATCGTTGTCGTCCTGCCTTTTTAGCTGTTTTAAGATTAGATAACATTCTAACTGTTGTATCTATCTCTGCGTTTCTTAAAAATGTTTTTAAACTTCGGAAATCTATAATATCCTGATTTGTGATGACATTATTGTGATTACTGTGTTTTATTGGATGAATTTATTTTCTTAAACATGTGGTTTTATTTGTACTTTAATGGTTGTTTTGTTTTAATAACCGAATAAAGTTACAATTGATTGACATTCTAGTAGACTCAAATGCTTTAGAACACACAAGAATGCCGCGAGTGACCGCTTTCCTTTGAGCCTAACTTTCGCTCTCCCTAGAAATGTGATAAAGACTCATGACAATTCAGAATATCTGGTTCTGGATATAGCCTTTAGTAAAATAAATGGCTACTCCCTCTGGTGTAAAACTCTGATACACAAAATCCTAGGACCCGGTGGGGTCTCAAGCAGGTAGAGAGTTCCTAAGTCACGAGGGTAGAAAGGACATGTCCTCCCTATTTTATATACTTTCAACCAAAAGAATGTCCTTTCCACGATTTAGTTGTTATTTCCTCCAGGACTTGGGAAAACAACAAAAGGGCAACCAACGGTGGGTAGGGGGTGAGGGGGGGGGGGTGTTCCTAAGTATGGTGGTAATGCTCTCAAGATTGAAATTCTTGAGAGGATTATATGTATAACCAACCCGTTGTTACAGGTGGGAAGGGAAAGAAACCCTTTTCTTTTAATAGCCCTCACTCATATGGTTCCTCAAAGGGCTTACCCCAACTCCTAAAGGTTAGGGTGGGCTCAACTGTGTTTCAGGAGCACTTAAAGATATTGTGTATGTGGGCATACCATTAAAGATAAAATTCCTCACCCATTCCTAAAGAATTCTTTATAGTGGGGTGGGAGGGAATGTTAAAATATATACAAACTGGTGTTAGGATGTGATGGTCCTATGACCCTAAATTCAGCACCAACGTGTTTCAGCCCTTCCTACCTGGTCTAAATAGGTCCTGGGCTTTTGTCAGGGTGGGATGTAATGAGGTTACTTCCCCCAGAGACGTGAGTGCATAAATACTACTTGTCTAGAGCACTTATAAATGTTAACAAATTGGAACAAGCCTAATACTTGCCACCGGTCTGGATGAGGAATTACCCCAACAACTCAGGGCGAAAGATTCCCAAGGGAGTGCAGGAGGGAGGCCTTGTAGTCACACATTCATAAAAGGTCCTGCCCTGCTCGAACCTACTTGTACTCGAGCTGGGGAGATGAGTTGTTGGGGTAATTCCTAAGTAACAACGGGTTGGTTACATATAATCCTCTCAAAAATTTCGTTCTTGAGAGTATTACCATCACACACTTAGGAACACTGCACCCACCGTTGGTTGCCCTTTTCTTGTTTTACCCCAGTCCTGGAGGAAATAATAACTAAATTACGGAAAGGACATTCTTTTGGTAAAAGTACTCCCTATGGTGGTCTAAGGTAGAACCCATTAAATTTACTAAGATAATTCTGGCTAACGGTCAATCACTATTCCTAACTTGCCTCGAGGAAACAACTGCCCATGCTGATATTTTAAAATCCTATGCACAGATTTCCCCTTGCAATAAAGAATGCTTTAAGAGTGGAGAAAAAACAAGTCCACAAGAACAATCAAGGATGGTTTGACTCTAGATGCATAAAAGCCTGCACTAAACTAAAACAAGCACTAAACAAACCATCAAGAAACAGTCAAGGAATAAAAGCCTGTAGAGGGGAATATAAACTGGCCCTGAATGCTCGCAAAAACGAACTGAGAGAGAAGGCTTGGGCCGCCCTGCATGAAGCCACATTGACCAGTGATAATACAGCATTCTAACGAGCTGTAAAGGCATCATTCCTCATTGCCCATGATATACCCACCATAGAGATTACTATAGATGAACGCCAATAAGAGGGGCATTTTTCAAAATTGTATGCACAGATACCAGACAAGAGTGACATGATTGTTTCACGATCGTCGCAGGGAACAATTACCACAGGGAAATATCCCATAGACCTCTGCTTTACTTTAGAGGAGGTCAACTGTGCAATCAAGACTAGCAAGGGAGGGAAGGCACCTGGCCCTGACGTTGTCCCTGTAGACCTTTTTAAATCAAATCTACCTTTAGGGGAACCTCTTTTAACACAGGTATTAGCAGCCTGTTGCTCCACTGGTTTCATAGAGACATGGTCAGAATCAATATTGGTTCCAATTTTCAAGAAAGGCGACCGCCAAAACCCTGAGTGTTATCGTCCAATATCACTGCTAGATTCCCTTGTTAAGGTTGCTGGGCATATAGTGCTCAATCGGCTACAGGATTGAGCAGATGATAAAAACATTCTATCTCTCTGAGCTACAATTTGGCTTTAGAAAGGATCTAGGTACAGTGGAACAAGAACTTAACCTTAATACATTATTCAGGAAGTATACACTGGCTAAACAGGGCAGATCATACCTGGCGTTCATTGATTTAACAGCAGCCTTTGACTGTGTAGTGCATGTCAAACTGTAGAAGATATTGGCAGACATTGTGGTCAAAGCTCCATTAGTACAGTTTCCGAGGCAGCTCTATAGTGACATGAAAGCAAGGGTTCGATATGGGGCTAAGGGCGAATACACTGCACCGTTCAGAATGGAGAAGGGGGTTAGAAAGGGATGTGTCCTGGCACTTTTTTTATTTACACTTTACACCAATGGGCTGGGCCAAGCCTTGGTGGATGAGTGCCAGGACCTGCTGCAGATAAATAATTGTTCCAAACCTGCCATTATGTACGCAGACGATGCAGTGCTGATGGCCCGAACACGATTAGGTTTGCAATGGGCACTGACAAACTATACTGTGTATATGGAAAACTTGGGTTTTAAATAGGCCTGGGCTAAAATTTCGTTCCGTTCGAGGAAATTGCGATAATGTCAAAATTTCTGCTTTCTGCAGCTTGGCGATAATTTGTTTCTTGCTCGCGCTGTAAAATAATACATTCTCGCACGCGCGCGATCGCCTTACCTGAATCCCTGCGTTCGCCGACAAGTTTTCTTGATCCGGTCGCGTTCTCCATGAAAAGTTGTATTGTTTTTAGCCATTTGCGCTGTCTCGCGACAGGTCGCGCCCGCAGTGACGTCATGCGTCGCGCGATCACGTCTTTCTTCTCGCGATCATGCACCGCGAGACAACTCAAAACAAGATGGCCGCGCCCGCGAGCAACCACATGGGTAAGTTGGCAACCCGCAACCATGCAGAAAATCTCGCGAACATGCGGGAAAAAAACTTCCGTATCTTCGCGATATTTCCGCTTGTTTGCGATAATTTTAAACATTTTCACGATAATTTGCGAAAGTGGATTTCGCAAATTACGCCCACCCCTAGTTTTAAAGTGAATTTGTCAAAACAAATTAATATGAAGTGTAGGATAGGCAGTAAAAAATGCAGGGACTTATTTATCGATAATATTAAGGTGGAATTTACCAAGACATTTACCTACTTAGGTATCTTTTTCAACCAGAAGGGGACATGGACCCAGGCAGTCAAAGCCAGGAAGTTACTATTCATGAAAGCTACGGCAGTCCCAGCTAACTTCGCAAGGAAGCCAGGTAGAAGTCCCCCTGTGGAGATGCTGCACACATATCAGGCAAAGTGTGCCACAATGGCCATATACGGAGCAGGTGTGGGGGGGGGTGATAGAGCGCAAAGTTATTCTGAATTTGTTGGGGTGCATTATAATCATAGATAGTCTGCACTCATTCATATGTTCTGTGTGATATTAACTTTGATTAATAGAATGTGATGTATTAAAGATGGTGTATTAATATAGCGTTAGGAATCGATTTTTTGTCTGCCAGAAGAAATGTAGTGTCGTTTTATTTTAGTATTGCTTTCTGTGATGTATTGCATTTATTAATTGAAAAGCTCACATGTTCAGTAGAAGTGTAATATTAGATGCAATTTATATTTAGGTGATGTTAGACATGTAATCATGCTTATAGTGATTAATGCAATGTATAAGAGAATTGGTATTTTACTTGCTGTTCAATTTGTTTGGTTCGTATGAATTAGGGTAAACATGTACCATATTAATGTTGCACGTGTAGGTTTGCTTATTCATGTATGAAATAAGATTTATTAATGCTTAGTGATGCAATGTATTAATTGAAGTTGTTTTAAATGTGTAAGGCCTAATCCCATATACGTTTAAGAGAAAGGCCGATTTGTTTCTTATGATAGCTGAACATTGTAGGCCGAAATGTATTATCCCTTGAGAAGGCTCTCATTTAGTTAGGAAACTGGTGATTTCTGAACATGGAAAGTTTTCTTGCTAACACGATTCTGTTGCAGGTGCAAGGACACATGTCTCGTTAGGCTGAATAACTCTTTGTTTTAGGAGTTAGGATGGTAGGAGGAGCAGACATGGGAGTGTACAGGAATGCAGATATGATACTTCCAGCAGAGAAGGTGCCTGGGACCCAAGGCCATGGCAACGGTCTTAGGATGAAGTCAGAGTTTCAATGGAAAAGTACTGGAAAGAAGACCTGTCTGAAGAGGCGTGGAAAAGGCGTGTTTCAACTGTTTTGTGATTTTGTATTAGGGATAGTGTCCCAAGGGTTGAGCAGTGAGGACTAGAGGGGAAGCTAGAAGGAGCATCTTAGAATGAGCTCTGTAGCTTTGGCTACTTACCTATGCAAAGTGAGTGCACTTCTAAGGAAGTCTTCGCTTCTGACACCTTTTTCATTTCTCTCTTGCCTGGGGATGATGCTAAGTAGGGATGTCACTTTAGTGGTAGTGTAGGGACAGATTAACTTTTCTTTCCTTAGCTAATGAAGACTACACTAGAAATTGGTGGAGTTATAGCTTGTTTGATGTTGCTTGAGCTAACTATTCTTCTTATTCTGAGTCGGATGAGACTCTTGCGTAGGATTATGTTTGTATTAGTGCCAGTCTATTTTCTTAACCTCTTGCTGAGGTGCTTGTGTGTCCAGTTATTTTTGGCTTTGTAATAAATCTTTTAAATTTTATACAGAGTCAGTGATCCTTTAGAGTTTCTGTAAATGATTTGGTTTATTGAGTAACAGGAAATGAATCTTCTCCCCTCCACTCTATTTAGCGGATAAAAAGATTCTGGCGACCTGAGGATTCTTAGTGATGGTAAGATAAGATAAGAATCCGGCTTTATCAGTTGGTAGCAGAGTAGGATGGTTTATCCCTGATAGTGAGGGGAGATCTAGATTAAGATAAGAGATTACCGAGCCCCGGGGGCGCTAGGTGGCGCACGAGCGGAATGGCTGCCTCTTAGAGGAGCTCCCGCAGACTGATGTCCCTATCCGTCTACTTCTCCTCCTCCCGGGACTGATGTCCGACTGGAGATAACTTGTGGCGTTGGTGAATGCCCGGTGCATCCCCCGGTGACCTTTTGAGGATGTTTGAGGCTTCGTGGCCGGGACGATCGCCTTCAGTGACTAGCAGCGGAGTGCAGCGGTGATAGGTCTGGAGCTGGCGATCGGCGTAGTCCCTCATGCAAGCGGCCGGCGCTCCACGCGGCGGATGGGCCGCGCACCGTCATCCGGAAGGCGCTGCTGGGCTCGTGGAGAGCGTTACAACAAACAAATGATGGACGGAATGCTGACAATGCAGACATTCTCCCCCAGTCAAGAGATCTGAGTTAAATCCATCGTTCTTTTGCCCACTACACCACCCCAGTTTAGACATGGCCATATGCAAATCAGTCTTGACCCTGTGCCTCATGGGAACAGTCCAGCCCGAACTGCCAAGCCATGTCTTCCCTGGACCGGAATCAAGCATCCTAGGACCGGTTTCTGGCTATCAGCCGTCATCAGCCAGGATAGCTTGACTCCAGTGGCGTAGTGAGCACGGGTCCCACGTCTGGGAATACCCATCCCACTTAGGGCGAAAAGCGTTACAACAAACAAATGATGGACGGAATGCTGACAATGCAGACATTCTCCCCCAGTCAAGAGATCTGAGTTAAATCCATCGTTCTTTTGCCCACTACACCACCCCAGTTTAGACATGGCCATATGCAAATCAGTCTTGACCCTGTGCCTCATGGGAACAGTCCAGCCCGAACTGCCAAGCCATGTCTTCCCTGGACCGGAATCAAGCATCCTAGGACCGGTTTCTGGCTATCAGCCGTCATCAGCCAGGATAGCTTGACTCCAGTGGCGTAGTGAGCACGGGTCCCACGTCTGGGAATACCCATCCCACTTAGGGCGAAAAGCGTTACAACAAACAAATGATGGACGGAATGCTGACAATGCAGACATTCTCCCCCAGTCAAGAGATCTGAGTTAAATCCATCGTTCTTTTGCCCACTACACCACCCCAGTTTAGACATGGCCATATGCAAATCAGTCTTGACCCTGTGCCTCATGGGAACAGTCCAGCCCGAACTGCCAAGCCATGTCTTCCCTGGACCGGAATCAAGCATCCTAGGACCGGTTTCTGGCTATCAGCCGTCATCAGCCAGGATAGCTTGACTCCAGTGGCGTAGTGAGCACGGGTCCCACGTCTGGGAATACCCATTACACTTAGGGCGAAAAGCGTTACAACAAACAAATGATGGACGGAATGCTGACAATGCAGACATTCTCCCCCAGTCAAGAGATCTGAGTTAAATCCATCGTTCTTTTGCCCACTACACCACCCCAGTTTAGACATGGCCATATGCAAATCAGTCTTGACCCTGTGCCTCATGGGAACAGTCCAGCCCGAACTGCCAAGCCATGTCTTCCCTGGACCGGAATCAAGCATCCTAGGACCGGTTTCTGGCTATCAGCCGTCATCAGCCAGGATAGCTTGACTCCAGTGGCGTAGTGAGCACGGGTCCCACGTCTGGGAATACCCATCCCACTTAGGGCGAAAAGCGTTACAACAAACAAATGATGGACGGAATGCTGACAATGCAGACATTCTCCCCCAGTCAAGAGATCTGAGTTAAATCCATCGTTCTTTTGCCCACTACACCACCCCAGTTTAGACATGGCCATATGCAAATCAGTCTTGACCCTGTGCCTCATGGGAACAGTCCAGCCCGAACTGCCAAGCCATGTCTTCCCTGGACCGGAATCAAGCATCCTAGGACCGGTTTCTGGCTATCAGCCGTCATCAGCCAGGATAGCTTGACTCCAGTGGCGTAGTGAGCACGGGCTCGTGGAGAGGCGATTGCTGAAC
Organism: Triturus cristatus; assembly: GCF_964204655.1. Taxonomy (NCBI): domain Eukaryota; kingdom Metazoa; phylum Chordata; class Amphibia; order Caudata; family Salamandridae; genus Triturus; species Triturus cristatus. The sequence continues at coordinate 732,916,892 of NC_140590.1, forward strand.
GGCTGCACTGGTGTAAGAGTGTGAGGTGCATTGGATGGGCTGCGGTGCGGAATCGCGGCGTGGACGGGGCTGAGAGAGCTGGAGGTGTGCTGAGACCGGAGGGCTGCCGCCAGACTCTTCGTCCCCTGAACTCTGCCTGGTGCGCTGCGGCCCTCTCTGAGGAGGCGAATACCGGGACCTGCGGAGTGTGGAGGTGAGCGATACAGTGTGCGGAAGGCTGCGGGTGGAGAAATGCTGGCGGGCGGACTGTTTACCCGCGCTGAAGACGCGATGGCCTCCGGAGCATGGGGGGAGCGCCGCTGTTGATTTCAGAGCGTCTGTCTCCTGAAGGCCGGTGGAGCTGGACTGGATGCCGAGGTGCTGCTCGTGGGGGTGCTTTGAGGGCCTCCTAGTTTGCAGGGTGCTTACATGCAGAGAGTGATCCCGCAATCGTTGCATGCTGGTGCCAGGGACTTCGAGATTTGTGGGACACTTGTACTTCACGCTAGAGAAGGTCATGATGGGGCCGCTGTAGCAGGGCACCGGATTGCGGCTGGTATAGGTTATTGGTGACTGCTGTGCCCTGGAGGAGGCGACGGAGGGCGCAAAGTGCTACTGTGGTGCCTGTCAGTGCGAGGGGACAACTTGCGGGGCACTGGGGACCTGGTCTCGAATTCGTCGGTGTCTTTACTGCTGTGGATGGCGAGTGAAGAGTGCGGGCAGTACTGAGTGCGGTGCGTTGGCCTGGCACTTGTTCGGAGGGGGTATTTATCAGCGTACTACGTGCGGAGATACTGTGAGGTGGGGCTGCCTGGGGGTACACCCAGACCCAGCATCTGCTGTGACAGCGGCGGACCCCGCAAGATGGGGAGGTCAGAGGCTCGCCAGCAGAAGCTATCCTTTGATGCCCGGAAGCAGGCGACACAGCCGCAGTTGGAGGCGGGCACAGGAGGTGCCACTTCGCGGGAGGGACAACCAAAGACCTCAGACAATGACTTGCAGCTTATACTTGCCGAGATGCGACAAGGGTTTGCCGCGATTACTGACAAAATGGACACCCTGGCCAACCGCATGGACACAATAGCGCGGAAAATTGAGGGGCATGAAACCAGGCTTACTGAGGCGGAGCAGCGTATCTCGGATGTGGAGGACACAGCGGCACATGTGCAAACGGCAACTGAGCAACTAGATAAACTGCTCAAAGTCATAGCAACTAAGAACGAAGACATGCCGATATATGTGGAGTTGGGTGGGTGGAGTGTATGGACTGGTGCTGTTGCCACTTGTGTGCCGGTAACAGACAATATTGGGCTACTGTTGGGCAGGACATGGAGGAAGGGAGTAGAACATTCTAATCTCAACAGTCACCCTCAGGTTTGAGTCCGGGCCTGGTGGCTGTTGTGGCTGGGTCCGAACCGACTGGAGGTTATAGTGCGGCATCTGGACGAGAGGCCCCTAAGGGAAGTACCCTATGTTTGTTCTTTACAGTTTACAGCTTCTATCTATGCCTGCCTTGAGTGGGGTATGGGCGGTGCTCAGGTTCTTGAGTACCGTTGGGAAGCTGTTGGGAGTTGGGGTGCGGGGGGGCTAGTGATTCTGGCATGATTGGGATGCTTCAGTGGGTGGGGGAGGGGGGGACGGGAGATTTCATGAGTACTGTTGGGGATTGCTGCAATGTATTGCATTTGGGTAGGGTTGTTCAGGGAACGGCAGGTGGCGGTATGCTGGGCTGAAATGTGTAGGGTTGGTTTGTCTGAATGGCGTCAATGGATCGGGAGGGTAGTGGTGTGCTTAAAATAATGTCGTGGAGACCCGAGAAAGCGCAGAAAGATTTTGGCGTATCTAGATAGGCAGCAGATCCAGGTGGCGCTGCTGCAGGAGACGCATCTGGACCCCAGGGCTACTAGCACCTTCGCATGTAAGTGGGCGGGACATCGTCTATTCTCCTCATTCTCCTCTTATGCCCGCGGGACGGCGACCCTCTTTCGAAAACAATTGCACTATGAACCGGCGAGGAGCATATTAGATGCGCAGGGTCGGTATGTGATCACATGGGGACGGCTGGGGGGAGACTCCATAACAATAGCAAACTGCTATGGCCCGAATACTGATAGTCCTGACTTCTTTACTGACGTCTGGGGGAAGATCATGACAATTGGCTCTACTCACATTATCTGGGGGAGGGACTTAAATGTTGCCTTGCAGCCAGGACAGGATAGATCGCACCCCTTGTCGCATCACTATACCAAATCCAGGGAGGCACTGTCTGGCATAATTGAGGAGGGAGGACTGCTTGATAGCTGGAGATATTTACATCCGCTGGGGAGGGAAGGCTCGCATTTCACTTCTCACACGGGTAGCTGGGCACGGATAGACTATTGCCTGGTGTCTAGAGGGCTGGGACCAGGTATACAGGCCGTGACGCATCTGGCCAGGACGTATTCAGATCATTGTCCTGTGAGGCTGTCGCTCATGTTGCTGGGCTATGCCGCCGCCAGGCCGCGCTGGAGGTTACAGCCCATGGCTCTACTCGATGCCGTATTTCAGGGAGAATTGGAGGAGGAAATCCGTGAGTTTTTTTAGAGGAATAAGGGATCGGTCGGGAGTGTAGAGACGATATGGGAGGCCTTTAAGGTGACGATGAGAGGGTATTGCCTGTCTAAGAGTTGCGGAGTGTTAAGGGACATACAGCGCACGCTCCATAGTCTGGAGAAGGAGCTGAAGGGGTTAGAAAGGCAGATGGGGCAGGGATGGGACGGGACGGCGCATAGTCTGTTTCGGGCAACCCTAACGAGATATGAGGCGGAGGCACAGCGTGAACTGAAGTTTCGGGGGAAATACTGGGTGGCCCGCAGATATGGAGAGGGGGAGCGGCCTGGAAAGGCTCTTGCGGAAGCAACGCGGCCTCCCCGTTTTAGCACTTACATCCTGGAAGTGTGCGGCTCTGATCATACAATCCACCGAGACTCGCGGGGCATACTCGACACATTTGTAGAGCATTATGGTGCGCTTTACACGTCCCGGAGAGAAGGAGCGCTCGAGTTAGAGGACTTCCTGGACGACATCGCGCTGGGTTGGCTTGGGGATGCACAACGTGAATTCTTGTGTCATCCCTTCGAGCTGGATGAAATACGGGAGGCGATCATGCAGTTAAAAAATGGGAAAGTGCCGGGATCGCATGAGCTGCCAACTGAATTTTACAAAAGTTATATTGACATAATGGCGCCGGTCCTCAGGGAGGTGTACGAGGAATCTCTAGAAGTAGGCATCTTGCCACTGTCGATGAGAGAAGCGGTGGTGACGTCTTTATTGAAGCCCGGGAAGCCCCCGGATTCCTGCGATTCATACAGGCCGCTCTCTTTGATCAATTGTGATGCAAAGATTCTGGCTAAAGTGCTTGCCAACTGCCTTGCGCTGCTGATGGACAAGCTTGTCCTGCCGGACCAGTCGGGGTTTGTACCCGGGAGGTCAACGTCTCACAACCTTCGTACTCTGTTTTCCCTGGTGCAAATGGTGGACCAGGAGTTCCCACTTGCCGCTGTGTTTCTTGATGCTTCCAAGGCATTCGACTCGGTAGAGTGGGACTACCTATTTGGTGTCCTCCGGCGGATGGGGTTTCCTCAGCTTTATGTCTCCTGGCTTCAGTTGCTGTACAACCAGCCGACGGCCCGCATATTGATAAACGGTGATGTGTCCTCCCAGATATCTGTCTCCAGGGGTACGCGACAGGGGTGCCCACTGTCGCCCCTGGTATTCGCGATTGCTGTGGAACCACTGGCTGCCCGTTTGCGACAGGTACACAATGATAAGGCGTTCCGTTGCTGCTTGCGACAGATATTGATCTCGCTCTATGCGGATGACATAACACTATACATTAGGGATCCGCAAGACAACATCAACCCCATATTGCGAGAATTTATACGCTTTGAATGACTCTCCGGAGTGGGTATTAACTGGGGTAAATCCATGGTGTTCCCGCTCACGACGGCCGTGACTCCCTTCCCCCTAGACTTCCCGCTGGAGTGGTGTCAAGAGGACTTTCGATACCTTGGGATCCAGGCTGCTCGCACTGGGAAGGAGATTATTAGGGCAAACTATGGCACGGCTATAGAGCGCCTCAAAACCAACGTAACACGCTGGATCGCACTGCCCCTATCTATGGCGGGCCGTGTGTCACTTATTAAAATGAAGATACTCCCGCAGTTTCTGTACCTGTTTCTCAATATTCCCTATCACCCGGTGCGGGTTTTCTTCACCATGCTGCGCTATTCGGTTGGTGTGGGGGGGTAAACAGGCGCGTTTGAGGTGGTCTACGCTGATCAAACCGTATGATCAAGGGGGGTTTGATGTTCCTGATCTGGAGCTGTACTTCTTATGCGCACAAGCGCATTACGCTTATTACTGGGTTTACCCGCCACGTTACATGCCGCAGGTGGAGCTGGAGGCCTGGCTTGCGGACCCAATACCCCTCAATGGTCTCATATATGGTCCCGACGCCATTCCGGTTGCGGCGCCCACCACGATCACTGGGACGGTGGAGGCATGGCGTCGTTTGAAGACCCTCTTAGGAGCATCCTTTCTATACTTCCCTAGATTGCCACTTGCATATCACCCCGCCTTGACGTTGCTGCAAGAGAGGGGGTTTTGAGATCTCTGTAAGCGTGTGCGGGTTGGGACCTGGGGGATCTCTTTCAAGAAGGTACTTTTCACACACCTGAGCAGTTCTTTCGGGAAGCGACACGCTCGCCTCTTGATGTATTCCTATATGTGCGATTGCGGCAGGGCATGAGATCGTTGCTTCTTGATTTCCCCTGAGAACCGGAATGTTTTGAACCATTGCACCGGATGCTGCGCTCGGCGGACGGTGGCCATTTAGTGTCCAGGCTGTACGCCTCAATGCGTGAATGTGACGTGGGGACGAGGGTTTGTCCCGGACGCGATGGGGGGAAGAGCTGGGGAGCGAGGTTACTGAGGAGCAGTGGAGATACTGTAGTCGGCAGACAGCACAGATATCGGCTAGTAGTCGGTTTCGTGTCATACATTTTAAGTTCTTGCATCGGATATACTACACGCCGGTTAAGAAACTACATTTTAAGCTCGCTGATAATGATAACTGTGGGAGATGCGGTCAGCCGGGCGCGGGATTCTTGCATCTGGCCTGGGAATGTGCCACAGTGAGTGCCTCTTGGGAGCAAGTGTTTACGGCACTAGGAGGAATGCTCGACGTGCACCTAGAGAGGGACCCGCTTCTTGCACTTCTGGGACACACGGCACACGTACCCCCTAAACACAAACAGTATGTTGCCATCTCCTTACTGCTGGCGAAGCGGAGGGTAGTGTAGGAGAGTAGGGTCTGCAATCCTATGATAACCCAGATTTTTTTGCTTTTGCTTCATTGGTTTACGACTTTCCCTGGCTATGGGCCTGCCAATCAGACCCACAGCCTAGCTGTTCTCTCTCGAAATTAACACACATGTACATTAGGTGCATCCACTAATTGGAACTGGGCCGCCTTGTCAGTCCCTGTCTCAGCATACCACAGGTATCCAGGGCATCGGTGTACCCAGGGCCTACCAGGGGCTGCAGCATGTATTATGCCACCCCTGGATGGCCGCCCAAATCTGACACAACTGGCTGCACGACAGCTGGGGCAAGGTGGTGTAATCACCCGTTGCTGTAGGTGTAGTATTCCTATACCTAACCCTAAAATGGACGCATGGATTCCCGTCAGTCACTCCTATGGCAGGCCTTATCAATCCTGAAGGCAGAGTGCTGAGAATCATGTGAGATGGTGCTCTGGCGCGAGCTGAGCCCGTCAACGGCTTGCGGAACCAAATCCTAATAGCCGTTCCATGGTGACGCGGACCAACTACCCTAAAGTGCATTATAATCCTCGCGGTTATTTGCTAACTTTGGCATCGCATCATCCAAACATGTCGAGTAAGGTGTCATACGAATTGGAATACGAACCCCTCGCCAGTTTTGGCGACAGGGTTAGCATTCCACCCTTCTAGAGGGACACGACATGGAAGTAACCTTGAACCCCGGTTAAAGTTGACTCAAGCCTCAGCATCACAAAATGGATGCTGCCACCAGACACAAGTCTGACCTCCTGCTGCTGGGAGACCTTCCAGCGAGGGGAGCTTGGACAAAGGGTTTCCTGTCGAGGGCGGTGTTAGCACTATCCCAGACAGGGTTTGTGTATCCCAGGTAGGCAGGGCTGAAAGGAAGGTGATTGCAAGTGGCACCCCGGTGCTCACTGTGCATAGCCCAGCTCAAACCAGTTTCGGGGGCACACCAGCCCCTGAGCTGGGGCGAAGCCGGACAAAGGATAGGGGTGTAACCACCCTCCTCCTGGTCCCACCCATAGGTAGGACCTAGTCACGGGCCAGCCCCTTTTTCCTAGAATAAAGGTGGGAGCGGGTCCCCCTTCCCAAATTGGATAATTCTGAATCTTGAACTACTTTCCACGAAAGGAACTCTTGACTTTTCTGAAGACTCTCCCTTGTGGCTAAGGAGTAGCCACCCTGCACCAGCAGGCACCAACTAAGCGCTTGCGGTTTGCTGTACGTCTCTCCCACGGATCAAGACTGCCCAGCTCGACGAGACCCGGGTTCCCTGCCATCTCTGACCTCTACCTACATCGTCAGCCCAGCTGAGATTCGTAGGTGAAACGAGACCTGCGGGACCGGCCATCTTCAGAACCTGCACGACGCTTATCTAACACGCCCACCGAGGGACCCTCGAGTGAGTGTACCTAGGGTTTGAGAAGCCCTAACCCTGAGCGGCTCCAGCACCGAAGTCCGCCTCCCCAGCATCCACGAGATCTGCGTGGGGGCCCTTCTGCTCCTTGCTGTTCACCGCGTTGTCCGACCACTCGCCGACCGGCTTTTGGCCCTCTTCACGACGCACCACGATAGTTTATTTTCATCACTGGTCTGGTTGCTCCAGACTGGCCCTTGCTCCCCTTCAACAGAGGAGTACCTCGGACCCTCCTGGTCCACTCCAGACGCCATCTTGACTCCACCGCGTGGGTTTGCCACTGCCAAGACCTGCTGCCCCACTCCTGGGCCCAGCATCATCGACAGCAGACACCTTCGTGGGACAGCTCGCCCTCCATCCTGGTCGCCGCCGCGCCTCCTGGTCCGAGGAACAGCCGAGTCCGACGTCATCCACTCACCTGGTCGAGGTGACTTCAGCCGGTACCTTCCTGGTACCCACACGATCGCTGGCTAGCGGTTGAGAACTGAGTCCCCTCTGCTTTCAGGTTTCCTTCAACACCGATCCAGGCTTGGATCTCGCTGAAACATCGACACTGGTCGCCTGCCAGCAACTTCTTCTTTCAGGCTCCTGAGACTACAACGAGGACTCCCGACATCTTGCCGAACCTCACGCAGCCGCAGCCTCTGGGCTAGGTAACTCGAGCATTTCGGTGCTCCATCGCAGGTTCGCTCTACAAGTGTCCAGTTCCTTTTTCGTTTAGTCCCACTGATCGGATCACTCCGGAATCAGTAACTCCAGACTCTAACCACTCGCATTTCACTGTTAGCGTAGATGGTTTCTCGTGCCCTTCGGGCATTTGTGTAAATTGTGCAACTGAAGTATTTTCTAAGAGTTTTGTAGTGTGCTTAGCTCCCTGACTCATAAAGAGCCAGGCTAGTCTTGTTATAAATAAATATCCTTTATTTTCATAACAACTTGTGTGGTGTCCTTTCACTTGACGTTCAAGGGGTATATGTGATGGTAAACAGCTGGCTTAACACGCCCTCTAGAGTTTAGCCTAAAGACTGCTCGTATCCACGCTACTAGGATAGCTGGTCTAAAAGGTTGACTTACAACCAATCATCAATAAGGGTCGTTTGGAATGATACACAGTGATCACTAGAATAGTGAGCACTACATATCAGGCCAACTTCTCACATTGGTGGCAGCGGTGGGATTTGAGCTTGCTGTTGTTTTACCACACACGTATCCTAAGAATATCAAAGCGAAAGATCACATAAGTACCCAGGTACATATAACTTAACTTAGAATACTCTGAGTTCTACTGAACCAGCTGTTGTAGTGTAACAGGGCTTAGCACACCCTGACTACAACTCTTAGCAAGGGATCAGTAGGTAAACAAATAGTGTAGGTAGGTGCATCACTTACACCTCACTAGAAGCATGTCGGTCCACAGAGAGTCTGCGGAGACTCCCTTAGTGGTCAGTGACCCTCCACAGGTCGTGTCACGATATGCAGCTCTTAGCTTCAAGGAGATGAGACAACTGTGTGCCTCCAGGAAGCTAAACCAGGGTTCTAACCCTACCATCGCATTTCTGATAGGTCTCTTAGAGACGTACGATGCTAGGAGGTCCTCTAACACAGGTCCCCCCAATGCTGATGGAAACATGCCTCCCTTAGAGGGAACCCTTGGTGACCCAGACCTCGACCTCCATACAGAGGAGGAAGACGAGGAGGAGTTATCAGGAGACGAGGCAAACAAAGGTCCAGTGGTAGTCGGCAGGCTTACGAGGACCAACTTAAGCAGGCATGAGAATGGAACTGGGGGAGCCCCGGGCCCACGCTCAAGCAGGCCTAACATTGGGAACGGACGAGCTAGGTCTCTCTCCAGAGGCTCTAACAGATCTGTTCGAACACATGTCTCTCAGGCATCTTCTCAGAGAGGAATGACGTCCCCTCAGAGAAGGGAGCATGGAGCGAAGATGAGGGAGGTCAATCTGAGGATCGAGCGGGAAGAACTTGCCCTCGCCAAAGAAAGACTTGCCTTAGCCCGAGAGCAGAAATTAAGTGGGTTAGATCCCACTGGTGGCAGCATTCTCATTAGAGAGAAAGACAGGGGTATAGACACTAGACACCTGAGTAAAATAGTGCCCCCCTTTAAGCAAGGGGACGACATCCACAAGTCGATAACTTCTTTGGAGAGGGCCTGCACTGTCCAGTGCGTCCCCCAAAGTCAGTGGGCAGCTATACTGTGGCTCTCCTTTGAAGGTAAAGGTCGAGACAAGCTCCTCACTACTAGAGCTGAGGATGCAAACAACTACCAAGTCCTGAAGAATACACTGATTGATGGGTTCGGCTTAACCACCGAGCAGTACCGGGTGCTGTTCAGGGACACCCAGAAAATTCAGTCTCAGGATTGGACTGACTTTGTCGATTGTGCCACTAAGGCTTTGGAGGGCTGGTTGCTGGGTAGCAAGGTTACTGATTACACAGGATTATACAATCTTATCATGAGAGAACAGATTTTAAACAACTGTCAGAACCAATTGTTGCATCAGCACCTTGTCGACTCGGATCTGACCTCTCCCCAAGAATTGGGAAAGAAGGCAGACAGATGGGTCAGAACAAGGGTCAAGCAGAACCAGACTCAGAACCAGGGTGGTCAGAAGAAAGCAGACCAAAAGGGTAGTAACAAGAACGAACAAAATGACCAGAAGTCTTCGACAGGTCCCCAACAAACCAAAGAGGGTGGGGGTCAGGCTTCACAGAAGAAGAAGACTCAAGAAGGCCAGTCAAAAAGGTGGTGCCAATACTGTAAAAGTAAGACTAACTGGTTTAGTGAGTGCACCAAGAAAGGAAGGCAAACTCCTGCCACTGCGGCCCCTAAGACACCTGCACCCCCTAGTACAGTCAGCAGTGGTAGTGCGCCTCCCAAGGCATTAGTTGGGTTAACCTTGGGAACCGAGGGGAGTGACGACTTAGTCAGCACGCTCACTCAGGCCGTCCTTGTCTGTACAGGGGATATGGATATGTCCCCTGATGCCAGTCCCAATACTTTGGGCAAATACAGACAGACACCTTTGATCAATGGAAAAGTGGCTCAGGCCTACAGGGACACTTGTGCCAGTGTCACCATGGTGACGCCTAACTTTGTGGACCCTGGACAGATCATGCTAGGTACCGATTACCTAGTGACCAATGCCAGCAATGTCACTACCAATCACAGTATGGCAGTTGTTGATTTCTCCTGGGGAGGGGTAAGTGGCCCGAAAAAGGTTGTGGTTAGTTCAGACCTCCCCGTAGAATGTCTGTTGGGCAATGATTTGGAAACGTCACAATGGTCAGAAGTGGAGCAGAGGACTCACATGGAAATGTTAGGCTTGCCAGCACATGTCCTTGCTGTGACCAGGTCACAGGCCAAAAGATGCCCCACTGAACAGGTGCTGGATCCTGGAAGAACGGACCAGACACCTTCCAAGAAAAGGAGCAGTAAGGGTAAGGCTTCGCCTTCCCCCTTGCCCCAGGTCGTGGATCAAGTCTCTGAGGAGGCTGACCTTAAAGAACTGAGGGAAACTGAGCCGAAAGAGCTTGAACCTGGTCAGGTTGAGTTTCTGGGCTCAGGGGGACCCTCCAGGGAAGACCTGGGGCACAGTTAGACTGCCCCTCACTTGAACCCCTCAGACAGCAGGCTGCTGCTGAGGCTGCAGGGAACGCCACAGGTACCTACAACGTGTACTGGGACGATGGACTCCTGTACTCCGAGGCAAGAGACCCCAAACCTGGCGCGACCAGGAGGCTGGTCATCCCCTTGTCTCTGAGAGGTTTCCTTCTTACCTTGGCCCACGAGATTCCCCTTGCAGGTCACTTAGGCCAGAATAAGACTTGGGACAGAATTTTTCCACACTTTCACTGGCCCCACATGTCCGAAGATACGAAGGAGTTTTGCCGCTCCTGTGTCACTTGCCAAGCCAGTGGTAAGTCAGGTGGCACGACAAAGGCCCCCCTCATACCACTACCGGTGGTGGGGGTACCCTTTGAACGAGTGGGGATCGACATTGTCGGACCAATGGAACCCCAGACAGCATCAGGGCACAAGTTTATACTGGTGGTGGTGGACCACGCCACCAGGTATCCTGAAGCTATTCCCCTTAGGACCACTACAGCACCTGTGGTGGCACGGGCCCTAGTTGGAGTGTTCTCCAGAGTGGGCTTTCCTAAGGAGGTTGTCTCAGACAGAGGTGCAAACTTCATGTCGGGATATCTGACTGCAATGTGGAAGGAGTGCGGTGTCAACTACAAGTTCACCACACCCTATCACCCGCAATGCAATGGGCTTGTTGAGAGATTCAACAGGACCCTAAAAGGGATGATTCACGGACTACCTGAAAAGCTTCGGCGGAGATGGGATGTCCTGATACCCTGCCTCTTGTTCGCCTACAGAGAGGTCCCGCAGAAGGGGGTTGGCTACAGCCCTTTTGAGCTTCTGTTCGGACATCCTGTAAGGGGACCCCTTTGTTTGGTAAAGGAAGGATGGGAGAGACCTCTCAGAAAGCCGGCATCAAACATTGTGGACTATGTGCTCGGCCTCCGCTCGCGGATGGCGGAGTACATGGAAAAGGCATCTAAAAACCTTGAGGCGAGCCAAGAATTACAGAAAGCTTGGCACGACCAAAAGGCTGTCCTGACTGTGTACCAGCCTGGACAGAAGGTGTGGGTGCTGGAGCCAGTGGCCCCAGCAGCACTCAAAGACAAATGGTCTGGGCCCCACACGATCATTGAGCAAAAGGGAGAGGTCACCTACTTGGTAGACCTGGGAACTCCCCGGAGCCACCACAGGGTGCTCCATGTAAACAGGCTCAAGGCATATGTCGACAGGGAGGGCATGGGCTTGCTCATGGCCACAGATGAGGGACAGGAGGAGGAGAGTGACCCTCTCCCGGACCTGTTCTCTCAGAACCCTGACGATGGGTCAGTAGATGGTGTTGTCTTTTGCGGCAGCCTCTCTGGACATCAACAAAAGGATTGTAAACAGGTTCTTCAATCCTTTCGACATATGTTCTCTCTGACACCCAGTCAGACCAATTGGTGTACCCATGAGGTCGACACTGGGGACAGTCTGCCCGTAAAGAGTAAAATCTATCGACAGCCTGATCATGTCAGAGACTGCATCAAGACAGAGGTGCAGAAAATGTTGGAGCTGGGAGTCATTGAGCCCTCGGACAGCCCCTGGGCTAGTCCCGTAGTTCTCGTGCCGAAACCTCACACCCAGGGCGGTAAGAAAGAGATGAGGTTTGCGTGGACTACAGAGGCCTCAATGCAGTCACTAAGACTGATGCCCACCCAATACCAAGAGCAGACGAACTTATAGACCGGTTGGCTTCGGCCAACTACTTAAGTACGTTTGACCTGACAGCTGGGTATTGGCAAATCAGGTTAGCTGAGGAGGCCAAACCCAAAACAGCATTTTCTACCCCGGGTGGGCATTATCAGTTCATGGTAATGCCCTTTGGTTTGAAAAATGCACCTGCCACCTTCCAAAGGCTGGTGAATTGAGTTCTCACTGGGTTGGACGACTTCTGTGCGGCGTATCTGGACGATATCGCTGTCTTTAGCTCCACCTGGGAGGATCACCTGGTCCACCTGAGGAAAGTGTTAGAGGCCCTGCAAAAGGCAGGCCTCACTATCAAGGCCACTAAGTGCCAGATAGGGCAGACACAGGTTGTATACCTGGGCCACCTTGTAGGTGGAGGCCAGGTTCAGCCATTGGAGAGCAAAATACAGGCCATCCAGGACTGGGCTCCTCCAACCACCCAGACTCAGGTTCGAGCTTTCTTGGGCCTGACTGGTTATTACCGGAAATTTGTCAGAAATTATGGATCCATTGTGACCCCGCTAAACGATCTGACAAGTAAAAAGATGCCAAAAAAAGTTCAGTGGACAGCAAGCTGTCAGAAGGCATTCGATGACCTAAAGCAGGCCATGTGCACAGCACCTATCCTAAAGAGTCCAGACTACTCCAAACCATTCATTGTCCAAACAGACGCTTCGGAGTTGGGTGTGGGAGCTGTTCTATCTCAGCTGAATTTTGATGGTCATGACCAGCCCATAGCTTTTATTAGCAGGAGGCTGACCCCCAGAGAGAAGAATTGGTCAGCTATTGAGAGGGAGGCCTTTGCTGTGGTTTGGGCCCTGAAGAAGTTGAGGCCATACTTGTTTGGCACTCACTTCAAGATTCAGACCGACCATAAGCCCCTCTTGTGGCTAAATCAAATGAAGGGTGAAAACCCCAAACTACTTAGGTGGTCCATTTCCCTACAGGGGATGGACTTCACAGTGGAGCATAGACCTGGCACTGATCATGGCAATGCAGATGGGCTCTCCAGGTATTTCCACTTAGAGCAAGAAGACTCACCTGGTCAAGGTTAGCTTATTGTCCCAAAGTTTGGGGGGGGGGGTCATGTAGGAGAGTAGGGTCTGCAATCCTATGATCACCCAGATTTTTTTGCTTTTGCTTCATTGGTTTACGACTTTCCCTGGCTATGGGCCTGCCAATCAGACCCACAGCCTAGCTGTTCTCTCTCGAAATTAACACACATGTACATTAGGTGCATCCACTAATTGGAACTGGGCCGCCTTGTCAGTCCCTGTCTCAGCATACCACAGGTATCCAGGGCATCGGTGTACCCAGGGCCTACCAGGGGCTGCAGCATGTATTATGCCACCCCTGGATGGCCGCCCAAATCTGATACAACTGGCTGCACGACAGCTGGGGCAAGGTGGTGTAATCACCCGTTGCTGTAGGTGTAGTATTCCTATACCTAACCCTAAAATGGACGCATGGATTCCCGTCAGTCACTCCTATGGCAGGCCTTATCAATCCTGAAGGCAGAGTGCTGGGAATCATGTGAGATGGTGCTCTGGCGCGAGCTGAGCCCGTCAACGGCTTGCGGAACCAAATCCTAATAGCCGTTCCATGGTGACGCGGGCCAACTACCCTAAAGTGCATTATAATCCTCGCGGATATTTGCTAACTTTGGCATCGCATCACCCAAACATGTCGAGTAAGGTGTCATACGAATTGGAATACGAACCCCTCGCCAGTTCTGGCGACGGGGTTAGCATTCCACCCTTCTAGAGGGACACGACATGGAAGTAACCTTGAACCCCGGTTAAAGTTGACTCAAGCCTCAGCATCACAAAATGGATGCTGCCACCAGACACAAGTCTGACCTCCTGCTGCTGGGAGACCTTCCAGCGAGGGGAGCTTGGACAAAGGGTTTCCTGTCGAGGGCGGTGTTAGCACCATCCCAGACAGGGTTTGTGTATCCCAGGTAGGCAGGGCTGAAAGGAAGGTGATTGCAAGTGGCACCCCGGTGCTCACTGTGCATAGCCCGGCTCAAACCAGTTTCGGGGGCACACCAGCCCCTGAGCTGGGGCGAAGCCGGACAAAGGATAGGGGTGTAACCACCCTCCTCCTGGTCCCACCCATAGGTAGGACCTAGTCACGGGCCAGCCCCTTTTTCCTAGAATAAAGGTGGGAGCGGGTCCCCTTCCCAAATTGGATAATTCTGAATCTTGAACTACTTTCCACGAAAGGAACTCTTGACTTTTCTGAAGACTCTCCCTTGTGGCTAAGGAGTAGCCACCCTGCACCAGCAGGCACCAACTAAGCGCTTGCGGTTTGCTGTACGTCTCTCCCACGGATCAAGACTGCCCAGCTCGACGAGACCCGGGTTCCCTGCCATCTCTGACCTCTACCTACATCGTCAGCCCAGCTGAGATTCGTAGGTGTGACGAGACCTGCGGGACCGGCCATCTTCAGAACCTGCACGACGCTTATCTAACACGCCCACCGAGGGACCCTCGAGTGAGTGTACCTAGGGTTTGAGAAGCCCTAACCCTGAGCGGCTCCAGCACCAAAGTCCGCCTCCCCAGCATCCACGAGATCTGCGTGGGGGCCCTTCTGCTCCTTGCTGTTCACCGCGTTGTCCGACCACTCGCCGACCGGCTTGTGGCCCTCTTCACGACGCACCACGATAGTTTATTTTCATCACTGGTCTGGTTGCTCCAGACTGGCCCTTGCTCCCCTTCAACAGAGGAGTACCTCGGACCATCCTGGTCCACTCCAGACGCCATCTTGACTCCACCGCGTGGGTTTGCCACTGCCAAGACCTGCTGCCCCACTCCTGGGCCCAGCATCATCGACAGCAGACACCTTCGTGGGACAGCTCGCCCTCCATCCTGGTCGCCGCCGCGCCTCCTGGTCCAAGGAACAGCCGAGTCCGACGTCATCCACTCACCTGGTCGAGGTGACTTCAGCCGGTACCTTCCTGGTACCCACACGATCGCTGGCTAGCGGTTGAGAACTGAGTCCCCTCTGCTTTCAGGTTTCCTTCAACACCGATCCAGGCTTGGATCTCGCTGAAACATCGACACTGGTCGCCTGCCAGCAACTTCTTCTTTCAGGCTCCTGAGACTACAACGAGGACTCCCGACATCTTGCCGAACCTCACGCAGCCGCAGCCTCTGGGCTAGGTAACTCGAGCATTTCGGTGCTCCATCGCAGGTTCGCTCTACAAGTGTCCAGTTCCTTTTTCGTTTAGTCCCACTGATCGGATCACTCCGGAATCAGTAACTCCAGACTCTAACCACTCGCATTTCACTGTTAGCGTAGATGGTTTCTCGTGCCCTTCGGTCATTTGTGTAAATTGTGCAACTGAAGTATTTTCTAAGAGTTTTGTAGTGTGCTTAGCTCCCTGACTCATAAAGAGCCAGGGTAGTCTTGTTATAAATAAATATCCTTTATTTTCATAACAACTTGTGTGGTGTCCTTTCACTTGACGTTCAAGGGGTATATGTGATGGTAAACAGCTGGCTTAACACGCCCTCTAGAGTTTAGCCTAAAGACTGCTCGTATCCACGCTACTAGGATAGCTGGTCTAAAAGGTTGACTTACAACCAATCATCAATAAGGGTCGTTTGGAATGATACACAGTGATCACTAGAATAGTGAGCACTACATATCAGGCCAACTTCTCACAGGTAGCTTGCAGGTGGGGTAGAGGTCGGGCCCCGAAGTTCAAAGAATGGCTGGCTGATATGATTTTTTGCCAAGAGCAGAGTACTACATATGCAGAGCTGCTGCCGCGGACCTCAAGGCCCAAGGATATATGGGGCCGTTGGTGGGGTACCTTCTAACGCATGGTCCTGAAGGGGACAAGGCTGTGCAGAGTGCGGCTGGAGATGAGTGAGCGGCGGGCTCGGCGCTACTGCCGTCCCCCAATGCATAAATACACTTTCCTAGCTCGGGGGAGATCGAATGTGTAATATATACGATTCACGGAGTGGATTGCGATCGGTGTGTGGATGCGGACTGTCTGTGCTGTTCCGACGGGCTTTCATACTTGCACAAAGGATACTGCTTGCCACGTTTATGTTTCTGACTGTATACCCTTCATGCTGATTGGAATTTTGACCCTGCTGGTGGTGTTACATTGCTTTATTATGTGACTGTTTAAAAGCAAAAATAAAGTTTTCAAAAAAAAAAAAAAAAGAGATTACCGAGCCCCAGAGAACCCAAAGTAATGGTGATCCAGCGGATTGTGAGCGGAGGATGATAGCGGTTGATGGAAACCGACAGAGAGTAACGGTGTGGCGGATGTAACAGTTTGTGGTAGCGTGATTATGAACAGGTTGATGGTGTGTGTGTTAGATTGTGGGGTTGTTTTGACTGTGTGATGTCTTGCGGAGTTGGAATAAGAGTCGTGTGATTGTGAGATCAGGCTGTGAGTGCGCACAGCCTGGGAGATCTTAGACTCGACGAGTAGTCTAAGAGGTGGTGGTGTAGAAGAAACCCAGAGCTGAAATTGGTTGACCAGAGATTAAGGGAGTCGTGAGACGTCATCGATTTCCCGGACCCGAGATAGGGGGTAGTGTATGTGTGAGTGCGTGAGTAACCGACGCTGGTCGCAGGTTGCTGTATGTGGAACATCGAGTGTTTGAAACCTATCAGTTAAGGCGATTGTCCGGTCGTTTCGCGGACAGACGGTTGCCAGATTTGAGGTCAACGATTTTAAGAGATTGTCTGGTCGTTTAGTGGACAGACAGTCAGAGAAATGATTGTCTGGTCGTTTTGTGTACAGATAATTACTTCAGAGTGTGAAAGGGACGTGTGAGAAGCGAATTGTAAAGGAGGGGAACTGCTGCTTGCGGAGGAAAAGTGACGTCAGTAGGTGCCGCGCTGTGATAGGTCGGTTGGTGTGAAGCTGCGCTGGTATTGGTGAATTGACATCAGGAAGTGAAAATAGAAATTACTGTGCGTGAACTAAGCTGGTTTCATCATGAAATGTTTTAAAGTTTTAAGAGATATGTGTAGAGGCGATAGGCAAGTGGTGACTCAGAGAGGAGAAGAAGCACCTCCCGAGGATACACCGGCTCATTACATGGCTAAGCATGTGGGATTGCATACTATAATTTGGCTTTACATTGGCATTAAATGACACAAGGAGAGGGAGAATTGACTTTCCCACGTTACGGTACCTTTAGATTGGACGTGTTGTACCAATTGAAATCTGTGATGTCTTCTTTGCGACCGCTACCCAGACCAACACAATTCACAGCATGGCATGCATGGATAAGAGCAGCGTATGACAGGAAAAGAGACAGAAGTCAAGAAAGGGTGAAAAAGTCGATCAGGGCACTTCAAGATGCGAGGTGGGATGCATTGGAGAAATGATGGAGGGTGAAACCGATCGAGGGGGATAGACTGTACCCACTGTTAGTAAGGGATGGGCAAACAAAAAGTGTTGAAGAAGACAACAGTGATACTGATGATGGGTTCTTAGATAGGCTACTGTCAGAAAGACCACCTTCATTAAATCCAGATTTTAAGGAAGAGAATTCGACACCAGTAGAGGGGACTAGCGGATTGCAACCTCAGTCAAATGTGAGAATAGTAGGAAAAGTCTCGACAGGTATGGAAGGGATGAAAATGCAGTCACCAGCAGGTACAGAGGCCACAGGAGCTGTAAGGTTACCGGATGCTTTAACGGTACCAGTTACCATTGGACCCATAGTGTCAGTATATGATCCCGACCAAGTGAGAAATGAGAGCTCAGTACAGTCAATATCTGGTGAAAGGACTAGTACCGGAGGGAATAGCACAGTGAGTGAGATAGCACAAGCTCCGAGACCCATAGAATGGAGTACACCATTGCCAGCCACAGAAGACTCCTCTGAGGACAGTCAAAACAAGTAGGACAGGTGGATCTGAGACCGGTAAGACCAAGGTCATTAGCCGAATCGAGATCAGATTTGAGGATGTGGGTACCACCCACGAGGAATCCAAACAGAACGATAGCAGGAAATAGACCAGTTTGTAGGAATGTAGCAGAAGAGAGTAGTTCTCGAGATCAGAACTGCAAAAGTGTTGAACGAAATGGCGCAGCTTGTCGAGAGACACTGATAGGTGCCATGAGGGCAAAGATGTTGGATGTAGTGAGATTGAAAGCCGAGGTAGATGAGATAATTAGTGGAAACGTACCCTTTCACAGCATAGAGCTTTATGAACAGGATGAGTTGCTTTTTGTGGCAAAAGATATGACTCGTAAAGAGAGGACTGCACATGAGAAACTGAGAGAATTGGCAAAAAGGTATGAGGTGGATCTGTCAAAAATGAAGTTGTTGCAGGGAAATCACAGGTTGCAGTATAGCGACCAGGAACTGGAAGAGAAAAGGGTCATAGGATTGAGAACTCACATTCGAGAATTGATTATAGAGATGCGTGCATGGGTCATGCTTGACAGACGGGAGGAAAGGTGGTCCAAAAATGAAAGCATCAGGAAAAGTGTTGGAGAAACACCGCCTCCGGGAGGAGGGGTGATGGGGGTAGCAAATTATCCTTTACGAGAGGTAGAGAATGGAGGAAACGTGCATGTGCCTTGGAGTAGGGGTGATGTGGCTGCCTTTACACATGATTTTCCTCGGCTGAGGGAAAAGCCTGTAGAATGGTACATGCAGGTTGATCGCTTTGTCAAAATCTCAAAAGTGTTGTAGATTGATCTGAATACATTGTTTGACATTGTAATACCAGGAGATTTGTGGTCAGCTTGTAAAATTGCAGTCGAATGGCTGACTTCTGAACCAGACCTGGACCCTATTACAAATGGTCTGTCACCCTTAGTTGTGACAAAGTTTGAACAGGTGATCACATGGTTGAAACTGAAGGTATCGCCACAAGATATTGATTGGGTCAAAATAGATCGAACTGTTCAGGAACCCAAAGAGACAGTGCATGAGTACTATGAAAGGCTCTTACAAGCCTTCAAGCAGTACAGTGGGTTGGACATCTTAGACCCAAAGGATATGGGACAGTTTGTTTCGAAGTTCGTTTTGGGTTTGAGGCCTGCGGTTAGCCTCATGATTCAGCAACATTTGATTTGCTGGCAGAACAAGCCAGTGGATGAAATATTGCGGTACGCCAGATACTGTAGTGATGAGATAGACTAAAAGCACAGGAAATTGAAAGACAAACAGATGCCTGTACAGATGCAAACGGCTCAGACTCAGCCTGGTGGTGGGACACTAGGAAGGAGACAAGGGAATAATCAAGGAGGGAATCAGAATGTGCAAGGGCAAGGAAGAGGGAAACCTGTAGCTCCCAAAACGGGAATGGATGTGGTGACACTGAAAAAGACCACTGCTTGTCATCTTTATCACCAGATCTGGTATTGGAGACGTGAGTGCCCTTTGAACCCAGCAAATCAGGTGCAGCAGGAGGAAGAGATAGTTCAGGTTCCTGTACCTGAAGCGGTCAATACTGTGATGAGGCCAAGATCGATGAAATGGGGGACGCTGAGTCCGCAAGTACAGATTCCACAGCCACCGAGGATCCCACAGGGATCTCAAACTTACCAGCAGATGCCCTCTTTGAGGCATTTGATAAATACAGCCCATACCCGTTAGCATGACGGTGCCTGGGAGGGGAGGAGGACTGTACTCTTGGAGAAGTCTTGGAGGTAGACCAGAGGGGACCGTTTGTAGAGGCGGATGTTGACGGTCATCCTACCACCTTTTTGGTTGACACTGGTGCTACCTGTTCTACTGTGAGATCTGCAGTAGTTCCTAACCTACCCCTCTCGGGACAATTGATCCAAGTTGTAGGAGTGGCGAATAAGAAAATGACTAACCCATTGACTGAGCCGATTCCTGTTAGAATGGGAATTTTCCGAGATCAACACCAGTTTGTAGTATGCGACTCGAGTCCAGTTTGTTTGCTAGGACGTGATCTGCTGTGCAAACTGAACTGCACCATCTATTGTATGCCTAAGGGAGTCGAAGTACAGACAAGGGACGATGATGCTACCTTTAAGGTCGCAAATCAACACTTGTGTATAGAAATGTACCCTGTGTTGACGGTGGAGGTGATGGAGTAGGGTTTTTACTTTAAAACCGAATACCTGTTTCATTTTCGCATGTTATAACTAAAAGTACTACTGATTAATTATTAAGTATTATAAGTTTGTCAAATGTTATCTAATCAACCTTATTAACAAGAGAATTACACGTGGGAATGCTATTGCATGGCTAAATAACAAGTGAACTACGTTGGTGAGCAAACTGACAGAAAACGATGTTGCTTATGTGATGTTATGATGTTTTGCGCTTTTAATTAATATGCATTAATGGCTTTTAATGTCGCAAATGGCTAGATAAATACACACACATAAGGGTATTAGCAGGGGAATAACACTGTATAATCATTTCTATGCAGTAATTCTGTTTTATGTCTATTTTGCTTAAAGTTGTCCATTGTGGCCTGCCACAAAATGGCCACCACCCGCAGCCTGCATTGGAGTTGCTGGAAATTTACAGAAAGGCTTCGCTCTGCCTGTGACCTTGCACCTCCGATGAACTGAAAAGCCATAAGCATGATGACAAGTCTGGGACATCTGCCAAAAGCCCCTGAAAGACGGAAAAATTGATACGAACTTAGTGTGAACCCATTTTTTAAACAAATTCACCTAGTAGAGACATCCGTAGATGTTGCGAATTAGCCATGGACGTTCAATTCTGCTATTCATTATTTGGGACAATCTATGTGTGAGAACCTCCCGTATAATATCGAAAAAGTACCAAGATGACATTATTTCCGCCATTCATCCGTTTGAATAAAGAAATGTTACTTTTTGGAATGTAAATTTTAGTATAAATAATAGTAGACTAGAGAGGTCTAGCGCCACTTCTTCCCGAGCTGATGATGCGAGGTCCCTATGCTGACGGAGAGGACGATGACTCTACATGATGACAGAAGACTCTAATACTTCTACAGAGGACCGGTTCTGACTTAGGATCTGACATTTAGACAGAATAGGTAAATATGAGAGAAATTAAATTTGCATTTAATTGGCTTTTCTTGAAACTTTAGATAAATGAACATTCTGTTTGAATTCCTGTCTCGGGTGATTATTTCTGGTCATGTTTATTGATTTATTGTGTATCCTTTGAAATGTATTATACTAGATCTACAGCAATTAGCTGGTCGCATTGACCTCAAAGTACAGGCAGATTAGATAGAGCATATGTGGAAGGTGTTTCTCCTTTACAGGGCACGGATAGAGTGATTTAGGGTGAATGTTGGTGTAATGGGCCCCACCAGCGTATGATGTGTGTATGCGTGTGTGACTGTGAAATCATTCCGTCCGTGGAAGTAGAGGGGATTCGGAAGCTCTGATCTGCACCAGTTTCTTGGTAGCAGAGGATGGTTAGCTATTGTCTTCATCTAGCGAAATTGCGTGTATATAGGCTTATTGATTATTGATTGATATTTGTACTAACACTATATGTTGAAGTCGTGTTGAGTTCTATGTATTGTGAACGGCTTCTGGGATGTAGGAAGTCGGTGACAGTTCCGTAGTAGAGCAGAGGGAGTGTTGCTCTCGGAAAAAGGCGGGATTGTTGGCCCTGTATGCAGACAGGGGAAAACGTGTGACAATTGAAGTTGCGCGTCACATTGTCTGGGTTCGACAAGGTAGCATCGCTGTGTGTTGCCATTAGAAACTTATTTCTGTGTGAAAGAAGTGTATATGATAGCGAAGGTTATCTGTGAAACTCTGGTCTTAAGTCCCAGGGATCCGTAAGGTATTCCGTTAAAGCTTACCGCTGGAGAAGTAATAGGTATTCTCGGAGCTTGTTAGAAGGACAGGGCAGAGGTAAGTGCTGCTTTGTTAACGTATGATATAATTCTGTAGTAGGACAGACTGTTCGCTGTCCTCGGGAAAGACGGAATTCTGTGTGAATGTACTACATTTTCTGGTGTGTAAGTGCGTGAATGAGAAGGCATTCTGGTTAATTGTGAAACTCTTAGGAGCATTCCGGAGGGAAACAGTTAATTGATGCTTGTTAGAAGGGTAAAGTAGAGGGATGTGCTACTTTATCAACGGAAGTAACGATTCTGTAGTAGGGCAGAGGTAAGCGCTGTTCTCGGGAAAGGCAGAATTCTCGTGGGAAAGGTCTTTTGCTGTTCTGTGGCTAGCGAAGCAGACAATGGAGATGTTTGTATGTTGTAACTAACAGACTCGTAGAAGTTGAAACAAAGTCTACCAAGTAGTCTTGTAAAGGAGGGGTAGACGGAAGAAACAGGAGACCAGAGCAGAAGCGACTGCAGCGACTGCTGACGTCAGGGAGACCGCGCTGTGATTGGAAAGTGGGGTAGAACGGTGGAAGCGCAGAGATTGGTGTGTTAGTGTACGCCGCGCTAGGATTGGGAGACATACAGGGTGACGTAGATGCTCCAGGATTGGTGCGTTGGTGTGAGTCGCGCTAGGATTCGCGGACTGAGTCAGTGACGTAGACGCTCCAGGATTGGTGCGTTGGTGTGAGTCGCGCTGCAATTGGACAAAAGATCGTACAGCTGTAGTAAGAGTAAACAGCTAGTGGAAAATAAGAAAGGTGTATTACCATGCTGAGGAAAAGAAGAAAAAATCGTTGCTTAGTAAGGTTAAAACCTGGTCTGACAAGGATAAAGACATAGTGACAAGGGAAGGACAGTTATTGCCCCCGATAAGAACCCCGGCATCCTTCATGGTTGCGAAGTATGGGTATCATACCTGTATTTGGTTAGATAACTGGGTGAAATACACTAAAGACGATGGAGTGTTAGCGTTCCCAGAACATGGTTCATTTAATCTGGCCATACTGAGGAATTTACGAGAGCAGATGATGAACCTAGAGCCTCGGCCTAGGCCAACGCAATTTGAGGCATTAACTGAATGGGAAGACGAAATGCATGAACGAGAAAAGCAGAGGGGTGTGGGTAGCTACCGATATATGCTTGGGCGAAAGTATGATCGCGAAACCCATCAGGACAGAATGAGAAGGTGGCGAGATGCCAGTATGACCGAGGGATTATATCCTGTAAGAACGGCAGAAGAATCAGGAGGGAGAAAATGTACAGAGAAAGCACATAATGTAGAGACCAGAAGATATGGGGCAAATAAGTCTGATGATGATGTCTTAGAGGACATGCTCTACAAAAGACCTCCCCCGTATCGAAGAGAACCAGAGGTAGGAACAGCAGTTACTCCAATGAGAAACACCCTGCGGATTATAAAGACAGAGGCTACAGCCCCTGAGTTGAAAAGCGGTTGTTCTCTGGCAGAGAGAGAAAGAGAGAGAGATAGAGAGAGAGAGAGAGAGAGAGAGAGAGATAGAGAGAAAGAGAGAGATAGAGAAAGAGAGAGAGAGAGAGAGAGAGAGAAAGAGAATTAGAGAGAGAGAGAGAGAGAAAGAGAGATAGAGAGAGAGAATGAACTTGAAAATGAAAAGACCAGAGAACTAGCAAGAACTACATCTGAATTAACAGAGAAAATCAGGGAGCTGACTAAGAATCTTGAGGCTGTTACAGTGCCTGTGACAATAGGCCCGGTTATGCCGATTTTTGACAAGCAGAGGATGGGTGAAAATGGTTTGACGGTGCCATATGTGGGCAATAGGTTGATTGTACCTCCGGAACAGGCAGAAATAAGAGCGGGAGAAACACAATGGAGAACAGGAGAAAATCAGTGGAGACATACCGCATGTGGAGGGGAAATGAGTGTGCAGACTAACTCAAGTTTGAATTCTGGATGTATGGAAGGGAACAGAGGATCAATTTTGGAACCGCAAAAGGTGACAGAACCAGGGGGTGCGGAAAAATCTGTGATAACTGCTGAAGATTTGAATGACTGGCTGAAAACATTACAGAAAAATTAGAAAGAGTCACAGGGAATGGATGTAGCTAGGCTACGTATGGAAATGGAAGAATTGATCGTAGGAACCATACCTACAGAAACACTGAAGAATTATCAGGAAGGGGAGATCCTCTTTTTATGTAAGAGTATCACATGGAGAGCAAAGAACATACACGACAGGTTGAAAGGAATAGCCAGTGAAGTGGGAATTGACATGGATAAGGTGAAAGTTTTACAGAAAACATACCGAGTGGATTTTTCAGACAAGGATATTGAGAATCTGAACAATGCAGGTCGAACAGGACAGATTAAGGAAATGATTACCTTGTTAAGGAAATGGGGAGATGTATAAAGATGGAAAGACAGATGGTATCGAAAGCGAGAGGATGGAGTGGATAGAACCTACTCAGCATTTCCCCTAGCAGAAAAAGAGAAGGCAGTGACAGCTTACCCCATGAGAGAGATTCCAGGAGGAGGGTACGTACATGTCCCATGGACCAGACAGGATATTTTATCATTTACGAATGATTTCCCTCGATTAAGGGAAAAGCCTGTGGAGTGGTACAGACAAGTTGACAGATTTGTAAAGTTGTCAAAAGTACTGTGGATTGACCTGAATAGTCTGTTTGATATAATTGTACCAGCAGACCTGTGGGCAGAATGTAAAATAGTAACAACAGGACAACATAGGGGGAGGTCCAAGGGAAAGATTTTAAAGACCTGCAGGTTGTGTATCCCTCAATTTTAAACACTATAAACACTAAATCAACCCGGGTCTGGTGCTGTGTCAACAAAAAGAAGGAGAAAGTATATCTAACTATTCCGACATCTCTTGTTAATACATCGGATACATCGGGGGTTGGAAATAAGGCTGTGGATAGTTATAGGGTCCTGGCGGCCACCATTGTGGCGGCGGGGGGGGCCTCCAAAAAAGGTACCTCTCCTCGGTCCCCTTTTCCTCCAATTCTGACCTCTCAATGACTGGTGCGCACCTGGATCTGAATCGGACGAGTCACCATCACTACCAGATGTAGAGTAATTAGAGCCAGGTCTCCCACCTTGTTGATTATATGTAGGTGGAACGTAAGAGTCACTGGTGTAGGGATATACTCTTGTCATTGAGAACTTAGCCAGATCTTTTTTGAATTTCACAATCTTGTTCGCTAGAATAGTATCTCTGAATTCTTTACAGGTTTTGTCAGTTTCTTTAGACTGTTTATTAAAGGTAGCTGTGACCAGCACTGATTTAATCTGGGACTCTAATAACTGTATCTCAATCAAGATATTATCAGCTATTCTCTTGGCTGTTGTTATAATTAAAATTAACCAGTCCCGTGTGCAGCGCCAAGCCACCAGGGACCAGTCCTTCAGGAACGTCTTGTCCTCCAGGAACAACCTGGGTGCGTTATTTACTATAAGGCCAGTGGGAGCACAGTCTGACCGTAGATATTCGGTCATTTTTGCGCCATGTACCTGTGTCCGTGCATGTGAACGTTTTAGAAAAAGGACTTTGCTCCAATCATCGTTATTGATGATAGTAGTGTTAGTAGGTACATCAATAATACTTGGTGTTTGGAGGATGTCCAGAGCTACTGCGTCATCGAATGAAAGACCCTGCCTCTCAGACATTGTGAAGATGAGTCTGAGGACAACTTTGCCCAGAGAAGTAAAATCTTTAGAAAGAAAAAAAGGATTTCTTTAAAAAGACCAACTATGCCAACCACTAACCATTTTTATTGTCACCTTTATGATTTAGTGCTGCACTTTTAGGACCCCATTCACAAACTTGAGGGCTCATCACATTCTTGTTATCATTGGAGATCTGACAGCAACCCTTGTATGCCATTTCTCTTTACACGTCACCAGGTCGTTCCATCAGGACTTGGTACGCTGTTTCGAGATACACAGACCCAAATGATGACAAATACACTACTCCTCTGTGATTGATGGGTTCTGTTCCTAGAAGGGTTCTCTGTTAACAAGAGATGTCGGAATAGTTAGATATACTTTCTCCTTCTTTTTGTTGACACAGCACCAGACCCGGGTTGATTTAGTGTTTACAGAATGTAAAATAGTCATAGACTGTCCCACTAAGGAATACCCGAGAGATCAAAAGACAGGAGCTCCAGACCCGGAGGGAATGAAAAAGTATGAGCAGGTTATGGCCTTCTTGAAAAATAAAGTACCCCCCAAGGAGACAGACTGGGTTAAAATAGACCGAACACATCAGGAATTGAAAGAATCAGTCCATGCTTACTATGAAAGACTGATACTAGCTTTTAAGCAGTTCAGTGGAGATGAACACCTGGGTGACAAGGATCTGAGTCATTTTGTGTACAGATTTGTATATGGTTTGCGGCCTGAAATCAGTGAAATGATACGGCAGCATACCGTGGACTGGCAGAGTAAGAAGATTGATGAGATTTTGAGACATGCAAAATACTTCAGTGATGAGATTGAGGCAAAGCAGAGAAAACTAAAAGAAAAGGCAATGTGGGCACAGGTGAAAGTTGCAGAAAGACAGGAAGCTCAGCTGGTTGAACAGGCAAATAACCCAGGAAATAAACCTAGGTTTGGTTCAGGAAAAGGAAAAGGGAATATAGAGGAAGCAAAGAAAAAGTTCCCCTGCCACAACTGTGGAAAATTGGGGCACTGGAAATCCGAGTGTAAGAATCCACCGTCCACTAACGATGATAATTCATCATTGAATTCGCAGGTGCAGAGTGAGGGGTGTGGTCAGCATCGGCAACAGCAGAAGGCTGATAAGCAGCAGAATCAGGTGCCAAAACCACCCTTGCCACAGAGAAAAGGATCCCAGAAGTACAGTCAAGAATCGGAGTTCTACGATGAAGAGCAGGTAATCAAACCAAAACGCGCAAGCGCTGTATCTCAGTACTGTCTGAAAAATGAGGGAAGTGACTCTGAGGGAGACTTCTGACGGTGCCGAAGAGAGGAGGAGGAGTGCGTACTTGGCACAACTCTAGAAATAGACCAGGCAGGGCCTTTTGTAGATGGGAAAATTAATGGTGAAAGTATCACTTTCCTAGTTGACACTGGGGCCACGAGATCAACTGTCAGGTCAGCAGATATAAAGAATCTTCCTCTTTCGGACGAAGCAATCCAAGTGGTTGGTGTGTCCAACACACAGATAAAAACACTACTTACTGAACCAGTAAGGGTTAGAATAGGGAAATTTTCAGATATGCACCGATTCGTGGTGTGTGACACAAGTCCTGTGAACTTGCTAGGCAGGGATCTGCTGTGCAAAATGAATTGCACTATTTTCTCTACTCCAGATGGTATAACCTTTGAGACACCTGATGAGGATGTGCTATACAGAATGACCATGGATAACAGAGAATGTGAGGCTTTGGGAACATATGCAATATTTAATCCTGATGCATTACCCCCAGAGTTGAAACAGACAGTGAAAGCAGCAGTTTGGGATTTTACTGGAGAAGATGTGGGTCTGATGAGAAATGTAGATATAGTAAAGATTACTGTAAAAGAGGGAGTGGTTTACCCAAATATACCGCAATACAGATTGACACCTGAAATAATTGAAGGAATAACACCCTTAATTGAAAAGATGATCCAGCAAGGGGTGTTAAGAGAAATATTGAGCAGCCCATGTAATTCACCGATAATGGGACTGAAGAAACCTAATGGAAAGTTCAGAATAGTACAAGATTTGAGAAAGATTAACAAGATTGTTGTGCCATGTTGTCCGATTGTGCCAAATCCATCAGTGATTTTGTATCAGATTCCTCATGATGCAGAATGGTACACGGTAATTGATTTGTGTCATGCTTTCTTTTCAATCCCATTGCATCATGACAGCCAGCCGGTTTTTTCATTTAGATTTGGAGAGCGGATTTTGGCATGGTGCCGAATTCCACAGGGGTATACAGAGAGCCCCTCAATATTTAATCAATTGCTAAAGAAATCTCTGGAAAGTCTGACAATGCCTGAAGATTCAGTCTTGGTCCAATATATTGATGACCTACTTGTGGCATCAAAAACACGTGAAGCTTGTGAAGTAGATACCATTGCATTGCTGAATCACTTGGCAGATGGAGGATTAAAGGTATCTCCAGCCAAATTGCAGTTCTGTAAGAAAGAAGTCCAGTATCTGGGACACAATATTGAGAAAGGCCTGAGAAAAGTGACTATTGACAGAATCAAAAATCATTAGGGGAATGAGAGCCCCAATGACACAAAGAGAGGTGAGAATGTTCCTGGGAATGGTGGGTTACTGTCGTCAGTGGATAAGTAATTTTTCCCTGATTGCCAAACCATTGATTAAATTGACAAAAAGTGAGGTGAAAGACCCATTAGAACTAAACCCAGAAGAAATGGCGGCATTCAGAGAGCTGAAAGACAGACTTTATGAAGCTCCTGCCCTAGAAATGCCTGATTATGAAAAAGAATTTGAACTGTACTGTAGTGAGAGAAATGGATGTGCACTTTCAGTGTTAATCCAGAAACACGGACGTCTGAGAAGGCCAATTGCCTATTTCTCAGCAACTCTTGACCCAGTAGCTGTGGGTTTGCCAGGTTGTCTAAAAGCAGTAGCTGCTACCTGTAAAAGTTTGGAACAGAGTGAGGGAATCATAATGGGATACCCTGTACGGGTATTCGTACCTCATGATGTGGCAATCCTTTTGACAAGGAGTCGGACACAGTTCATGTCTCATAGTCGGCTGACTAAATATGAGAAAGTCATTCTTGGTGCAACCAATGTAAGTCTGGAAAGATGTGTGAATGTGAATCCAGCAACACTGTTGCCTGATGCTGAATGTGTGGGAGTGAGAAATGATGTTGATCATGACTGCCTGGATGTACTTGATTACTGCACAAAACCAAGGCCAGACATAAGAGATCTGCCACTGCCTGAAAGTGATCATGTGTTGTTTGTGGATGGATCTTGTCTGAGAACATAGGAAGGAGTGTTGAGTGCTGCATATGCTGTGTGCAAAGTCTCGGAAGTTGTGGAAGCATCACCCTTGAAAGGAGTTAAATCCGCTCAGGTGGCAGAACTGGTGGCACTGACAAAAGCATGCAAGATTGGGAGAAGTGTGAGAGTGACTGTGATGACTGACAGCCAGTATGGCTTCGGAGTTGTCCATGATTTTGGCCAGCTATGGCTACAAAGAGGTTTCCTGACCTCAAGTGGAACTCCCATAAAGAATGCTGAAGTGGTTGGAAAACTGCTAGAGGCGATACAGCTGCCTAAAGAACTAGCAGCTGTAAAATGTGCTGCTCATGGTCAAAGTGACGATTTTGTAACAGTTGGTAACAAGTTTGCCAATGACATAGCATAATATTGTGCAAGGAACAATCACTCAATTAACAGGAGCAAAGAAAGGGAAATGTCTTCTTGTTCAATAATGTTTACTAACGAAGTGGGGACATGGGAAGAAGTAAAACAGCTGCAGGATGAGGCAGAAGATGATGAAATGAGAGATTGGGTGAAGGCAGGTTGTGCACCTAGAGAAAAGGATCATGTGTGGGTCTACAGGGATGGAAGACTAGTCATGCCTAACAGCATGCTATCAACAATGGCATGGATGTATCATGGCCAAGGACACCTGGGGAGGGATGCTATGATAAGAGCCTTTAAGCAAACCTGGTACAGTCCAAAGTTCAGACTGATAGCAGAAAGTCTCTGTCAGAGATGTCTGATATGTCAACAATTCAATCCTGGAAAGAAAACAGCGGTAAGCCTAGGAACAATAGGCAGGGAGGGAGGACCCTTCACAGGAAT
Organism: Triturus cristatus; assembly: GCF_964204655.1. NCBI lineage: Eukaryota > Metazoa > Chordata > Amphibia > Caudata > Salamandridae > Triturus > Triturus cristatus. The sequence goes on from NC_140590.1 coordinate 732,946,589, forward strand.
GCTGATAGATTTCATTGAAATGCCCCCAGTCAACAGGTTGAGGTATGTCCTGGTGGTGGTCTGTTTGTTCTCAAGGTGGGTGGAGGCGTATCCAACAAGAAGAAATGATGGGATAACAGTGGCTAAATTACTGCTAATAGAATTCATCCCAAGGTATGGGTTCCCAGTAACCATTGAATCAGACAGAGGAGGACATTTTTATAATGAAATCATGGGTCTAATTTGTGAAGCATTGAGTGTACAGCAGAAGTTGCATTGTGCCTACCGACCAGAGGCTTCTGGGGTTGTTGAGCAGATGAACAGTACTATCAAAAACAGAATTGGCAAAATGTGCTTAGCCACAGGAATGAAATGGCCCGATGTCTTGCCTCTAGTCCTGATGACCATTAGGTCTACTCCAGACAGAACAACAGGTTTGAGTCCACATGAAATTATCATGGGACGTGCTATGAGGCATGCATATGTACCAGTGAACAAGCTGATGACTATAACTGATGACATGATTTTGGATTACTGCAAAGGCCTGGCTGACGCAGTTCATTCTGTGTTTCACCAGGTTGGAGAAGACGCCACCACACTTGAAAAGAAACCAGCCCATGATCTGAGCCCAGGGGATTGGGTAAGGATAAAAGTCCACAGAAGAAGGAATTGCTTGGTTCCAAGGTGGGGAAGGCCAAGACAAGTCATCTTGACCACAACGACTGCTGTGAAGTGCGCTGGTGTGAAAAATTGGATACATGCAAGCCACACACTGAGAGTTCCAAATCCAAGAGATGGTACTGGAAAAGAATACTTTGAAGAATCAGATTCCAGTGATGATGCAGACAGTGAGGCAGTAAGAAGGAAAAAGAATCCTGAAAGTGGGGAAAGTGAGTCAAGCGAAGCTTTCATCCCACCAGAAGAGGTTCTGAAGAGAACAGTGCGAACTGCAGAAGCGAGCTCAGTATCAGAAGAATTGCCTGAGGTTCCAATTGACAGTGACCAACACAAAAAGAAAGAAAGAAAAGAAAAGAACATTCCAACAGAAGAGACACCTGAATCACATGAGGAAATTGGACAAGTTCCACCTGAGATAAATATTGAGGTAAAAGGGACAGACAAAGACAGAGAGGGACAGATTGCGGAAAAACCCCGAGGAGGTGTAGGGAACATCAACCACAAGCTAGGTGAAGGGACAAGTAGACAGCAAGAAGATTGCGTGTCAGAGACCCGAGGAGGGACAGAAGTAGGGAAATCTCAAGTGGTGGAAAAAGAAACTGTTGGAGAAAAGGAAGTTGTTGGAGAAAAGAAAGCTGTTAACGAACCAGTAGCAACTGAAAGAGAGTCTGATGAAAGTGACAATGAGATACATGGAGGACGAGTTCTGAGAAAGAGAACTTGGCTTGGAGAAAGAAACAATAAAGAAGGAAAGCAAAAGAGAAATGCTAAAGGAGATCTTTGGCCAAATAAGATAAAGAGACTAAGGTACAGACTGACACGAGTTAACTCTTCGAAAGCTGAACAAGTGAACGAAGTGTCAAGTCAGAATCCTACCAAGGAAGAAGAAGCAAAGATACCTGAGAGAACTAAAAGAGTAAGAAAACCAAACCAGAGGTACAAGTCACCGGAATGGACGTATGTGGCACTGCCTGAAGAAGGAGAAGAGGCGGACAGCCAAGGAAGTCCAGAGGAGGCTTTACTGAAGGAGGTTGCTGAAGAAGAAGCTGTGGGAATCCTGAGAGTTATCTTGTCCGACATTGGAGAAGAGACGGATGTTCAGGACCTGATACAGTTTGATGATGATGAAGAGACAGTGAAAAGTGATGAAAATCCAAATTGAGTGAACCCAAGGAAAAATCACTTGGAGAAGAGAAGAAGAAGTAGTACTAAAATTAGTAGAGTTTAATAATCTGGTGGGTACTTGCTGCCCTTAAAAGTTCAGTAGAGGAGTAGAAGAGGCTAAGTCAAAAGACACGGTCAAATTAACAAAATGGCTAACACGGAGAATAAAAGTAGATGTACCTTTCTGAAAAGATGGTGCAAAATGTGCTGCTGCTGTACAGGTTTATTAATGCTGCTTTGGAGCGTGCTTGCTCTACTGATTTCATTTAGAGTCACTATAGACACTTTAGAAGGTCATACTGAGAACAAGACTAATATAGGGAAGAGTCCATTAAAAGTAGTAGCAACTAGAACTAGTAATGTACATATTCATAAAGATAGGTCAATTAACGATTTTTCTAGCAATGTTTTTTCTAAATTGTTGTATGAGTACGTAAAGACAATGGAAGTAAGGGATTGCTACGTCTGCATGCAATTACCTGCCTCTGTTTCGGAAGGAGTGACTTATCATCATCTTCCGGCTACGTATGGAATTTCCTGTAGTGTGTTGATTAGTATATTTTATCAGTTAGGGAAATTAGATTACAATATGTCTAATGTAGATAATATTCTTGGGCAATTGCCTATGAATAAAGAACTGAATCCTGCAAAGGATGCTAACACTTTAGGTGAGATTGTTCTAGAAACCAAAGAATTAACCTTAGAATATGTTTTTAGAAATAATTTAACTTGCAGTTTGAAGGGAGAAGAGAAGAATTTTCTAGACATGGTTGAGAGAAGAAGGTTGAACATGCACAAGAAAGCAGAAGGGCATAAAATGAGTGACACAATGTGGGATATTGAGAAAGAAAAGGAGTTGAAAAATGGAGCCAGTCCAACTATGGCTATAGATGCCCCACAGAAAGGAAAACTGTGCATTACCAGGAAGAGATCCCAATATGATTATTATTTCATAGGGACTAGTGAGTGCCATGATACATACTTTATTGCAACCGGATGGGGATTTAGAGGAGGAGAAGATCCAGTTTTCCCGGGAGTGTATTATATTTGTGGGAACAAGGGTTATTACCGTTTGCCTGACCATTGGTTTGGTACATGTTATGTCGGCCTGGTCTTTCCAAAGATTTTTTACATGGATAGAGTAGATGATGCTGAACATTCTAACACATTAACACGTTATAGAAGAGAAACATGGACAGAAATTGTAGGAGATATTTTTGGAGCTTTAATTCCAGCAGTGGGAATTTCTTTGAATGCATTTGGCATTCGGAAGCTGTCAACAGTGGTAGATCGCTTGTCAACAAGCACCGCTGGAGGCTTTCTTTTGGTTAATACAGAAATGGTTGCTTTGCGTGCTATGGTGATGCAAAATCGACTGGCCCTTGATATTCTTTTGGCAAAAGAGGGTGGAGTCTGTGGAATGCTGAAAGTTCAACATTGTTGCACTTAGATCTAAAAGTTTACATCAAAAATATTACTGATTTGCATGAAGAATTAGTACCACTGGAAGCTGAAAGTATCTGGACTAAAATGGCTAACAAGATGATTGTTATTAAGAATTTTGTAGCTAAGATAGGTAGTACCATTTTTGGTAAGATATTATTTCCATTAACTTGTGTAATAGTTGCATTATTGATCCTTAGATTAGGATGTATGTGTTGTAGATATAGAAGAAATAAAAAGAAAATCACAAAAGAAAATGTTAAAAAGAGACAAAAGAAATCAGAAAGAGATCCACAAGAAATAGAACTAGAAGAGCTAAGAGAAAGCATGTATATAGAAACTAAAAAGAAAGATGAGATGGAAACTAGGGTCTAAGAACAAGAACAGTAAGATATTTCAAATTCTTCCAAAAGGGGAAACAAAATTGATTTTTTTTTGGGGGGGTTTTGATTTTTGTGGTGATTATATATCACCAAAGGGTGGATTGATGGAGCAGGGTTTTTACTTTAAAACCGAATACCTGTTTCATTTTCGCATGTTATAACTAAAAGTACTACTGATTAATTATTAAGTATTATAAGTTTGTCAAATGTTATCTAATCAACCTTATTAACAAGAGAATTACACGTGGGAATGCTATTGCATGGCTAAATAACAAGTGAACTAAGTTGGTGAGCAAACTGACAGAAAACGATGTTGCTTATGTGATGTTATGATGTTTTGCGCTTTTAATTAATATGCATTAATGGCTTTTAATGTTGCAAATGGCTAGATAAATACACACACATAAGGGTATTAGCAGGGGAATAACACTGTATAATCATTTCTATGCAGTAATTCTGTTTTATGTCTATTTTGCTTAAAGTTGTCCATTGTGGCCTGCCACAAAATGGCCACCACCCGCAGCCTGCATTGGAGTTGCTGGAAATTTACAGAAAGGCTTCGCTCTGCCTGTGACCTTGCACCTCCGATGAACTGAAAAGCCATAAGCATGATGACAAGTCTGGGACATCTGCCAAAAGCCCCTGAAAGACGGAAAAATTGATACGAACTTAGTGTGAACCCATTTTTTAAACAAATTCACCTAGTAGAGACATCCGTAGATGTTGCGAATTAGCCATGGACGTTCAATTCTGCTATTCATTATTTGGGACAATCTATGTGTGAGAACCTCCCGTATAATATCGAAAAAGCACCAAGATGACATTATTTCAGCCATTCATCCGTTTGAATAAAGAAATGTTACTTTTTAGAATGTAAATTTCAGTATAAATAATGGTAGACTAGAGAGGTCTAGCGCCACTTCTTCCCGAGCTGATGATGCGAGGTCCCTATGCTGACGGAGAGGACGATGACTCTACATGACGACAGAAGACTCTAATACTTCTACAGAGGACCGGTTCTGACTTAGGATCTGACATTTAGACAGAATAGGTAAATATGAGAGAAATGAAATTTGCATTTAATTGGCTTTTCTTGAAATTTTAGATAAATGAACATTCTGTTTGAATTCCTGTCTCGGGTGATTATTCTGGTCATGTTTATTGATTTATTGTGTATCCTTTGAAATGTATTATACTAGATATACAGCAACTAGCTGGTCGCATTGACCTCAAAGTACAGGCAGATTAGATAGAGCATATGTGGAAGGTGTTTCTCCTTTACAGGGCACGGATAGAGTGATTTAGGGTGAATGTTGGTGTAATGGGCCCCACCAGCGTATGATGTGTGTATGCGTGTGTGACTGTGAAATCATTCCGTCCGTGGAAGTAGAGGGGATTCGGAAGCTCTGATCTGCACCAGAGGAGCTTCCACTAGATTTGAGAGATTCTGTTTCACTTGAAGTGTGGGACTTCACAGGAGAGGAAATTGGGTTGATCAAAGGAGTTGAACCAGTGAAGATTCAGGTTAAGCAAGATGTTAAGTTTCCTAGAACACCCCAGTACAATCTGCCACCCGAGACTATTGCAGGGATGAAACCTGTAATCGAGTCAATGATTGTTAGAAACTGGGTAGCGTGGTGCAGAGCGGGTGGGCCAAACTCCGGAGGAAATGTGTAAAGCATCCACGCAGCACACACAGGCGACACATGAGGCACACTACAAAAAGAGACCACACCAGTTTAGGTGAAAAACAGTATGTGTATTGTAAAATAAACACATCAGAAGGGAATCACAGGTGCAGATAAACTGTGCCAACCGGCACCGGGTAATAATTCACAGGGGGAGACTATTTACAGGGCAGGGCCAATCGGGCCGCTGCCAGGACCATCATGAGTCCACGAACAAATGAAAGTCCATAAGCAATAATGTCTCACCGGCCGTACCTACTGGAGAGAAGACATGCACTTGGCATAAATCACTTTAGGCATTTATCAAGGTAGGCCTAAACATAAAACCAGCCACGTAGGCATTAGGGAAAAACATTAGGCATAGAGACATTAGCATAGGGCATACGCATGTGAACACCGAGGCATCATCATTATGAAAGCATTAGGCGTACCCAACTTGGCTCAGGCAAAAACCTATAAATAACTCTTAGGCATAGAAACACAATTATGCAGCCTACCAGCTTACGTCACCTTGGGCCTAAACTCCTGAGGCATAAAAGCAAAATCATTAGGCATCAGTCATGAGGCATCGGTCATATTGGGCATAACATAACCTTGGGCATAACCTTATGCATATAAGCATATTATACTTCATACCCACACAAGTACCTTGGGCCTCTCCTCAATGTGAATATCAGGCCTACCAACAGTGTAAGACATCAGGCATAGAATAAAAACATTAGGCACAAATCCCATTAACAGTGGGTGTAACATTAGCGTAAGTCAGAGCAGGCCTAAACAGGTGCATGGGACATTTCCTTAGGCGTAAAAGCACATTATGCATTTTATCAGCATACATGAAACATGAGGTAGGCCAACATGGTGCAGAAAACACATTATGCCAAACATCAGTAGTGCGTCATGCGAATACCACCTGGGTGTATAACCCACCATGCGTCCCAAACCATATGCCCCTCGTGGCAGCTGCCCACTGTCCAGCGGGGCTGTTGTGGAAAATAAATGCAGCGCTGTCCGTGGGATGCAGGACTAAGAGTCCTGGGGGCTGGAAAACAGTTGTAGCACTTCACGAGGCGCTAGACAGCAAGCAGAGCACAGTCAATGCAAATATAGCACTCTGGCAGCACAGCGCTGCGGGACCCACGCACCTTCTTCTCCTGGGCAGGGGATGGAGGCAGCACTCACCAGGCGCTAGATGGCTCACAGTCCCAGGGTCCCACCGAGGGAGTAGCGCCCACGCTCCTCACCTCCTGGGCAATGGAAATCTAGCGTACAGGGACAACAAGATAGCGCCTCTCTCTCCTGGCACTCCACATGCAGCGCTCACGAGGCGCTAGGGCCCAGAGGCACAAAGTCCCACACACCAAAGTAGCGCCCACGCTCCTCACCTCCTGGGAGTACAGTCCAGTCCAAAAGAGCCCTCTCAAGGCGCTAGACAGCAGGAGGAGCCCAGTCACTTGAAATGTAGCGCTCACGAGGCGCTAGGGGCCAGGAGACAGTTAATGCAGGGCAAGATCAGCAAGCAGCAGGGCAGCTCACCCAAAAATGAAGCAGCAGTTCCTGGGAACAGTCATCCTCCATTACGATGGCAATCCTGCTAGCACAGCAGTCTCCACTCCAGCAGAGTCTCTCAGTGGCCCTGTGGACAGCAGAGGGGTACAGATGGGCACAGGGGCCAGCACACAGGCCCTTGCGGCGGTACCTCCTGGCAGAGTGTCCCCTCTCAGTCAAGTCCACCCTCAGTCTGAGCACATGGAGGCACAGCTCCTCTACATATCCACCCCTCCTCCCACCTACCAGCAAGGGCTAGAATCTTCCAGAAGGCTCCTGGCAGTTCCCAACTGTCACTGTGGGGGAAGTGTGGAGCACCTTGTCACTTCAAACACTAGACCGCCAACCCTCCTCAGGCAGGCGGCACAAAGCACACAGCAATGGCGTCCATTTTAAAAGTGACATTTCTGCAATGGTGAAAATAAAGGTGCGTATGCCATTGCACAGCATTTATTATTTTCCTCTCACACCACACATGGCATATACATTTCCTACCATGTGGAAGATGTGCCCTAAAGGATAAATCACTACTGTTGAATGTTTATCAGCTGTCAACAAGGTATTACTGTCAGTTCGCCTCAGTAGGCACGCTGACCAACTGAGCTGACTTAAGAATGTGAGCCAAACTCTTCTATCCATTTCTTGTGCACCATGGCTAGGTTTCACAATTGTGCAGATATTTTGACCCATTTCTCCCCCTATCAGCTAAGATCACCCAGAACACTACTCTCCCCTTTGCCTGAGCAAACTGCGTGTCAGGGCTGCAATAGCAATTTATGCTCCACTTTCTTAGCCAGTTATTTTCTACGTATTTTCTTGGGGCTTTATAGTTATCTGAAAAGCAGTGGCGTAACAAAAGCCCCCGCAGACCCCACGATGCCGAGGGGCCTTGAGCTCTGCCAGCCCCCTCCAACACTGGCAGGTCCCTGGCCTGAGAGCCCCAGACTGGGTGTATTTTGTTTTTATAGAGCGCAGAGTTCAGCCGTTGAGAGTCCAGACTGCTCATGAAGGCTCCAGTGCTGAGAAATTAGTAGAACTGTAAAGTAGAGGCTGGGGACCTCTGGTGAATATGTCCTCTTATAACACGTACGAATACATCGCATGCCATTACAACATGGTTGTTACAACGACCGCGTTGCTACAGCGTGAACCAGTACATCGCAAGTCATTACAACGACTTGCTGTAGGGGGGGGGGGGCTGGACTTAGGAATAGTATTAGTTATTATTCCTACTCCAGTTTGTGCAACAGCAGGGAAGGTGTTGGACTGTAAAGCCAACACCAGCATGCCTCATACAGCAAGTTGTTGAAATGACTTGCGATGTAATGGTACGCGTGGAACCAACGCGGTCATTGTAATGACCGTGTTGTAAAGGTACTGCTTTGTAAAGGTACCCCGTATTGGAGACAGCGTTCTAAATGCTAATGGCTAAATGCCAGTGGAGGCCCTTTTCTGCTGCAGCCTCCTTTCCTCTATTTTGCAAGTCTAGCAGTGTGGAGAGCAGATGGGCAGTCGGACAGAAACTTCACACTGAAGCCCTCTTCTTCTTTTCCTGGTGGTGCTGGAGCGGGTTTTATTTTAGAAATTTGTATACCCTCTCCATTTTGCATGTTTATATTAACAAGATTAATTAACTAATAGTAATCGTATTAATTGGTTTGCTGTAGAAACTCACCAACCTTACTAACATAAAGAATACACGTGGGAATTGCATTTGCATGGCCTAATTAATATGTGAACTAAATGGTGTACGCATATTGATCATAGATAAATAGAATATTACATGTTATATGTTGCTTCCGTGATGTATTTGTGATTTGTGCTTTATTAATGTGAATATAACCCGCATTAAGCGTTGCTAGATAAATACACACACATATGGGTATTAGTAAAGGGGATAACATTTTATTAGTCATTTCCATGTATTAATTACGTTTTTGTGTTTCTTTGCTTAAGTTGACCATTTGGAGTGGCCACAAAATGGCCGACATCCCTATTTGACGAACTGACTCCATTGTGAAGGTCTCTGGGTGAAGTGCGCATGCGTCACCATCAGCAGCAGTGGCCTTACTGTGACCCTAACCTGACTGTGCCTACCAAGGACATTCCAGGCGACAAGCCAGCTTCCCTGAAGGAACAATAAAAAGATACATCAGACCGGGGAAATATGAACTACATCTAAAAGAGACATTTTCCGCATGGGAAACCGGTGGAACGGATTTCATCGACCAATCAGAGTCTTTTAAAAATATTACTCGTTACTTTTGGAATGTAATTTTACTATAAAATATCATACAATAGAGAGGTTGGAGCGCCTGATTTTCGATTTCCTGACGTTATGCTGACGGAGAGGACGGTGACACTGCAGGACAGCTGTTTCCAAAGACTCTGACAGATTGAACTGATGACCAAGATTTTGACTTAGAAGACGACTTTTAGCCAGAATAGGTAAATATGACGGTCAGCTGCTTGATTAAACAATGATTTATTTTGCAATTATTTAGATAAAATTATTATTATTACAAGAACTGTGTCGGGTTGTTTATTATGAGAAAATGTATTAATGTAAGTAAATTATAGATTTAGAAAATCACTTCAACCAGCAGCTAAGCTGATCCATGGCCTATCCATGGGAGGAGTACTAAAGGTGAAGCTTAGGCCTTAATGAATAGAGAAGGGTAGGAAAATCTATTGCTCATTAGGGATAAGTGGGTATTTCCTTTCATTATAGCGAATGAAACAATCACCTCGTTAGAAAAACAGATTAATAGATAATGAATGTTGGTGTGATGGGCCCCACCAGCGAATGTAGTGATTGAGTGTGTTTGTGTGATCTATGACAAAGAGAGGGATTTTGCATTCCGTGCTGCATCAGTGGCATTGTCAGTTTGGGTGAGCCCGTAAATAAAGGACAGACGAGGCCAATGCATCCTGATATCATTGTGGTATTGATCACAGTGGGGCCAGGCAGGTAGTGTAACAAGATGAGGTGTAAATCACTGCAGGACCATCATAGGTAGTGGTTTTCGTGTGCTTATCTAAGATTGACGGCCCCTTAAGTGTTGCTGTGCAGGTCCCTGCCCCCAGATACAGAGGGAGAGAGGGTGGGGGTCATAGCGAGTGCTGAAGCCATCCTCAATGTGCAAAACAAAGGGCTGGATGATGATGTAATCACTTGCAAGCTTACCTGGCATCCTGGGGCACATTTTTAAAATTAAAAAGTAGAGGAACTGATTGTATTCAATTTAAAAAGTAGGGGCACGCTGTGCCCTAATGATCCCACCCAATTCGACCATTGGGCGTTCCATATTCAAAGCAGTCAGCTTAATGACTGGAGTAGTAGATTGTAGCAATGTGCCTGGGCAGCGGATGTACTTTCACTTCCGCGAGAATGACTCCAGATAATTTCTATAACTTAACGCTTGCATGTGCAAGGTCTTGCTTTTGTGTGTGCTTCAGAACAGAAGGAAATGAATTGCAAAGACCTGTCCCAACCTGAAGGACCATGACATCCTGGTAAAAATGACGACTGCCTCCAGTGGTTTTCATAATGCAATCTGTGGGACTACTCAATGCCTACCATGGCAAGTTCAGCCTTGAGGCCAGGGGTCACAAAGGCAGTGCCAGGGGTTGGAAGGGGCAAGCCAGGGGTTGCAGCTGCGATCCCTGGTGACCCCTAAATGATAAATAGCAAAGACACAGGAGCACACCATGCAAATGCAACTCTAATCCTCATATGTTTTAGACATTTTCAACACCCATATCGTCTTAGCCAAAGAAAGTTCCACGTCAATCAATATTCACGTTGCTGTAGGTTGTTCAAAAAATTATTTTTATTTCTTTATGGAATTCAGCAGCCGATGCGCGTTTCGCCCCACTTAGGGCTTCCTCAAGGCTGCAAAGTGTTCGACACAGAGGTTGCACCCTAAATCAGAGATGAAGTTTTATTGTTGGACTATCACATAATGGAGACATTTTGATGTGCAGATTGTATACAGCAAATCCACCATATTGTATGAATATTTGATACATTTGCTGATCTATGCACTCATATATCCATAAAATAAGAGGGTACATTTTTGTGACAAACAAGACATATAGAATGACAAAATGTCTAAAACATATGAGGATTAGAGTTATATTTGCATGGTGTGCTCCTCTGTCTTTGCTATTTAATATGGAACTGGGATACATTCTGTATCTCCAGGACTTAACACTCTAGGTGGATGAGTATTCGACACAGAAGTTGCACCCTAAATTAGAGATAAAGTTTTATTGTTGGACTATCACATAATGGAGACATTTTGATGTGCAGATCGTATACAGCAAATCCACCATATTGTATGAATATTTGAGCCCTAAATGATGTCACTGAGAAAGAGTCTCAAAGACATAAGTGTTAGCTCCAGATCCACGTCTATTGGCGCGAATAAATTGAATTAATGTCAGTGCTCACGGGTAGTGCCTATATAGGCCTGCACATGCCACAAGTGGCATGGATCAACGTCGACATGAAGCTGTTGGTGTAGCTTCCGGGGCATAGCTTCAGGAGGTTGTTTGGGATGTTACTCCCCTCTAAAAATGTATTTTGTAGTAAATAGTTGGGTACAAGCGCTTGCAGTCGGGTATGGTGAGGTGTCATATTTCACCTCCATTTTTACATATCCACAGTCAAAAACACACACACACATTCGCTGTCTGATCTCTGTTTCAACCATCTTAAAAAATGTTGGTCAGTTTGAAAAATATTGTGTTTTAAACTGCTAACAATACACACAGCCTCTTAAAGATCCCTTATGCTCTGCCTCTCATATAATGTATTTTAACAAGATAGGCCAGTGTGATTGTTGGGAAATTTGAAGATCACCCCTCCCCCCCACCCCCCCCCCCACCCCCCCGGCAATCTTACTGACTAAGCTTTGTCCCTGGCAGTTAGAAGCCTGGCACTATTTACGTGAGTCTGTTTTTTTTTATCTAACACGTATTCCAACTATAGCTGCCAAGTTTCCCATGTTCATGTGATGTGCTGCGCCAACCCAGGTTTTTCTATCAGAATTCTGGATCAAGAAGTCCTGTTAAGTAATGTAATAAACAAGACCACAAGTCCCAGAATTTAAAGAAAAAACCTGAGCATGGACCTGGGAAACTTAGCAGGGCTGCTTTGATGTTTATCATGCCAGTGCGGTCACTTCTCAAGTTAGTTGATATTGATTTGGGAGCTCAACGGTTGTGTGAAATTAGTTCTAGTAAAGTGATCAAATACGCTAATTAGTCCTCAGTCTTAAGATTTTTCAAAAAATTTAGAAATCTGCTTCATGCTTGGTGATCCCAGTGCATCTGAAGTTTGCCATGTTTACTTGTCCCTGCAGAGGGTGTGACTTAACAGAAAGAGCGGGCGACTTTGATGTGCACTTTATGATCTGCATGGTACATGTTATTTGCAACTGGCACATTAACCCTCTGCGCTACCTTTCCTTGAGTCAAAACTTCCACTAGACTCTGATCTCTGACTCTCTCTAGGAAGAACAATAATCACTAAAGGTATAATAAAAATTTTATTGTTTCCGAAAATTGCTGGAGGCAAGGAAGGGGGCTGCAAGTGCTTTGAAAACCATAATATACTTGCGAAGACGATGCCCCACCTAAAGTCAGCACCTGGTGTGGTCACACCGGTCGCACCCCCCTAGAACCGGCCCATCTCAAGGGTCCTGTGACCAGTGACAGAGAAACTGTTGCTCTAGGGTAGAGGTCTTCAAACTTTTTTGCTCAGAGCCCCCCCTAAGCAAAATATTTTGAAGTCGGGCCCCCCTCCAAAACATTATGGCAAGGATTGGGGGAGTAGGAGGGAAATGGGTGCGTATAGGGAGTGGGGCTTATGAGCTGATTTCAGGAGTACTTTTTCTATAGCTTATAAACCTCACTAAATATGAGACTTCTAAAAAAGCAAAAGCATCAAACAAAAACATGTATTATCCCAAACATACTGACCCCCATAATTGGGGTGTTGTGAGCCCCTCCCACTTTTGGACCCCAATGCAACTACACCTGCTGCAATTCTCATAACTGCAGTCCTGAGTAGCAGGCTATCTCCTTTGCATCTTTTACCTCTTCCCCACCTTGGCGGATCATCACCTCGGCCCTAATGCTAGAAAGAAAAATATTCTGTCATGCCCCTTTTTTAAAGGTAAACTGTCATAATTGTGATGCAGTGGGCCCCTCAAACCCCTGAGCCCCAGTCCTGCTTCAGCTGCTTCTCTAATGGTAACCAGCAGTGGCCACTTACACACCTGGCAGCAGTACCAGCTTCACTAATGAATGGCCTTTTTAAAAAGAAATTAAAAAAGAGACCATTTATATTGTCCCCTTCTTTCGGGTATCTCTCTGAAGAAGCTATCTCTGGCCATTTGTAAACATAAAAATGAGTCCCCATACAGTGCTCCATATTCTGGGCCTTCTCTTTGACAATATCAATGAATCTCAATTCTTTCCTCTGTCTCCTAGACTATTACTGTGCGGCTCCAGTAGTCGAGAGGATTAGGGCTCTGCATCTGAATGCAACCCTGCTGGCCTTCTACCTGCCACCCCATGGGCTCAGCTTTCACACAAAAAACTGCTCCAGAATGGTTAATATTGACTTTGAGGTGCCTCTGCCTGAAAGCGAAGGGTGTGGTGGTAGTGCAGAAAGTTGAAAAAGAAACCAGCCATTAATTGATTGAGTCACTTAAAGCCAGGGCCACTGGAATTATGAGTTTGCATTTGCTACATAATCCACAATCTGCAGATTCCAACAAAAAAAACTTGATTTTAGCTTAAACGGAACAAAAGGTTCTTAAAATGAGGCAAAGTGTTCGCAGCAGTGGAAGGCCCTTTGCAAAGATTGACTGGCAATCTGGTAGTTGCTTACGGCTGTATTTGGGTGAGATGAAATATTTCCCTTGACAGCGTTACCATGAGTTAATATAACAAAATAATGAAGTAATGCTAACCACAAAATGTACCGCATAATTAACCTTTTTTTTGTTGCATTATTTAGTCAACCCTGCAGCATAATGTGGTCCTCTCAACCTGAATTATTCCAGTGGCTCTGCTTAAAGCTTCATGGCGGCAAATATTTATTCTTTTTGAGATGTAATGTAGGGGTGTTAGCTGAGATTTGGAGTTGTCGAGGCACTTACAAAAATGTCTGCATTAGATACAGTTTTATACTTATTACTAAAAAGTATATTATGTAAAAACTTGTTTTACCTTAATCACTGCATCATTTTGCTGCAGCAGCAGCCTAGTTTAGACTATTTAAATACTATTTTATGTTTATGTTTATGTTTATGTTTATTGAAATTTATATAGCGCTAATCACCCAAGGTCTCTAAGCACTTACATTTAGACAACAGACAATCAAAGTAACACTCTGAACAAGGCCCCGTCCCGTAAGCCTACGCGAAGGCCTCCGAGAATAGCATGGTCTTCAGCCTCCTCCGAAATGAGAGTAGATGTAGGTCTTTCCGGAGCGCCTCAGGGAGTTTGTTCCACAGCTGTGGGACACAGACAGAAAAGGCACGACCCCCAAGTGTCGATAAGTTGAAGCGGGGGCAGGTAAGAAGACTCGCCTGTGAAGAACGAAGGTGGCGACCTGGGATGTAGGGCTTCAGACGGTCTTTGATATAATTAGGTGCTCTGCCGAATAGGGACTTATGAGCGATGCACAAGCCCTTAAAGCATACCCTTTGTTTAATCGGAAGCCAGTGCAGCTGCCGCAGCAGAGGGGTGGCATGTGTTTTACGAGGCAGCTTAAAGATCAATCTAGCTGCATCGTTCATGACTACCTGGAGTTTCCTCAGGAGTGAACCAGGGAGCCCAATGTAGACTGTATTTCCATAATCAAGCCGAGACAATACCAAGGCAGTTACCACCGTTTGCATGGTAGTGGATGATAGAAGGGGCGATAGTTTCCGAAGCTGACGCAGTAACCCGACACAGTTTCCCACCACCGCGGAAACTTGGCTCTTCATCGTCACTCCGGAGTCCAGTATAATCCCTAGGCTCGTCACGGTAGGAACCGGAATGGGGGTAGGGCCCAGCTCTTGGGGCCAAAACAGATCAGACCAGGGGGAGGAGTCTGGGAAGAGTACCAGGACTTCAGTTTTGTCCGGGTTTACCTTAAGCGAATTCAGAGTCATCCAGTTCATGGTGTACCTGAGGATGTTCTGAACATTCCGTTGAGAGTCACAAGAGTGGTTGATGCGAACTATTAGCTGAGTATCGTCCGCATAATTAAACACCTGACAATCTAGCCCAGCCAGGGCCTTAACCAAGGGTTGGAGATAGATATTGAAAAGCAGGGGGGACAATGCCGAACCCTGCGGGACCCCCCAAGGCAAGGGGCCCTGCTTGGACATAAGAGCCCCAAGCTGGACCTTCTGCTGGCGATCTTCCAGAAAGGAAGAAAACCACTGGAGAGCCGTACCTGTAACTCCCAGCCGCTGCATACGGGAAAGTAGTCACTCATGATTCACCGTATCAAAGGCGGCTGAGAGATCAAGCAGGATCAAAGCAGAGTGAGCCTTTCTGTCGGCTGCAAGCCGCAGGTCATCCAAAACTGAAAGCATGACCAGTTCGGTGCTGTTATGTGCCCGGAACCCAGCTTGCCGATGATGCAATAGGTTGTGTTGCTCGGTATATGATGTCAGAGCTCTGAGCACATGCTGTTCAAGGACTTTAGCCAAAAACGGGAGTTGAGAAATGGGGCGGAAGTTCTTCAAATTTTTAGCATCAGCACCCGCTTTCTTCAGCAATGGGAGAACTATAGCCTCCTTGAACATCCGGGGAACCAGTCCGGAACTTAGGGATAGGTTCAAAACGGCCAAGACCTCGGTCTCGACCAGAGGGAAGAGCGTTTTGAACACTCTAGGGGGGCAGAAGTCCTCCGGGGACCCTGACTTCACCCTAGACACTATCCGGGCCATGGCCTCAGGTTCAAGCAGCGGGAGCTGAGCGAAAAGGATCTTTGGAGGATCGAAGGGCGGCTCCACTACTGTTAATGGGCACGGGGCGACACATGTGTTTTTAACAGCCAGAATAATATCTTCAACTTTAGATAGAAAATAGTTCTGGATTTTGTCACAATCGGCTTGAGTAGAGGTTGGCTTCTGTTCAGGCAACTTACTCAATTCTTTAAGAATAGTGAAGGTCTCTTTTTGCATGTTACTGGCCTTACAAATCCTATCTTCATAAAAAGCTGATTTAGTTTTGATAAGGGAGTCCTTATAGTGGGCTAGTTTGAATTTAAAACTCTCCTTATCGGCCGAAGCTAGTGATTTCCTCCAAGCTCGTTCCGCCCGACGGAGGGCCTGTTTTTCTCCTTTGAGCTCACAAGTGTACCATGGGACTCTAGCAGTTTTGTGCAGGGACTTGGTCCTCTGGATGGGAATGACTGCGTCAATGGCTGTTGTCAGCCAGGTGGAGAGCTCTGTCAAGGCCGAATCTGGGTCTGTAGTCCCTAGCCTGAGTACTGACGTCATCCTAAGGGCGTCTTCTAAGGTGGTGAGATCTAAGGCCTTCCAGTTCCGAAATGACTTCCACCCCACTGGCGCTTGCTTAGGGCGGTTCTCAAAAGGGAGTAGAAGGCTGACCAGTAGATGATCGGACCAGCTGCAGGGAGTGCAATCGGCTCGCAAATCGGCCGTCGACGTAGTCCAGATCAAGTCTAAGATGTGGCGCTTCTCATGTGTGGGGGATTTCACCACTTGCTGCAGTCCTAAGGATGACAGATCATCGTCCAGTCTGCTGGATGGACCTTCTCTTGGCAATACGTCCCAGTGATAATTAAAATCTCCGAGAGCCAGAATATGTTGATATCTGGTCCAGAGATCACTCATAATATCAAAGAGTAAATCGTTAAACAAAGGTGAAGGTTTGGGGGGGCGGTACACCACTATCACTATCAGACAGTACGAAGTAAGATTAAGCTTAATGCCCAGCACTTCCGCCCCATCCAAACATTCTCCACAATGATTTCCGAGGCAAAGGTACCACGACTGAACAATGCGACCCCACCACCTCTTTTGTTGCCTCGGCGATTACTCGCCAGAACGGTAAACTCAGGGGGGAGGGAAGCCACTAAATCAGGTAGCGTAGAGTCATTCAACCAAGTCTCAGAGAGTGCAAGGATGTCCACATCAGAATCTTGCAGCAGAGTGAAAACCTCGAGACAGTGTTTGGTGAGAGATCTTGTATTTAGAAGAGCAATCTTCAGGCCCAGCGGAGCAGCTGGTAGCACCTGGTGTGGCTTATCGACTGGGAGCCGCAGTAAATTCTCGTCAGCCAGCGCCTTACCCATCTGAGCAGGAAGGGTGGTCCCCAATGATAGCGGTCTTAGCTGCAGCAGGTCCTTCCTAGAGTAGTACTTCAACCGGCCAGGGATCCTGGCCTCTGGGCACGGTCGGGGGCGGACGGGCGCAGACGGGCTTGCCTTAGGCGCGCCCGCGGCGCGCGTCTGCTACGCGTCCGTTGCAGCATGGGTTATGTAGGCACGAGAAGACTAGAGCGCCACCCAGGGGGGGCGGGGCAGTCCAGAGCTTTCTCCACACAATCAGCACCAGCTGTGATGGACCGGAAAGCGGGTCAGGGGGAAGGGTGTGGATTTAGGAAGGTAAGTAAGTGGGGGGTAAAACACACAATGAGTAAAACGAAAAACGCAATTGGAGCTTGTTAAAAAAACAGCGCAGTTCCACGAGGGATACACAGCACACAGCAGTACATCAATCTGCGGTAGTTAGCAGCATAAGGTTAAAAAAACAAAGGCTTTAAAAATACAATCACGAATTCCCAAGCAAATGTCTTACAGGATAGGACACCAGGAGAGCATTAACGCGAGTGATAGTCAGAGTCTAATCCGCTGCGCGTCCGTTGCAGCATGGGTTATGAAGGCACGAGAAGACTAGAGCGCCACCCAGGGGGGGCGGGGCAGAGCTAGAGCTTTCTCCACACAATCAGCACCAGCTGTGATGGACCGGAAAGCGGCTCAGGGGGAAGGGTGTGGATTTAGGAAGGTAAGTGAGTGGGGGGTAAAACACACAATGAGTAAAACGAAAAACGCATATGGAGCTTGTTAAAAAAACAGCGCAGTTCCACAAGGGATACACAGCACACAGCAGTACATCAATCTGCGGTAGTTAGCAGCATAAGGTTCAAAAAACAAAGGCTTTAAAAATACAATCACGAATTCCCAAGCAAATGTCTTACAGGATAGGACACCAGGAGAGCATTAACACGAGTGATAGTCAGAGTCTAATTTTAAAATATTGACTTACATATTCAGAGTGCTTTCTGCTACAGGCTGGGACCTCATAGCACTATAAACTTCTTCTTCTCAATCTTTATTTCGACTTTAGTCATAAAAGTACATACAGTTAGCAAAAAATACAATAAATTATTAAAATATATGCATCACCAGGTAGAAATAAAAATTAGGTTGGAATTAATACAAAAAATGCGTGTACCAAATATTTCATCAGCCGGAAATAACCAACACCTGTAAGACATGCCAATAATAATAGTCAATGCAGAGTACCTCCGTGTAATCTATGGATTTAGAAACCCTTCTCAGAGCGTTTATAACGCAAACTGGATACATAGAGTTTCAAGCAAGATTGACGCAGGATCTTCTTTTCCTCCACATAGCTGCGAGAAATGATGACACAGCAAAGACTATTGGAGTAGTTAGGTCTTGTTTAAGGACTCGATAAGCATGCATACAGTGCGTGAACCCCAAGTTCTTACAGACGGGCACAATCCAGCACTTCCTACTCTTTTTGTAGGCAGGACAAAAAAATAGTATATGGAGATCAGTTTCCTGATCTGCGTCGCAGCCAGGACAATTTTTTGGAGAAAGCTGCAACCATTTGCTCGTAAAGGCTCTTATAGGTAGGGTGCCGTATCTCCACTGCAAATAGAGTTTTCTTGCAGAATGGAGTCTAATCTCACTCAAAGCATCCTCAAAGTGATAGGAATCTTTACATGTTAAAAAGGTTTGTGTTAAAATAGAAGATTGAGATTTATGAATAGAAGCTGTTACTTTAAATTCATAATAGGAATTGGCCAAGTGCTTTCGGGAGACACTAGGACATGCTGTCGCCGGGTCTGACCACAGCTGTGAAAGGCCTAATGACCCCAATCCCTCCTTCACATACCTAAGCCAAGGATGTTTGCCTACATTGGGTAATCCCAGGACTTCCATAAGTTCTTTTCTATAGTCCTGGAGCTCTGGGGTAATCCAGATCCTCCGCCAGAATTTTAAAGGTTTGAGACCGAGTTCTTCATCTATGGGTCTAAGACACATATCAAGTCTCAGTGGAAGTAGGGGAGTACTAGAAGGAAGGGCTAACAGTTGCCTTAGGAACTTACTTTCTGTAGCTGTGATCTCTGGGCGACAGAGTTCTCCTCCATAGACTACACCTCCCCTTGCCTGTAATTTATATATTTCAAGGGGTGGGCCAATCGGTTTTGCGCATGATCTATTTAGGAGTTTTATAATCCCCCCAGCTGCTTGGACTAATTTCAATTGTGCCTTAGTTTGATGTGGAGCCCATGTCATTGTTTCATTTAGGGTGAGCCCCAGATACTCAAAGGTATGGACCCTTTCCAGGGTGGTTCCCCCTATGCACGGATTTGGACGTGTCGTGGTTGGTGGGTTAAAAATCATAAATTTCGTTTTAAGGGTATTTATTTCTAAGCCCTGCTCCAGACAAAATGTCTCAAAGCCATCCAACACTCGCGGTAAACCCATCGGGGACTTTGAAAGTAGTAGAGTGTCATCTGCGAACATTATCGCTGGAACCCGATAGCCAGCAAGCTTAGGGACATCACTGTTGATGACCTTATTTAGATGTGAAAAAGCTCCGTTGACGTAGAGGCAGAACAGGGTTGGAGCCAAAACACACCCTTGTCTGACTCCCTTGTCAACGGGAAATCTAGGTGTTAAAGCCCCATTTTTCCCACACCTGACTTGTGCAAAGTTTCCCTTATGCAATCGAATTATCAAATTCAATAAGGAGGCAGGGATACTCAATTGTGAGAGTACGGACCACAATTTTGATCTGGGAACCAGGTCGAACGCCGCACATAAATCCACAAATACAGTATACAGCGAGCCACCCTCCACTTTAACAGTTTTCCAGAATAGCATAGTAAGGCGGAAGATTTTGTCCAAAGTAGAGACATTCTTCCTAAACCCTGCCTGGTAAGGGCTCAGAATAGAGGACTTCTCTATCCAATCCCTAAGGCGATCTAAAATCAGCCTTGCGAAGATTTTCTGGGGTACATCTATGAGGCTGATAGGCCTGTAGTTGACCGGGAGTAGAGGTGAGCCCTTCTTAAAAATTGGAACTATCTCGGCTCCCAGCCAAGTACTAGGTATCGCCATGCCCTTCTGGACTGCATTGAATAGCGCGGTTAGGTAAGGAGCCAAAACAATCGGTTCGTTTTTTAAAAGATTGCCGGGAAGTTTGTCCAACCCAGGCGCTTTGCCGGCAGGAAGACTAGAAAGTATATCAAAGACTTCCTGTTACCTAAAAACATTGCCATATTGGACAGTGGCGAATTTGGTCAATACTTCCCCCTGGACCTGGTGAGAAGATCGCTACCATAAAGGGAGGAAAAATGGACTTCCCAGACATTAGCAGCGAACTTAGGAGCTGTCGCTGGTAAGGGTTCAGACAAGCCCGTTTTGACAATTTGCCATAACTTGCGGGAGTCTTTTATTTTTAATGCAGCAGTTAGATTATCCCAATTGTCACTATCCCACTCCATCTTAGCGTGATGAATTAAGTGCTTATATTCCCATCGTTTTTGTCTAATTAGCGCCTTAGTGTTGTTGGACTTAACAGCTTTGAGGAGTTCTGTTTTTAGTTTCCTACAAGCGGTGTTATACCAAGTGGGTATATTACGGCTCCTTCTCTCTTTAGGCGCTATAGGATTTAAAACATTAGCCAAAATAGCATTTAATTCCAAATTTAAATCCTCAAATTTTGTATACGTTTCAGGGGTGGGGCTGTGCAATGGTAGGGAACCTACGGCTTCCAATACCGGGATTACCTGCTTGTAAAGTTCAGGCAGTAACACAGGATGGTTAACTCGTTTTTCCCACCTCACCCTACGCCTATTACTAGATAGGTGGCACCTTATATCTGGGTCCTTGTTCAAATTGCATGGGCCTTCACAGTTCCCCGGGGATAGAAACTCAAGGATCAGTGGATTGTGGTCACTATCTTCCCTTGTTTCTATCCTAAAATCTATAACCTTTTCCCAAGCGCAACTCTCAACAAATATATAATCCAACCGTGACTCTTTGCCGGGTTTGTTAAAAGTGCACTTAGAGGGGACATCTGATTTAAAACGGCCATTACATGCCCTAATTGAGTGCTTTAAAGTTAGGGCCGTAATTTGGACAGCTAGAGGCGTCCATGACCTAGGTGACAAGCCCACAACTGGGGGAATTGCCCAGTATTCGTCCTCCTCCTGGATATCGCCGTCCATCAAACCCAAAAGCGGCTCGAAATGACAGTTAAAATCACCCCCTATTAAAAGGGTAGTGCCCTGGGGAATCGTATTTAAGAATATAGAGACCTCTTCGATAGTGTCAGACTCCGGTGTGATGTTCACAGGTCTGGAATAGACATTGATCAGAGCAAGCCGAAAATCATTTGGCCATACCAAGATCACACACTGCACATCCTCTGATGACGTGTCCACAACCGCAGCTTGGCAACCCAGGTGGGTACGCACCCAGATCGTCAAGCCCCCGGATGGTCTACCCCTGCCCCCCCACCTGGCCGGGATTGAGAATGAGGCAAAACCGCTCCGATGATGTTCGTCCCTTGCCCAAGTTTCCTTGGGCAAGGCCCACTCAGGACACATTAGTTTGTTGCCAATCCCTGCTAAATTCCACGACAAAATTGTCAGTGGAGCAGGAGGATGTAGGACTTCCGGATTTGGTTCCACAATGGCCTCAATAGTCGTTGGATTTTCAACCCCAGAGCCATTTTCTACAATCCAGTTCCATTTGACTGGGAAAGCTGTGGCAGGAGAGACTCCGGGTAAAATACTCTTGGCAGTATCCGTTCCCCCTGGTCCACCCCTACTCGCACATGTGACTATTCCGTCGGTGTAGGTAATTTTGTTACTGTCAATAACACCAACTATCGAATGCCTCATTGGATTGGGGTTACTGGTTAGTCAATCTATCTCATTCAGACAACTAAACCTATTATAATCCAGGAAGTGCGGAGTCATACTAGAGTGGTGTAAGTTATTCCTGGTCCCTCTAGAGTGGCTTCTGCAACCCACCCTCGTCCAACCTGATTCCAGTACCTCATCAAAATGCCTAGCATGTGGTGGATAGAAAAAAGCCAGTGGTAGAGTCCGAATTAAGGACTCATCCTCTAAGGGGGGACAGCTGAGAATGAAGGAAACTGCTCCCGGATCCCTAAAGTTAACGACAACACAATCGCCACTAATACTTTTCTTAGTTACTCCCAGCCATGAGACCCTTCTAACCATCATAATCTCACCAAAGGATTGTGGGGGAAGAGGTCTATGCTTATTTAACCAACTTACTACTTTGTTCTTTAGTGAAACAAATGATTCTTCTCTTGTATTAGTAAGTTTGGGAACTCCAGCTAGGACAACTACCAACTGTGCTGCTTCCGGAGGAAGATTTAGTATCTGATCCTTCCTCAAACTATTGCCCTCCTGGATTTCTTGCTCTGTGTTTACAATAGACTTATCCACCGTCAACCCAGAGGAAGAAGGGGTGACAGAGTACGTATTCATTTTTGAGGCGGCCTGCGTTTGGGGAGGGGGGTTTGCCAGAACTGGAATAGTTGCTGAGGAGATAGAGTTGGGTAAACACTCAGCTATTGAAGTGACATCCCTCCCCCTTCCCATAGTTTCCGAGATATATGGAAGCTCTGACCTAGGCTCAGTAGCCCTTTCTATATTTGCCAGCCTAAGGTCTATTTGGTCAAGTCTGGCGAATAAAGGATTCAAAAGAGATTTCAAGAGACTTTCCAGGTGTTGAATTTGAGGATCAACCCTTACCTGGGTGATATCACTATTGGTCGTAATAGAAGGGTGATCCACCGAGGGGCTCTAGCTAGGGAGGGTAGCAGAGAGAGTAGCAGGATCATTGGCTACAGGGGGAATCGCCTTGGCTTTTGCCCCGCCTATGGGATTTATGCGGGGTACAGAAGCAGATACCCTTGGCTTTTTACCACCCACGGCCTGCACCTCCCGCTTTCTTTTGGGCACCGCCCCCTCCCTGTTAGCTCGCTGTCGCTGGATGCTGGTCACTGATCCCCTAGCAAGCAGTCGTTTAGATGGGGGAACAAGGTTGGGACTATTAGAAGATAAAAGGGGATCAATGTTTTCACCAGGTGGACACACAGGGTCCTGTAACGTAATTAGATCCGAAGGGTCGCTAATCGATGCAGACTCAGAGAGCGTGGTGTGCCTGTCAGGTGTTCTTGCGTTAGCTATATGCCCAAGGGACGGTTCTCTTAACATTATCAATACCCTGCGAAAGACGCCGTTCCAAAATGGTAATCTCGTTTGTAATCAGGGAATTAGCTCTCAGCAAGAAGCAATCCAGAGTGCCCGCCATTGATGCGCTAGACGAATGGGCTTTACTTCTGGTCTCCCTGGCCGACATTTCCTGTATAAGTTGTGTCGTTGGAGCCCTAAGATGTCGGGCTCAAGACAAGGTGGACAAATAAATCTAATAAAAACAACCAAGAGAGATGGCCCGGTCCGGTTGTAGTCGGGCTAGAACGGGCCCGCTGCGTTTCTGTAGTCTCGTTGTATTCGTCCTAGATAGGGGCGGAGTCACGTTGGAAGAGGCAGCAGCTGTGGGTTGGTGGGCTGCTGGTCCTCACAGTCCTTTGCACACTATCGGCCCCAGAAACAGCAAGTAAGGCTCCCGCGAGTGGCTCCCGCGAAGAGGGGGCCGCGAGCCGTTTTTAAAGTGTCCTGGATAGGGGCAGAGTCATGTTGGAAGAGGCAGCAGCTGTGGGTTGGTGGGCTGCTGGTCCTCGCAGTCCTTTGCACACTATCGGCCCCAGAAACAGCAAGTAAGGCTCCCGCGAGTGGCGCCCGCGAAGCGGGGGCCGCGAGCCGTTTTTAAAGTGTCCTGGATAGGGGCGGAGTCACGTTGGAAGAGGCAGCAGCTGTGGGTTGGTGGGCTGCTGGTCCTCGCAGTCCTTTGCACACTATCGGCCCCAGAAACAGCAAGTAAGGCTCCCGCGAGTGGCACAAACAGGGCCACTGGAATTATGTAGCAGAAGGCCAAATTATGCAACAAGCAGAGGCGAATAATGCTGCATAATCTTACCTATTTTGTGATAGCATTATAGCATTATTTTTCGACTTGTTAACAGTATCCTGGCATATATTTCCCCTCATTAGTACCACTGTAACACTCACATATAGCAATAAACAACAGAAAGGTGACTAGTCAACCTTTAGAAAGGGCTTTCCGCTGCAAGGTAACGTGTTGCTGCTGCCTGTTGCTGCTGCCGTTTGAGCTCGAAATGAGTTTTTTTTTAAAATCTGCAAATCATGCAGCAGATGATGGATTACGTGGCAAATGCAGGAGATCCATAACTATGCTCAAAATGCTAACACACATACACACACATCTACAGTGATGGTAGTTGCAAACTGAGGTTTCATAACCTAAAAGAGTGCATTTATCACCAGTTAGTTTAACTTGCATTTATTTTTCAATTCTTAGGTTATTGCATTATTTTATACACACTTAAAAGACTGTGATAACACAAAACACTTGCCCTTTTTTTTTTTTTAGAAACATCTTTGATCCTGCCAGCACACTCACTCACCCCCGACCCCACCGCACTCTGCTAACAGTTGTCACTTTCACATCAAGGCCTGGGTGTAAATGAAGACGGCCTGGAAATGCAGCAAATAAAGATCGCTGCACTTCCAGGCCATCTTCATTTACATGTACTTTCAGAGACATTAGCGCCCCCCTGGGAACCCATCCACGCCCCCCCCAGGGGGGCACGCCCCACAGTTTGAAGACCTCTGCTCTAGGGTGTGCTGCTTCATAGGCCTGCCTGCAAGACTGGAGGTGAACTTCAATATGGATTGTGGTGGACAGGCATCAAGATTGACCAACACTTGCCACCGCTACGGTCCACCTGCTGGTGCTAAGGCACCTGGGCTTCTAAGGCCTTGAAGGGCCAACTAAGGTCTAGCATGGGAACGTAATCCCTCAGGAGGGTGGTCTGGGGGACTAGTCCTGAAGGCTGAACCTGGTTCCCAGTTCCAAATTCGGCAACTCTGACCATAGTGCCACGTACTCTCCCCCACTGAACACCAAACTGTCCCACTGAGAGAAACTCGCAATGCCTTCAACTACAACCCAATTGTGCCCCGCTATAAACACCTGGATGCGACTCAATTCAAATTACGCACTAGACAAGAGCAATATGCTGTCTTAAAAAAAGTACCAACATGCTAGAAAAGGCACTCATGGGGAATGCAAGATTAATTAAAGCATGTGAAAGGGAAGCAGGAACAACATGGTTACCATAACACTTTTACACTCACTATTGAGAAATCAGTGAGGGCTTTTGCTTGAAAAGTTAAGGACATGACTACAGGGCCGGAAGGGACCCATTTAATTGTCCATTGCTTATATCCTTACAAAACGTAACCAGTATGGTTTAAAAACCCACATCCATGAACACAGCTGCAGTACACATGTTGCTTATATCCTTACAAAACGTAAGCAGTACAGAGGCTGCACTGTCACTGTGGAACATAAAAATGCCAGAAAAGACTACAAAAGTGTTTTATATTTTGGATCCATTACACAGAGGAACAAAAAATAAACGAAAGGAGGAAAGAGAGGCTGAGAACTATTCCTTGAAGTCACAGTTTTCAGTAAGTGAGGAGGAGCTAGTCATAAAAAGAGGGAATAAGCTGAAAAAAGATAGGGGGCAGCTGCTAGGGGCAGAACAGAGGTGGACACTGCCCTTGCCTTCGGAAATGCGAGTCTAACGTCAGGCGTTATCTCTGAAACTGCCTCACCATAAGATAATTGGCCAAGCCGTAACTGTAGAGCTACGTTCATTCTAGTTGGTGCTCACAGTGTCAGGTGGTAAGTATAAGTGTGACGAGTGTTGTCCATGCAGTGGCTGTAAAAGGCACGCATAAACAGAAGTCGTTTCAGGAATGTAATATCAGAGGGGTATTGCGCAGGATTCTTGTCTGTGAATCCTGCTTCCTCTGGAGTGGGTGCATTCATTGGATTTACACAGGGATTTAAGGGGATGAAAAAAATTGTAGGTCTCTGAGGCCTGGCCGATGTAATTAAGAGCGTTGCTTAAAAACACGCAAGTTAAAGTCTGCTTAGCATAGTTTGCCACTCGACTAACATTTTGCTGCTTATGTCATTGCCTGCAGATATATAATACAACACGTAATGTTAGAGCTACAACTAGGGTGACCATACGTCCCGGTTTATGGAGAAGTGTCCCGACACTTTTCTCCTAATTGAATAAATGTCCAGGTTTTCGTGTACTGTCTAGGTTGAGCATGCACGCAGGTGTTAAAAAGAGGTGCGCATGCTCAGTACTGGAGAAGTTATGCTAGTTGAGCAACACAACATTCTAAAACCTTTTGGGATGACTGTTTTTGCATGACTTGTATCACGGCATTGTCTAGGGTGACCAGACATCACGGATTTTTCCGGTCAGACCCTTTTTTCGCGGACTGTTCCGAGGTCCCAACACTATTTTCTAATTTATATACATGGCCCGGTTTTTAAGATAAATAAGCAACTATGGCTTTGTTGTACATACAATTAAAAATACTGCAAGTTGTGATATGGTTAGACTGAAGGCAAGATAACGAGTATTTTTGAAGTTACATCAGTGGCAGTGAAGGGTGTTATGCGGCAGAATTAAGATTTTGACGGTGAGGGCAAACATGGAGAGCTGGATAGTGACCTGTCTTGGCACCAGCTTTTTTTTTGTTTTAGAACTTCCGGTGCTGAGCACTGGCAGGACCCGGTCCACTTAAAGCCCTGGATATATATTTGCACAAATTAATGTTTGTGAGGTGCTCGTTTGATTGAGACTGCAGGATCAAACAATTGAGACGGAGACAGCTAAGCAGTACCGAGGCTGCACTGTCACTGTGGAAAAGAATAATGCCAGAAAAAGACTACAAAAGTTTTTATATTTTGGATCCATTCACAGGGGAACAAAAAATAAACGAAAGGAGGAAAGAGAGGCTGAGAACTATTCCTTGAAGTCACAGTTTTCAGTAAGTGAGGAGGAGCTAGTCATAAAAAGATGGAATAAGCTGAAAAAAGAGAGGAGGCAGCTGCTAGGGGCAGAACAGAGGTGGACACTGCCCTTGCCTTCTCTGGGCTAGTCCTTTTCTGCCACGCCCGTCCCGAACAGCCAGGAACGCGAGCCTTATCTGCAAAGTTCAAGTCTGGCGGGAGTCTCAAACATCCTGTGATTCTGGGAAAATCACTCAATTTCCCAGTGCCTAAAAATGAATATGTCCGTTTGTAATACAACTGGTGCTCATGTAAAACACTTTGATACCTTCGGGTCAAGTACACGCTGAATAAAACTTCAACTAAAAAAAATGTAGTCCTTGTTTTCTATTTCTGTCAGCGCCTGGACCCTGGCTTCCACAAGGCTCGCGGCGCTCCGCCCACCCTCCCGTTTATTCGCGCCCTTTCTGTGATTGGTCCTTGCCTGCTGGGGGGCCGGCTCTGTGGACACCAGGTTGTTTTAAGTGGCTCACGCTGTGAGAATCGGTTTGCTGCTACTTTGTTCGTACACCTTGAAAGCAGAGGAACCGCGAGCATGGTGAGAGGGGTCAGGAGGCCAGCGCGGGTCATAGAGAACGGCCTATGCTATGCAAAGAGAGAGTGAGGGACGGAGTGTGACAAGGCCCCCCCCCTGTGCCTGGCTAGAAGGGTTTTTTGCCCCTATTCCTGGCTTAGATATCCCGATCCCGTGTGTTTGGTCGGTCGGGGTGTGGTGAGCATGGCCTGATCGGAGTGCTGCGCCACAAGGTTGCATAAGTGGGTACATGGGTGTAGGGACTGGGGGGACTTACCCCCCATATTTTCTAAGGGGTTACAGGCGAGGGGGACCAGGGAGTCTGAAGTTTGAAAATACAGCTATTTCTTCGGGAATGCGAGTCTAACGTCAGGCGTTATCTCTGAAACTGCCTCACCATAAGATAGATAATTGGCCAAGCCGTAACTGTAGAGCTATGTTCATTCTAGTTGGTGCTCAGTGTCAGGTAGCAAGTATCCGTGTGACGAGTTTTGTCCATGGCGGTGGCGGGCCGCTAAGTTTAATGAATGGCTACAAGATTTAATATATTGCCAGGAACAATCACTCATTAATGCTGAGCTGCTACCGCCTTTCTCCTGCACCCTGACATATGGGACCCTTTACGGGGATACCTATGAGAGTCGTGTGGACCTCAAGAGCAACTGATACCCAGCTCCAACCCGATGAACCGAAAAGTGACTTGAAAAGCAATGCTGTCATTGACTTTTAACCCCACCATAGGCTCGATGCAATGCCATAGCTAACATTGTTGATTTAGCCAGACGTTGAATAAGACTCTGTACAAACTACTAAAGATGCGGATGAACGTATTAAGTTGATGTAGGATGTTATTATACTGCCTAAAATTAATAAAGTTAAAAAAAAAAAGTCTGGGACAGTTATATTCGTTAATAGACGCATAAATGTCACACTGAGAGGGTGGCATTCATACACGTTGCCTTGTGTGACTGTGTTCAACCTCTTTCATCGACTCACCATCCAAAATGCTTATCGCCCTACACTCTCAATTTATTTGTCATGAATTGGACAGCAGCCTTTTTTTTATCCTTCACCCAAAAATGATCTTAGTTTTGGTAGTGTTGGCTTAATGTTGTTCTTTAGCAGTTTACAGCTAATTCATTCAGTTGTCTTCAAAGCCCTATGGAGATCTAGTGAGGTTTGATCCAAGAGTTTGGCAAAGTCGGCATACTGCAAAATATTAGTTTTGATACTTTGATACCTTCGGGTCAAGTACACGCTAAATAAAACTTCAACTAAAAAATATGTAGTCCTTGTTTTCTATTTCTGTCAGCGCCTGGACCCTGGCTTCCACAAGGCTCGCGGCGCTCCGCCCACCCTCCCGTTTATTCGCGCCCTTTCTGTGATTGGTCTTTGCCTGCTGGGGGGCCGGCTCTGTGGACACCAGGTTGTTTTAAGTGGCTCACGCTGTGAGAATCGTTTTGCTGCTACTTTGTTCGTACACCTTGAAAGCAGAGGAACCGCGAGCATGGTGAGAGGGGCCAGGAGGCCAGCGCGGGTCATAGAGAACGGCCTATGCTATGCAAAGAGAGAGAGGGACGGAGTGTGACAAGGCCCCCCCTGTGCCTGGCTGGAAGGGTTTTTTGCCCCTATTCCTGGCTTAGATATCCCGATCCCGTGTGTTTGGTCGGCCAGGTCGGGGTGTGGTGAGCATGGCCTGATCGGAGTGCTGCGCAACAAGGTTGCATAAGTGGGTACATGGGTGTAGGGACTGGGGGGACTTACCCCCCATATTTTCTAAGGGGTTACAGGCGAGGGGGGATCAGGGAGTCTGAAGTTTGAAAATACAGCTATTTCTTCGGGAATGCGAGTCTAATGTCAGGCGTTATTTCTGAAACTGCCTCACCATAAGATAGATAATTGGCCAAGCCGTAACTGTAGAGCTATGTTCATTCTAGTTGGTGCTCAGTGTCAGGTAGCAAGTATCCGTGTGACGAGTTTAGTCCATGGCGGGTGGCGGGCCGCTAAGTTTAATGAATGGCTACAAGATTTAATATATTGCCAGGAACAATCACTCATTAATGCTGAGCTGCTACCGCCTTTCTCCTGCACCCTGACATATGGGACCCTTTACGGGGATACCTATGAGAGTCGTGTGGACCTCAAGAGCAACTGATACCCAGCTCCAACCCGATGAACCGAAAAGTGACTTGAAAAGCAATGCTGTCATTGACTTTTAACCCCACCATAGGCTCGATGCAATGCCATAGCTAAGATTGTTGATTTAGCCAGACGTTGAATAAGACTCTATGTACAAACTACTAAAGATGCGGATGAACGTATTAAGTTGATGTAGGATGTTATTATACTGCCTAAAATTAATAAAGTTAAAAAAAAAAGTCTGGGCCAGTTATATTCGTTAATAGACGCATAAATGTCACACTGAGAGGGTGGCATTCATACACGTTGCCTTGTGTGACTGTGTTCAACCTCTTTCATCGACTCACCATCCAAAATGCTTATCGCCCTACACTCTCAATTTATTTGTCATTAATTGGACAGCAGCCTTTTTTTTATCCTTCACCCAAAAATGATCTTAGTTTTGGTAGTGTTGACTTAATGTTGTTCTTTAGCAGTTTACAGCTAATTCATTCAGTTGTCTTCAAAGCCCTATGGAGATCTAGTGAGGTTTGATCCAAGAGTTTGGCAAAGTCGGCATACTGCAAAATATTAGTTTTGATACTTTGATACCTTCGGGTCAAGTACACGCTAAATAAAACTTCAACTAAAAAATATGTAGTCCTTGTTTTCTATTTCTGTCAGCGCCTGGACCCTGGCTTCCACAAGGCTCGCGGCGCTCCGCCCACCCTCCCGTTTATTCGCGCCCTTTCTGTGATTGGTCCTTGCCTGCTGGGGGGCCGGCTCTGTGGACACCAGGTTGTTTTAAGTGGCTCACGCTGTGAGAATCGGTTTGCTGCTACTTTGTTCGTACACCTTGAAAGCAGAGGAACCGCGAGCATGGTGAGAGGGGCCAGGAGGCCAGCGCGGGTCATAGAGAACGGCCTATGCTATGCAAAGAGAGTGAGGGACGGAGTGTGACAAGGCCCCCCCTGTGCCTGGCTAGAAGGGTTTTTTGCCCCTATTCCTGGCTTAGATATCCCGATCCCGTGTGTTTGGTCGGCCAGGTCGGGGTGTGGTGAGCATGGCCTGATCGGAGTGCTGCGCAACAAGGTTGCATAAGTGGGTACATGGGTGTAGGAACTGGGGGGACTTACCCCCCATATTTTCTAAGGGGTTACAGGCGAGGGGGATCAGGGAGTCTGAAGTTTGAAAATACAGCTATTTCTTCGGAAATGCGAGTCTAACGTCAGGCGTTATCTCTGAAACTGCCTCACCATAAGATAGATAATTGGCCAAGCCGTAACTGTAGAGCTATGTTCATTCTAGTTGGTGCTCAGTGTCAGGTAGCAAGTATCCGTGTGACGAGTTTTGTCCATGGCGGTGGCGGGCCGCTAAGTTTAATGAATGGCTACAAGATTTAATATATTGCCAGGAACAATCACTCATTAATGCTGAGCTGCTACCGCCTTTCTCCTGCACCCTGACATATGGGACCCTTTACGGGGATACCTATGAGAGTCGTGTGGACCTCAAGAGCAACTGATACCCAGCTCCAACCCGATGAACCGAAAAGTGACTTGAAAAGCAATGCTGTCATTGACTTTTAACCCCACCATAGGCTCGATGCAATGCCATAGCTAACATTGTTGATTTAGCCAGACGTTGAATAAGACTATGTACAAACTACTAAAGATGCGGATGAACGTATTATCTGATTAAGTTGATGTAGGATGTTATTATACTGCCTAAAATTAATAAAGTTAAAAAAAAAGTCTGGGCCAGTTATATTCGTTAATAGACGCATAAATGTCACACTGAGAGGGTGGCATTCATACACGTTGCCTTGTGTGACTGTGTTCAACCTCTTTCATCGACTCACCATCCAAAATGCTTATCGCCCGACACTCTCAATTTATTTGTCATTAATTGGACAGCAGCCTTTTTTTTATCTTTCACCGAAAAATGATCTTAGTTTTGGTAGTGTTGACTTAATGTTGTTCTTTAGCAGTTTACAGCTAATTCATTCAGTTGTCTTCAAAGCCCTATGGAGATCTGGTGAGGTTTGATCCAAGAGTTTGGCAAAGTCGGCATACTGCAAAATATTAGTTTTTCGATTAGCCAACTTCGGTGGACCCGCTCTTATGGAGTAAAATTAGCGATCATATCCACAAGATGAAGATTGAAGAGAAGGCACCAATCAATATACAGCCTTGCTTCAACACTTTTTTGGTGACGATTTTGCCAGACAAGACTAATTTGGAGGTGAATCTAATCTGTACCAATGCATTTGCATGCTTGCTAATAATCGCTCTTAATAATTGTGAAGGAATGTCCCATTTTGAAAGTTTTGCCCATAACTTGCCTCGAATGATGTTGTAAAATCTATGAATGCAGCATATAACTGTTCACCCTTTGCTTACATGGTACCCCCATAAGCATGGCCAGAGGTAGAAAGATGTCATCTATATTATTACTGCACTTAAGAAAAGCCTTAAAAACCTGTTTCTTTCCATGTTCTCTGATTCAACTCCCTTGATAGCAGGTTGCTTCTTGTCTATGTAAAGTACTTCAGCGCCAAGATGTCTGTAAGGGGATAGTGTGCACTATAAGTGTTATAAATAATATTCATAATGCTACAGCCTTTCTCAAAGCCACTTTGGAAAAATTGTTTACATTTATTTTTAGCTGCTTATCACTCCAGTTCTCTAAAGAGGAGTATTGCACAGACCTTTTCATGGACGTTGGACGTCTGAAACAACAACTTGCAGAGTTTTGTGGGATTTTGTTGAGGCTTTTTTATGAAGGACCAAAGGGGATCCCCACAGGCTATCTGGAGTGTTCACCAATTGTGACTCTCTTTGTTTATTCCTTGGGGGTAGAATTAATAGAAATAGAATTAATAGCTAGCTAAACTTTTAGTGTCTTGAAGTTAGAGATAACTGGACCCTTTTGGTTCCTGATGGACTCTATAGAAAAGTGACATAAGTGGTTGATGGAATTCATGATTTAGAAGGTTCAGTTAACGGTTACATGCCGAACAGAAAAGAAGTGTAATTCCAAGCTCCGAATGTTGTGTGATCATTTGCATGCACCCGGGCTGTGTCTGAAAGCTACAAACTTCACTCCACAAGATTGTGAGATTGTGGGCATCAGTTGATGTGGGTTGTTACTTGCCTTTAAATTGCATCTTCTCAAATGACAAAGTATTATCTTCTGATATAGGCAGTCCAGACGGCCTGCTGAATATTCACTGGGGATTGCTTTTTCTGCGCAGATATAAACTGGTTACCTTGGAACTAAAATGTCCTTGCGTTTTTGCAATTGGCCGCCTCATGAAGTTTCACTGCCTTTCTATTTTTACGGCCCATAGTTTTTTCCTGTAAGTGGTTCTAATGTTTTTATTTCAGTCTCCTAATTTTGTTAAGTTTTGCTTTTAAGGCTCTAATGTCTCCTTTTTTCAAGTGATCTGATGCATGACTACAGATCTGGCTGGATAACGTGGTAGTGATGCCCAACAGAGACATCTTTGATGCCTTTTGTAGCAATCCTCCAGTAAATTGTTCTCATGTAGTGTAAAAGGGTGAATATCCCCTCCAAGATGTTTCTCAGAACATTGTTTCATTGCCTCATTCAGACTTGCTATCACCATGGCATGCCAGTTAATTTTTCAGATTGTTTCCATTTTTTCTTGCTTGCGTTCGTAGCAAGTTCTGAGAGTTGTAGAGCTCGCTATTAAATGATGTGTTTTTTTGGTATAGGTGGTCACCTTTTAGAGTGGGAAAAATTATGTAATAAAGAATGTTGTGGAAGTCCCTCATTGTAACTCAGGTGTAGTCAGGGTTGGCCCATTTTTGTGGTGCAATAGGTGTGCAGGCTTTACAAATTGGTCAGATAGAAAGATCCCATTTAAAAGGCTCAATTGCCCAGCTTATGTAGGCTGTTAACCAGAGCTGCCCTTCTTGTCTGTCTTTTGATGGTGTGCGGGGGGTGGGGGATGATGTTCCATTGTGTATCATCCATGTCATGCCATGTTGAATCGCAATTGGAAGTGAGAAGGTTTGAATTGAAATCCGCTGTGAGGATCCACATAGCATTGAGGTTGGTTCTCATTGTGACTTTAGTCATCGTCAAAAGGTCTCCCAGGGATTTCTTTTCTTAATTGGATTGGGGTTTAAGTATATATTGCATACTATTATTGCTCTTAATTTAAGTGTGCCATTCTGGGCAAAATTTAACTTTACAAGTGAAATGTTCTTTTTAGGTTGAAGGACAGATATTTCCGATAATACTCAATTGTGCATATATGTAGCAACTCCACAAAATGAGTGGCCTCCACAAGTCGATGGTATTGCAGGGTAGATATACCCAATATAATTAGCTGTGAGGTTGAAGCTAGTGACCACGACTCCTGCAAACATTTGATGCCAGTTTTTTTCAAGGTACTTAACGTTGTTTTTTGAGTTAATCTGTTGTTTCCCTGATTTTCCAGGAGCACAGAAACAACTGATTGCTCCACCTGTTGATATGGAGGCCAGGGCCTTTTATGCAGTGCAGTCGAGAGCTAGGCCCACTTTTCTTCGAGAGCTCATTTGTTAGCCCACGCGTCTTCGAGTCTTCTGTTGAGGAAGTGGGGACCATTAGATCAAGGTTGAATCGTTTGTTCTTCTCACTAACCTTAGTTCCATGTGTAATTTGGGTCAATTTTTTGAGGGCACCACGATTAAACAGACAAGACTTATTATCAGATGATTGTGCAAACAGTTAGATAATACATTGGTGACAGTTGAACTGTTTTAATGTCATTCTGCAAGCTGTGCAATGTTTTCTTCTAACTTAGAGGCTATGGATTTGCTAGCAAATGGCGTGCGTGTGCGCGTGTGTGTGCGCGTGTGCGTGTGCGTGTCTGCGTGTGCGTGTCTGCGTGTGTGTGCGCGTGTCTGCGTGTGTGTGTGCGTGTGTCACCCAGGAGTGCATTATTGCCACAACAGGGCTGGTAACCTACCCCAATATCATCTGCCTTTAAGTTCAGGACCCAGACCCTCTCTTGAAGGGAGAATCTCTCACTTTTGGTTTCGATGAGGCAGGCATTCTTTGAAAATCTAAAACTACAAAAAAGCATCCACCTCTGAAAAGCGAAAATGATGGTGTGGTTCAATTTGCACTAGGTTTGGAAAGAATCTGCTGTTCACTCCTGGAGTTGGGAGGCAGGGTTAAGAATGCATCTCAAGTGATATGTCGAAATGAAATGTGTTCTGATGGCAAATCTCAGTTGGTTAAGGCAATCTCTTGTCTGTGTTTATTCTGAAGATAAAGACTCGAAGAGTGGTTCGTGCTCTGGGGAATAACAGCATGAATTTCAGCCTGTGACAAAGTGCTGTAAAAATGTAAGTCATTGTTTTAAAAGTAGATTGAAGATCGACTGAACACAAAATGTGCAGAAAGATTTAGCCTCAGCTTTACAAACATTTTGACTGTGTTTTCGTCACAAAACAAACCAGCACA
This sequence comes from Triturus cristatus, assembly GCF_964204655.1. Classification (NCBI taxonomy): domain Eukaryota; kingdom Metazoa; phylum Chordata; class Amphibia; order Caudata; family Salamandridae; genus Triturus; species Triturus cristatus. The sequence continues at coordinate 732,981,956 of NC_140590.1, forward strand.
AACAGTTTTTGTTATTTACTGGAAATTTCCTAAAAGTAAAGCAAAGCAGCTTTGTGTTACTTAGCGTCAAGGGTGCGTTACATGAGTGGTACACGGGTGTTCTCATGCAACCACACTTGCTTTTTGATGTAAAACCCTATCTACCAAAACTTTGAGATAGGGTTTTGTGTCGAAAATTAATGGCACTTGAAAGCAGGAGTTCAAAGTAGAAATGTTTTTATTTCCCCTTTCCTTTCTGACTCTGCATGTGTGCTGCACTGTACAGCACACATACAAAGTAGGAAAATGTTTAAAAGTTGTCTAGACATCATCCCAGGACTGAATTGGCATCACTTAGCAGGGCAGGACTCACCGATGGCAGAGTCCAGGTGCTGTTGCAGGATTGAAGGACATCTTTGATGACCCTGAGACTTCAGAACATGGTGCAAGTCAGTAAGTCCTTGGAGTCACTCTGGGGTGGGTCCAGTTCTTGTCCTCAGCAGGGCAAAGATCAGCAGGCAGCAGGACAGGACAGTAAAGCAGAATTCCTGGCAGAGTTCTTCACAGGCCCATTAATGTACTGTCGTGGTAGGGTCAGAGGCCCAGTACTTATATCCAGTTGTGTCTTTGAAGTGGGGGGTGACTTCAAAGCAGGCCCCTGAAGTACACAGACCCCCCTTTTCTATTCGGCCCTCGCTCCAGACTATCAGTGGGGGGAGGGGTGGGGTAATAAGCGCTTTTAGTGGGAAACAGAACACTGCCTATTCTGGTGTGTCAGCTCCCAATCCCCTTCCTACCCAGGAAGAGCTATGAGAATGCAGATTAATGCAGATGAGTTCTCTGTCACACCACCCTTCCTGTGTTTGTGGCTGTCTAGATGGAACAAACAAAGTTTAGTGGTCACCTACCTCAGATGTATATCGGAGACAGGCTGCAAGGCACAGAGAACGGTAAGAGCAGAGAATTGCCCACTTTCTAAAAGTGGCATTTATAAACTAGAAATATTAAACCCAGCTTTACCACTAAAGAGGATTTATGATTACCATTCCAAAGAAATAAATCATGATGCAGCTACTTCTTTCTGATCAGGGCTTACAGCTTAAAAGTGTATCAAGGAATTCCCAATGTTAGCCTATGAGAGGAGTAGGCCTCACAGTAGTCCAAAAATAATTTAGCTGTTTGTCACTAACAGGACATGTATAACTGAAAAGTACATGTCCTACCTTTTACTTGAACAGCACCCTAAATTATTGGCTACCTAGGTTCTACCTTAGGGGCGACTTATGTGTAATAAAAGGAGAGTTTAGGGCTTGGCAAGTGGTTTTAAATGCCAAGTCAGAGTGGCAGTAAACTGCAGACACAGGTCTTTCAATGGCAGGCCCGAAACAGATTTGAAAGCCTACTTATGTGGGTGGCACTTCCAGCGCTGCAGGCTCACTAGTAGCATTTAGATTACAGGCCCCTGGTACATGATACACCACTTTACAAGGGACTTACAAGTAACCTAAGTATGCCAATTGTGTATACACCAATGTTACCAAGTTTAGGGCAAATAGCACTTGCACATTAGCAGTGGTTAGCATTGGTAAAGTGCTCTGAGTCCTAAAGCCAACAAAAAGAAGGTCAGAGAAAGAGGAGGAGGAGGAAGGCAAAATGTTTGGGGTGACCCTTCAGAGAGGACCATTTTCCAACACGTCTTGTGTCAAATAAACAACGCACACCAGTCGTATCTGACACACTTGGTGTCACTTGCAGCCAGAAGGGAGATATTACACACATGACCACACCATGTATACAAAATCTGCTTCAGTTGTCCCTCACCTGGGGCACTTAATACTCGCCCCTAGGGGAAATCCTCCCATTCCTGTTTGGGACTGATATGTGTGGTGAAGGTAGTGGAATTAAGTAACTCAAACTAGCAGTTCACGACACCTGTCAGACCGACAGAAGGCAGCGGTCCCACTTCTCCAGTATTGGGGTGTCTTTCATAGATTCACATGCTTGAATATTCCCCGTCGTCGGAGTGGGAGTCCCACGGTAAATAATATAGCAATATATACAGCCATAATATATATATATATATATATACATATACATAAGTAATCATATAAAACAGAGACATAAGTAAGTAATAACATCAAGAATGTCCCTATATGAAATTTCCATAGAGATACATGGAAAGAGAAAAAAGACATTCGTAGTCTATCTCTGTCATTATGTTAGTCCGAACTCCGGCCAATCAGGCGCCAGCTCCTCTCTAGAACCTTCTCCTCAGAGCTCCTCACCTCAGATTTTCTACCGCACGTCGTGTGAAAGGGAGTCTCCCTGAGCTCTGCTCAGTTTTTTCTCTTCAGGATGACTTCAAGTAAGAAGTCTTTGTTTAGACCTTGTTCTTTTGTGGAAAGCTACGTTATTCTCAGAAGATCCACACAGTAAGTGTATTTACTGTCTTTACCCTACCATGAAGTGGGTGAATATAAATTCTGTAGAATTTTTTCTACAAAAACTCTGAAAGACAGGGAAGGCCGTCTCTTGTTGTGGCTCCAGAGACTTAAGGATAAATATGAAGTAATTTTCTGAGGTAGAAAACTTTACTTCTGGCCGTTCCCACACAGCCTCAAAACGCAGTAGTGTACAGGAGTTACCTACTCCTTCCTTAAAAGAAGAAAATGTCTCTGACATCTGCCACTTCTTCTTCTTTGAATACTGCTGTGTCGCCCACGAGACATAGTTCTCAGGCTAGTGAGGTTTTCAACTTTCCAGTTTTTTCAAAGATGGCTTCATCGTCTACGATGGCTCCGTCTACGATGGCTCCGTCTACGATGGCTCCGTCTACGATGGCTCCGTCTACGGTGGCTCCGTCTACGGTGGCTCCGTCTACGGTGGCTCCGTCGACGGTGGCTCCGTCGACGGTGGCTCCGTCGACGATGGCTCCGTCGACGAATGGCTCCGTCGACGATGGCTCCGTCGACGAATGGCTCCGTCGACGATGGCTCCGTCGACGAATGGCTCCGTCGACGATGGCTCCGTCGACGATGGCTCCGTCGACGATGGCTCCGTCGACGATGGCTCCGTCGACGGTGATTCCGTCGACGATGGCTCCGTCGACGATGGCTCCGTCGACGATGGCTCCGTCGACGATGGCTCCGTCGACGGTGGCTCCGTCGACGGTGGCTCCGTCGACGGTGGCTCCGTCGACGGTGGCTCCGTCGACGGTGGCTCCGTCGACGGTGGCTCCGTCGACGGTGGCTCCGTCGACGGTGGCTCCGTCGACGGTGGCTCCGTCGACGGTGGCTCCGTCGACGGTGGCTCCGTCGACGGTGGCTCCGTCGACGGTGGTTCCGTCGACGGTGGTTCCGTCGACGGTGGTTCCGTCGACGGTGGTTCCGTCGACGGTGGTTCCGTCGACGGTGGTTCCGTCGACGGTGGTTCCGTCGACGGTGGTTCCGTCGACGGTGGTTCCGTCGACGGTGGTTCCGTCGACGGTGGTTTCCGTCGACGGTGGTTTCCGTCGACGGTGGTTTCCGTCGACGGTGGTTTCCGTCGACGGTGGTTTCCGTCGACGGTGGTTTCCGTCGACGGTGGGTTCCGTCGACGGTGGTTTCCGTCGACGATGGTTCCGTAGACGATTCCGTCTACAAAGATCTCTTCAATAGCCTTCTATGCCTCAGAGCCCGTCGACTGCAGTCTCATCGGTAAAAATAAGGGTTTAAAAAAGACGACTTCTGCACAGAGGTCATTAAAAATCCAAATCTCTTCGACATATACAGCGACTACTTCGTCCTTTGCTGCTGTTCCTTTATTACCATTACCACCGAGTACTTGACAAGAAAGGTCAGGTGAGGTTATATCGGTGGAGGATTCCCGCCTTCCTTAACCATTGTTTTACCACTGACTCAGATCAAGATTCAGAAGAAGGTTTAGCTGAATCGGTTGTGACAACTATAATCGGCGGTTTTTCCTTTATCACCACAAGTGTCTGTGGTTCCGCTTACTCCAGTGGTGCCAACAACTATATCGGAACCGGTACCGGTACCGGTTCCAATACTTTCTGTGGTAATACCTACAGTACCGCTGAGACATTCTTCAACTCGGACAGTACCTCCTCATGATACTGAAGAAGAAGAAGAAATTCCTCAGGACAGGGAGGATGGTGAGATTCTCGATGATGGTGGCGATGCTGATGATGATGGTATGGCGGAGTGGGATAACTATCATGCCCAAACACCATCTCCCTCTCCGGTGCTACCTGGTGATTCACCACCTGTTGATATGCAAGTTCCACCAGTTAAGGGATAGGACAGCACTAACGTTCAAATTAACGAAGGATTATTTCCTGTACGATTTCAAAGATCAGCCTGTTAAACAAACACATACAATCCCTATAATCGAATTTATTGGGGAGGAAGGCAAAAAAGATTATGGAGGCCTCATAGTCTTCCAGCACGGGTGCCTAGATTGGAGAAAAAGGTACAAATCACCATTAGGAGCACCAGCGTGCCTCACTGGTAGCGAAGCCAGATTCTGTAGTCAAACAGGGAGAGCAACGCCGGGCTAGAAACCCTGCATCTACGATCACTGCACCACCTGATTGTGGTGGATGTCGTTTGGATGCCATAGGGTGAAAATTCTCTTCGATGGCTTCCACCATGGTGAGAGCGGCTAATGCTTTGGCCATCCTGGGTCGTTAGGACCGTCAAGTATGGGCGGATATGTCAACACTAGTTGAGCAACTGCCGGAACCGTCAAAGACCATGGCATATGACGAAGAAGAGGTTTTATTCGGAGATCAGGTGGATGAAGCTCTCCAATCGATAAAGAAAGATACAGATACTGCTCTCTCTCTGGGCACATTGCAATTTTGATAACAACCCTTTCGGGGTGCACGCGGACGCGGCGCCGCCTCTATTTTCGAAGAGGAATCAATCAATATCGACCTTATAACCAGGGTTCAAACCGATATTCCTCTAACCAACAGCAAACTTCTCGACAACAGTCTTCCAAGACTTACAGAGGAAAATCCTCTTACAAGGGTTACACTCCTAAGAGACATGACTTCCATCAGTCCCAGAAAATTGGAGATCGAATCTATCGGTACTATTTTCAATGGTCCTCCATACAAGGAACCGTTGGGTTTTGGAAATTTTAGCAAGAGGTCACACTTTGGAGTTCATCGAATTCCCTCCACCCACACCACCTACCGGACTGCCACCGGCTCATATCAAAGAACTGTTACAACAAGTTCAATTTCTATAACACAAGGGAGCCATAGGAGTAGTACCAAGATTTCAAAAGAGGGAAAGGATTTATTCCCGATTCTTCCTTATCACCAAAAGGAAGGGGGAATGGAAGCCCATTCTAGATCTGAGGGCTCTCAGCAGGTATCTAAAGAAACATTCTTTTCGTAGGCGAACGCATGTAGAGATCTTGCGATTATTTTCACAAGGAGATTTCATGGAAACAATCGACCTCCAAGATGCATATTTACATATCTCCATACTACGACATCGGAAATTTCCTCGTTTTCGAGTGGGTCGAGGGGATTTTCCAGTTCAAAGTTTACCATTCGGACTGCGCTCGGCCCCTCGAGGGTTTACAAGGGTGCTAGCCCCTGTGGTAGCGTCCTACGTTCCAGGGTGTTCAGATCTTTCCATTTCTGGACGACTATCTCCTAAAATCACAATCGAAAGTTCAACTTCTACAACACACACATCTTTGACAGGAGGTGTTTTCGCGCCTTAGGGCTCTCCATAAATACCACAAAGTCCCATCTACTGCCTTCTCATCGCACGGATTTTCTGGGAGCAACTTTAGACACAGTGTCAGCAAGGGCACTTCTCTCCCAAGACCGTCTTCAAAAAATTCTCCGACTGGTAACCCTTATCAGATCAAAAAGACCCGTTTCTGTAAGAATATTGAAGTCCTTTCTGAAAATGGCGTCATCATGCGTTGCATTGATCCCTCATTACAGATTACAGACACGCCCCATCCAAGGAGTACTGGATGTCCAAGAACGCCAGGTTACAGGTTCTTTGAACGATGTTGTAAACGTCACAGATCAGATGAAGTTGGCGCAAAGGTGGTGGACGCAACCGTTAAATCTAACGGAAGGCATTTCTCTTCTGACAATGGTACCAGACATGACAATAACAGACGCCTCTCTGGAAGGATGGGGTGCTCATTTGGAGGTTTTATCAATAAAAGGAAAATGGTCAATATGTCAAAAAAAAAAAAAAAAAACCTGGCGCTTCTACAGGTTGGATCTCATGGCTATATATTGCTGGCTCTCAAAGCTTTTCATCCTTTAATCCAAGGAGAATCAGTCCTGATACAGACAGACTATACAACCTGCATGCACTATATAAACAAGCAGGGCAGGATAAAATCTCCGAAACTGTCTCGACTAGCTCAGTCGATTTGGGATTGGTCTATCAACCATCGCATCACGATATGCAGCAGTTAATCGACCGGGGGTATCCAATATCCTGGCGGATTCCCTGAGCAGGTCCTCCTCATCGACCCATGAATGGGAGTTGCATCAACCAACTCTAGAGAGGATATTTCAACGATGGGGTCGCCCACAGCTGGATCTCTTTGCCACACTAGAGAACCGGAAATGCCGAGATTACGCAAGCTGGCTTCCCCACAAAAGATCTCTGGGCAATGCCTTTTGATGGACTGGTACGATCTGTTTGACTACGTTTTTTCTTCCCCCAATCCCACTCGTATCTCGAGTTTCTGTGGTAGATGCGGAGGCAACCTTGCCATCTACTTCTATAGCCCCCCGTTGGCCTCGGCAGGCATGGTTCTCAGAACTACTCCTACTGTCTCAATCCGAACCAATCATTCTACAGCCTCGTGCAGATCTACTCACGATGGACAAGGGGAAAATTGGTCATCCGAATCCCTCCTCACTGAGCTTATCAGCTTGGAACCTGAGCACTGTGAATTTGCCCATTTGGATACTCCACAGGACTGTAGAGACATTTTAGCACAGGCGAGGGCTCCTTCTACGGTGAAAACGTACAAATTAAAGTGGAAAAGTGTTCCCCACTGGTGTGCATCTAATGGGGTGCACCCGTTTTCACTCCACACCAGAACAATTGTTACCGTTCTTCTTGCATTTAGCTAACTCCGGGTTCTCTCATGCAACCTTTAGGGTTTTTTCTGGCGGCAATTTTCCGTTTCCGTGAGGATGGTTCAACTTCCCTTTTGTTTCTTCAAGGATTATCCATCAATTCGTCTAGGGGTCATTTTGCAAATCTCCTCCATTGTGGCATCTGAACATCGTATTGGCTCAACTAATGAGACCACCGTACGAACCGATTCACAAGGTCGAGTTGTAGTATCTAACATGGAAGGTGGCTTTTCTTCGGGCGCTAACGTCTTCACGTCGCGTCCGTGACATTCATGCATTTACAATAAATCCACCTTTTTCCTACAGTTCAAACCAGATTCTGTAGTATTGCGTACAGATCCAAATTTCTTGCTGAAGGTGCCTTCAGACTGTCATATTAACGAACCAGTGATTTTAAGAACTTTCTTTGCTATCCGCAAACTCCTACGGAGCAGAGATTACATTCCCTGGATGTGAAACTAGGTTTAACATTCTACATCAGCAGAACGGCTGCTTTACGAAGGATTGATCAACTATTCATAGTTTATGGACGCTTTCACAAAGGTCGTCCAGTGACGAAACCAACTATTACACGTTAAGTTTCAGCTGCCATCGTCTTCTGCCATCAAAAGGCAAACAAGCCATTGCAGTCACCAGTGAGGGCTCACTCCACCAGAGCAATGTCTTCCTCAACTGCTTTATTTGCTGGAGTGCCTTTGCATCAGAGCTGCAGAGCAGCTACGTGGTCGAGCAGACACACGTTTACAAGACACTAATGCTTGACAACTTTAAACGAGGAGGATGCTGCAGTTGGGCAGGCAGTGCTTCGCAATCTTTTTAAATAAGATGAGCCTCTTCCTTCCCTCCTCCATATTGTTTCCATTTATAATTGACATAATGATGCATTTATACTGTTACAGTTATTCAGTACTGTCATATGCATAAGAAGATTGATTGTCATTACAATTTCGAAGCTGTGTGATCATGGAAACAATGATATTGTTACTGCTAGCTATTCTATATTCAAGCATGTGAATCTATGAAAGACACCCCAATACTGGAGAAGAACAATTGTTACTTACCTGTAAACAGGTGGTTCTCCAGTATTGGTGTCTTTCATAGATTCACATGCGACCCTCCCTCCTCCCTTCAGAGGCTCTCTTCTCCTCATACACTCTGAGTCACTATGGTGCTACGAAAATCTGAGGTGAGGAGCTCTGAGGAGAAGGTTCTAGAGAGGAGCTGGCGCCTGATTGGCCGGAGTTCGGACTAACATAATGACAGAGATAGACTACGAATGTCTTTTTTCTCTTTCCATGTATCTCTATGGAAATTTCATATAGGGACATTCTTGATGTTATTACTTACTTATATCTCTGTTTTATATGATTACTTATGTATATGTATATATATATATATATATATTATGGCTGTATATATTGCTATATTATTTACCGTGGGACTCCCACTCCGACGACGGGGAATATTCAAGCATGTGAATCTATGAAAGACACCAATACTGGAGAACCACCTGTTTACAGGTAAGTAACAATTGTTCATCTTGTTCGGTATGTCATGGTCAGTGTGGTCTTCCACCAGTCCCTGAGCACTTCAGTCCTCCTCGCAGACTGCCACCACAAGGTTGTGTACAAGCAAGTAATAGCCTTGGTGCAATCCCCACCAGTCAACACCACCTCTAATGGTGAGGCGGGTGGTTTCTATTGGTCTATGCCTAGGCTGTCCGGAATTCGGTTTAAACTGATTATCCCTGACAGTACCCTACCGCCTAAAAATCAGCTGACCTGATTTAAACCGAGTGTCACTGATTTTCCACATCTTTATACTGCTTGGCCACTTGAGGGAGCCAAAGCAGTACAAAGCTGAACTGTACTGAAAAGGGGTTGCTCTGGGAAGTTTAGAACAACGGAAACCTCTCAGCTGCCTGCACTGGCTCTTTTTGAGGGATTTCCATTGTTTGTTTCCCCGTGCTGCTCGTTAAATTGTGCGGATTTGGCTAGTGTGCATGTGTGGTCTTTTTTAGTGCAGGAGCTCAGGCTGGTGCCCCAAGAGCTGTTAGCATGCTGACTTCTGGAGGGGCAGCTTTGTATCTGTGGAGAAGCGCTAATTTAGTCTTCACCCTGAGTGCAAAGGATCAAAGGGCTTCAGCCCCCAACCCACCCTCCCACCCCCTCCCTGTGTGTGTCAGCCCGGGCTGAGACAGCTTCCAGGGCGCGCACAGAGACAGGTTTTGAGCCGCACCCGAGTACTTCACAGGTCTTTAAAAGACCATTTACGTGTTAATGAGGATTTGTTGTTTCCTCGCTCCTTCCTCTCCACTCTGCCTATTGCTATAAGAATTAGCCCCCAGCCCCCGAAATGTGGCTCTAGTTGCGCCTGAGAAGTCCTCCACAATTGTTATCCCTGCAGCTGCTTACGTTTGCATTTTCCATTAACCCCTTGCGTGCGCATGACGGAACCATGCTGTCATGAGTCACGGGCGGCGTGTGCCCATGACGGCATGGTTCCGTCATGCTGTGGCCGCTTCTCCCACGCGTCACTGATTTCCCGCCTGTGCGGGCAAAATAACGAGTGGGCGGAGTCGTGACGGAACCACGCCGTCATGAGCACAGCTCGCCCGTGACTCATGACGGCGTGGTTCAGTCATGAGCATGGCGGCGCCGCGTTCACCCCGCACCCCCCCCAGCGCCGCGGCGGAATTTGTGCCGCGGGAAAGGGGTTAATATTCTTAATGCCAACATAATCAGTTTTTTTATGTTTATGGCAGATAGGAACCAGCCTTCGCTCTGACTAAAAACGTACACAGTTTTAATTTAAACTGTGCAGTGCGTGCTGCACCGGAGTCACGCTGGTGACAGACTGGGGGCTGACTCATTAGTAATTGAATGTGACCCATGACGCCAGGGTGCATTTCCTGAAAGCCCATGGAGGAAGGGAGGGGATTCGCCACTGTGGAGGGAGGGGAATATTGAAATGTGCTTAAAAACAGGTGTGAAAAACTTGCCACACCACCGCTCAGTAACTGCTTTCCAATTACAACTGGATCGAGGGGATAGTGAAAATCATTCACCACAGCAAGGTCACCTGGCACGGTGTGTTCTAGTCGGCTGGAGACTTCCTAATCGCTTATAAACGTGAAATTCAACCAGCACGTTATTTCACCTGATGTAAAAATAATCTAGAACGCGGTCTCCTTTAAAGGTTAGTACTTAGTATGGAGACTGTGCCTCATCTGTACCAAATAAATGAAAGCAGTGAAGATGCGTGCTTTTAGGCAGATGTGTTCAAGTTTGAGATACTACATATTTTAATTAGCATTTTTCGATACATTCACATGTGCAGCAAATAAAGCAAAAGTAGTTGTGTGGTTTTTCTACTGCAAAACATCAATATGAATGTGTAATAACATTTCCTACAGAATTTAAGTTTCCACCCAATTAAAACACCTCGGTAATGGTTTGCATTGTCAGTAATACATTTTTCCATCCCAATGTTCACAGATTGTTAATTACGCAAATGCTTGTTACCATAGCACTATTTTATCCTATGCCACAAATGTCTTTTTTCAAATCACACAACCACACTGAGAAAGCATACTCCATGTAATGCATATTCACAAAAGACCAATGTCTTCCTTAAAAGACCTGTTAGGAGAAATGCAATTATTTGTTCAAACCATTTGGTTCAACTTTAAATTGTATTACAGTTGAACCAACTAACTATCGGCCCATTGCTAGACTGCCTCTGCCAGCAAAGATAGTGGACAAAATAATGAACAATCAATTGTCACTATTCGTTGATGCAAACGGTTTGCTGGGTCATACTCAATTTGGCTTTCGCAAGGACCATAGCACGGAGCTGGCACTGATCAAAGCCTCTGAGGAGATCAGAGCAGTTATGGACGCAGGAGGTGCAGAAGCTCTGGTGCTCCTCGATCTCTCTGCGGCTTTTGACATGGTGGATCATCTCCTCCTGCAAAGATGTCTGGAGGGGCTAGAAATAGGAGAGACAGCACGAGCACTCGTAGCCTCCTTTCTCACTGATCGTAGGTCCACTGTATCCATGGATGGCTTCAATTCAAATCCATATACTCTTCCATGTGGTGTTCCTCAGGGTAGCTCTTTAAGCCCCTCATTGTTTAATATATACGTTTCTGAACTAGCGCCCCTTATTCGGGAATTTGGTTTCAGCCTGACCACCTATGCTGACGACACCCAGATTGTGGTGGCAGCTTCTAAATTCCAACAATCTCTGGCCTCGCAGTTCAGATGTTGCATGAGTGCAATTAATAAATGGATGACAGCACACTGCCTGAAGCTTAACTCCAGTAAAACGGAAGTTTTGATTTTCGGCAGTATACAGCCTCCCTGGAGTGACCTGTGGTGGCCCGTTGAGCTGGGCTCCCCGCCCAATCCGGTGGTTAAGGCAAAGAACTTGGGTGTGCTCATGGATGATAAACTTACCTTCCATCATCACACAAATGTTGTGGTGTCTGCTTCGCATCTCCTCATTAAAAAAATTAGGAAAATGTTTCCTTATATCCCTGATAACACCAAGAGAACAGTAGTCTCCTGCCTTATTTCATCTAGGCTGGACTACTGCAATGGTTTATCCCTTAACGCTCAGAAGCAGCACCTACGAAAACTCCAGATGATTCAGAACTCAGCAGCTCGTCTCATACTGGATATCCCTAGACACTGCTCAATCTCTAACGAAATCCGCAACCTTCACTGGCTTCCCGTCTCTCAGCGTATCGAGTTTAAAGCCTTGTGCATTGTTTTTAAAGCCTTACATCGCATTGGTCCTTCTTTTTTGCAGTATCATTTTACATGGTATCAACCCACCAGACAGCTTCGGTCTATGGGAGCACGAATACTGGCTGCTCCTAGAATTCACAAAGCCTATTGGGGTAGACGCAGTTTTTATTACGGTGCATCTAAACTGTGGAATTCCCTTCCCTTTTTTCTCAGGAATGCCAGTTCCTTGACCATTTTTAGAAAGCAATTAAAAACTTGGCTCTTTCAGCACTAGGGGCAAGGTTGTAGCAGGTCACTGTTGGGTCTAGCGCCAAGACACCTCCGGGTATATGTGCGCTTTTATAAATTCCCGTAACATAACATAACCTTTATATAGCTCTGACTATCCCTAGCAAGGCATTGAAGCACTCTGCAGCAGCAAACAGCACGCTACTTCGGAGAATTAAAGTTCACTCAGCACAAATAACAAAGATTTACTGTGTCTCTAAATAACATTAGAATCAGAGGCTGATTGGGGGACAATCAAAATCAAATCCATTGTTATCTATTTTACAGAAATGTGATGGAAACAATAATCAGTATATACATTTGTACCCTAATCAGTATATACATTTGTAATCCTGATTTCCCGTAAATCTATGACCATAATATTGTAGGACATTTATTGAGGGGGTGAGTACTAATCTCAAGTAATACCCATAACCCTGTCAGGGTGAACTCTTAAAGTCACTAAATTGACCTGAGCTCAAACCCCTGGTAGCTATACTAAACAGCAGATAGGCTTCATTTAGATGCAATGTGTAAAGTATTTGTGCAGTACTAAAACAGCAATAAAGTCAAAACACTACACACAAAAAAACCAACCCAATTTTGAAAAACAAAGAACAGTTTTTAATAATGAAAATGACAACTGACACCACTACAACAAAAATCCAATAAGGGAAACTTGGAGTTATGTTAAGTGTGAAAATAGCACTAAAAAGCTTTAAGTGCCAACCATGATCATCTGGTTGCATTTGACTGGTACCTTGGCACAAGCTATGGCAGACGGCAATGGAGTTAAAATGGAAGTAAAAAATCCTCAGATGGCAAATGCAACAGGCTGTGGCCGAAGAGGGCTTTAGTTGTTGGATAGCTGCTGGGCGAGGTCTGGGTGAAGTCATTGACATTTGGTTGAAAATCTCTAACTGAGATTGATTTGAATTTCACACCCAAAGAAGGTCTCTTTCCAGTTGGATACTTTTTGCACCTTCGCTAGTGAGGATTTCTACCTCCGGACATAGTCACTTTTTTGGACCTCGTATTCTTCCAGTGGGGCAAGGCCGTAGTCTTAGATCGCTCCACAAGGTGAAATACCTTCTACACCAGGTCCAGCTGAATTGGATTTGATGATGCAGAAAAGCTCAGAACGAGAGCAACCTAGTTTTTGGGTCCGTCTGAGGGCATATACACCCAGTTCAATGCATTTGTTGTGGCACCTGTCCCAGAGAATCACAATCTTCAGGTGCACCAGTATTGGCATGGAAAGCTGTCAGTGGCCAGAGTTAGCAAATTGTGTACTGGCTGTTTTGACGTTGGCCGTCTCAATTGGCAATGTTGAGAGGGCCTTTACACAGATGACAGTTTACATTGGAAGGAAAGAGCGAGTGCGCATGATCAAAGACTCACTGAAGAAGTGTTGTATGTTGTACTACAATGAGTTTGATTTGTAAAAAAAATAGTTTGGACCCCATAAACACTGAAGTACATTGCCTATATGCTATTCACTATCATTGCAGAAAGCAAGCAATATTAAAAGCAAAGGGTTCCATAAACACCGGGAAAACACTGTTTCGGTTGCTTTTAATGGCACGAAAATGTGTAACCACTGATAACCACTGTTTTTTTAAGGTATTGAAGTCACTGGAAAACACGGAAAAAACCCCACCAGAATTTACCAAAAACAGAAACTGAAAACAGGAAAGCCTATCTATGCCCCATGTCCTATGCATCACCCCTCTGAGAGCCAAGTAGAGCAGAAACGTCTCTGAACCCAGTCCAAAGTTACCTGTTGGTTAGTTGAAGAAGTATAACCCCCCTTCAGACATCACAACTTACAAGTCCGGATTCCTACATCTTCCTAGTCTTTTGTCCAGTATGTACCTTGCAAAGTCACACACTCCAGTATCGCACATCTCGGAAAGCTAGAGGCATGAGGTGCGTACTTTGCACACCAGTGAATATACTGCCTCCGTATGTCTAGGTGCACCCATAAAAAAACACTGTCTGAGGTCCTGAGTAGAGTGACATGCAGGAGTCTGTGCAAGAGGGGGCGTCCTTATGAGTCACCTACCACTCCTGTGTATTCCAGTTGTGGGCTCGAGCCAGCCAGGTGGAGAAGTGTGGCTCACGGGTTAGAGTAGGCAGACCTGGAAGCAGAGGTCAGCCCGGGACCAGGGTTCAATTCCCGGCTCGGCTGGGTCTTGAGTCCATAAATTGTCCATGGACTTGATAATTCTCACTCCAGTGCATACTCGATTCATGGGTTCACACTCTGCGACTCTGGGCAATAGCTTGCTTAATCTCCACAATGGCCCCTCGCGGCGGGATGCCTGGCTTTCACCTTGTGGATGCCTTGCTGGGTTATCTCACAGGGGAATACTGTAGGAGAGTAGGGTCTGCTTTCTATGTTCACCCCCACTTTTTGCTTTTGCTTTACTGGTTTTCGACTTAGATGTGGCTGTGGGCCTGCTAATCAGACCCACAGCCCTGCTGTTCTCTCTCTAAATTACTACTATGTACTTTAGGTGCATAACCCATTTGGATAGGATCACCTTATTGGCCCCTGTACAGTGTACCCTAGGTACCCAGGGCATAGGTGTACCCTAGGCCTACCAGGGGCTGCAGCATGTATTGTGCCACCCCTGGCCTGGCCTTCCATTTTGACACAACTGGCTGATCACTCAGCTTGGGCAAGGTCGTGTAATCACCCCTTGCTTAGGTGTAGTATTCCTATACCTAACTTACATATAGACACATGTGTACCTATCAGTCACTCCTATGGCAGGCCTTGACAATCCTGGAGGCAGAGTGCTTGGTAACATGTGAGATGGTGCTCTAGCATGAGCTGAGCCTGTCTGCAGCTTTCGGAACCTTGTCCTTATAGCTGTTCTATGATATAGCCTACCATATACTCTTAAAGTGCCTTATAATCTTAGACGGTTATGGTAACTATGGTTGGGCTTTATCAAAACATGTCGTGTAAGGTGTCTAACACTCGGGAATAATACCCCCATGCCATTTCTGGACATGAGAATATTATTCCCCCCTTCTAGAGGGAAAGACATGTTAAAATCATACTTCAACTGTTAGCCTCTGACCAAAGCCTCAGCATCACAAAATGGATGCTGCTGCCACGACACAAGTCTGACCTCCTGCAGCTGGGAGTGATCCCAGCCAGGGAGGCCTGGACAATAGGTTTCCTGCTTGGGGAGGTGCTAGCACCTCCCCAGACAGCCTTTAGTGTATTGGGGCAGGGTGGGCTGAAAGGAATGAGACATGCCTGGGGCACACAAGGTGTTCCTTGCATAGTCCAGTTCAAACCGGCGCTGGGGCACTCCAGCCCCAGCTCTGGCGCGAAACTGGACAAAGGGAAGTGGGTGTAACCATCCCCTCCCAGGTCCCACCCATAAGGCGTGACCTAGCAGGTATCCCAGCCCCCCAGATTAGTATAAGAGTGGGAGTTGGGCCTCAAGACTTTAGATTATCCTGAACCTGCAAAACTGAACAGAAACTCTGGACCTTCGACATTCGACGAAAGAAGAAGACTGAAGAATCTCCCTTGTAGCCAAGGAGTGGCTACCCTGTGCAAACAGGCACCATCAAGAGACTACCCTTTGCTTTGCGACCGTTCTACGAGGAACCGACTGCAGAGCCCGACCAGAGCCTTGATTTCCAGACTTCTCCGACCCTCATCCACATCTGCAGCAGAGCTGAGATCCGTGGAGGCGACGAGCGACGTGGGACCGGCTACCTGGGAAAAGTGGCTAGTAACTTACAGCGCAGCTTCTGAGGTACCCTCGAAGTTGTGCACCGGGGATTGAGAAGCCCCAAGCACCAACTGCACCGAAGACCAGCCCCCCACACTCCACGAGTCCTGCGTGGGGCCCTTCAGCATTTTCCTGCTTGCCGCGTCTGTCCGGTTGCTTGCCCGCTGGCTAGTGGCCTCTGTGACGACGCTCCCTGAAATCTTCTGCGCTGGTTTGGCTCCTCCAGACTGGCTCCCGCTTCTCTGCAAAGAAGAAGCACCCCAGACCTTCCTGGTCTGCACCAGAAGCAAGTCCCTTGTTCTTCGTGGGTTCCGCTTGCCAAGGCTTGGTGAGTCCTAGTCCAACTTCGACGCCGCCGACAGCAAGAGCCTTCGTGGGACAGCTCGCCTCCTGGTCCTGGTCGTCCTCGACGCTTCCTGGTCCTCCTGGCTGCAGCGACAAGCTTCACCTTCACCTGCAACTCTTCACGACATCGCCTGGTTCCTTCCTGGTTCCACGTGGTCACTGGCTAGTGACCTTGACTCTGTCCCCTCTGCTTGCAGGTTTCTTCTCTTCTTGATCCCAGGCTTGGGATCCACCGGACACTCTCTCCTGACTGCCTGTCAGCATCTTTCTTCAGGCATCCATAGGAGTCGACGACGAAAACGACGCATCTTCACCCCTATGCACCCGCAGCCTGTGGGCTAGGT
Source organism: Triturus cristatus (assembly GCF_964204655.1). Classification (NCBI taxonomy): domain Eukaryota; kingdom Metazoa; phylum Chordata; class Amphibia; order Caudata; family Salamandridae; genus Triturus; species Triturus cristatus. Next base: position 732,998,544 of record NC_140590.1, read on the forward strand.
AACTTGGGTACTCCGGTGCTCATCAGGATAGTGACTATCCTAGTGTCTGGTTTTCAAGTCTCAACTTCCTAGCTACTCCGGAAGTGTCCTAAATCTATCTATTTCTAAACTGTAACATTACTATTGACTTTTACGCATTACGCGTGAGTGTTTCCACTCTGCACACGAATCCCGTGGGCCTCCCACTTCCTAACTAACGCTAGTGTAGTGTAGCCCCAGCGATTCCCTAGGCCTAGGCCTATTCTATTTCCGTGACAGTGGTTCTTATACCACTTCTTTAGTATATGGTTTGCGTGGCCCCTAGGGCCTAACTGTATTACTTACCTGTGTGACTTACTGTATGCATTAATAAGACTGTGTTGTACTTACCTCTAAACTCATAAAGAGTGCTGAGGGTTTGCTTAGAATAAATACACTTTATTTTATATATATATCTGTTGTGGTGTCCTTTCATTTGGTATTCAAGGGATTATATATGGTATCACAGCTGGCTTCACATGCCATTCAGAGTTTAGCCTAAGACTGCTCTTGTCCATGCTACCACTAGGATAGCTGGTCTATAAGGTTGACTTTACAACCAATCACCATAAGGGTATTTGGACTGATATAAGGTGTACACTATAACTAGTGACATCATACATCAGGCCAACTTCTCACATTGGTGAGCAGCGGTTGGGATCTGAGCTTGCTGTTGTAATACCATTGTAATCTTGAGATACTAAATTGAAAGATCACACAGATATTGTCTAGGTACATATAACATAGATTATTATACTTAAGTCCTACTGGACTTTGTAGTTGTAGGTTGAAGGGAATAACACACCCTGACTACAACTACTAGAAAGGTTTAGTAGATACAACTAGTGTAGGTAGGTGCACACACCACACCCTCACTAGATCATGCCTCTGGGAGGAGATCAAGTAGATGCTCTCTCAGGAGGGGCAGGTCTGCAAAAGACCCCCTCTGGGTATGATACCTTAACATTCCAGGAGATGAGACAATTGTGTACCTCCAGAGGAATAAAACAGGGTGCAAACCCTACCCTCCTTCAGTTAAGACAACTCCTAGAGGAGTATGATGCTCAGAGGGCATCACAGGAAGGTGCCCTAGGCACAGAGGAGGGTCTACCCACCACAGAGGAGTCAGATGGGGCTTCAGATGGGGAGGTAGACAGCCAGAGCCAAGTAAAGAGACTTAGCCAGGCTAACTTAAGTTTACATGGGAGTTTGCATGGGATCCCCCCATACAGGCCCACAAGTAGACATTCACAGAGAAGCAGGAGGGACAGATCCCCTTCAAGGGAATCCATCCACTCCCATGTCTCTAACATCTCTAATGCTTCCTCTCACAGGGGAATGACTTCACCTGAGTGAAAGGAGCATGCAGCCAGAATGAGGGAGGCTAATCTGAGGATTCAGAGGGAAGAACTTGCCCTTGCCAAAGAGAAGCTTGCTCTGGCTAGAGAACAAAAGTTAAGTGGGTTAGAACCCACTGGTGGCAGCAACATTCCTAGAGATAGAGACAGGCACTATGATAATAGAAACCTGAGCAAGATTGTCCCCCCCTACAAGTGTGGGGATGACATCCACAAATGGATAACTGCTTTGGAGAGAGCTTGCAAAGTACAGCAGGTACCCCAAAGTCAGTGGGCAGCTATCTTGTGGCTCTCCTTCTCTGAGAAAGGAAGAGACAAGCTCCTCACAGTTAGTGATGAGGATGCAGATAATTACACTGTCCTGAAGAGTGCTCTGATTGATGGGTTTGGCCTAACCACTGAACAATACAGGTTGTTGTTCAGGGATACCCAGAAGACACAGACTCAGGACTGGACTGACTTTGTAGATTGTGCCACTAAGGCTCTGGAAGGCTGGCTATTGGGAAGTAAGGTTAAGGACTATACAGGATTGTATAATTTGATCATGAGAGAACAAATACTTAACAACTGTCAAAACCAGCTATTGCATCAACACCTGATTGATTCTGATCTGACTTCTCCCCAAGAATTGGGAAAGAAGGCAGATAGATGGGTCAGGACTAGAGTTAAGCAGAAAAACCAGAACCAGGGCGGTGATCAGAAAAAGGCAGACCAGAAGGGTAATGATCAGAAACAAAAAGACCAGAAGTCTTCACCAGGCCCCCAAAAGGCTCAGGGGGAGGGTGGTTCCAAAAAGGATAAGAAGAAAGAAGGCCAAAAGAAACCATGGTGCAACTATTGTAAGTCTACCTCACATTGGTTTAGTGAGTGCACCAAAAAGGATAAGCCCCCAGCCACCATTGCCCCTAAGGCAACTGTACCCCCTAGTTCAGCTGTAAGTGGTGGTTCCCAGCAAAAGGGTGTAGTAGGGTTAACCCTGGGAACTGAGGAGGATTCTGGCCTAGTCAGAGTACCTACTCAGGCTGTCCTGATCTGTGATGGGGACTTAGCTTTGTCCTCTACTGTAGGCCCCAGTAACCTGGGCAAGTACAGACAGACACCTTTTATCAACCAAAGAATGGCTCAGGCCTACAGGGACACTGGGGCTAGTGTCACAATGGTGACACCTGCTTTTGTGGACCCTGGACAGATCATACTAGGTGAGAATTACCTAGTGACCAACGCTAGCAATGCCACTACCTCCCATAGTGTGGCTATTGTTAACTTCTCCTGGGGAGGGGTAACTGGCCTCAAGAAAGTTGTTGTTAGTTCAGACCTTCCTGTAGAGTGTTTACTGGGCAATGATCTTGAAACTTCAGTTTGGTCTGAAGTGGAGTATAGGACCCATGCAGAAATGCTGGGGATAGATGCACATGTCCTTGCTGTGACCAGGTCACAGGCCAAAAAGTGCAACACTGAACACGTGCTGGATCCTGAAACTATGGACCAGTCACAATCCAAGAGAAAGAGCAGTAGGGTTAAGGCTGTGCCTTCCCCCCTGCCTCAGGTGGTGGATCAGTCCTCCCAGGAGGATGATTCTGAGAGCCCTGAAGGAACTGTCCTAGAAGAACTTGAACCTGATCAGGTTGAGTTTCTTGGGACAGGGGGACCTTCAAGGGCAGATCTGAGGCAGGCTCAATTAGACTGCCCCTCTCTTGAACCCCTCAGACAGCTGGCTGCTGCTGAGGCTGCAGGGAATGCTCAAGGTACCCATAGAGTGTATTGGGATGAAGGGCTACTGTACTCAGAGGCTAGAGACCCCAAGCCTGGTGCATCCAGGAGGTTGGTCATACCACTGAAGTTCAGAGGCTTCCTTCTAACCTTGGCCCATGATATTCCCCTTGCAGGACATTTAGGCCAGAACAAGACTTGGGACAGGCTTGTCCCTCACTTTCACTGGCCCCATATGTCAGAAGATACTAAGGAGTTTTGTCGCTCCTGTGTCACCTGCCAAGCCAGTGGCAAATCAGGTGGCACCACAAAGGCCCCCCTCATACCACTACCTGTGGTGGGGGTCCCCTTTGAAAGAGTGGGCATAGATATTGTAGGACCAATGGACCCACAAACAGCATCTGGGCACAGATTCATACTGGTGATAGTGGACCATGCCACCAGGTACCCAGAAGCAATTCCCCTGAGGACCACAACAGCTCCTGTTGTGGCAAGGGCCCTGCTTGGAGTATTCTCCAGAGTGGGCTTTCCAAAGGAGGTCATTTCTGACAGAGGTGCCAACTTTATGTCAGGATACTTGACTGCAATGTGGAAGGAGTGTGTTGTTAACTATAAGTTCACCACGCCCTATCACCCACAGTGCAATGGGCTTGTTGAGAGATTCAACAAGACCCTAAAGGGAATGATAAAAGGATTACCAGACAAGCTTAGGCGAAGATGGGACATCCTTTTACCCTGCCTTCTGTTTGCTTACAGAGAGGTCCCACATAAGGGGGTTGGCTACAGCCCTTTTGAGCTTTTGTTTGGGCATCCTGTAAGAGGACCCCTGTGTTTGGTGAAGGAAGGATGGGAGAGACCCCTCAGACAACCCAAACTAGACATAGTGGATTATGTACTTGGTCTCCGCTCCAGGATGGCAGAGTATATGAAGAAGGCTTCTAAAAACCTTGAGGCAAGCCAAGAACTCCAAAAAGCTTGGCATGACCAAAAGGCTGTACTGACTGTTTACCAGCCAGGGCAGAAAGTGTGGGTGTTGGAGCCAGTGGCCCCAGCAGCACTCCAAGACAAATGGTCTGGACCCCACACTATTGTTGAGAAAAAGGGAGAAGTCACCTACTTGGTGGACCTTGGGACTCCCAGAAGCCCCCACAGGGTGCTTCATGTCAACAGATTGAAGGCATATGTTGACAGGGCAGACATGGGGCTACTCATGGCTACAGATGAGGGGCAGGAGGAAGAGAGTGACCCTCTCCCAGACCTGTTGACTCAGAACCCTGATGATGGCTCAGTTGATGGTGTGGTCTTTTCTGACAGCCTCACTGTCCATCAGCAACAGGACTGCAGACAAGTTCTGCAGGCCTACAGACATATGTTCTCTCTGACCCCAAGTCAGACAAACTGGTGCACCCATGAGGTGGACACTGGTGACAGTCTGCCTGTGAAGAGTAAAATCTACAGGCAACCTGACCATGTCAGGGACTGCATAAAAGTTGAGGTACAAAAGATGTTGGAGCTGGGAGTCATTGAACCTTCAGAGAGCCCTTGGGCTAGTCCTGTAGTCCTTGTGCCAAAACCTCACACCCAAGATGGTAAGAGAGAGATGAGGTTTTGCGTGGATTACAGAGGTCTCAATGCTGTCACTAGGACAGATGCCCACCCAATACCTAGGGCAGATGAGCTCATTGACAGACTGGCAGCTGCTAAGTTTTTGAGCACATTTGACCTAACAGCAGGCTACTGGCAAATCAGACTAGCTGAGAGTGCAAAGGCCAAAACTGCTTTCTCGACCCCAGGAGGACATTATCAATTTGTGGTAATGCCCTTTGGTTTGAAGAATGCACCTGCCACTTTCCAAAGGCTGGTGAATCAAGTCCTTACTGGGTTGGATGATTATTGTGCAGCTTATCTTGATGATATTGCTGTCTTTAGCTCCACCTGGGAGGATCACCTGGTCCACCTGAGGAATGTTTTAGAGGCCCTGCAAAAGGCAGGCCTCACTATCAAGGCCACTAAGTGCCAGATAGGGCAGAGCAAGGTTGTATACCTGGGCCACCTAGTTGGTGGGGGTCAGGTTCAACCACTGGAGAGCAAGATCCAGACCATAAAGGACTGGGCTCCTCCAACTACCCAGACTCAGGTCAGAGCTTTCTTGGGCCTGTCTGGGTACTACAGAAAGTTTGTTAAGCACTATGGGTCCATAGTGACACCACTTAATGACTTGACCTCCAAGAAGATGCCAAAGAAAGTTCAGTGGACAGCAAGCTGTCAAAAAGCATTTGATGACCTGAAGCAGGCCATGTGCAGTGCACCTATTCTGAAAAGTCCAGACTACTCCAAAGAGTTCATTGTCCAGACAGATGCTTCTGAGTTAGGTGTGGGAGCTGTTCTTTCACAACTGAATGTAGATGGTCAAGACCAGCCCATTGCTTTTATAAGTAGAAGGCTGACCCCTAGAGAGAAACGTTGGTCAGCTATTGAGAGGGAGGCCTTTGCTGTGGTTTGGGCCCTGAAGAAGCTGAGGCCATACTTGTTTGGCACTCACTTCAAGATTCAGACAGACCATAAGCCCCTCTTGTGGCTAAATCAGATGAAGGGTGAAAATCCCAAACTTCTTAGGTGGTCCATTTCCCTACAGGGGATGGACTTCACAGTGGAACATAGACCTGGGACTGACCATGCCAATGCAGATGGACTCTCCAGATATTTCCACTTAGAACATGAAGACTCAACTGGTCAAGGTTAGTTTAATGTCCCTAAGTTTGGGGGGGGGTTGTGTAGGAGAGTAGGGTCTGCTTTCTATGTTCACCCCCACTTTTTGCTTTTGCTTTACTGGTTTTCGACTTAGATATGGCTGTGGGCCTGCTAATCAGACCCACAGCCCTGCTGTTCTCTCTCTAAATTACTACTATGTACTTTAGGTGCATAACCCATTTGGATAGGATCACCTTATTGGCCCCTGTACAGTGTACCCTAGGTACCCAGGGCATAGGTGTACCCTAGGCCTACCAGGGGCTGCAGCATGTATTGTGCCACCCCTGGCCTGGCCTTCCATTTTGACACAACTGGCTGATCACTCAGCTGGGGCAAGGTCGTGTAATCACCCCTTGCTTAGGTGTAGTATTCCTATACCTAACTTACATATAGACACGTGTACCTATCAGTCACTCCTATGGCAGGCCTTGACAATCCTGGAGGCAGAGTGCTTGGTAACATGTGAGATGGTGCTCTAGCATGAGCTGAGCCTGTCTGCAGCTTTCGGAACCTTGTCCTTATAGCTGTTCTATGATATAGCCTACCATATACTCTTAAAGTGCCTTATAATCTTAGACGGTTATGGTAACTATGGTTGGGCTTTATCAAAACATGTCGTGTAAGGTGTCTAACACTCGGGAATAATACCCCCATGCCATTTCTGGACATGAGAATATTATTCCCCCCTTCTAGAGGGAAAGACATGTTAAAATCATACTTCAACTGTTAGCCTCTGACCAAAGCCTCAGCATCACAAAATGGATGCTGCTGCCACGACACAAGTCTGACCTCCTGCAGCTGGGAGTGATCCCAGCCAGGGAGGCCTGGACAATAGGTTTCCTGCTTGGGGAGGTGCTAGCACCTCCCCAGACAGCCTTTAGTGTATTGGGGCAGGGTGGGCTGAAAGGAATGAGACATGCCTGGGGCACACAAGGTGTTCCTTGCATAGTCCAGTTCAAACCGGCGCTGGGGCACTCCAGCCCCAGCTCTGGCGCGAAACTGGACAAAGGGAAGTGGGTGTAACCACCCCCTCCCAGGTCCCACCCATAAGGCGTGACCTAGCAGGTATCCCAGCCCCCCAGATTAGTATAAGAGTGGGAGTTGGGCCTCAAGACTTTAGATTATCCTGAACCTGCAAAACTGAACAGAAACTCTGGACCTTCGACATTCGACGAAAGAAGAAGACTGAAGAATCTCCCTTGTAGCCAAGGAGTGGCTACCCTGTGCAAACAGGCACCATCAAGAGACTACCCTTTGCTTTGCGACCGTTCTACGAGGAACCGACTGCAGAGCCCGACCAGAGCCTTGATTTCCAGACTTCTCCGACCCTCATCCACATCTGCAGCAGAGCTGAGATCCGTGGAGGCGACGAGCGACGTGGGACCGGCTACCTGGGAAAAGTGGCTAGTAACTTACAGCGCAGCTTCTGAGGTACCCTCGAAGTTGTGCACCGGGGATTGAGAAGCCCCAACCCCAAGCACCATCTGCACCGAAGACCAGCCCCCCACACTCCACGAGTCCTGCGTGGGGCCCTTCAGCATTTTCCTGCTTGCCGCGTCTGTCCGGTTGCTTGCCCGCTGGCTAGTGGCCTCTGTGACGACGCTCCCTGAAATCTTCTGCGCTGGTTTGGCTCCTCCAGACTGGCTCCCGCTTCTCTGCAAAGAAGAAGCACCCCAGACCTTCCTGGTCTGCACCAGAAGCAAGTCCCTTGTTCTTCGTGGGTTCCGCTTGCCAAGGCTTGGTGAGTCCTAGTCCAACTTCGACGCCGCCGACAGCAAGAGCCTTCGTGGGACAGCTCGCCTCCTGGTCCTGGTCGTCCTCGACGCTTCCTGGTCCTCCTGGCTGCAGCGACAAGCTTCACCTTCACCTGCAACTCTTCACGACATCGCCTGGTTCCTTCCTGGTTCCACGTGGTCACTGGCTAGTGACCTTGACTCTGTCCCCTCTGCTTGCAGGTTTCTTCTCTTCTTGATCCCAGGCTTGGGATCCACCGGACACTCTCTCCTGACTGCCTGTCAGCATCTTTCTTCAGGCATCCATAGGAGTCGACGACGAAAACGACGCATCTTCACCCCTATGCACCCGCAGCCTGTGGGCTAGGTAACTTGGGTACTCCGGTGCTCATCAGGATAGTGACTATCCTAGTGTCTGGTTTTCAAGTCTCAACTTCCTAGCTACTCCGGAAGTGTCCTAAATCTATCTATTTCTAAACTGTAACATTACTATTGACTTTTACGCATTACGCGTGAGTGTTTCCACTCTGCACACGAATCCCGTGGGCCTCCCACTTCCTAACTAACGCTAGTGTAGTGTAGCCCCAGCGATTCCCTAGGCCTAGGCCTATTCTATTTCCGTGACAGTGGTTCTTATACCACTTCTTTAGTATATGGTTTGCGTGGCCCCTAGGGCCTAACTGTATTACTTACCTGTGTGACTTACTGTATGCATTAATAAGACTGTGTTGTACTTACCTCTAAACTCATAAAGAGTGCTGAGGGTTTGCTTAGAATAAATACACTTTATTTTATATATATATCTGTTGTGGTGTCCTTTCATTTGGTATTCAAGGGATTATATATGGTATCACAGCTGGCTTCACATGCCATTCAGAGTTTAGCCTAAGACTGCTCTTGTCCATGCTACCACTAGGATTGCTGGTCTATAAGGTTGACTTTACAACCAATCACCATAAGGGTATTTGGACTGATATAAGGTGTACACTATAACTAGTGACATCATACATCAGGCCAACTTCTCACAAATACCAGGACGGGTTCTCTAAGCAAGCGCTTAGAGACCGGTTGGTGATTTGCGCTAAATAAATATCTGCACATTTACATTTACATTACATCAGCCATTGCAGTTGGGCTGCCCCATATTAGAGCTCATAATGAAGAGCACCCAGTCCACCCTCTTCCAAAGGGTCGTAGAACTTGCTAACAGCTACCTGCGGCCTACAGTCACCCCATATGAGGGTCATCAATAAGTCCTTTAGATCCCTAAAGTAAGACTTCCGTATAATCATTGGGAACAACCTGAGTAATGCAAACATGACAGTGACAAACTGGTCCAGAAGGGGAGTGAGCAATGAATAGAGGTCATTGCCTTGCCCATGTTCTCCTACATTAGGGCATCTTCTCCATGATACACCTGAACCCCTAAATACTTTATGGTATTGAATTGTCAGACCAGAACAGTGCAGTGTGCAGTAGAGCCTCCCTCTGGCCGTCCGTCAGTGGTGTCAAGGGAAACAGGTAAGACTTGTCCCAGTTGATGCGGAGTCCCAACACACGCCCAAAGTCATCCAGTGCTGACATTCCTTCCGGAAGCTTATTGGGGGTCTGCCCGCACATACACCTGCACATAGTCTGCATACAGCGATATAACCTGCGGCTCCCCCAGAACCTGGAAGCCCACTGTGGTGCCCGATCTCGCAGCAGTCATGCCATTGGCGCCATTGTCAGGGCAAACAATAAATGGGATAGAAGGCATCCCTGCCTTGTCCCACTGGTGGTCGGAAAAGGATCCAAAATCACTTCCCCAGTGCGCACCCAAGCGCCTGGCATCCTATATAAGAATGCCAACCACCTGAGAAAGGACAGTCCGTCACCCATTTGTTGCATGACCACCATGAAATGTGTCAAACGCCTTTTCGATATCCAAAGATGTCACCCAGCCAGCCTTCCCTATGCTCTTTGCCCAGTCCATGGTGTGAAACAACGTCGTAATTTAAGGAATCTGTTACACCCTGGTATAAAACCATTCTGTTCCGAATGAACCGGTAAGTAGACATAATATCGATGTTTTAATATCGATATACATAAATATCTAGTTTAGTATATCAACAGTATTAAATATCGATGTTATGTATAGCGATGTTGAAAATATCGATTTTAAGTGTTGTTAAAAATATCGAAGTTTGTAATGTCGACTGTAAAAATATTGTTATGTTAAAATGTCGCTATTGTACTATATTTTAATCTATTTAAAGTTTGGTTTGAGTATAATAATAGTTGATGTTATAAAAAATAAAACTTGTATAATATTTTTAGGAGAGGGAAGTTGGGTTTACAGGGAATAAGGGTGGGGAGTGTTTTAAAATAATTGAATTGCATTTTTAATACATTTGAAATTAAATATTATAATTCAGAAAATATATTATCGAAATTAGGAAATATTGTTTTAGGAGCAGGATGTTGGGTTTATAGGGGATAAAGGTAGGGAGTGTTTTAAAATATTTTAATTAAATATTTAATACATTCAAAAATTTAAATTTCAAATTAGAAATATGTTTTGTGAATTTAGAAATTATTGTTTTAGGATTTGGAAGTAGTGTTTATAGGGTATAAGTCTGGGGAGTGTTTTACAAAATGCGTTTAAATATTTGATTATTTTTTTTTATCAAAAAATATTTACAAAATAATGTGTTTGAAGTGTATATTTTAATTAAATAATGTTTATATTTAATTAATAATAATAGTTAAATATTCAAACATTAAGAGGCCGATTCTGATTCCGGCCGCAAAACGAACCGACCGACACTGACCCGGACCAGATACCGACCGACACGGACCAGCGCCGTAAGACCCATGCAGTACGATGCAACGCGTATGAATTGCAGCAGACACGTACGGAATACAAGCCGTACGACCGAGCCGTAGGGAAAATAGTGATCCGGACGGAAAACCGATGCGATTTTCACCGACCGACACGAACCCGGAATGAACCCAACTGACCCGTACCCGCGATGTCCGATCCGATCAGTACGATGCAATGCGTGGAAACTCAGACCGACTCGCACGGAGACCAAGCCGCACGACCGACACTCACAGAAAACCGGGCCCGCAAGCAATAGAGACCTTCGTGACCGACGCGTATGAAACACAGAAGATAGGCAGCGTGAACGAGGCGGAGAAGCCCGCACGAGACAACATCAGCGTCCGTATCCATCAGATGAATGTCTCCTTCATGCCTACAAATCCCAAAGGAAAAAAGACACAAAAAAAAGGACCAAACAAGCAATGACAAAGCCAATAAATACCAAATAAAAAAAACCTGGGACAAAGACATACCCACAACTCAAAATATATAAAGGACTACAATCACTACCAATCATCCCCTGTGAACAGGAGACACAGCCAGCAGCAAACACCATTACAAAGCAACCACAGACACACTCACAACTCACCCATCACACAACTCACACACCATCAACACCTCATCCAACATCACACACACATACAGCCAGCAAAACCAACACCAACCCACCCTCACTTGCACCCTCACACACACATCCCTCACCACCACCACCCATCACCATGCCCCCAAAGAAGAATCCATAGTTCACAGATAGTGAGTTAGAAGTGCTGGTAGACGAGATCATCAGAGTAGAGCCACATTTGTTTGGTACATTGGTCCAAAGGACCCCCATGTCACAGAAAACAAAGATGTGGGCGAGGATTGTGGACAAGGTGAACGCCCAAGCACCAGCATGGTGCACAAAGGACGATATCCATAACAGGTGGTATGATGTGCGCAGGAGGGTCAAGAAACTCATCAAAAAATGTCACGCCCTGAGTCAGTGCACCGGCGGTGGCCCTCCTGCCAAACCAGTCTACTTCAGGACCTGGGAGGAGAAGGTGCGGGACATCCTACCACCAGAGAGCGTCCATGGGCTAACAGACATACCAGAGCCTAGTGAGTACACAAACAACATACCCATGATTGTGTGGCAAGGGGACAGTGAAACCATGCACCGCAAGCAAAGCTACAGTAACCAATAGATAATCAACCCAAGATGTGTATGCCAGTCAGACAAACACAATACCTGCCATCTCATAGTGACTTGGAACTTTGTCATGACATGCACCAACCTACAAACAAATAGAGCACGGCAGTGGCACAATGCGAAATAGACACTGCCAGACAGTTTGCCACCACAAACACACTACCTCACAGTGCAGCTGACTGACAGGAAGGAATTGTGGGGATGCAGGTGAAGTGAGTGTATCCAAAGCATGATGGGGTTTGTAGTCACAGATAATGCTCCCCCTCAAAATTGTCCCATCAAGACCTCTCTGAAACATGCCCACATCACAGGGAGTGGAAAATGACTGACAAGATGGCTGACACTGGGTCCTGCTGTGGGGAGCACAAGGCCCTGCTAGGGCATGTGCGCAAATCAGAAGCAGGACACCACTGACTGACATCCTGAAAGACAACTTGCACGCCCTCCAATGGAAGCACATTTCATGGTGGGATGTCTGGCCGGTTGGGAAGGAGGACTGACAGCTCTGACCATACTTACCAGCATGTGGGGAGACACCCCCCCTCAACACACACTCCACACAACTCATCGGGTAGAATGCATTGAGCCACACTTCTGTGAAACATCATCAGAAGACACCCCGTACTAGGTGCAGCTGTGTGAAGTACAGGGGCTCTCTTTGGACTTGTAGCCAAACAAACACCAGGACTGCACAGTCAGCCACCTTGCCATTGCTGTCACACCCCCTCACAGGGAAGCAGAGTCAAGAGGGAGGAAGTAGGGGCATGCTGGGAAGGGGGGTGTAGCCAAGAGTATGATGGGAGTCACAGACAATCTACACCCAACCACATGGCCCAGCAAGCATACACTGAACCATGCTCACCTCACAGGGAGTGAGAAGGGGCTGACAAGATGTATGACACTGGGCTCTGTTGTGGGGAGCACAAGGCCCTGCTGGGAAATGGGCTACAACAAACACCAGGACTTCAGTCAGCCATCTTGCCAATGCTGTCACATCCCCTCACAGGGAAGCAGAGTCAAGAGGGAGGAAGTATGGGCATGCTGGGAAGGGGGATGTAGCCAAGAGTATGATGGGTGTCGCAGTCACAGACAATCTACACCCATCCTGGATGGTATCTGCACCAACATGACCAACCTCATTGCAGAGCCTCCAATGACAATCACGTGGTCAGATCATAAATATATCTCATTTAAGATTGGATTTGATAAGGATCCAACAGTGACTTTCTGGAACTCACAAGATTCTATGAAAATCCGGAAATGGAACAATATGCTCATACATCCAGAGCTCTCAATTAAGGCAGAGACAATAAAACCCATTCTTTCAGGTATTCCATCTATAGACACTGACGGGTTTAATGAATGGATGGCATCTCTGGCCGATAATTTAGCCCCACTGACGTATCCTCGAAAGGTACGGAGTAATAACCAAAAGCAAGCTCTATGGTTTACTCCCCGTTTAAAAGAATTGCAAATGATTTGCAGAAAAAAAGAGAGAATTTGGAGGACTAGCGTTAAATCGACTGATTTCAGGTTGTTTAAAGATGCCCTTAAACAATACCATCACTATATTAAAGTGGAAAAAGCTACTTTCTACTCCAACCAAATTGAGTCAGCAGGAAATGATCAAAAAATCATTTTTGATATTGTCAAGTCATTCACGAAACCTAAAATACTGATACAACAAATGATACCATCACAAGTATTATGTGATAAAATCTCTAAATACTTCGAAGAAAAAATTATGGACCTGAGGAAAGACTTCCCTGCTACCACCCCTTCGATGAAGGAATCTATATTCTTAGGGTCTCCCGGAGCTTTTTCCAGCTTTCAAGAAGTCAGCTTGGAACAATCAAAACAGGCTATCCTTACCTGTAAATCGGGTTCCCTGTTTGATCCTTGTCCCCCCAAAGTCTTTCAGGCACTAGTAGATATCATCAATCCAGTCATTAATAAGATAATAAATTCATCATTTGAGTCCGCTAGTGTCCCTGACACCTGGAAAATTGCAGCAGTAAAACCTCTCCAAAAAAAGAAAGTTGCTGATCCCAGTACACTTTCTAATCTTCGACCAATTTCATTGCTGCCCTGGTTGAGTAAGTTGGCTGAAAAACTGTCGAACAAACAATTGAACGAATTATTATGGAAAGAAAATATTCTCCATCCTAAACAATCTGGTTTCAGACCTGGCCATTCGACAGAATCAGTGCTGCTCCATACATCAGAAACATTAAAATTGGCTTTAGATCAAGGTAGGGATGCACTACTGGTTCTGTTGGATCTATCGGCAGCGTTTGACACTATCTCCCACGCGGTCTTGTTGGATAGATTGGCTATCAATGGCATTACCAACAAGGCATTATCCTGGTTTACATCTTTCTTAGGAAATAGACGTAGCATTGTCACCCTTGGCCAATACAAGTCGGCAGAAAAACTGAGTCTGTCAGGGGTCCCTCAGGGCTCCTCTCTAAGCCCCACACTTTTCAATCTATATATGACCCCATTACTCACGCTGATCGACTCTTTTGAGGTTGAGGCTATTACATACGCAGATGATACATAGATCATCCTTACCCTAGATAAAAATTCCACCAGTGCCGAAGAAAAATTCTATCACTGCCTTACGGCAGTTATGAATTGGATGAAGGAGAATCTTCTAAAATGTAATAGCCAAAAAACCGAGATTATTTTGTTTGGAAAAACTAATCTTTTTTCGCCCAGTCAGTGGTGGCCTGAAAATATGGTTCCTCCACCGAACATCACGGACACAGCTCGGAATTTAGGAATTTTATTTGATCATTCCTTATCTTTCCACAGTCAAGCATCAGCAGTGGCAGGCATGTATTTTTATACTATCAAAACTTTGAGAAAGTTTCTGGACCTGCTGCCTGGACTACTGCAACAGCCTGTATGCGGGTGCAAATAAATCCATTATAAAAAAGTTACAAGTGGTCCAGAACACGGCAGCCAGGCTGGTGCTTAGGCTGCCTAGGGGAGCTTCTTCTTCTTCAGGACTTCAACGTCTACACTGGCTGCCTATACATAAAAGAATTCTGTTCAAAATCTTAACTATCATCTATAAAGCCACTAAAGCATTAGGGCCAGTTTATCTTAGGACTCGAATTCAGCCTTATACCACACGACGTTCCCTTCGTTCATCATCTGGACACTTTCTGACAGTCCCCCGTTGTCGATTAATAACAAAAGGTGGGAAAACTTTAGCGGTTCTGGGTACAAAGGCCTGGAACAGCTTGCCGGCTCAGTTGAGACTAGCCCAATAAGAATGTCTTTTCAGAAAGCTTTTAAAAACGTGGATTTTCTCCATCAATGATAGTACTGTGTTCTCCCTGCTATCAGGATAATCACAGGGACTTACACTTTTATCTGTCTCCTTTTCTCTTCTGTCACTGCTCTGTCCTCTGTTTCGGTCTGATAGCGCCAAGATGATCCTTGGAGTGGACGTAGCGCTTTATAAATAAAATCATTCATTCATTCATTCACATGGCCCAGCAAGCATACACTGAACCATGCTCGCCTCACAGGGAGTGGGAAGGGACTGACAAGATGTCTGACACTGGGCTCTGTTGTGGGGAGCACAAGGTCCTGCTGGGAACTGGGCTACAACAAAGACCAGGACTTCACAGTCAGCCATCTTGCCATTGCTGTCACACCCCCTCACAGGGAAGCAGAGTAAAGAGGGAGGAAGTATGGGCATGCTGGGAAGGGGGGTGTAGCCAAGAGTATGATGGGAGTCGCAGTCACAGACAATCCACACCCACCCACATGGCCCAGCAAGTTCCAACTGAACCATACTCGCCCCACAGGGAGTGGGAAGGGACTGACAAGATGTCTGACACTGGGCTCTGTTGTGGGGATCACAAGGCCATGCTGGGACATGGGCAACAACAATATCAAACTCTGTGACAAGCTGGGAAAAAGCAGTGTACAGGCAGGCATCTGTTCGTATAGTAGAAAATGTCATGTTTGTGAACCATTGATGCATGTAGAAATATAACTCACATTGTGTGTCTCTTCCAAATACAGGTGGTGCTGGGGACCCAGCACCAAATGAAGAGGATTCCCAGGCCCAGACTCTGGTGGACACTGAGCTCTCTGGTTTGACTCTGTCTCTGTCCTCTTCGGATGACGACGACCAACCTGGCCCCTCCGGTGTGAGTCATCATGCAGCACCAGCAGCATCTGCACCCCCTGTACCCACACCTCCAGCATCTGGAAACCGACAGGGCTCCCCTGCAAACACAAACAGACCAAGGCCACTGAACACCCACAGCACAGGGACACAGGACCCCCCGGAAGCTACAGCAAACACCACCAGCAACACCACCCAAGGGGTCCCAGTGTCACCTGTGCGTCCCGCCGCTAGTCTTGCCCGTGTGGATAGGGGTGCTTGGAGGGGTGGGAGGCAGAGGGCGCGCCTTGCAGAGGGGTCTGGACTGCATGATGACCCCCAACTGGCACGCATCATAGATGCGTACCAGGATAGCACCGGAGGATTTGGCCAGGTAGTGGGGATCCTCAAGGACATGCAACAGGAGCAGGCTGCCCACCATGCCCGCATGGATGCCAAGTGGCATGCCCTTACTGCAGTGCATCGGGACATACTCAAATGCCTCCGCCAGATCAACACAAACCTGTCCACAACTTCCTGTGTGGCCACAACATCTGTTGCAACACCATCTGCCAGCGCCACAGGGAGGGAGGAGGACTCTGGCAGAGAGTACCCTGCACCGCAGAGACCTGCACCTGAGGATCTCCCCCCACCCCCCACCCCGGAAGAAGGACATGTGAGAGGCAGATGTCCCAGCACATCTCCCAGGGCCTCTAAACCTGTTCTGGCCAATGTTCTTTGTGCGCAACCCGTTCACCTTGTTCAATTGCACACAACTCACCCACATGACATGGAGGGTTCATGTTGGGCCAATGTAGCAGATGACTGTGGACTTTACTCTGTACATTTCATCTACCAACACTTCCAACTCTAATGTGAACTTTGGATTCCAAAACCAATGTACAGCACCCACCATCCTGTGCACTTTCCTCACACATGTTCGAAAATAAACTCACCAGTACACCATACTTGCCTCTGTTGTGATTCCAAATTGGCATGTGACCAACGTTAGATGAGTCATGGAGATGTGACACATGTGAGGGAGACACACCACTATGGCACCACAAAACATACTCACCATGGCCATGTTACTCATCACACACAATGATGTTGACTTGAAACACATAGGTATGCACAACAACACCTATCCACAGTCAGTGGTAACAAGTCCACAGGTGAGGTAAGTAAATGTCAGTCAGATGTGTGAAGTCAGACAACGCACCTAACAAAGCATAGCACAGCTTCATTACACACGAGCAACATGTTTATTCAAAAATAGTTGCAAGGCAATTGTACTTTACGGTGGACACACGGTCACAGAGTGTCTGAGAATTGTAGTCCAGGGGTGTGTGGCACATCACTTGATGTCAATTGACTACTCCCACACTGGTGTCGGATTCTGGGTGTTGGGGGTCAGTGTTGAACATACAACAGGCAAAGTACCCTGTGAAGGACAGACACAAGACAGTCAAAAGCACAGCAGAACAGGAGAGAAATGCAATACACATGCACAAAACATGTCGCAAGAAACCTACACAAAGACAACTTAGCAGTACTACCCTATTGTGGAGTACACACCACCTGAATGGACACATCACTGCACGCATCCAGTCAAGTGGCACACAGACACACTCAGACAGCACAGACAGCAACAGAGTAGCCACAACACATTCCACGCTAACTCCATACATTGACATAACAACCCTGGAAACTCACATTCAGGTGAAGAAGTTGTTGATGAGCTGTGAGCGGACGTCACTCTCATCCTCATCACTGGCATCTTGACCCAGGCCAGGATCCTCCACAGGTGCTGGAGGTTGGTCATCGTCATCCTGGATGAGAGGCACCTTCTTCCGCACTGCCATGTTGTGTAGCATGCAGCATACAAGGATTATTTTGCACACCTTTACATGTTCATATGGGAGGGCCCCTCCGGTCTTGTCCAGGCAGTGAAAGTGGCTTTTCAGGAGGCTGAATGTCCGCTCAATCACCCTCCTGCTTCGACCATGTGCCTCATTGTAGCGCATCTCGGCTGGTGTCACAGGGTTCCTGAGGGGTGTCAGGAACCACGGCATGTTGGGGTATCCGTAGTCACCTACTCACAAAAAAATGAACAAGTAGCTGAGTTTTGTAGGAGTGCGGAATAAAACATTGACAAACACACACAATGATAAACAGTCAGTACACACCGACAAGCCAGGCATGCTGAGCTGGTATCTGTGACATCAGCGTTGCAATGCGACTACACCTCATTATTATCGTGCGCAGAACCAGGGAACCGTGCACACACGTGTGATACACATGTCTGCAAGACATACCACCAGAGCATTGATCGAGTGGAAATGTTTCCTGTTCCGGTATGCCTGCTCATGTGCCTCTGGTGGTATCAGGGCCACATGTGTCCCATCAATAGATCCGATGACGTTCGGCATCCTCCCCAGTGTATAAATGGCATCCTTTATTTCAGGGAGTTCAGTAAGGGTGGGCGGAATTTGCGAAAGTGCCTTTCACAAAATATCACAAAACGGCAAAAAATCTCTGCGATCACGCGAAATTTCGCGTGATCGTGGAGATTTTTGTGTGCTGATTAATGCGTTACTGAATTTGACCTTCAACTCGGGCACCTGCTTTATTTAAATCTGTAAGACTTACAGATATAAATAAAGCAGGTGCCCTAGTTGAAGGTCAAATACCAGTGCTTCCTGATGGGGTTTAATTTTTGTGACAGGAGCATCGTGCCAGAATGAATCCTGCCCTGCCTGCATATTTATCCAAGAAGATGCCACCGTTTTGTGCAATACCTCTACTCAACTGGAGTACTTTCTACTGGCTAATCACTGCTACGCTACATCGTTGGGTAAATGTATAATTCTTTTACTACACTACAGCTGTGTAAAGGGCCAGAAGAGTTGTCTACAGCGACCATGTGTGTCTGTAACGTTGCCACAGCGCCGACGGGTGCCGGGGTCCCTCGAGTGAGCTGTCCATCATAGTGGGGGAAAGGGCGGAAAGACGTTGCACACCGCTGGTGTGTGGGCCGGTGCCAAACGGGCGGGGCTTCCATGCAGTTCCCATGCCTCTTGTTTATAAAGGGCCAGAGACCGATCAGAGCAGCAGATGAGGAGACAGAACCTCCTGGTGTCAGGAACTACACGGGGATTGCGCTCGAGAAACTCATGGGTGCAAAGAGCTCCGTTAAGGTTTACAGTGAATTTTTGGCGGTAGATATGAGGACAAAAGCACACCTGCCTATACTCGACCTTGCCCCCGAATGTTTTGTGCTGATTAATGCGTTACGGAATTTGACCTTCAACTCAGGCACCTGCTTTATTTATATTTGTAAGACTTACAGATATAAATAAAGCAGGTGCCCGAGTTGAAGGTCAAATACAAGTGCTTCCTGTTGGGGTTTAATTTTTGTGACAGGAGCATCGTGCCAGAAGGAATCCTGCCCTGCCTGCATATTTATCCAAGAAGATGCTTTACATTGAATGGAGGTGCACTGAACATAGAAACAAAGTCCAAAATTGTTTTATGCTTTTCTTTGTTTAATTTTTATTTCAAGTAGATAGATACAAAAACCACAGCCAACGCGTTTCGTTCCTTTAAAGATATAATTTCTTAACGGAACTTCTTCAGGGCTCAAAGTGACAGCAAATTAAATGCAGGCTTTAGAGTTTCAAAAATTGACGAGTAAGTAGTTTGTTCAACTTTAAATTGTAACTTATCCAGAGATCAGAAGAAATTCAGATAGGTCGTGGAGGGTCTGATTAAAGCTAAAATGCCATTCGTTGAAATGTACAATATTTAGATCCATTTGGATGGTGATTTACCCAGATTCATAATGAGAATCTGTACTGTTCCTTTAATTCTGTTCTTATAGCAGATTTTCAAAACGTCATCTATAGTAGATGCTCAGTTTAATGTCAGTATATTTGTCAAATAAACACCTTATTAAGCGTTCTTCAGTCACATCCAGATCTGGATGTGACTGAAGAACGCTTAATAAGGTGTTTATTTAACAAATATACTGACATTAAACTGAGCATCTACTATAGATGACGTTTTGAAAATCTGCTATAAGAACAGAATTAAAGGAACAGTACAGATTCTCATTATGAATCTGGGTAAATCACCATCCAAATGGATCTAAATATTGTACATTTCAACGAATGGCATTTTAGCTTTAATCAGACCCTCCACGACCTATCTGAATTTCTTCTGATCTCTGGATAAGTTACAATTTAAAGTTGAACAAACTACTTACTCGTCAATTTTTGAAACTCTAAAGCCTGCATTTAATTTGCTGTCACTTTGAGCCCTGAAGAAGTTCCGTTAAGAAATTATATCTTTAAAGGAACGAAACGCGTTGGCTGTGGTTTTTGTATCTATCTACTTGAAATAAAAATTAAACAAAGAAAAGCATAAAACAATTTTGGACTTTGTTTCTATGTTCAGTGCACCTCCATTCAATGTAAATTATTGGTCAGAATTTCCCACTGAGGCATCACTAGGTGAATGGTGCTGGAGAGTTTGTGCACTAACAGCCTGACAAGGCAGCAGCTTATTGGAAGTGAGGTGCTACCATTTGAGTCCGTCACCTTTTGTTAGTTTGGATATTATCCAAGAAGATGCCACCGTTTTGTGCAGTACCTCTACTCAACTGGAGTACTTTCTACTGGCTAATCACTGCTACGCTACCTCGTTGGGTAAATGTATAGTGCTTTTCCTACACTACAGCTGCGTAAAGGGCCGGAAGAGTTGTCTACAGCGACCATGTGTGTCTGTAACATTGCCACAGCGTCGACGGGCGCCGGGGTCCCTCGAGTGAGCTGTCCATCATAGTGGGGGAAAGGGCAGGAAGACGTTGCACACCGCTGGTGTGTGGGCCGGTGCCAAACGGGCGGGGTTTCCATGCAGTTCACATGCCTCTTGATTATAAAGGGCCAGAGACCGATCAGAGCAGCAGATGAGGAGACAGAACCTCCTGGTGTCAGGAACTACACAGGGATTGCTCTCGAGAAACTCATGGGTGCACAGAGCTCCATCAAGGATTACAGAAAATTGTTGACGGTAGTAGATATGGGGAGAAAGCACACCTGCCTAGGCGCCAATTTCCGTTCCCTCGCGGATCGCGGAAGTTTAGCAATTTTCGCGTTCCGCGCGGAACACGAAAATGTTGAATTTTTTCCATTTCCGCGAGCGGAACGGAAATTGTCGCCCATCCTTAGAGTTCAGCTGGGCTTGGGAACTTGATGTACAGGTCTAGGAAATGCAACATCCCCTCCAAGACATCGCGTAGCACCCGACTAAACATAGTTTGCGACATACCACCAGCAGTAGCCACAGTGTACTGGAAGGTACCAGTAGCAAAGAAGTGCAGGGCTGCCATCACCTTCACCTCTGGGGCCAGTGCTGTAGGGTATGTCCGGCCAGGTAGCAGATGTGGTGCCAACTGCTCCGCCAACTCCTCAATCAGTGGCCTGGTGAAGCCGTACTGTCGGATGCAGTCGTGTTCCTGCATGGTTGCAAGGTCTGGGAGCGGTCGATGGACAACTGGTGCCCTGCAGAACAGAGATGAACAAAGGAAGATTGTCGGTTCATCTACCCATGTGGCCATGACCAGGATCAATATCACATGATAGATCATGACATTACACAATGTACTGAGGTGGGTGCTGTTGGGCATGGACACATATGTCACCTACATGACCATCACCTCACATCTCAATTCCACATGTCCACATGAGTCCCATGTATTGCAATGGCCAATCATCTGGCTGTGTCACCCGACCTATGTACTGCTGTGATGTTACAAACACACACCACAGTGACAAGTGAGGCCTGATGTCTCCCAGGCATCACAGATCTTTGCCATGCAGAAAACCAGGGTCCCTGTATTGCCACATCGACACTGGCATGGACATAGGGTATCACGTACACACCACAAGGCAAGCGTGAGTCCCACAGGAAGTGGCCACAGTTGTCCCTGCAGGCCCTACATGCACGTTTCTGAGACACACACCATCAAGGTTGATGCATATACCATATGGATGTGGAGACTGTCACCCATTGGGCACAATTGATCAGACACATCTGAGACACAACATGCACACAGACTGTGGGTGCACATCAGTATTGTGGCTACAGGTCTCACTGTGACGTACATGCCATCACCCCCAGGACTCAGGGTGTATGTGACATGGCCCAAACATATCCAACATGAAACTGTGTCCGTGACTCATGCCCATTACTGTACATTTGCACATCACAGTGGTAATGTGAACCACACACAAAGGATTCTGCCCCCATGTACACGTGCACAGCCTGTGAGTGGCTGCACAAAAGTGCCACCCAACAAACCAAATGTGCCCCCCCCAAACACCCAGGGAATGCAGCCTTACATGCCATGGGACACTGTGTGGCCAATGCTGTAGTGTGGCAGGTGTGCACAGGTGTCCCTGGCAAGTAATTGTGTGTTGAATCCGTCGAATAGTCACACCAATGATGTCTGACGCGGGTGACTCTCATGCACACGCGTCGGGCAGGCATGGTCCGAGACAGGCGTACGCCTTGGCCATTGAAACGTATGGAGACGGGTGCATGTGAATTTTCAAAATACGCGTTGTACAGTCAGTTGACCGAGCTGGGCGCACCCATTGGCTTGGACTGTCATGGAGACGGATGCGGATTCAAAACTTGTACGAGATGTGCGCTGGAAATTCAGGTGGATGCCTACAACAATGTTGCAATTACTTGTGTTTCATGAAGGTAAAGATTTGAACGATGCGGAAGGCGTGTACGAGTCGTACATTTCCATGGATTGGCCAGATTCATAGAATGCAACCGTGTTGGACCTATCACTTGGGACACATGGCACAGATTCTGCCTCTGCAGCACAGATATAAGGCTGGCTGTTCACTTGCATGTCCAACTAATGTGTGGGTGGTGCATGTCGGGCCATTGGGGTATTAGCATCCAACATGCAACAGACCTATGAGTGCAAGTCAAGGAGGGATATGTGTGCCATGGGTCGGGCAGGCATGGTCCGAGACAGGCGTACGCCTTGGCCATTGAAACGTATGGAGATGGGTGCATGTGAATTTTCAAAATACGCGTTGTACAGTCAGTTGACCGAGCTGGGCGCACCCATTGGCTTGGACTGTCATGGAGACGGATGCGGATTCAAAACTTGTACGAGTTGTGGGCTGGAAATTCAGGTGGATGCCTACAACAATGTTGCAATTACTAGTGTTTCATGAAGGTGAAGATTTGAACGATGCGGAAGACGTGTACGAGTCGTACATTTCCATGGATTGGCCAGATTCATAGAATGCAACCGTGTTGGACCTATCACTTGGGACACATGGCACAGATTCTGCCTCTGCAGCACAGATATAAGGCTGGCTGTTCACTTGCATGTCCAACTAATGTGTGGATGGTGCATGTCGGGCCATTGGGGTATTAGCATCCAACATGCAACAGACACATGAGTGCAAGTCAAGGAGGGATATGTGTGCCATGGTTGATGTTGAGAATGACAATTGGCTTATTCTAAACAGTGTTGGCCCTTTGAGCAGTGTTCAGCTGATGATGCCAGGGCTTGCCCTGTGATGTGATGTACTCACTGTGGTGTGTGCAGTCAGTGCAGGTGACTGATGTTGTTCTCTTACTTCCTATTCCTATCCAGATACATCCACGGCCACAGGAGGGGACAGCTCCATGGACCAGCAGGAGCCACAGAGCATGACAGGGACAGAAGGAGAGGAGTCGGGGGGGGGGGGGGGGGGGGGGAGGGGATCCAGTGGCACGGAGGGCGAGTGGAGCCACACAGAGGAGTCGTCAGCACCATCCCCCCCAGCTGAGGGCCACAGCAGGTCTGAGGATAACTCCCTTGTGGAGGCGGGTGTCAGGGCCACCAAACCCCAGCTAGTGAGGCTGTCCCCGCCACCGCCCCCACCACCACCATCACCACCCTCCCATCGCCTCCTATCCCAGAGGTCCCTGGAGGCTCCCGTGTTCGGGAGCATGCCTGCTTTGTGCCAGGTACCGCACCCCCTGCCCCTGTGTCCCCTGCTGCCCTGAGTGAGGAGTCTCTGGACTTACTTAGACAGATCCATGCAGGGCAGACGTCGATGCTGAAGGTCCTCCATGCACACACAAGTCTGTTGATGCAACTGGTGTTGTTCATGGAGGGCATTTCTTCGGGCATGTCAGCCCTACAGAGGACCAATCAGTCCATGGCCTCCTCCCTGACGGCAGCAGTGTCCCTCCTCCAACAGTCCGCACCCCTCCTACCCCTGCACCACCCACAATTCCTAGCAGCCTACCTGTCCCAAGCACACACACACCCGTACATTCCCACAAAGCCACAGACACGAGCAGCACACAGACACCCAAACCAAGGTCGAGACGTGCACACAAGCAAGTGCAGGGGACTGATACCACACTCACAGGGGATGGTTTGCAAACACAGTCATCCACAACCACTCCGCAGTCTTCCGAAACCTCTCCCTCCCAGCCCCCTTCTTTTGCCTCACCTGCAACCCCATCTCCACAGAAGGTCTTCCTCTGTGACCTTGGCCTCTTCCCCACTGACCCAGCAGATCCAGATTACAAGTGGAAGGGGAAGTCCCCACACACAGAGGGGAGTGTCCCTCACTCCCGGACACCTTCCCCCAGGCGCAGTCAGACTGAGACCCCCACCCGCAAGTCCCCCCATAGCCGGAAGAGCAAGACCCCACCGCCGCCATGCAGCTCCAAGGCGAAGTCTCCATCCTCCATCCCCCAGGCCACCACTCCAGAGGTTCCCCCGCCACTTCCTGCCCCAGGTTCCCCCACCCACAAATACACCATCCCCAAAATGCTGAGGCCCTCCCCCCTACCACTTGCTCCTCCACACCTGGTCAGACAGTTAGTGCCACTGATGTGGGGACCGTGTCCCCCCTCTGTCCTGCCCACCTCACCTGCACCCCATTCCGCTCACATGGATTTAGGCACTGCAGTGGAGTCCACGACCGCCCCATCTGACTTGGGCACTGCAGTGGGGACCCAATCCACTCCATCTGACCTGCCCACTGAAGTTGTGCCGGCACCCACCCCATCTGACTTCTGCCCCACAGTTGTGACTGCACCCACCACTTCAGTCAGCTCCACTGCAGTTGCAAGTGTCTCTCCTGCATCCACCACCTCTTCACTGTCTTCTTTTGCTGCGCCCTGATCCTGTCCCTGCGGTGCCTGGCCTACCCCCATGTATACCCCTCCGAGGGAATGTCCCTTGTCCTTAGCAGTGCAGGCAAGGAACGTGTGACAGTTGTCACTCTAGTTCACTCCTTGGCATTTGATAATGGACTGGCCACTGGCCTTTTGTTTGAACGGACGTTTAACTTTTATTATGCTGAATAAAGCTTTTTTCTTTATCCCTGTAAACTTGATTTAGCTGTATATTAGGTTGATGATGTTTAACATGCCCTTGCACCTGTAACCCTTTGTTTACAATGTTGAATACTGAGGTGTTGATGTGAGGTACTCCATGTGGTCCATGAGATATGTATCCTATTCTGGTCGGTATCCATGTCATCCTTTGCAGCTACCTGGGTGTGCCATGATCAACTATTTGTGGACATCTTTGTGAACATTTAATTTGCATGTTCACATCGCAGGCTTGCACCCATGCACATTTGATGTACTTTCCATTGTCCAATTTGTCTATTTCACAGACTTTGTGCGCATCACCACTGGACCTATAGGTGTGGGCATCATTGGTATAGGAGCAAATGGGTCCTCTGTGCAACTTGCTGTACATATGTTTTGAGTGTGTGCGCAGATGACTTAGGGGAGACTCCCGTACCCAGGCTGTTGTGACCAGAGCCTTCCTTGTGTGGTAACTGATGGCTGACTGACCAAGTGTTCTGCTGACATGACTGAGACGTGCTGTGACTATGTTTGGCACAGCTGGGCTTCCACAGGAGTTGGGTCCCCTCAGGTAAGTGTGTTGTCCCGTGACATAGCCTGGGCCCATGGTGTGTGTTGTATGAGCATGTGTGTGTGTGTCTCCACACCCCTTTCCATACACAGGCAGTGTTCCCTTGATATGTTCCTGTTGTTGATGCTTGCTGAGTGGAACTGTGTTCATCCCACAACTTTGCCATGGGCTACCAGATGTGTGGGTGCATGACACACTACTGTTAATTGGTGTTTCATCATTGGGATTTGTCAGTTCTGAGTGGTGATGATGTTGTCAGACGCAGATGGGACATAGTCAGGGGTCCCCAAGGCACATGTTTGATCGCAATATAATGTAGTTGTCCCTAGGTGGTACCTTTCAGTGATTGAGACATGTGTAGGTGTGTGTGACTGCTCCCACTTGTCGGGTTCAGGGCTGCAATGTTTGCAGGTGTCAGCATGTGTGCCTTGTAGTTCTCCTTGGGTTCTGCATTGCCCTGGGACTGTGGCAGGTATTCTGAAGGTTACGTGAGCATTGACGTCATGGGCATGTACCGCATACTGTGCAGTATGCCTGTCATTCACCAGGGTTGTAAACTGTCCTTGTGTGATGAGTCTGTGCACCTTAGTTCCTCCCAACATTCCTGTGTTTGTCATGGGTGCATGTGCAATGTCACCTGTCCATATGTGCTTCACAGATGCACATTGTTGCAGTTCAGGGTGTGTGGTGTTGAGGGTGGACTGATGTAAATATTTGCTTGGATGGGCCCCTAGCTCCCGTTTGTCCATGGATGACGGGCCATGCTGAGTGATTTCTGTTTGTGTATGTGTGATGTACGTTTGTGGAACAGGACACATGTCTGGGTTTCCCAGTTTGTATGACATCTACCTTTGTCATCACAGTGGAGGTGTCATGCATGCTTGTGACATCCCAATGTCTGGTCCCTGGGGGTAGTGCTTTTGTGTGCCAGTCTCTTGCTGTGTTAGTTGGTGTTCATTCCAACTTGTGTCACATGTCTGTTGTGCTCCCTCTCATCTCACAATGCCCGATTGCCCACTAAGGGTGTCCCAATGTTGGTTTACTTTTGTATGGCACAATGTCCACATCTGTGTCACTGTGGTTCAGCCCCCCTCATGTGTTGTGTAGTTGCCTGGGGATACTGAGACACACACACACACACGTTGTGTCAGATGTGCAGTGTGAGGTTGCCTGTTTGTGCATCTGCATCAGTGCATTGGTATTGCTGTTGTGGGCCATTGTCTGGATGCTGTTTCTGTGATTTGCCCTGCTGTCCCTGTGAGTCATATCACATCATTGTGCACATTCATCCTGGTTGTTAGGTGCCATTGCTGGCATGGAATGGGAGTTTGTGACCTGACACCTACAGTCTCCACAGGTTGTTTTGATTAGTGTGTCTATTTTCGAGATGTGTGTATGCTTTGTGATGGTCCCTTCTGCTGTTGTGTCATTGTACACTGTATCCATTGTCAGCCCCCATGGGTGGTGCTTGTCTGCACATGGCCGAGAGTAGGTTATATTTTCACAGCACTGTTAGCCTCACCACATCTCTGTGGGTATGGGACATAACCACTACTTTGCCCCAGAAGTGTTTGATGTGTTGGGACCGGGAATCATACGTGCTGTTTTGCATTTGCAGCTTTGACCATGATGACACTTACCTTTTGGTCACTGTGATGAAGGGGGGGTTTGGACCCCATCACCACAATGATCGACATTTGCTGCAGTTTGGAAGCCCACACTTAACTTTTGTTCTACACATTGAGGGGGTGTTCTTTTTATATTGACACAGTGCTAAAGTGACGTTTGCCTTGTGTAGGGCACGCTCATTTGTTGGTCACACATGTGCTGTTAGTTTGCATTGTATGTTCGAAGTCATAATCACTGTTGTGGGCATTTGTCACAGACTACACACTGTTGTCATGATGTTAGGGGGGATGTATTTTGCTGACATACCTAATGTTGGAGTATGATGGATGTGTGGTGCATCACCCATCCTATGAGTGGGGGTGGCAGGGGTGATGGGCAACATATGCCCTATGAGTGGGGATGGCAGGGGTGCTGGGCAACAGGTCCCCTATGGATGAGGGTGGCAGGGGTGATGGGCAACATAAGCCCTATGAGTGGGGGTGGCAGGGGTGATGGGCAACATAAGCCCTATGAGTGGGGGTGGCAGGGGTGATGTGCAACATAAGCCCTATGAGTTGGGGTGGCAGGGGTGATGGGCAGCAGGTCCCCTATGGGTGGGAGTGTCAGGGGTGATGGGCAACATAAGCCCTATGAGTGGGGGGCCAGGGGTGATGTGCAACATATGAGTTGGGGTGGCAGGGGTGATGGGCAGCAGGTCCCCTATGGGTGGGAGTGTCAGGGGTGATGGGCAACATAAGCCCTATGAGTGGGGGGCCAGGGGTGATGTGCAACATAAGCCGCCCTATGAGTGGGGGTGGCAGGGGTGATGGGCAACATAAGCCCTATGAGTGGGGGGGGCCAGGGGTGATGTGCAACATAAGCCCTATGAGTGGGGGTGGCAGGGGTGATGGCCAACAGGTCCCCTATGGGTGTGGATGGCAGGGGTGCTGGGCAACAGGTCCCCTATGGGTGGGGGTGGCAGGGGTAATAGGCAACATAAGCCCTGCGAGTGGGGGTGGCAGGGGTGATGGGCAACATCAGCCCTATGAGTGGGGGTGCCAGGGATTATGTGCAACATAAGCCCTATGAGTGTGGGTGGCAGGGGTGATGGGCAACAGGTCCCCTATGGGTGGGGGTGGCAGGGGTTCTGGGCAACATAAGCCCTATGAGTTGGGGTGACAGGATTGATGTGCAACATAAGCCCTATGAATGGGGGTGGCAGGGGTGATGGGCAACAGGTCCCCTATGGGTGGGAGTGGCAGGGGTGATGGGCAACATCAGCCCTGTGAGTGGGGGTGCCAGGGGTGATGTGCAACATCAGCCCTATGAGTGGGGGTGCCAGGGATGATGTGCAACATAAGCCCTATGAGTGGGGGTGCCAGGGGTGATGGGCAACATAAGCCCTATGAGTGGGGGTGCCAGGGGTGATGTGCAACATAAGCCCTATGAGTGGGGGTGGCAGGGGTGATGGGCAACAGGTCCCCTATGGGTGGGGGTGGCAGGGGTGATGGACAACATAAGCCCTATGAGTGGGGGTGCCAAGGGTGATGTGCAACATAAACCCTATGAGTGGGGGTGGCAGGGGTGATAGGCAACAAGTCCCCTATGGGTGCGGGTGGCAGGGGTGATGGGCAACATAAGCCCTATGAGTGGGGGTGCCAGGGGTGATGTGCAACATAAGCCCTATGAGTGGGGGTGGCAGGGGTGATGGGCAACAGGTCCCCTATGGGTGGGGGTGGCAGGGGTGATGGACAACATAAGCCCTATGAGTGGGGGTGCCAAGGGTGATGTGCAACATAAACCCTATGAGTGGGGGTGGCAGGGGTGATGGGCAACAGGTCCCCTATGGGTGGGGGTGGCAGGGATGATGGGCAACATAAGCCCTATGAGTGGGGGTGGCAGGGGTGATGGGCAACATAAGCCCTATGAGTGGGGGTGCCAGGGGTGATGTGCAATATAAGCTCTAGGAGTGGGGATGGCAGGGGTGATGGGCAACAGGTCCCTTAAGCGTGGGGGTGGCAGGGGTGATGGGCAACATAAGCCCTATGAGTGGGGGTGGCAGGAGTGCTGGGCAACAGGTCCACTATGGGTGGGGGTAGTAGTAGTAGTGCTGGGTAACAGGTCTTCTATGGGTGGGGGTGGCAGGGGTGATAGGCAACAGGTCCCCTATGGGTGGGGGTGGCAGGGGTGATGGGCAACATAAGCCCTATGAGTGGGGGTGGCAGGAGTGCTGGGCACAGGTCCCCTATGGGTGGGGGTGGCAGTAGTGCTGGGCAACAGGTCCCCTATGAGTGGGGGTGGCAGGGGTGATGGGCAACATAAGCCTCTGAGTGGGGCTGGCAGGGGTGATGTGCAACATAAGTCCTATGGGTGGGGGTGGCAGGGGTGATGGGCAACAGGTTCCCTATGGGTGGGGGTGGCAGGGGTGATGGGCAACAGGTCCCCTATGGGTGGGGGTGGCAGGGGTGATGGGCAACAGGTCCCCTATGGGGGGGTGGCAGGGGTGATGGGCAACATAGGCCCTATGGGTGGGGGTGGTAGTGGTGCTGGCAATGCAACCCCTATGGTTGCCTTTTGTTAGTGGCCAGGATGTGGTTCCCCTGTGTGTGTGTGTACCATTTTGCGGGTATGTGTCGTTTGTTTGTGTGGTAGGTGTCTGTCTTACCGGTTGTACCGTCGGCGTCGGTTCCTGATTCGGTCATAGATGTAGAGTACTGGTATGACCTGTGCGATGGGATTCATGATGTGTTCGTGTCATACACGCTGCTTGTTGCTCCGTCTCGTACCCACTGCAAGCTGGTCCGTCTCGTAGCCGTGGATTGAGTTGTGGCGCGAATCGTAGCTGATATGCTTGTTTTGCGGATGCTGTGCCGTACGTGGCGACCCGTCCGGCGCGTAGGAAGTGCGCATCGTATTTGTCAGGGCGGAAATTGCTATGGATACTGCTTCCAGGCGACTCGGTTCGGCGCTCGGAGTTACGGTTCGGACGGAGAATGAAGCTTGAATCACAGCCTACGTGTCGGTTGTGTTTTTGGCAGTTATGCGCATCGTACTTCATCTACAGGACTGACCGTCTACGGGTACGTGTCGGTCGCACGGTAAGGCTGTGAACAGCTCTCGGAGAGCTGTCCGACCCGGATCCGAATCGACCCCTTAGTGTTGATTTCTGTAGATGTCTCCATGTACACTGATTGAAATGATAGTAGCAACCCTGAATTGATGCGTGTAGGTAGGATTTTAGAATTGCATTTAGCATTGCCTGTTCAAAATCAATAATTATTTTCTGTGGAAAATAATTATTTTTTCTTGTTTAATTTTATTTAGTATTTGCATATATGTAGAGTTGTTTATTCGGTAGTAAGGGGAAGATAAAAGGGATGCTAGTGTTTTGATATAGGGCATGGATAGTATATAATTGATAGAATGTTTTGGGACAAGTTTTAAAAGTCCCATCCATCATCCATGTTTCTGACTGTTGTAGTTTGATTGAATTATTTGCGGTTGCACACATAATTATTCTTTTCTCTTTAGATTTGTTGTTA
The DNA here is from genome assembly GCF_964204655.1 of Triturus cristatus. Lineage (NCBI taxonomy): Eukaryota > Metazoa > Chordata > Amphibia > Caudata > Salamandridae > Triturus > Triturus cristatus. The sequence continues at coordinate 733,029,433 of NC_140590.1, forward strand.
TAAAGAACAAAGGGTTCTTCGTTATGAGTTATAGATAGTTCTGGGGGAATTTCTACCTCTTCAAATGTTTTTGGGGCAGTTGTGGTGGTGGTTGTGGCTTTTTTCGTTTGAGCTGTAGTTCTTTTTAATGAAGAAATAGAGGGCATTTGGCCAGTAGCATGTTTGGGTACTTTGGGCATCAATTCTTTAAGTATTTGAGTGGTAGGTTTCTGTGAGCTAGTGCTAGCTTCTCTAATGTTGTCTAGGGCATTCCTAACCTCTATTTCAGTAACATTTGGGGGGTGGTTATGCTCCCTTGTATACAAAACAGTTGTTTCTCTAGTTGTTGCCCTCCCATAACACTTATACGAATAGTACTTGCTACATTTCCAATTTACTTTAAGTCCACTTTGCTTTTCCTGGGTATAGATATACCCCATGTAACATAGCAAAAACTTTCCTTTTTGGGAACTGATAAATTGGGCGCCTTCTGTCATTGTGATGTTTTAAATGCTACGAAAAATGTATATAAAAATTAATAAAATGAATAATGTACAGGTTTACATACACATTGTTATTAATATACTTACGGTGTCGATTTTGATCTCGTTTTCAATGTAGATGTCCTTTCTTTGTTAGTTGAATTCTGTTTTATTGCTGATGTTTCTGTTGGTAGAAAAACACAAAGAGGGTCATTAGGATGGCAGGCGGATCCTGTCGTGGAATGGGACTGCCCGCCATTGGTGCGGGGGTCCTGTTGGTGAAATTAGGATGCGCCCGCCACACTGGTGGTATTATCCTGAATTCCTGACATTGCGGCGGGCAGTGCTCTCAGCACCGCCCGCTGCAATGCCAAGAAGGCATGTCGTGCAACTCCATGCACAACGTGGCAGGAACCGCGCGGTGCCTGCCATGTTGTGCATGGAACTGCAGGGGGGTACCATAGGTACCCCCCATGTGCACCCCCCAACCCCCAGAATCCCTAAGGGCCCACTACGGGCCCCAAATGGCAAAAACCGCCTGCCTTTATGTGGCCGCGTTGCCGCCACAGAAAGGCAGGTCCCCGCCCGCATAGTAATATGGATGGCGGTGTCTACCAGACACCGCCACCATATAAACTGCTTTTCTGCCCGGTAGGCAATCGGGCGGGTTGCCTACCGGCGGAAAACCATCGGACAGTCTTCACGTCCGCCGGGACCCCCCCCCCCCCCCCGCCATGGTAATGTGGCGGGGGAATTTGTAGCGGGTGGCGGTTTTTGGCGGGCGGATCGCCACCGCCATCCGTTATCCTAATGGACCCCAAAGTTTTAATTATTTTGTTCAATTGTATATGGTGTGGGGTGGGGGTTTGGGATAAAGTTGGGGTTTGGTTGGGTGTTTTAGATAATTTTTAAAATGCTTTTTGCTGAATACTTTATTTGTTAGATGATTTTAGAAGCTGCTCTGTAATTGTTTGAATGCTTTGAGAATTATCTGTAGAGGAGACATAAATTGAAAAAAGATATCTATTAATTATTTGTGCATGATAAATAGTAGTTTTTAAAGATTAGCATTACTGTTATATTATAAATGGTATTTTAATATACTTTTTGAAGTATGAAATAGGTTTTTCTTTAATGAAGTCTTTGCTTCTGGCAGAAATCCGGCAGAGTTTCGTCTTCTTTAGTCTTTTCGGTTTAAGGTGGAAAATAAGATAACCTTTTTCTTCTTTATAGTGTTTAAATAATTGTTTGGTTAACGTTATTGGTTTATTTTAATATTGTGTTTATTTGATTGGTTGATCTTTATTGTTTTAATTGTTTTGGTAGTTGGAAAACACTAAGAGTCAGTTACTGTTTTTTTTTTAAAGAGGTTGAATTATTTAAATGTGGATTATATTATATGAGATGTAAAATAGTGTGTGTATATTATTTAAATATAAATAGTTATTAATAGTGTATTTATGATTAAATGTTTTATAATATGTTTTACTATTTTCTAAATTTATTGTATTTTATTTATTTTGTATGCAGTGTATTTTTATTTATTTAAGTATATTTATGGTGTTAAGTTTTGTTTGTTTTATTTGTTTTTAAGATGTCAATATTTAATATTGCTGTCTATATTATTGTGATCAATATTTTTGACGTGGTATATTTTTAAACAATGTTCGATATTTTAAATAACGATATTTGTGTTCGATAATACTGTTATCGATGTTATTGTTTAACGATATTTTGGTTTTTTTTTTTCTTTTTTTTTGTCCTCATTACACCATGGTAACTGCATTTTGAACCGGTTGTATACACCCTCGAGACCATCGATGGTTCAAATAGTACCCGGCCAGTACCTTCCACTGCACCATACGGCCTACAATAGTAGCGGATGGGGCTCAGAGCCTTCAAAACCGCCTCTATCCATGGCTTGATGTAATCATTGGACAAGATTTTACCTGCAACCATGGCCTCTCTAGTACTTATCAGCCTGGCCATTTCAAAATGTCCTCCCAAACTTCTGTAGACCTTCTCGTGACCTCTTCCTCTGATTCCACCAGATATCTGTACGAGGTTGCAACTTCTTTCTCCTTCTGGCCATAATCATGAAGCAAAGCCTCAAATTCCCAGTTCCCTCTTACTTGCTTCTTTACTGAACAGATCCATGAAGTGAACTCCAGATACTTTAAACCTAGATAGGCTGTTTCCTGTCTTAATGTTCAGAACTTCCCAAGGGACCAATTTGCCTGCTGTTATTAGGTCTCCCCATTTTGTTACCCCAGCCTGCCTTAGAGGCAGACTCAGGGCATCCTTCAAACAGAGACGTTTAAATCATGGGCAAAGTGGGCTCTGGCCCAGGGCCCCAGCCTTTCAGGGGGCCCCCTGACAGAGTCAGCTACGTTCTCCAGAGTTTTGCCCTAATGACCTTGAATATTTCTTAAACAGATTGTTTTAAATACTGTTTTCCTTTAAATTATTTTTTACATGCCTGATGTGTGAGAGTATAGTACAGCCATTTTGCAGAGAAATGTTGTACTTCTGTTTCATGCAATATACATAAAGTTTCTTTTAGATTAAAACAAGGCCTAACATATAAGAAATGGTAAGGTATCACAGAGACTATTTGTAGTAATATTGGTGAGCCGCTGCTGTGTTACAATATTGAAAACACACATAACTATCCCTGAATATTAGTTGTAAACACATTTAGGGCCTTATTTATGAGAAGTGACGCATCGCTGTGTGAAAACAGGGATGCGTCCTTTCTTAGTGCGCCCTCCCTGCGATATGATGCATGCGTCATATTTACTGTATGACACATCATGTCGCAAGGAGTTACAGATACGTCAGTATATCTGACGTATCTGTAGATGCAAAAGTGACGCATTGCTGGGGTGTGTCTGAAAATAAACTCCAGCAATGTGTCTTTTCACATGGGGCAAGCCCCATGTGAAAGGGCCTGCATCAGTCTTACGCCTGCTGTGAGGCAGGTGTAAGATATTGACGCAATGGCGTCCTAGAAGTGGCGCAGTGAAATCTCATATATTTCAATGTGCCACTTCTACGAGGCTTTTTGCGGGGGAACACCCACCCTGCATACATTATACCTGGTGCAGGTATAATGTGGTGCAGCGGTTTACAAAGTGACGCATCTGCCTAGTTGCGTCACTTTGTAAATAGGGCGCAACATGGCACTTTTTTTACGCTGCCCGTGCATCACAAAAAGTGACGCACCGGCGGCATAAAACTGAAGCAAGACCATAAATAAGGCCCTTAGAAATTGGATGAGTGTTCCTTTGCACTGTCAGGAACCTATTGAAATGAAATGAAATAGTGTATTTTATAAAGCGCGCAGCTACTCAGACTAGAGTGTCCTAGCGCGTGACAGCGGCAGGAAAACGTGCGTAAAATACCCATATGTTTTTAAAAAGCCAGGTTTTTAAGTTCTTCCTGAAAGAGTCTGTGATTAGTCTCAGAAACTCAGGGAGTCTATTCCATTGCGCCCAGAAAGCCAAGGGAACTGCATCCAGTGCGGGCACGGCATATTTTAGGCACAATAGCCAGGTTGGCATTGGAAGATCTTAGGGGTCTAGATGTTGTGTAGTGATTAAAGCGCTTATTTAGGTAAGCCGTGGAAAGCATAGAAGAAGATGGTCATCGCTTTGAAATCAATCTGTTCTTTTTTGCGGAGCCAGTGTAGAGACTTAAGAATAGGGGTCATACTAGATCTGGGTTTAGGTCTCAGGATGGCTCTGGCCACCACGTTCTGTACCACTTCTCAGAGCTGGATAAGGGATTTGGGAAGACCGAGGTACAGGCTGTTGACATAGTCAAGCTTTGATGTCACCAGAGCCTGCGCCACGATCTTTCTGCTCTCAAGCGGTGACAGTGGCAGGAACTTTATTTGCATCCGGAGTATGCCAAAGCAAGCGCCAGTTAGATTTTGGATTTGAAAGCGCATGGAGAGTGTCTTGTCTATGACAATTCCTAAGTTTTTAACTTTCGTCTTTTTCCGCGGGCAGGGGCAGCAGATCTTTTTGCCACCAAGAGCTCCAGTCAGGCGTTTCTGGATTACCAAAGAAAACAACTTCAGTTTTGTCAGGATTGCACTTCAGCTGATTGATCTTATGCTAGTTAAAAACCTTTGTGAGGCAAGACCTAATCATTGCCCAGTCAAAGTGGGTTCCTTTTTTCACATGTAAAAATCAGCTGAGTGTCATCAGCATAAGAAACACTTTTGGCGCCCTCTTCCTCTACCAGAAATACAAGGAGGGATAGATGTATATTAAAAAGGGCAGGACTGAGAATGGAGCCCTGAGGGACACCTACATTCATGCCCGGATCCGGGGATGGGAAAGTGGGTGGGGGGGGGCAGATGGCCTGAGATCTATTCGCCAAGAAGGATGACATCCATGTTAAGGCGGTCCCCCCAGGCCGATGTTAGCAAGTCTCTCTAGGAACTTCTCATGTGGGACCATATCGAAGGCCGCCAACAGATCGAGCAGTAACAGAACAGCCTTGCCTCCCTGGTCCAGCTTACCCTTAAGAAATTCAGTCACTTTCAGCAGAGCAGACTCCGTACTGTAGTTAGCGCTAAAACCGGATAGGGACTCATGAAGGAGCTTCCCATCTTTAACGTGTTTTTGCAGGGCCTTGTTTACATGCTTCTCTAATACTTTGGAGAGGGCCGAAAGAAGGGAGATTGGCCTGTAGTTGGCAGGGTCTGTCGGTTTGGCGTTAGCCTTTTTTATCAGTGGAAGAATCTTAGCATTCTTCCATAATTTCGGCATGTTGCCTTAGGAGAGGGAAGCATTAAAGAGCCGGTTTACCGTGGGGTGTATGGTGGGAGCTAATAGGTGCAGGATATTCGCTGGCAATGGGTCGGTAGGAGAGCCAGACTTAATGCTTGGAGAAGGGTCAGTGACTCTTCAAGCTGAAACTGAGGGAAAGCTAGTAAAGATGCAGGATCCAAGAGGTGAAAATTGCTATTAGAACTAAGGCAGAAGGTCAGTTCTTCCTCTGAGATGTTAGTTAAGGCTTGTTGGATCACAGAGATCTTTTTGTGGAAGAATTGAGCTATTTGCTTAGACAATTCTTCCGTGAATGGCCCTTCCTTTGTGCCGGCTTTCGGGGCGGTGAAGGATTTAACTATGCTAATGATTTTCTTACTCTTATTTTGGGCATTTTCTGTCTTGGATTGAAAGAAGTTTTTCTTTGCTGCCTTCACGAGAATGTAATGAGCATTTAAGGTGTCTTTACACACCTTCCTGTCCTCGGGTAGATAGGATTTACACCATTTCCGTTCCATTTTTCTACAATTTATTTGCTAGATCTGAGGGAATCGTTAAACCATGGAGATGGTGGGGCCAACCTCTCTGAGGAGCGGGAAACAACCAATACCGCTGTACCAATGTTGGTTCGGAGCCATGAATCTATTGAGAGGGCGTCCGAGTCGGGGCAGCCAGACAGCTCCGGTAAGGAACAACCGAGGGCGTCTGCTAACATCGGGATGGATATTTTATGGAACATCATGTAATTAGGGACCATCTGCCCTGCGTTAGCCCAAGGAGCTGTGGCAGAGTTGGGAATGACGAATTTTAATAGGAGGTGGTCAGACCAGGTAATGGGAAAAGCTAGGCTTATGATATGTAAAAGTTGTGAAAGATTTGGTCCTTCTCATGGGTGGCAGAAGAAATAGATGGAGACATGTTACAGGCCTGCAGCGTCTCCAACAAGTAAATAGTTTGAGGGTCTTTTCCGTTGTCCATATGTATATTGAAATCTCCCAGAATAAGGCAGTTGTTGTATTTTAAGTCCAGGGAGGTGGTGGCTGTATTAAGTGTAGTAATACAATTTCCAATTGCACCGGGAGGTCTGTAAATCAGAAGAACAGCTATGCTATGATGGGGGGATAAGGTACAGCAGAAGCCAAAGGACTCTGCATCCTCGATGTTTTCCATCAGGATGGGAGAGCAGTATAGTTTTTGATTGTAAATTATGGCAACACCGCCCCCTTCCCACTCAGTCGGTCCCTCCTAAGGATTTTATAACCCGTAGGGATGGCCGAGGTGATAGGGTTGGAGGCTTCAGACAGCCAGGTCTCAGTGAAAATAAAAGATCAGGCTGTTCGTCTGAAAGTAGGTCATAAATGTGTGGTTCATGCTTTTGCAAAGCGCAACAATTTAAAAGGGTGGTCTTTAGGTCCTCTGTTTTCCCATTGTTTTTACACGTATTGTTGCTTGGGAGGATCATAGGTGTGAGTTTCCTGGGCTGGAGGAGAGACAAGTTGCACTTATTGCATCGAAAGTCTACCTCCAAGCTCGGATCAGCCGCTGTACACTGATATAATGGTAGCCGCCTAAGGCTAAGCACTTTTTCGCTAGTGTAATATAGTGGAAGAAACTCACTGGAGGGGAACTGGGCAGCATGGCCGGCGCTGGACGCCTCCGAGACGCTGACAGGCACAGACAGGCTTGCCTTTGGCATGCCTTTGGCATGCCAGCAGCACACCCGCTGCACGCCCACGTTTGCAACGGGAATATATAGGCTAATGTCTATGATGCAAACTGGATCGCTAATGCAGCGGAAACTGCGTGGGCAAAAGTGAGGAGCCCGATAGTAGCCCCAGCCCTCCGCACAATCGATGTATCAGCCACGGCGGACCAGGACTGGAGGAAAAGCGAGATGCGAATCGGAGCAGCTAAGGAGGTGTAGGCAAGCAGAATCAAGTAAAGTGCAAGTGCGCATAGGTAGGAGAAATTATTTAAAAGCACAGAGTAATTCAGCCACATATATACAATTTAAAAAGTATTAAAAACCTAGTAGCAGGGCAGGAAACACTAAATCCTACTGCTGTCAGCTGCGTGCATCAGTTTTGAATCAGGAATAAAGAGGCTAATGCCTATTATGCAAAATTAATCGCTAATGCAGCTGAGGAAGCGGAGACGGCGTGGGACACAGGGGCTCAAATTGGATCATAAATTCAAAGCTGTTCTGAACAGGGGCCCCCAAAATATGTTTGGCCCAGGGCCCCCAAAATCCTTAAGATGTCCCTGGGCGTAGCTGTAAAAAGCACGCATAAACAGAAGTCGTTTCAGGAATGTAAGTAATATCAGAGGGGTATTGCGCAGGATTCTTGTCTGATGGCACCCTGAGCAGAATCCTGCTTCCTCTGGAGTGGGTGCATTCAATGGATTTACACAGGGATTTAAGGGGATGAAAAAAACAGTGTCTCTCTGAGGCCTGGCCGATGTAATTAAGGGCGTTGCTTAAAAACACGCAGGTTAAAGTCTGCTTAGCATAGTTTGCCACTCGACTAGCATTTTGCTTCTTATGTCATTGCCTGCAGATATATATAATACAACACGTAACGTCAGAGCTACAACTAGGGTGACCATACGTCATGGTTTATGGAGAGGTGTTACCACACTTTTCTCCTAATTGCATAAATGTCCAGGTTTTCGGGTACTGTCTAGGTTGAGCATGCACGCAGGTGTTAAAAAGAGGTGTGCATGCTCAGTACTGGAGAAGTTAAGCTAGATGAGCAACACAACATTCTAAATCCTTTTGGGATGACTGTTTTTGCATGACTTTTGTATCTTGGCATTGTCTAGGGCGACCAGACATCACAGATTTTCCCGGTCAGACCCTTTTTTCGCGGACTGTTCCGAGGTTCCAACACTATTTTCTAATTTAAATACATGGCCTGATTTTTAAAGATAAATAAGCAACAACTATGGCTTCGTTGTACATAAAATTGGAAATACTGCAAGTTGTGATATGGTTAGACTGAAAGCAATATAACGAGTATTTTTGAAGTTACATCAGTGGCAGTTGAAGGGTGTTAGTGCGGCAGAATTAAGATTTTGACGGTGAGGGCAAACCTGGAGAGCTGGATAGTGACCTGTCTCGTCGGCACCAGCTTTGTTTTTTTTTTTTTAGAACTTCCGGTGCTGAGCACTGGCAGGACCCGGTCCACTTAAAGCCCTGGATATACATTTTCACAAATTAATGTTTGTGTAGGTGCTCCTTTGATTGAGACTGAAGGATCAAACAATTGAGACGGAGACAGCTAATCTGAAGATGCAAATCAGCTCTTATATGGAGGGGCGCCCACCATTTCACAGCATAATCCTTGGGCAGTTAGGTCCTGATGGTTGGACTGAGCTGTGGCATTTGTTTGTTATAGTGTAAGCTGTTAGATGAGCTATGCAGAGACCTGTGAAATCCATACTCGGTTGCAAACTCTGGAAATCTTTCTGTAATGCACCGACAGAACTGTTTTACATATATAGAATGTTGGATGGGTATTTTAAGACGAGTTAATTCTTATAAAGCAGGAACATGACAAATGATCTTAAACAGATGCACTAATTGTTCCTACTCAAGGAGTACTGCAGGCCTCTGTGCACATGCCATGCTATGTCTGTAGCATTTATGATCTGTTGTTCAAATGAACAAGTTTGGATCAATAGTCCTAATGCTTAATTAGAAGTGAGTGAGGCCATTGTGAGCATATGAATACCATTGAGATAGTGGGATGTGTCCCCTTCGGCATGCACACTGGAGACTTATGGGTGTGCCAGCAATGCTACCCCTCCTACACAGTAGTAATATTCCTTATCAAATGTGAGGAGTGGGACTTGCAATTTGTTTTAGAGTGTGCTATAGGCAGGGAAAGAGTTTATATCCACATGTAAGTGTACCTTTTTATCATAGTTAATGAAATGGTTCTTGTGGAAACTATTGGCAAACTAATGAATGTATTTCTATATATGAGCCTAGGCTCTCAAGGAAAGTGGAATGTCAACTTGAGGACAGTCATGCAGCAACCTATGTTACACCATGCTCAGGTTGTTCTTGACACCTGTAAGGACCCTGTCCTTGACATAGGAGTCAAGCTCATTATTGAAGCCAGAGGTGCCACAGGTCAAGAACGTTTGTGATTGACTAGATTCTCGAAATATATTCCCTTTTGATGCCCATCCTCAAGATTGTCCTCAGACCCACTTTTTGATGAGCATTATTACATGTGTCTCTGATACACCTATGAAAACTGCATTTAGTTAGCTACCATTTTCTTCATCCCATGAACTATCTAAATGTATTGTCTGTACCACAAGAGTTGATGTGTTACAAGTAAGGAACGGTCTGAGGCCCTGCCAGAAACCATGAATGGCATAGAAACCGTGCAGTGGGTGTGGTACATATTCATAAAGGGTTATAACATAGACTTTACCTTCAGTACTCAAGGCTAACAATACTCAGTATATGGACTAAGGTCAACCAAACCATATGGTTCAAATTAACTAGTTTTCAAGGTATCAGCCACTGATGCCTCAACGTGACATAATCAGTTACAACAGTTTAGAGTACGCTGTATGCTTCTGATTTGGTCCATATCTGTGCTTAGTCTGGACTCCTTTGGGAGTGCTTCCCCCATGTGGAGTATAAATCATGCCCCTCATCTTTCCAGTTCACTTTGACTGGACAGGGTCTAATTGGGCTTTTTGTGATCAGTGGAATGGGTGCAGGGCTTGCCATGTCATCGGAACCAAAAATGGAGAATGGCCAAGGAGAAGTAAGGTAGTCTGACAGGAATACGTGCAGGTTCCCATCACACAGTACATTTTCGAAAAATATAAGTAATACATGATAGAAATAGGTATACTTGTGTATGTGTTTGTATGTCTGTATGTGCGTATGGCTGTATGTTTGCACAAGTTTGTGTAAATGTAGTCTTGTGGTTAGTCCCGCCCTGGATATTATGCTGGCCCTGGATTACTACTGTTAGATCATTTCATATTGCAGGCATGCTTGGCGCGATGGTGGCTGCCCTGGCAAATGGTATCCATTAAATAATAATGGTGATTCTTAGCATTTTGTGGCTATTGATTGCAGAATGGTACCCACCCTTGAAAACATGCTGGTCCTGATTTAATTATGGGAACTCTGTGCATATATTGTTGGAATCAGTGGCATGCTTTGTCCCACCTTTATCCCATGTCTGTGTGCATCACCGGCTTTCTCACGGAACAGAGCAACTGCCATGTGTATGGGACCTTTTGTATAAATAGACATTTATTTTTATTTATTTGAGTTTTATATAGCGCTGGCTAGACCCGAGGTATCAGAGCGCTTTACATGAGGTTCCACATTGTTACAAAGTTACATCAGTTACAAGTTACATCTGTTGCTAGAAACATTTAATGAGCATAGAAGATGAGATAAGTGGAGAGTAGAAGGGTAAGGGGGTAAGGAAGAAGGGTAAGAGGGAGATAAGGCGGAGAGACGAAGGAAAGTCTGCCCAAAGTCTGGCTGGGTAGGTGACGGCCGAGGGGGAAGTCAACAGCTCATCTCCTCTTTAGCTAGCAAGGTAGCTCCACCGGGCATTGGCCAAAATGCTAGGTCTCAATGGTCGGTGGCAAGATCACAGGTTTAGTGTCCTGATGGGCGAGCCGGATGGGGGATATGCTTGAGGTCTGGACGATGTCCAATTTTTGTCCCAAGAGTAGTAGCCCATCGTGGTAAAGGACCACTGTGGTGGCCATCTTGGGGTCAGGCAAGAGGTTCTGCCCCTGGTGTTCCATTCGGCCGGACCCCATTTTTACCTTTCCCCTTTGTATTCTCAGGGGCCTCAAGGGTAATTTGCGCAGTTCTTTAGGTGTCTCCAGGGCTGTCACAGTAGGATACTCCTCCTTGCTACCTATTAGCTGCCATTTTAGGGTCAGGGGTGCAGGAAGATTAATTATGGTCCTTTCGGCAGGGGCCGGGTGGGAGGTTGCCTCACCGCTTTTAGGAGGTTTGTCTGAGCGCCTGAGACCATACAGGCAGAATCTCCAGGGGCCGGGACTAAAGAAAGCCCCAGACACACGCGGGGGCCTCCAGCACTATGGAGCCGATGGGTCATTTGCCAGAGCTCACATACTTTTTTGGTGATAAATATTGATGTGAAGCCTTAAGATTAAAAATTACAACAATTTGGCTCAAGAGCCAGAGGTTGGCTCTACTAAATGTTGGTGCAGCAATAATCAAGGCTGCGTAGTCCTGATCCACTCCGGGTCTCTTGTCAGGCACACCCTGCCCATCATTCTAAGAGGTTACCGCTTTCTCCCTTTTTGCATGTATTCAGTTTCTTTTCCTCCACCACTCAGCACCAACTCAGCATCGCCTCAGTATCACTCTGCATCGCCTTCGCACCAGCACACCACCACCTCAGGATCACTCAGGCCAGGAACGACATTCTACTATATACTACAGCACACTACATCACTCTACTCCTTTACATTATCTGTCACTACATATTACTGTATTCTATTATGCACCACAGTACTCTACTTCACTCCTTTCTGCACCACTATACTTAGCCACAGTGCAACACAACCCTATTTAAACATACACTCCAACGCTCCATTCTGCATAACTACACTGTATGCCACTACATTCTATATTACTTCACTCAGCACCTCAACTCTACTGCACTTAATGTCACTACACTGTACCCAACACTACTCTGCACCAATCCACTCTATAAAACTATAATTCTATAACACTCTACACCATTGCACTGTATACAACTACAATATACTTTACACTGCTGTACACTATACCACAGCACTCTATCCCCTTCGCTACTAGGCCTTTTCCCCCCTGTGCTAAGCCTTTTTTTGGCTATTTGGAGTTGTTTGCGCTTAGGCCCCTGTAACTTATTGGCCACAAAAGGTATCCACGCCAAAATTGCATCCTTTTCTTCCAACATCTTGGGGATTCTCAAGGTACCCAGGGTTTGTGGATTCCCTTGGAGCGGACCCAGAAATTAGCCAAAATACAGCTAAATTTTTGGGGGAAAAATGAAGGGAAAGTGCTACAAATGAAAGCATCTGTTTTCCCTGCAAAGGGTTTGTGGGGCTGATATCACAATTTTCCCAGCTTTCAGGAGCTGACCCACTTTTGTCAGAAAATCCACATTTTTTACACAGTTTTGGCATTTTACTGGGACATCGCCTATTTTTGCTATTTTTTTGTGCTTTCAACCTTCTTTCCGTTAATGGTCAAAATGGGTATGAAATCAATAATGGATCCTGGAAAGCTATACATTTTAGAAAAGTAGACACAATTCAGAATCCAGCAAGGTGTCATTAGTGTAGCTCCTTCAAGGTTTCTTTAAAGAAAATAACAGTTGAAAATAGGAAAAATCGAAAATGAGTTAAAAAAAAAAACAGACATTTGTGCCAACGTTTTCACCTGTAACTTCTAATAATGACAGATGTTTGAAAGCAATATACAGTTACATCCACTGGACCTTTCTGGTTGTGGGGATATATAGGAGTTAGAGGTTCACCAAGAACCTGACTAACCCAAAGCCAATAATGAGCAGCGTCTTGCAATGTTTTTTTATTATTATGTACCGAGTATATAGCAATTAATTTGGGAAAATATATAAAGTGAAAAATCGGGATGAAAGACACTTATGAATTTCTGAAATTGGAATAAAATAGAGTTTAGAAACAGTAGCTATTGGCACATATCCGAAATTGTAAGTACCCAAACTAGCATGAGAATTATGGGACATTTTTCAAAGTGACTTCTTTTTTACACATTGTCTTAAATTTGGAGGTCAGAAATGCATCGAAAGTCAATAGGTAACGGTTGCTCTACAATTCTGTGTTACCCTAAGTCTCCAATAAAAATGGTACCTCACTTGTGTGGGTAGGCCTAGTACCTGTGACCGGAAACGGCCTAACACGCAATGTGGACATAACCCATTTTCACAGTGAAAACTGACCCTTTTTTTGCAAAGTGCCTAGCTGTAGATTTTGAACCCTAGCTCTGCCGCCACCTAGGAAACCCAGCAAACCTATACATTTTTGAAAACTAGACTCCCAGGGGAATCCAGGATTGGGTGACTTGTCTGGCTCTCACCAGGGTCTGTTACCCAGAACCCCTTGCAAACCTCAAACTTTGTAAAAACAAAAAGACATTTGCCTCATTTCTGTGATGGAAATTTCTGGAATCTGCGTGGATCCACAAGTTTTCTACCACCCAGAGTTCCCCCAGGTCTCCCAACAAGCATTGGCATAGCCAATAGGTCTCGCCTTTGGGACCTTATAAGTGTTTAGTTATCCAGCACAATATCCTTGGCGCAACAACATCGTGTTGCATGGCTAAACATTTATAAGGTCCCAAAGGCGAGACCTATTGGCTATGCCAATGCTTGTTTTGAGTGAGTGGCTCGTGCAGGTATGCCACTGTGAGGTAGTGATGCTGTGAGTAATTTTACAGGAGCCCCTGTGACATTGCGCCTCTTCAAAATGTATCTTGGGTCTGGTGTAATACTTCTAGCCCCTATTCCTGTCTTCTCGCACCCAATGCATCCTTAAAAGTCCCATATACAGCCGGGGTTGACACTCCTATTACCCCTGCCCTCCAGTGACACTTTACCTGTCACGGGTGGTGGTGTTGGATGTGGTGGTTGTGGTGGACGACGTGGTGGTGGTTGTGGGGGACTTGGTGGTGGTTGTGGGGGACGTGGTGGTGGTTGTGGGGGACGTGGTGGTGGTTGTGGTGGACTTGGTGGTGGTTGTGGTGGACGTGGTGGTGGTTGTGGTGCACGTGGTGGTGGTTGTGGTGGATGTGGTGGTGGTTGTGGTGGACGTGGTGGACGTGGTTGTTGTGGACGTGGTGGACGTGGTGGTGGACGTGGTGGACGTGGTGGTGGTTGTGGTGGTCGTGGTGGTGGTGGACGCGGTGGAGGGGCTACTGCCCCAACTGCGTTCTGGAGGGCAGAAAGACTGGCTTTTTGGGGGGGTTGGGGCATTGGCATGCATGCCCATTCTGGGCAGCCCCCACCCCTGAAATTTGAAAAACGATACCCCTGGTGCCTAGTGGGATTCTGCCCCGAGGCGGCAGATAAGGGACTATTGCCCCATCTGCCTTGGGGGGGGGGGCAGAAAGACTGGTACGTTTTTGAGGGTTGGCGCATTGACATGCCTATTCTGGGCAGCTCCCGCCCGAACTTTGAAGGAAGGAAGTCGCTGGGGTTTAGTTGGCTTTCTGCCCCCTCGGGAGGGGGGGGGCAGATCAGTGGCTGTTGCCTCATCTGCCTCCTGGGGGTGGCAGAAAGTCTTATGCCTGCTTTGGGGGGATAGGGAGGGGGCATTGGCATGCCCATTCAGCTCAGCTCCCACCCCTGGCCTATAAAAAAAATCCCTGGCGTCTAGTGCTTAACCATTGTGTAACAATATAATACACCAAATAAAACATGCTTTTACTATCTTGGTAAAGTGTTAACAATGCTTCTTATTGTATTCAATATTCTGCGATACTCAGACCTACCAATATCATGGCACTTAATACTGGGAAGGGCTGACATAAGGAATTGTAATCATACCCATAACACATTCTTTCATTTTGAAGACCGAAATGCATCAAAAGTCAATAGGTAATGATTGTTGCTCTAAAATTGTGTTTTTTTTTTAAAAACAAATTTTGAGGTTTGCAAGGGATTCTGGGTAACAGAACCTGGCGAGAGCCAGACAAGTCACCCCATCCTGGATTCCCCTGGGTGTCTAGTTTTCAGAAATGTATAGGGTTGCTAGGTTTTCCTAGGTGCAGGAGAACTAGGGTTCAAAATCTACAGCTAGGCACTTTGCAAAAAAAAGTGTCAGTTTTCACTGTGAATATGTGGTGGGTCTGTTAGAAGTGGGGGTCTCTAGTTGGCAATGGCTGGCCACCGTCCAAGTAGGGACCCTTCTTCCTAAGTCCGAGTAAGAGGGGTACACCCTTTGATTACCCCTACTCAACCCTGTGGTAACGTAGCACGAGCAGGTAGGCTTATCTCAGAAGCAGTGTGTGAAGCATTTATAACCATACACAGTAACACAGTGAAGAACACTACAAAGGGACACCACACAAGTAGTTATAAAAAAATAAGTATCTTTATATATAGACTTAACACAAGACCAATTACGGTAAAAGCCACAATACTGTAAAATAGGATTATTCTTCAAATGCTGCAAAAATAGTTCAAAGTGTGCAAAGAGGAGTTCAGTTCAAAGCAGTGGTCTCTGCGAGCCTTTTACTTACAAAGTACCTGGATTTCGTAGCAAAACAACCAAAATGTCGCAAAGGAGCTGTAGCGATGATTTTCTGCACGCGAGGCTGGCGATGCGTTGAATTCTTGTCACTAGGGAGGATGATGCGCCGACCTGCTGATGCGTGCGGAGACGATGCGACAAACTTCTGCACGCTAGGCTGTTGATGCGATGACTCCTTGCTGCGAGGGAGGAGATGATGCGACGACGAAATGGCGCTCTGCGAGAGAGTGGCAATCCTGATGTGGTGCTATGAAAATCGTGGACGCCTGGCGTCCGCGTTGCGATGTCGTGAAGCGACTATCTCGATGCGATGATCTCTTGGAGTTAGCGAGCACTTGGAAGCCCAGAAACGTGCGACGGGTTGATCTTTGGTTGCGAGCACTCAGTGGCAGCAGCGCGACGATTTTCCGAGTGCTTTCGGCTGCGTCGGCTCGCAAACGGGCGTTAGCAACGATTTCAGCACTCTCTTCTCTGTAGTAGAACTAGAGGCCCTGGAACACACAGGAGCCTCACCTGCAGATAGAAATCCTCGCTGGGAGGAATCAGGAGTCTGGTGGTGAAGTCTGATGTGCCTGAGACTTCAGCAGGAGGCTAGCTCTCTTCTAGCCCCTGGGTGATTGCTTTAGCAAGATAAATAAAAGTTCTCTCAAGTCCTTTTCCCTCTTCTTCCAAGTCCAATAGTAACCACTGCAGGCCAATCCAGGAAACCGCACACAAGCACAAGGATAGTCACCTCCTGCAGATTCCTTCAGTTACACGGACAGAGGTTCTTCTTGATGTCCAGGAGCAATACAAATTGTAGGGGTTTCTTTCAGCACAGATATTTATACCCCAAAAGTCTTTGTTCTCAAAAGCTGCAAGTCACTGAACCTAGCCAGAACCAGTTCTGCTCAGTCCTGGAGCACTTTGTTTACCAGGCTGCATCCTTCCTTTCAGAAAGAGGGGGTCAGCCATCAGACGCACAGTGGGAGGTGGAGCCAGCATTCACCTTGCCAGGCACAGCCCTATTCAGGTCAAGGAGCTACCCCTCCCCATACTCCAAATGCAGATCTCTCTATTCAACCCAGGTCTGACTCAGCCTGCCCTGTCCCTCCAAAACCAGACAGCCAATACACATAACAGCAGAGCACACTGGAAGGCTTAGGCAAGAAAATACCTACTTTCTAAAAGTGGTATTTTCAAACACAGAATATAAAAATAAACTTCAATAAAATGTGTGTTTTAATATTCTGAGCTCAGGCATACTAAATTCGTTTTTCTACCATGTTCCTGGGGTCAGTTAGGACTATAGAGTGTAATAGTCAAACTGCCCATTCTGGCCTATGGAGAACAGGTAGCCTTACAGTAGTGAAAAACAAAATTTGCTGTAATTCACTACCAGGACATGCTACACACACCAAGGCATGTCCTACCTTACACATACAATGCCACCCTACCATAGGGGTGAATTACATGATGCCAAGGGAAGGTCCAGGGGCTGAGAAGTGGGTGCACTTCACAGCCAAGATGGCAGTTCTGGACTGCACACAAACTCTGCAGTGGCAGGTTTGAGACACACTTTACAAGCTGCTTCTGTGGGTGGCGCAAACCAGCGCTGCAGGCCCACCAGCAGCATCTGGTCTACCAGCCCTGGGCGTGAAGAACCAGAACCTTTTGGGTCTGGCGGCGCAGGGTACGCCTTAATATCCTAGGTTCTCCTGCTCAGCTACACTGAGACACGGGGACACTCTGTCGGCGTAAAAGATCAGATTTTATTAGCTGCAGCTAGAACAGTTGTCCTAGAAGTACACACACGGTATGTTCTCAGGAGACTGCCACTTCACTCCGTGGCGCACAATCTTATATTGGTGTAGAAGACATATACATTAACCAGAAAACACACCTAAAACATCCAGTAGGAAAGGTTAGAAAACAGAACAGAGCCAATAGGAAAGGTTTGAAAATAAAGTATCAGGTAACTCGAAGAAACTTCTCCTCCAACGGTGTTTGCCATCCCTCCCACAGGTTAAGGTATTAACTTGTTTGTAACTGGTTTGCAGGTGGCGAGATACGTTCGTGTGTTTTGGAGGACAGTTGTGAAACGAGAGAATACGAGCAGAGGACAGCGAAGGCCAGACGATAACATAAAGTCAGAAGAGAATAGTGTGAACCAACAGATAGTTGAGACAGGGATTAGAAAAAACAGATGGGGATTAGGGTACTAGGCCAGTCCTAACACCAGCTTTGTAAATAGAGGCAGAAGGCTTATTTTGACACGATGCTGCAGGAAAAGCAGAAAAGACTTTGTTCACCATGCTGCCTGAGTGAGGGCAACACAAAATGGCGGCGGAGCACAAAATGGCGGGTCGATTCGATCACGATCGAAAATCGAATTTTCTCAGACCCTCCTTTTGCCAGAACTCAGGCAAGATACTTACTCACGTTAATCTGAGTCAATGTCGATGGCCATGAGGTCATCGACCTGTTGCTGTAGCAGCATTCTAATATTCTCTGTTCTTTGTGATTTGGGTTTAGGGATGCACATAGTAGCACAAAGGTCGCAGATGGCGGGACCACAGTGCATACATAGGCAACAAGAAAAAATGATGGCCAAAACTACTCCAAGGAATGTCAATACCTTCCAACCCCATTTGGACAGTAGTCCCCAAAACCACTCCAATAATGACCAATCTCCTTTGTCCTGATGAATCGACTCAGAGAATATATGTAACTTAGAGATAGCTTGGTATACTGTCGGAGCGTCATCAGGTATGAAAATACAGCAACTTGACCCGATCAATTTACACAATCCACCACGGTCCGCAAGAACAAAGTCTAAGGCAACTCGGTTTTGTAAAGTCATAAGACGATCCGCCTGTAGTTCTGCCGTGATATTACTTAAGGCTCCTACAGTGATGTCTATAGTGGTTTCTACGACACGAGCCAGTTGCCTTATGTTTCTGCTGTTGGCCATTGGACCCCAAAAAGGAAGAAATCCTTTGAGGAAATCTCCTCCCTCTTGTCCTGCTGTGTCTTTAGAATCAATAATCCCTCTGCCATATCTGTTTCGATGATGGTTTGCAGAAGCGGTGTATGTAGGGGGAAGAAGAAAAGCTATATAACAGGTACCAGAAAAACCAGTTGGCAACCACGTGTAAGCCCTATTGTGGCAGATAAAATACGTGCCTTGAGATGGTACTAGAGGCGGTGAGTTTTGAGAGGAGTAGACGTATGTGTGGGAACAGTTGTTTCTTTGTACGGTGTCAGTACAGTGACCATTTATTTGCAGACAAAAATTTCCCTGATGAGGAATAGTCCAAATCGGTGGAGATTTTCCTTGTTTACCCTTATCACTAAGGCTAGTGACATAATGGGTGACGTTCCAGTTAGTGTACGCTTTTCTTTCGTCAATGGAAATTTTACTATTTTCCATGATTTTAGGCATAGCTACCATTCCCTTTATCAATGAACTATGGCTGAAATCCGGACCACCAATATGTGAACTAACGGATCGTCTGAATTTGCTTTGATAGGCATTGGAGAAGATAACAAAATAAGCCCAAGCATAACCCTCATAGGAGAACGGAAGAACTAAATACGGCATTCCTTTTTCTGTGGTATGTGGCATAAGTCCACACACCCAACAGTCAGTTGTATTTATCACTAATTGGTGTTGATGTAATAACTGGACAAACGAATTGTTGTAATATTCGGTTCGTCTAATGAGTTCATGTTGGGGAAGGGTATGACATAGATGTGGAGAGACAGTAGAAGAAGACGAAAAGGTAGAAGGAGAGACAACTTTTTGCTGCAGAGCATAAATAATCCAACTTATACACGCCAAAAGGATACACAATAATATAATACATAAGGCTATACTAAAACGACTGTACATTAATCTACAGAATTCTTTTTTTATTATATCCTTTCTCTCTCTTTTTCCTAATGTAGTTTCCATCTTTCTAAATGGATGCTCACGGCAATCTTCCCCAATCACTTGATTATGATTATCTGCCGTCCTATGACACTGCACGTCCTGCATGCCTATTGCCACTACTCAGGTCACTACCAAGACTCCTACCGTGACCCTGCAACCGGGTAGAATACTACATAGGAGAGAGAAAAATCTTAAGTGTTCTTTGGTCTAGGTCTTAGATTATAGTGTTCTTTATCAGGTGCAGTTTGGTCTCGGAACAATGTTCGCAGATTTGTCGTATTCAAGCGACGATGTGGTGTTATCGCTTCCTGAAGAATATCGTCGTCCTCTTTCTCAGACAATGTTCCTTTCAGGCGTGCATCGCTAAAAGGTACAAATCGTGGAACCTTCTCACTCTGAGTCACTATTACCCTTACGCACCCATTGATCAAAGGGTAGAGGCAAAGGCACTTTCTTACAATGCACGCCGTGAATCCAGTTTTTCTTCCCTTCGACTTTTACTGCTATTCTCGTGGTTAAGAGAACCAACCCAGGCTCCCTCCACCTGGGCTCCAAATTCTTCGTCCTTTGGAAATTTTTTATGCAGACCCAGTCACCTGGTCGGCTGGAATGACCTTGGTCTGTGGAAGCCTCTGGCAAAGCACTCTGAACCTGTTGATGGAGAACACGCAATTTAGTTGTAAGTTCATGCAAGTAATCAATCAACATTGGATATGGCAAGTCTGAGTATTTCTTACGGCGAGGGACTCCCCAGTCCCCATATATTAGCTGAGCGCCCAAAAACCACCTCGTAAGGGCCAAGTCCCAAACGAGTGTACAGCAGTTCTGGTGGATAGAAGAGCCAATGGTAAAGCATCGGGCCAATTAAGTCTGTACTAGCCTGCACTTTCGCTAGTTTAAGTTTCAAAGTTCCATTGTAGCATTCCACTAAACCCGCTGACTGTGGATGGTTTACCGCATGGAACTTTTGCTTGATACCAAGACCCGCACAAACGTTTTGCATGACTTGGCCCACGAACTCGCTCCCATTGTCACTCCAGACAATGCGCGGCAAACCAAACCTGGGGAAGAATTCTTTTAGTAGAACTTTAGCTGTGGATAAGGCTGTATTGTATTTTAGAGGGTATGCTTCTATCCACCTAGAAACGGCGCATACCACCACCAGAACATATTTGAGGTTGTTGCATCGTTCCATATGAATGTAATCGATCTGCAACACCTCAAATGGATATGTCGGAGGAGCAAAGTTGGAGTTGGGGTTCCCTTTCCCGGATTGTACATCAAACATACAATACAATGTTTCACTACATTGTCTGCACACTTTGGGATTCCTTCATTTTGCCACACTGGAGCCAGAAGCTTGCATATACCTTTCGCACTTAAGTGGGCTGGACCATGCGCCATAGAAACTACTGGGAGTACATAGGCATCTATTAACAGCCAACGTTGGTGTTCAGATAATTCCACCCAACATCCCATCTCGTCTAATTGCCTGTACTTTCTTTCCACTTGCTCAATTCTTTCTCTGTAGCCTCTTCCTGAATTGACCTTACACTTTCTACTGTATCCTCTTACATTCCTCTCTCTAACCCAGTTCGCAGGACCAGCAACATACATTCGACTTGTAGCATCTCTCGCTGTCTTTTTAGCTACTTCATCTGCAAATGCATTTTCTCGACCAACATCATCTGTAATCTTCTTGTGTGCACTACACTTCACAATTGCTATCTGAGCAGGTAAAGAAAGTGACTCAAGAAGATCAGTCACCAACTGACCATGTTGTATTTTAGTGCCATGTGAAGTAAGGAATCCCCTCTCTTTCCAAAGACGCCCAAAATTGAACGCTACACCAAACGCATACTGACTGTCAGTATACACATTCACTCTTTTTCCTTTTGACAACACCCATGCTCTAGTTAGGGCTATCAGTTCTGCTGCTTGAGCTAAATTATGTTTGATGCGTGCTGCTTCCACAACTGTATGCAAAGTAGTAACAGCATAGCCTGAAACTGTATCTCCGTTAGGGAGCTTGAAACAAGAACCATCTACCCATAGCGTTCCATCCAGATTCACTAATGGCGTATCTGTCAGATCAATTCTTCCTTTTGTCTCGTCCTCAGTACGGAGGAAACAATCATGTTGGTTTTGAACACCCTTATCTACTGGAAGAGGCAACAAAGTAGCTGGATTTAAAGTGTTACATCGTTTGATGTGCACATGACTAGCCAAAAGTGTCAGCTCAAATCCAGTCAATCGAGCACTCGTAAGATGTTGTGTTTTCGTTCGGTTTAGTAAGGTATCCACTGCATGCGGCACCATAACAATAAGTGTGTTATCTAACACTATTCCAGCAGACTGTCGAATAGAAATTGCTGCTGCTGCTGTCGCTTTAAGACAACTAGGTAATGCTTTTGGCTACTGGATCTAACGTAGCTGAAAAATATGCACATGGTCGTTTGTCTCCAAAACGCTGTGTTAAAACTGACAACGCACAACCCTCTTTCTCATGAACGTAAAGCGTGACTGGCTTACTGTAATCGGGAGTACCCAATACAGGAGCAGAACATAGCGCAGTACGTAAGTCAGTTAAACTCTTCTGACATTAGTCAGTCCATGGAAGGAGCTGAGGCGTATCTTTCAAAGTGAGTGCCAACAAAGGTTTGGCCAATAGAGAGAAGTTAGGGATCCACTGCCTACAATAGGAAGTAATACCTAGGAAGGCACGGGACCTCCCTTTGTGTGGATGGCACGGACATTTGCGCAATAGCTTGGATGCGTTCTGGGTTTAACCGCCGTCCCTCCTTTGATAGGAGATGACCCAAATAGGTAACCTCTTGGCGAACATATTGTAGTTTGGAAGGTGAAACCTTATGATTCAGATAAAACAAATGGCGTAACAATGCAACAGTCACATTTTTGCAAATATCTTCTGAATCAGCAGCGATTAACAGGTCGTCCATGTACTGGATAAGAGCAGCACCAGACGGCAAATGAAAAGCCTCAAGATGACATTTCAAAGCTTGACTATAAATAGAAGGACTTTCATAATAGCCCTGAGGTGTGCGCTTGAACCGGAAGCTTCGGCCTCCAAGAGAGAAGCCAAAAACATCCCTACTCTCTTCAGCAATGGGAATACTAAAGAAAGCATTCTTTAGATCGATCACAGAAAACCAAGTCACTGTGGAAGGTATCATTGTCAACAGAGCAGTAATATCTGGGACAACAGGAAATTGTGGTACAACAATTTTGTTTACCTCCCGAAGATCAATTACGAAACGATATACAGGAAGCTGAGAAGGATCTGTGCGTTTAAGAACAGGAAGAATAGGACTATTGCATCATGAATGATTTCCAAAAGCGCTTTTTCACCGTCAGTAGAAATTCTGTACTGCGGAATACGTGGCAATTCAACATTAGGCTTGAGAGTGACAACATAAGGTGGAATCTCAAGACAGCCAACATCGTTTGGACCCGTGGCCCAAAGCGTTGCCGGAAGAGAAAGCAATTCAGGTGGAAACTGATCTTTGGACAAATACATTGGAGAAGTCAGTTTCTGTCCTAAAGTAAGATGTACACCAGAAGGAGAACAAGATATTGTTGCATGCAATCTTTTCAATAGATCCAAGCCCAATAGATTCTCACCACAACCATTCGTCAAAAGAAGCGGAGCTTCCAAATCATAAGGGCCAATTGAAATAGGCAAAGGGCAAGAAACCGGATTACGAACAGGGGCGCCAGAAAATCCTACAGATTCATTCGTTAAGCCAGACAAAGGTGCCCCAGGGAGTTTAGAATGAATGATAGAACTTCCCATCGCACCAGTATCTAAAAGAAATGGCTCTGAAACACCCATTGTAGTGACATTAACATAAGGTCCATTCTGATCTACTGGAATCGACACAACTCCCTTACGTTGTCTTTGGCTGTCCTAGTTAGCATGAAGACTTTAATTACCGTCTTCAATGTAATAATCCTCATTGTAGTACTGTGTAGACCGAGCGTTTTGCTGATCAAAGTAATTCACTGAATTAGGAGGAGGAAGGGAACGCTGTTCTTGGGTCAACATACCTCGACCTCTACCTCTGTTTGCTGACTGGAGGCCAGCACGACCTTGTGGAGCAGATAGTGTCCCATTTCGCTGCAATAAAACCGGACAACTATTCTTGAAGTGACCTTCCTCTCTACAATAGGCACATTGATTAGGACCTAACAAAGGTCGTGGAATATATGGCTCAGGCTTTGATACACCCTCTGAAACTGTGGAGGCTGTTGAAACTGGGGCTGAGCATAACGAGGTGGATAAGCCTGTTGCAAGAGAACCTTCGTTTTTAATTCTTTAGTCTATTTCTCTTGCTTATCTCTTTCTTCTTTATCTCTATTTTCATAATATTGAGCAGTAGCCAATATCTGAGCTGAAGAAGAGACAGCCCATGAACTTTCGGAGTCTTTCAACTTATGCGACAAAGCAAATTAAATACGAACTTGTCTACAAATAATCGCTGTCCACCCTCTGTAGTCATATCGTGACCACTGTGATCAATGAATATCTCTTCGAAACGAGTAAAGAAATCAGAGACACTCATCTTTCTTCTGTTTACACGCGGCTAGTTTATCCCAGTTAACTCTCAAGGCAGGCATCATTGTTTTCATTAATGTAATAATCCTACCAGGGAGTTCTGAAATCAAAGCATCAGGCTTCGCACCACCCACTTGGTTTCTGTCTGCGGCAATTATAGCATCCCAGTCTCCACCTAATTCTTGGGCATGATTTTCTTTACGAATCCTAGCCCATAATGCTTGTGGAACTACATTCCCCATCAACATATCGATATCTTCTAAATTCTTGATGCAGGCTTCAACAGTTTGTGACAACTCTTTATAATAACCTGCAGGGTTCTTACGAGGATCCGGTAGAGACTGTTTAAGGGCTAAACCTTCAGATCTTTTCCAGGGAACATGTACCCATATACGCTGGAAATGAGCAGGAATAGGTTGATTACCACCTACTCGCGCAACCTCTTCTCTCCACACTGGAGGAACCTCTCTCATTCGATAATTTTTCAGTGTTAACCTAATTGAAGGATCGGAATCTAGAAAAGTCTGTGAGGAAAATAAGGTTCTAAAGGTAACAAGTGTCTTTACAGCGTCCTCAACCTTAGAACCCACAATGAGAGCATTATCAAAGTCAGCCTGAATGTCTAACAGACCCTGAGGAACTGAACCCAAATCCATATCCTCCCATCCTTTGACTAGAGTATCACACATAGCATTGAAGACATATCTCTGCGTAGGCGCGTTCCACTGTGAGATGGTAGGCATAATGTCAGGTACACTATACCGAGGACCCTTTTCAATCCATTTACGGGCAAGAGAGTCTAACATTTCTTGTTCTTCGGAAGCTGGGACACATTTAACGCTTCAAAGAAAGGTGATAAAAGACCAGAGACCGTATCTGTGAGTCGTTTACGCATTGACGAAGAATTGGACATAAGAATAGGTAACAAAGTATTAGGCAAACTAACGGAAGGGAAATCGGTAATTACCAGAGGAGCGGAAGGCAAAGAAGATGAAGGCAAAGGAGTCGAAGGTAAGGCCGGTAGAGGCGGCAATACTTGAGGGGGCAAATGTGGAAGAGCCGGAGCAAGCGGAGGCGCAACTGGTGGCTGAACAGGCTGTAACAACTGGGGTGCATTAGCACCTTGTTCATAGGGCGGAGGCAATCTCAATAAGTGAGACATCAAGGGATCTTCCTCTGAGACCTTTCTTTTATCGGAAGAGGAAGCTGGCAACATCGGATAGCATTTATCTATCGCCATACGATGCTGTCTCTCTGAAATTTCCATCGCATTGTCGACCTCATCATCTTTAAATTGTTGAGCAGCCTGTATAATGGTCATACCCTGTGCTTTCTTATCTCGTTTTTCTTGCTTAATTTTCCTCTGTTTGGCTTCCTTACGCCAAAGGCGGAAAGAGTCAAACATTGCCGGCCGGGCTTTTATTTTGAATAGAACTGCTTCTAAATTATCTAATATATCAGGCTCAAAACTACCATTTTCTGGCCATTTTAAAACACCATCATTCTTCGTGTATCGGATCCATGCCTCATTAAAGGCAATGGGGCCAACACCATGTTTAGAATAGAGCTCATAAGTGGGAGTTCCAACCAAAGGAATCGGACGAGTCCTCAATCCGGGAATCCCTATTGCAACCAAAGCAACAAAGCTTTCCAAACTTAGTCAGACCAGGCATCTCGTGATTTCACCGGACTGTTCACAAACATCAAGGGGGCAAACTCAGTTTACGCAGCACAAATGCACGTACCCCTCGGCTTCGGCTATTGCAATAGTCGAATCTAAGGACCAAAGGAAACAAAGGAACAAAGAACCAAAATTGTGGGAGCGAGCCACCAAATACTTGACTAAGGATGTCTTCTTACACCAACAGAGACCCCGTCTATTGTCTCGCCTTACCATACATCATCGAAAGAGGGCCAAGGCAGGGCGGCAGTCAGGGCAGCAGTCGTCAGTAGCCGTCAGGAAGGAGTAACCACGCTGCAAAAGACCTTCGGGCCACTTTCGACATACAGGGGTCGCTTGAAGTGGCTCGCGATTCCTCCAGAATTTTCATGCGGGGTTCCTCACGACCTTCAGGCAGAACCACTACCTCTGAAGCCACCCCACAATGGGCGCCAGTTGAAGAACCAGAACCTTTTGGGTCTGGCGGTGCAGGGTACGCCTTAATCTCCTAGGTTGTCCTGCTCAGCTACACAGAGACACGGGGACACTCAGTCGGCGTAAAAGATCAGATTTTATTAGCTGCAGCTAGTACAGTTGTCCTAGAAGTACACACACGGTATGTTCTCAGGAGACTGCCACTTCACTCCGTGGCGCACAATCTTATATTGGTGTAGAAGACCTATACATTAACCAGAAAACACACCTAAAACATCCAATAGGAAAGGTTAGAAAACAGAACAGAACCAATAGGAAAGGTTTGAAAATAAAGTTTCAGGTAACTCGAAGAAACCTCTCCTCCAACGGTGTTTGCCATCCCTCCCACAGGTTAAGGTATTAACTTGTTTGTAACTGGTTTGCAGGTGGCGAGATACGTTCATGTGTTTTGGAGGACAGTTGTGAAACGAGAGAATAAGAGCAGAGGACAGCGAGGACGGCCTCTCTCTCCTCTCTAATGCCCCCACGCATAGAGCAGGCCACGCTCTTGATTTGATCTTCTCTTCTATGACGAATCTCACTGTTCTCTCCCCCCTTCCTCTAACATGGTCTGAACATTTTATGGTCCCTTTTACTCTTCAACAACATAACCCCACATAACCCCACTATTCTAACTAAATGTCGGAGACCCTGGAACAACCTATCGCTAGAAGCCTTTACGGCTGCCTACAACGCCCTACCCTCGGCGCCTCTACCTTCAGGCGCAGACACGTCAGAGCTGTTGAAGTCTTTTTCGACCAAACTTACCATAGTATTTGACGCTCTAATCCCTATAAAAAAAGTTTGGTCCCGCCAAACAACGTAAATCTGCCCTATGGTACACAGAAGAGCTTAGGTCACAAAAATCAAGATGCAAAGTCCTAGAGAGATCCTGGAGAACCAGTCAAACTCCTTCGGACCGAAGGATGTATAAACTTTCTCTGACAAATTACCACCAGAATATAAAATCAGCCAGGAAAGCGTTTATACTAAAACAAATCGACCTAGCGTCCTGTGGTAAATAAAATTCCTTTACCGGGACTTAATTTGATATATAAACATAATAAAATAGCTCAGTAAAATGAGAGGCAGAATCCGTGGTATTAGAGGTTCGGAATGGGCTTTATTCCAGTGATCGATTATAATCGGTTGCTCCAAGTTCCATCACCACGGGGGTTCAGGAAGTGAAGTACATACTTTATTGACAAGAAATGACTTTTATAGATCATACATTACAATGAGGTGAATGGAGTAGGCGTAACAATTGATAAGGAAAATGACGATTTATCTGCGTAACCAAAAATGGGTGTAATAAGGAGTAAAAAGGAACATAATTGGTTATGATGTCACATATAGGTGGATCTATAAGATAATACTTGGCATAGATGCGCGCGCAGCAGCATGACGTGTAATTGACGTGTAACTAGGGGGTGAAGGGGACTTGACATTTAGCTCTACATGTGGAGACAAGAAGTCTGGGGGGTCAAGTCAACCTAATCCCAAATCATATCTAACATCCTATGTTTAAAGAACTATGTTATCCACGAAAGAAGGACTCTCGGACAGAATCTATTCTATACTGACTGTGCGTGCGTGTACAAGCGTCTAAGTGTCTACACTAAATGCGAGGGGATAGGAATATTCCATGGTAACAGGGCTATGAATTACTTGCATGAGGACAGAGAAGCCGAGCCTTTTGCTCGGTAACTGGAAGAATGTTTACTTAACTACTAGGCAGGAATGCATCGGCTGAGGGGGAAGCAGATAATTCGAAGGTGAAATACAGTTCTTGGCAGAGAATAGGCTGATGTCAGGCTTCGTGAGCCGCGCAGAGAATGAGACAAAGTTCATGGTCACAGATGCAGGCTCAGACTGGAGCTTTCAGAGGCAGAAGGCAAGAAGAGTTTGATGACAGAATCAGGGCCTACTTGCCTGGACTGCAAAATGGAGTAACTGAGCCATATAAAGCCGGTGGCCTTTCATATTTAGGAATGGAATATCCGGCCTATTCATGGCGGATCTGACAGAGGACATGTTGACGGTGGACGCACATGTATTTGCGTCTTCATAACTGGAACTGGAGGAAACATACATGTACTTGTAACATGCACATAGAACCGTTGGGGTCCAAGATAGGGGACATAACTGACCAGAAAAATCCATATTTCCACATTCCCTCCTTGTCCCCTACTTGCCCGTTAAGAGATATCAATCTTCATTAATCCATTGATCTGTTCATATAGCATCATTTGTTCTTCTTTCTTCTTCCGGGATCTTGAATGAAAATCTTGATGTGGAATGCACGATGTGGCACACAGACCACAGATCGCTGGTCCACATTGTAGACATAGACAGCAACTGAATAGTATGAGAAGGCCAATACCTAGGAAGGATAGAACTCTCCATCCCCAGGCTGATATCACACTCCAAAACCAACTGGACCAAGTCCAAGTGCCTGGGTTCTGGTGTATCTGGCTTACAATCTTATGAAGGCGAGTTATAGCTTTATATACAGATGGCGAATTTTCTGGTATGAATACGCAGCAGCTTGATCCGATGACCCTACAAGCTCCGCCCCTATCAGCCAGGATGACGTCAAGGACAAGACGATTTTGAAGCACAACAATCCGCATAGCAGACTGCTCTTCTGTTAAATTGCCTAGGGCGGAAATAGTTTCATTCACTACTGCTTCAAGGGTTCTAGTTAATCTACGTATCAGTTTACTATTAGTAACAGTACCTATATAAGGAAAGAGACCTTTATTGAAATCTGTGTATTTTTCCCATGCTGTCTCAGTGTAATCGACAATTGGGAGATCTCTCCGCTCTCTGTTGTGTACTAAATGAATATTTCTGTAATAATCAGGAGGAGCTAGGAAAACAGGTGGCAAAAGGAATGCAATGTAGCAGGTACCATCCCAATCTAGAGGTAGACGCATATATGCAGTCTGACCACATATAAAGTAGGAGTGGCGATAAGCTCTAAATGAAGATTTGCCTTGATCACTGAATTCTACTATAGTAGTGCATTTACTATGGCCCATATGTATGGAACCAACCTTTCTTACACACAATTCACCCTTCGCTGGGAATACTGACATGGTGGGTAAGACTAGTTCAACTTCGGATACGACATTTAGAATCGTGAGATTAGGTGTAAAATTACCTAATCCATATACTTCATTTTCTAGATCAGTTCCTGTTCTTTTGGGGCGACCCTCCTTGTCAGGGTAGCAGACCTTGAGTAAAACTAGGTTCAGGTTTCCCCATACCCAATGATCTTGGTAAACTGCTGTGTCTGAGTCTATGGAATTGATTAAACTAAACCATGCTCCACAGGAGCCATTATGTGTAAATGGGTGTGGAAAGAATGGCAGGACTCCTTCATAATTCTGATAGGGAGGGAGCCGACCACACACCCAACAATTGGTGGCATTACTAGTCTGATGGGAATGATGTAACATACTAATGAAAGTGTTATTGCGCAGCGCAAGTCTATAAGACAATTCATGCGGCGGTAGGTCACTAAAAGAATGTTCTGCGGTAACATTGTAAACGTTTCTGGCAATAGGGTAATATATGTGCAACAATATACTTGCAGTAATTATTAAAAGACTTAAGGAAAACAAGATTATTAATGTCACTATGCAATGGCTACGCAGTGATTTACAATACGCCTGTCGTTTCAACATTTTCCGCGACTGTCCATGATTCAGGTCTAGAGGATACATGTCAGAGACAAATTCAACCGCTTCACCTTGGAGAGGACTTAAACAATCAAATTGTCTGACGTTCTAGGCCTCAATTTTACTTTATAGAGTTCGGTTTTAGTCTTTTCAACCAAAGGAAGTTTTGAATCAGTCTGTGAGGGAGTGCAGGGCACAATGTCTATATCCGAGGATAGTCCATGAAATTTCTTGATATGACTTGAATGAATCCAGCCCTTGCGGCCCTCGATCTTCACGGCTGTCCTTGTAGTGAGCAGAACCAACTTGGGTGTCTTCCACCTGGGCTCCAGCTGAGTCTTTCGGTCGAAATTTCTCACAAATACGAGATCACCCGGAACTACGTCATGGGGTTTCACCTCAGTGTTGTCGGGAAAGGCTGCAGCTACCTGTGAACGACAAGATTGTAGTGCAGACATCAAGGAAGCCAAGTAATCTGTCAGCATATTACAGTCAACATCAGTTATTTTGCGTGGTATAGGCGTCCCCCACATATTTGGTGGTCTGCCGAAGATCACCTCATACGGGGATAGCCCTGTTCGAGAGTGTGCTACCATTCTCATGTAAAAGAGTGCAACTGGTAACGCTACTATCCAGTCGACACCTTTTTCTCGGCATATTTTGGACAATCTAAT
The DNA here is from genome assembly GCF_964204655.1 of Triturus cristatus. Lineage (NCBI taxonomy): Eukaryota > Metazoa > Chordata > Amphibia > Caudata > Salamandridae > Triturus > Triturus cristatus. The sequence goes on from NC_140590.1 coordinate 733,059,966, forward strand.
TTTCAGGATCTGGTTATGTCTTTCTACGAGACCTGCTGCCTCGGGGTGTCGGACACAGTGGAATTTCCACTGATATCCTAACAGAAGTGAAACATGTTTCATTAATTCGGATGAGAACGGCTGGCCGTTATCTGAGTAGACAACACGTGGTAAACCGTATCGTGGGAAGAATTCTCGAACCAACTGTTTGGCAGTAGTCGGGGCAGTGTAATCTGAAACCGGGTATGCCTCCGTCCAACGGGACAGAGCGCAGACAACTACGAGAACATATTTAAATCCTCGACATCGTTCCATCTGGATATAATCCATCTGGAGGGCTTCAAAAGGGTGATCAGGAGGATGAAATCCACCCTGTTCTACGGGAACGCTTTTTCCTGGGTTAAACTGACAACAGATCATACAGGTACGGACCTTTTGTTTGGCTGCTGCTCGTAAATGTTTATTGAACCAAATGTGTTGAATGCTGTCTAGCATAGCTTTTTCTCCTAGATGTGCTGGACTATGTATACTGTTAATTATAACTTGGACCATTGAATCAGGAAGGAACCATACAGACTTTTCCTTCATCATCCATCCTTGATCCGTTTGGATCCCTCCTAATTCAGTCCATTTCTTTATTTCGTCTGGTGTAGCATGTGTCTGTATGTCAATTACGTCAAGGGTAGGATCTTTAACTGTCATGCAATGTGTCGGCATCGGGACTATTGTCTTTGTCATGTCAGATGTTTGAGTTTGAGCAGTCTGTTTAGCTGTTCTGTCGGCTAGATCATTGCCTTGGGAAATGATATCAGTAACTTTCGTATGAGCTTTACATTTCATAATTGATATTGCCGTGGGTAGATGTATTGCATCTAATAAGGCATGAATGAGGGGTCCGTGCTGAATGTGGGCACCGTGGGAAGTTAAATAACCTCTCTCTCGCCACAGCACGCCGAAGTCATGTACAACTCCGAATGCATAACGTGAATCAGTGTATATGTTGACTTTTTTATTCGTGGCTTGAATACAGGCTTGTGTCAGAGCGATGAGCTCTGCGGCTTGAGCTGACAAAGTATTTATACGATTAGTTTCAATGACTTCAGTATCTGTTGTGACTGCGTAAGCGGCCACTAACTCTCCTGTACTTGTTCTCATACATGAACCATCTACATACAATGTCAGGTCTGGATCTGACAATGGGACATCGGTTAAGTCTTGTCTGGGTTTTGTCGTTATAGTAATAACTTCAATACAGTCATGAGCTAGTGGGTCTGTTCCGGTTACTGGCAAAAGTGTGGCAGGATTCAATATGTTACAGCGTCTGATTTCTATATGTGGCTGAAACAATGTAAGTTCGTACCCTGTAAGTCGCGCTATAGTCAAGTGTTGTGTTTGCGTTCTATTTACAAGAACCTCTACTGCGTGTGGTACTTGTACTGTCAATGGATGTCCTAACACTATGGCATCGCTTTGTCTGATTGCTAAAGCTGTCGCTGCTACTGATTTCAGGCATGCAGGCAAAGCCTGAGCTACGGGATCTAATGTACTAGAAAAATAAGCACATGGTTTGTGTGCTCCTGCTTGTTCCTGTGTGAGTACTGACAAAGCAGTACCTTCGCGTTCTGTAACAAAGAGTGTAAACTGTTTTCTGTAACATGGTGTTGCTAAGACAGGTGCTTGACATAAAGCTTTCTTTAGGCTTTCAAAAGCTTGTGTATGTTCCTGAGTCCAAGGGAGAACAGTCGATGTGGCTGCCTCCTGTGTGGTTAACTGAATGAGTGGTTTTGCTAGAAATGCGTACTGAGGGATCCACTGCCTGCAATATGAAGTGAGACCTATGAAAGCCCGCACCTCCTTTTGTGTCTTGGGTGTTGGCATGTTAGCTATTAACTGAATGCGGTCCGGTGTAAGCTGCCTTCCCTCCTTGGACAGCGAGTGTCCAAGATAAACAACTCGCTGGACACAGAATTGCAGCTTAGAAGGGGACACCTTGTGCCCCTTTTCGGCTAGAAATTTTAAAACTGTCAGTGATGCTTTTTCACATTCCGGTTCGCTTCTTGCGGTGATCAGCAGATCATCGACGTATTGGAGCAGAGCAGTGTTAACTGGCATGTGGATACTATCTAGTTCTCGTTTCAGTGCTTGGCTATAGATGCTGGGGCTTTCTGTAAATCCTTGAGGTGCGCGTGAGAATTTAAAGCTACGTCCATTTAAACTAAATCCGAACAAATATTGGCTCTCCGGATCTATTGGGACGCTGAAAAAAGCATTCTTGAGATCAATTACAGTAAAGAATGTTGCTTCGGAATCAATGGCTGTCAGTAATGACGAGATATCTGGGACCACAGGGAATTGTGGCACAATGCACTTGTTTAATTCGCGCAGATCAATAACCAATCGATATACTGGCGGGGCCTTTGGATCTGTTCGTTTAAGAATCGGAATTATCGGTGAATTACATACATTGGAGTCTGTTTCCACAACTACTCCTTGGGCAATGAGCTCGTCAATGATTTGTAGTAAAGCCACTACAGCATCTGGTGGTAACTTGTATTGTCGCATTCGTGGTAGCACCACTCCTGCCTTTAATGTGACTCGATATGGTGTAATATTCATGCAACCAACATCAGTAGGGCCTTGTGCCCATAGATGTGTAGGTAAAGTCTGCAGTCGGGGATCCATGTCTCTAGACACATAGTGACCTTTAAAATCACGTAAAAACAACCTTACTCCTTCCGGAGAACAACATATTATGGCTCCTAGAGCTTTCAGTGTTTTTATTCCTAACAGATTTTCTGGACATGATTTAGTAAGCAATAAATCTGTAGTTCGGGTCAGAGGTCCTATCGTAAGTGGAAGAGGCTGTGATACTTCATTAACAATAGGTTTTCCTGAAAAACCAAGGGAAATATTCTGTGAGCCTGAGAGGGGTGCCCCTGGAACTTCACTACGTTTTATAGTTGTTCGACTTGCCCCTGTATCGAGTAAAAATTTTCTATCTTGGCCTAATAATTCACTATGTACATAAGGTCCTTCTTGATCTACAGGTATTTCAATAAGGGGTAAGTCAACTTCCCTCTCTAGGCTAGTTCATGCGTAACGCTGATACTCAGGATATTCATACTGTGCGGTCTGATACATTTGTCGTGTCGTTGTCTGTGTGGCAGCAACAGGCAACGGTGGTGCAGCTGGCACAAACTGTATTGGCTGTTGTGCGGCTGGCATGGCCTGGGCATGCTGCAGAGCTCCTTGTTCATTCTGATCTTGTCTGAGTGGCCGTGATCTTTCTTGTGTTTTACCTATGGCGATGTTATGTTTTAAAACTGGACAGTCGTGTACGTAATGACCTGGCTTTTTACAATAATTGCATGTCCCTTTTACAGGTCCTGCTGAATCGGAATGTGTCATACCCTTTTTATGTCCTTCAGCTGGAACTGTCTGGGAAACTAGCATTTTCATTTTCGTGTCTTTCATGCGTCTGTGTTCATGTTCTTGTTCCTCTCTAATTCTATTGTGATGGTACTGTAACATTTGTAACATTTGTGATGGAGTGTTACCTTGCCAGGTACTCTCGAATTTTAATACTCTATTCTTTACTTGGGGTAGGGCATTTTCTACTAATTTTGTTACGAACAGATGCGGGTATGATTCGCTACTTGCTTTTATGCCACTATTTATACCAAAACATTTTTCAAATCGGGCATAGTAATCACTAGTGTCTTCATCTTGCTTCTGTTTACAGGCTGAAATTGTACCCCAATCTTCCTTTTTCGTAGTTAATAAACGTGGCAGTACCTGTACTAATAAACCTGGTAGTGCTTTAGTTTTATCCCCAAGTCCTGCTCCTGCAGTTCGGGCCTTTTCTTCCGCTTCTAACACTGACCATTCTATCTTTTGGTCTCCTACCTCCCACTCTTTTTCCTTGAGTTTCTCATAAATACCAGCAGGCATCAATACCTTTAATATTGTCATAATGTCGGGATAGGTATACTCTCCCATGAGTAACATGTCTTTAATTTCTCGGTGAAAACCCGCTGGATCTTTGTCATGACTGGGTACCACTTTCTTCATTTGTAACAATTCTATTTTTGATATGGGCGTATATACAAATACGCGCTTAAACTCGTTGTCCTCGCCTTTTATTGGGTGCACTTCTCGTAAGGGATTCTGTCTATCCATGTGATACGTGGTTCTTTCCTTGACGGGCAATGAGACATGCTCTGCGCATACAAAAAGAATATACTGCTTTCTTGATTCTAGAATTTCTTTAATTAATTTAGTACCTGCACCTCTCCATTTATTCATAAGCAATTCAGTCAATATGTCAGGTAAGGGACCAGGGTCCGAACGCTGACTCCGATATAGTATAATGAGTTGTTGAATCATATAAATCCCAACTAACCTCTGTTCATCTGGGGTGAGATTCAAAAATGTGCGTACTACTGTATCATCACTATATTTTCCGGGACTGTCCACCCAATGGACAGCTGCCCTGGCTAAATCTTGTTCATCCATAGAATCGAGAAAATGATAACCCCTTCGTTCTCGGAGTAGTTTGTCGGCGGTTTGGAACGAATGCTCGTTAGACCTTATATTAATTATAGGTATTTGGAAATTCCTGTTATTATCTGGACATATCGGACGTATCGGGTCAATAAGACATCTATTACTATTACAAGATCTTCCTCTTCCTACATAGGCTATGGTGTCTGACTGTCCTGTGGGCAGTCCTGACCCTTCTTCCTCGCTTTGTTCGAACTCGTCTACCTCTAATCTCTCTTCGTGTAGGCGTTCTATTTCTTTACGGATCTTTCGGCACATGGCTATTATACAATTTTGCTTATCATGTCTCCCTTCTGATATATTCTGGCTCCATCTGGTAAGAATTTGCATTGCTTCCGGGTTTACCCCCGGTCGGTCTTGATTTCTGATCACACAATTTATGAGGAAACGTAACAGTTCCCCCTGTATCTCTACTTTCTGGTATTCCATAGCTCTGTTAATACATTCTGGATCTCGCCCTGTTTGGACAAAATGATATATTTTATCTAGATGCGCAGTCATTCCTGGTAACTTCCCTAAATACACTGCGGCTCGTCTGATACGCAATGATGCCAGGGTCATTTCGTCCTCTTTACCGGGCACAGGGTCATATCTACAATCTACAAGAAGTTCCTTAAGCGTACGGGCACTTATGAGTTTGGGTGTACGTGAATGTGCTGACTCTTGAAAAGTAAGTTTATTCATTCTGGGTGGCGTAGAAAAAATATTGGTAGCACCTCCCGTGGCCCCATCTGGGGTGTCGGGTGTGAAAGGATTCGTCGAACGTGACACAGCAACTACAGGTGTGGACACAGCTATAGAAGTAGCTGTAGGAGCGGATGCAGAAACAGATGTGCTTGCCGGAACTTGTGACTCGATTTGTTGCTGTAGGGATACGGGTACTGGATCTTGGCGTTGGATCTCCCTGGTATGCGGTCTATGTGGGGCGGAATTAGCATACTCGGGAGCTGCGTCATCTAAATATGAGGAAAGAAAAACATCTTCTGCGGTTCTAGGATGCCCCTTAGGATGTACCTTTATTGGGAACAATGGGGGTGGCAAGTCTTTCGGTATTTCTGGAGTAGCCTTAGGTAATCCTTCGGCCAGAAGGGGATACATACCATTCATAAGGGCATTTCTTTGCCTATCTACTTGTTCTGATTTCACTCGGATACCTTCCTCAATTAATGGATTCTCTCGAACTTTATTTGAACTCTCTTTATTCTTTTCTTCCTGTCTACGTGCTTTTTCTGTGCGTCTATGAGATTCTTTACGCCATAACTCAACGGCGTCTTTCTGTGACTGTCTGACCTTCCTTTTCCATAACTCTTCCTCGACTTTCATGATGCACTCCGCATCCCAGGTTCCCGCTGCGGGCCACCTCTGACTTTCTGGTAATCCCTTGGTGTAGTCTACCCATAAATCAAGAAATAATATAGCGTCTAAGCCATGTTTGTGATACATGAAGTGCCCTGGAGTATCCCTAGGAGGAATAGGGACGGCTTCTTCGAGAACCCCTTTTCTAGTAGTGATCTGTCTTAATTTCCAAAAAAGCGGCATATTGGCAACTGATCCGATACTTAATCTTGAACACATTTAATACAAAAGCACAATAATGAACAACCATTCATACCACAATATGCAGGACGTTTTTAAACACATTAAACATTAAACATTAAACCTTTAACTGAAACAACAATGATGATCGTCTGCATAACTAATCACCAAGCATAATTCTTGACAATAACTAGATACTTCGGAAATACTTGATATACTGCTAAACAGTACAGATACACTGCTAAAACAGTGCAGACCGGATTTGTGTACCCAAACCCGTCTTGACCGGCACAACCTATGTGCACGTCAGAAATGCCTCCCCAGTAATGGTACTCACCGGGTAGCTTCGGAAACGGAAGGCCTCGGTAACTTGAACTTGAACCGGACTGGACTCGACTCGTCGGACACTGGGCTTGACTTCGAACTGGTGGGTCTCTGTATACCTCGGATCTTGCTCTCTCAGCTAGGCTCTGGTCGGGATACTTCGCACTTCTCACCGCCTCGTCTGGGTGTTGATCGCAGTCTCAGTCGCCCCCGCTTGACCGGAGGGAGCTACAGGAAGTCCTGCTGGTACGCGTTATTGTCCGTCCAGCTGTGGCAGGAGACCGGGCCTGCAACTCACCGCCGGCGCGTGAGATGAGAAAGTGTCCCTGTTCGGGCGCCATTCATGTGGTAAATAAAATTCCTTTACCGGGACTTAATTTGATATATAAACATAATAAAATAGCTCAGTAAAATGAGAGGCAGAATCCGTGGTATTAGAGGTTCGGAATGGGCTTTATTCCAGTGATCGATTATAATCGGTTGCTCCAAGTTCCATCACCACGGGGGTTCAGGAAGTGAAGTACATACTTTATTGACAAGAAATGACTTTTATAGATCATACATTACAATGAGGTGAATGCAGTAGGCGTAACAATTGATAAGGAAAATGACGATTTATCTGCGTAACCAAAAATGGGTGTAATAAGGAGTAAAAAGGAACATAATTGGTTATGATGTCACATATAGGTGGATCTATAAGATAATACTTGGCATAGATGCGCGCGCAGCAGCATGACGTGTAATTGACGTGTAACTAGGGGGTGAAGGGGACTTGACATTTAGCTCTACATGTGGAGACAAGAAGTCTGGGGGGTCAAGTCAACCTAATCCCAAATCATATCTAACATCCTATGTTTAAAGAACTATGTTATCCACGAAAGAAGGACTCTCGGACAGAATCTATTCTATACTGACTGTGCGTGCGTGTACAAGCGTCTAAGTGTCTACACTAAATGCGAGGGGATAGGAATATTCCATGGTAACAGGGCTATGAATTACTTGCATGAGGACAGAGAAGCCGAGCCTTTTGCTCGGTAACTGGAAGAATGTTTACTTAACTACTAGGCAGGAATGCATCGGCTGAGGGGGAAGCAGATAATTCGAAGGTGAAATACAGTTCTTGGCAGAGAATAGGCTGATGTCAGGCTTCGTGAGCCGCGCAGAGAATGAGACAAAGTTCATGGTCACAGATGCAGGCCCAGACTGGAGCTTTCAGAGGCAGAAGGCAAGAAGAGTTTGATGACAGAATCAGGGCCTACTTGCCTGGACTGCAAAATGGAGTAACTGAGCCATATAAAGCCGGTGGCCTTTCATATTTAGGAATGGAATATCCGGCCTATTCATGGCGGATCTGACAGAGGACATGTTGACGGTGGACGCACATGTATTTGCGTCTTCATAACTGGAACTGGAGGAAACATACATGTACTTGTAACATGCACATAGAACCGTTGGGGTCCAAGATAGGGGACATAACTGACCAGAAAAATCCATATTTCCACAGTCCAACTCCTCAAAAACCCTTTTCACCATAGTCAAAGACTTTGTTAATCCTCAGGCGTGTAGACTGCCTCAAACAGAGTCGCAAACCCTATGCGACTCATTAGCAATCCACTTTGAGGAAAAAATCAACCCGATCTACGCAAATTTTGCTCCTACACAAACATACACCAACACCCTACTCTCAAGCTATGCCGAACCGAAGTCACAACCTTGGAGCAAGCTTAGACAATTTGCACAGTCTACTGTCACGGAAGTACACTCCTTGCTCTCATCGGCTAAGTCAGGGTCACCCGGTGACCTATGCCCTCCGAGGGTTATGGCCCTAATAGCACCATGCTGTGCCTCGGAAGTCCGAGCGATTTTCAATAGTTCCATAGAAACAGGCACTATCCCCCCCGAGTTGGAAGGAAGCCTTTGTCCGCCCCATCTTGAAAAAAACAACGGCAGACCCCCTTACCCTCGCTAATTACCGGCCTGTATCACTACTCCCTTTGCTAGCTAAATCACTGGAAGCAGCCATAAACAAACAGCTGAGCCATTATCTCGAAGTGAACGAACATCTACATCCTTCTCAATCATGCTTCAGACCGGGTTTCAGTACGGAAACTGCTATCCTTGCGGTCACAGATTCCCTGAGGCTAGAAATAGATGCGGGAGGATCAGCCATTCTGGTCCTCCTAGATCTCTCCGCTGCATTTGACACGATATCACATTCCAAACTGCTAGAAAGACTGAGATATTGTGGCATTCAAGATCAAGCCCTGAAGTGGCTCCAAAACTTCCTGATAGAAAGAAACCAAACAACTATGCTAGGGCCATTTAGATCAAGCAAACATGGCCTGGACAAAGGTGTCCCTCAGGGTTCTTGCCTAAGTCCTACTTTGTTCAATCTTTATATGTCCCCGTTAGCCAAAATAGCGGAATCCTGCGGGTTTGAGATTCTCATGCGTGGACGATACCCAACTTATTTTTAAAATCGACCCTAATGCCTCATTAGAAAACCTACGTTTCGCAGAAGGTATGTCTGCAATCTCCAACTGGATGACAGAGAATCTCCTCCAGCTGAACCCAAGCAAGACGGAGATCCTGCTTGTAGGAAAAGCCTCTCTTTCCTGGTCCACAGAATGGTGGCCTAAGGATCTCGGAAGTGCCCCGGTTCCGAAGAAAAGTGTGAAGAACCTAGGATTCACACTAGACCAGGCACTTTCTATGAAAGACCATGCTGCCACAATCACTAGCTCCTGTTATTACAGCCTGCAATTGTTGCGAAAGATGCTCCCTTATCTTCCCACTAAACACCGTAGAACGCTAGTACAGGCAATGGTGATCTGTCGTCTTGATTACGGCAACGCGATGCTTGCCGAACTCGGTCCTTCCCTGCTAAGAAAATTACAGGTCATCCAGAACACGGCTGCCCGAATGATTCTTTATCGCCCTGCCGGCTCACCTTCTGCCCCCATCTTATCAGAGCTCCACTGGCTGCCAATTAGGAAGCGTGCCCAGTTTAAGACCTGCTGTCTCACGTACAAAGCCCTGAACTGCTTGGGCCCCAAATACTTGACTAACAAATTAATAAACAAGACCTCAATCTTTAACTTACGGTCCAATGCCATGGAATTGCTAAAGACCCCTACAGTTCGCCGCGCCCGCTCAGGGGCTAAGTCCTTTTCTAGTCTTGCTCCGCACTACTGAAATTCACTTCCTATCGCCATCCGGAAATGCCCCTCTCTCGCTGTATTTAGGAAAAAACTGAAAACCTTTCTATTCCTGACTCCGTAAAGCTGAACGTAGTGCCCTTCCCTCCTTCCTCTCTTTCAGTAACGACAAGCAAGCGCCGAGATGCCCCCGGGTGATTCGCGCGCTATAGAAATTCTCATAACATAACAAGGCCAGACGATAAGATAAAGTCAGAAGAGAATAGTGTGAACCAACAGATAGTTGAGACAGGGATTAGAAAAACCAGACGGGGATTAGTGTACTCGGCCAGTCCCAACACCAGCTTTGTAAATAGAGGCAGAAGGCTTATTTTGACACGATGCTGCAGGAAAAGCAGAAAAGACTTTGTTCGCCGTGCTGCCTGAGTGAGGGCAACACAAAATGGCGGTGGAGCACAAAATGGCGGGTCGATTCGATCACGATCGAAAATCGAATTTTCTCAGGCGCACACAGACCTCGCTACTAGGGACTAACAGGTAAACCAAATAAGCCAATCATGGGTATACCAATTCACATGTCCTATTTACACAGGGAGCATTGGCGCTGTGGCAATTAATGGCAGTGGCACAGCGCCCAGAGCATCTAATACCAGCAAAACAGAGGAGACAACAGCGAAAAATGGAAGGGAGACCCATGTCAATGGTGCCAGGTCTAACACCATTGACGTGGTACCCTCCAGCTGAAATGTGGGGAGAACTACCCATCCCCTTGGAAGTTATCTGTACAGACCATCAGCATTGGCGTGTTCTGTACCAGGACGGTGTTCCACCGTGAAGTCCATACCCTGTAGGGAAATGGACCACCTCAACAACTTGGGATTCTCATCCCTCATCTGCAGCAACCATCTGAGGAGCCTGTGGTCTGTCTGAACCCGGAAGTGAGTCCCAAACAGGTATGGTCTCAGCTTCTTCACTGCCCAGACCACAGCAAATGCCTCACGCTCAATTGCACTCCACCTCTGTTCCCGTGGAAGTAACCTCCTACTGATGAAGGCTACAGGTTGGTCTAGTCCCTCCTCATTTTTCTGTGACAGAATGGCCCCCACCCCATGCTCTGAAGCGTCTGTCTGGACAATATATTCCTTAGCAATATTGGGCGCCTGGAGTACGGGTGCTGTACACATGGCAGTCTTGAGGGCATCAAAAGCTTTCTGACCGGTGTCAGTCCAGTTCACAATCCTTGGCTGCTTCTTGGAAGTCAGCTCAGTCAAGGGTGCAACAATGTTGCCATACCCCTTGACAAACCTCCTGTAGTAACCCGTGAGTCTTGAGAATGCCCTCACCTGGGTCTGGGACCTTGGGGGGCTCCCAAGCCGGAATGGTTTCAATCTTGGGCTGCAGGGGTGCCACCGGGCCACTCCCAACCTGGTGTCCCAAGAACACCACAGAACCCTGCCCAATCTGGCACTTACTGGCCTTGATTGTGAGGCCTGCTCTGCGCAGCGCCATCAACACTTCCCAGAGGAGAGGCGCAAGTGGTCCTCCCAGGAGGAACTAAACACTGCAGTGTCATCCAGGTAGGCTGCACTGAAATCTTCCAGCCCAACCAACACCTGGTTGACCAACCTCTGAAAGGTGGCAGGGGCATTCTTCATCGCAAAGGGCATCACTCAGAACTGGTAGGGCCCATCTGGTGTGGAGAATGCTGACCTCTCCTTTGCCCCTTCAGTCAAGGCGATCTGCCTTGATGTCAGATCAAACGTGCTGAGGTACCGGGCAGCCCCTAACCGATCTATGAGCTCATTAGCTCTGGGGATGGGATGCGCGTCGGTCTTCGTGACCGAATTGAGACCTCGGTAGTCCACACAGAACCTAAGTTCAGGGGTGGCACCAGGCGCTGCAGCTTTTGGTACCAAGACCACGGGGCTGGACCAGGGGCTGCTAGAGGACTCAATCACCCCTAGGACAAACATTTTGGAGACCTCCTCCTTAATGTAGGCCTTGAACCTGTCAGTCACTCTGTAAGCCTTGTGCTTGACAGGAAGACTGTCCCCGGTGTCCACCTCATGGACGCACCAATCAGTGAAACCAGGCACAACAAATCAGAAAATTGCCCCAACAGTTGGTGACAATCTCTCCGCTGCTCAGGGGTCAGTGTGGTGGAGAGGACCACACCCTCCACTGACCCATCCTTCTCTCCTGCACACAGGAGGTCAGGAAGAGGCTCCCTCTCCTCCATCCCAGCATCTGTGGCAAGAAGCATGCAAACTTCAGACCTCTCAAAGTGGGGCTTCAGGTGGTTCACATGCAGGACCCGCAATGGGTTCCTGGGAGACAAAGTCCACCAAGTAGGTAACTGGACTTTTGCGCTTGTTAGAATGGGGGATCTCTGGTTGGCAACCAAAAATCAAAAGGTATGTAGCTGTGTTATGGTCTGAACTCACTAAGTGGTGTTCACCAATCACTGTACATGAATCACAAATGCAAATTCAGGATCCTCACCGCTGACCACCAATGTTCGAATTGGGGATCTCTGGTTGGCACAGGTAGGTACTTGTGACAAGCAGGGACCCTCTCCTCTAGTCAGGGTAAGGGGTTACACTCCTAACACAACCCCTGCTCACCCTCTAGGTAGCTTGGCGCGAGCAGACAAGGCTTCTCAGAGCGTTATAGGTTAAGCATTTGTGACCACATACAGTAACTCAGTGACAACACCACAAATGGACACCACACTAGATTTATATAAAAAATAGTGATCTTTTATATAAAGACTTAGCACAAGACCAAATAACGACCAAAATGACATACCCAGTTCAAGAATATGATTTCAGAAAGAGTTCTTAGGTTAGTGACAAAATCATTCACCTTAGCATCTGTTTTAACCCACAGTACCTTATGATGTGATAAAAAGTTCCTAGCGGCACTCCAGCGTTGAAAATCAAGGTGTAGCTTATCCGGTAGAAATGTACTCGCTAAGGCACAATGCGACAAACTTCGGCCCGCTAACGAGCGGGGCGACAATTTCACCAGCAGTTATCTTGGTTGGGTCTGCGACGATTTTCGCAGCTATAAAAGTACTCACGCTAACGAGCGGTGCGATGATCTTGGCTTGTTCTGCGACGATTTCACACAGCAGCGGCAGGCTCTGCGACGAAGTTCGCAGCGATAGAATTCTTCCCGCTAACAGGCGGAGTGTGGATCTTGGGCTGGTAGCGATCAAATTCGGCCCGCTAACGAGCGGGGCGACGATTTTCCCAGCGCTGATCGGGTTCAGCGGCAGCAGGCTCTGCAACGATGTTCGCAGCGATAGAATTCTGCCCGCCAACAGGCAGAGCGGGGATCCGGGCTGGTAGCGATCAAATTCGGTCCGCTAACGAGCGGGGCGACGATTTTCCCAGCGCTGATCGAGCTCAGTGGCAGCAGGCTCTGTGACGATGTCTTCAGCGATAAAATTAACGAGTGGTGCGACGGGAATTTTCTCGCTAAGCCGGCTGTGCGTGAAAAAGTTGAGATCATTGGTTTCTTTCTTCTTGGCCAGCTTCCCACAGCAGGCACAGCTCCCAGAGGCCCCAAAACTGGCTCCAGCACTCTAGGAGGGGCAGAACTCACACAGCAGAGTTCAGGGGGAAGCTGGGGGTGAAGTCCTTTTGTTCCTGGGACTTCTTAACAGGAGGCCAGCTCTACTCAGGCCCTTGGAGATCTTTTTAAGCACAAGTTGAAATAAAGTCTTTTGTAGTCTTTCTCCTCTCCTTCAGCAGCAAGGCAACCACTGCAGGCCAATCCCCCAGGTCAGGGACAGTACTCCTCCTTACAGCTTTCCCAGTTCCTTCTACTCAGGCAGAGGTTCTTCTTGTCAAGCAGGATCTAATTTCTTGGGAGCAGGGTCCCAATACTTATACTCCTAATTCCTTTGTTCCTCTGGGGTAGAGGGGCCTTTGCCCTGTCCAAACCAGTTCCTGAGCACTTTGTTGATATGTCTCTGACTTTCCATTCAGAGTGCAGGGCAGAGACATCAGCCGCTCCACAGGAGGTGGAGCCAGCATTGTGGTGGCAGAGCACAACCCTATTCAGAGTCCAGGTGTACTCCTCCCACCCATCTGGATGTAAATCTCTCTATTCACCACTGGGCTGCACCAGCCTGTCTCCTGGAATTCCCCAGCCCTGTCACTTACAGAAACCAGACGGCAGATACACATCCTAGCAGAGGCGGGCTGAAATGGTAAGGCAAGCAAATACCAGCTTTCTAAAAGTGGCATTTGCAAACACAGAATATTAAAATAAACTTTACTAAAAGATATATTCTATTATTCTGAGTTCAGGCATACTAAACTCGAATTTCTACCATGTTCCCTGGGTCTGTTAGGATCATAGAATGTAACAATTCTAACAGCCCATTCTGGCCTATGAGAACAGGTAGCCTTGCAATAGTGAAAAACGAAAATGGCTGTAATTCACTATTAGGACATGCCACACACATCAGGGCTTGTTTTACCTTATGCTTACAATGCACCCTGCCCTTGGGCCTACCATAGGGGTGACTAATATGAAGTTAAGGGAAGGTTTAGGGACTGGCAAGTGGGTTCACTTGCCCAGTCAGCATGACAGTACCAGACTGCACGCAGGTCCTGCAGTGGCAGACCTTAGACACATTTTACCAGGCCGCTTCTGTGGGTGGCACAACCAGTGCTGCAAGCCCACCAGCATCATTTGTATTTACAAGCCCTGGGCACTCCTGGTGCACTTTACTGGCCACTCCCCACCTGGTGTCCCAAGTACACCACAGATCCCTGCCCAATCTGCCCAATGGGGTGCGCGTCGGTCTTCATGACCGCATTGAGACCTCGGTAGTCCACACAGAACCTAAGTTCAGGAGTGTCACCAGGCGCTGCAGCTTTTGGTACCAAGACCACAGGGCTGGACCAGGGGCTGCTAGAGGACTCAATCACCCCTAGGGCAAACATTTTGGAGACTTCCTCCTTAGCGTAGGCCCTGACCCTGTCAGTCACTCTGTAAGCCTTGTGGTTAACAGGAGGACTGTCCCTGGTGTCTACCTCATGGACGCACCAATCAGTGACACCGGACACCAGGGAAAACAAATCAGGAAATTGCCCCAACAGCTGGTGGCAATCTTTCTGCTGCTCAGGGGTCAGTGTGGTGGAGAGGACCACACCCTCCACTGACCCATCCGTCTCTCCTGCACACAGGAGGTCAGGAATAGGCTCACTCTCCTCCTCCATCCCTGCATCTATGGCAAGAAGCATGCCCACTTCAGACCTCTCAAAGTGGGGCTTCAGGCGGTTCACATGCAGGACCCACAGGGGGTTCGTGGGAGACTTAAAGTCCACCAAGTAGGTAAATGGACTTTTGTGCTCCACCACCTCAAATTGACCTGTCCACTTGTCTTGGAGTGCAAAAGGCTCCACTGGGGCCAGTACCCAAACCTTCTTACCAGGTTGAAACTGGACCAGAGTGGCATTCTGGTCGTGCCAGCGTTTCATCTCCTCCTGGCTGGCTTCCAGATTTGGCTCAGCTATTTTTCTGAAACGCTGAGTCTGGTTCCTGAAGGCCAACATGTAGCTAAATACATCTTGGGGAGGTTTCCTGGGAGATTGCTCCCAGCCTTCCTTGACCAGACTCAGAGGCCCTCTTACCGGATGGCCATAGAGCAGTTCAAAGGGACTGAACTGTAAGGACTTCTGTGGCACCTCACGGTAGGCAAACAGGCATGGCAAGAGGACGTCCCACTTATGCCTCAGGGGCTCTTCTAGGCCCATCATCATGCCCTTCAAGGTCCGGTTGAACCTTTCAACCAGACCATTACACACTCCTTCCACAGAGACTTCATATAGTGGGAGATGAAGTTGGTCCCCCTGTCAGACAACACCTCTCTGGGGAACCCCACACAGGAGAAGATCCCCATCAGTGCACGTCCCACCATGGGGGCCGTCACTGTCCTGAGCAGGATGGCTTCAGGGCACCGGGTGGCATGGTCGACCAAGACCAGTATGTACTTGTTGTCCATGGCTGTCTTGGGTTCCAGAGGCCCCACAATGTCAATGCCCACTCGCTCGAATGGGGTACTAACAACTGGAAAGGGCTGGAGTGGGGCCTTGATCTCCCCCCCACTCTTCACACTTGCCTGGCAAGTCTAACATGTTCTGCAATAAGTGTCTGAGCTCTTGCGCATCTGGGGCCAATAAAAGTGGGTAGCCAGCATCTCAAAGGTCTTGGTCTGCCCCAGATGTCCTGCCAATGGAATGTCATGAGCCAACCCCAGTAGGAAGGCTCCGAAGCACTCGGGTACCACCAGCACACGGGCTGACCCCGGCTCAGCAGCCTTAGGCTCGCTATACAGGAGACTGTTCTCCCAATAAATCAGATGTGAACCAGACATGTCACCTGCTGCCTGGGCTGCAGCCTGTCGCCGCATACCCTCAAGAGAAGGGCAAACTCTTTACTGCTCACAAAACTCCTCCCTGGTGGGTCCTCCTTCCTGCTGCCAATGGGTCAGCTCAGGCAGGTCCCCCAGTTCGGTGATCTGCTCCCCGGTAGGCTCCAGGGCATCCCCTTCAGGGTCTGCTCCCTCCTGGGCCGTGGGAACCAAGGGGGCCGGCTTCCTGCGCCCCCTGCCCCTTCTCTGTAAGGCAGGGATCTGGGCCATACTCTCAGGCTCCAGGTCCTTCTCAACACCCTTCTTGGCTGCCATGGACTGAGTGGTAGCACACGCCCACTCGGGCAGACCCATCATTTCTAAGTGAGATCTCCTCTCCACCGTAGCCCATGGGGAGTTCTCTAAATCATTTCCCAACAGACAGTCTACAGGCATGGCGGGCCTCACAGTCACCTGAAGAGGTCCTGAGACCCCCCCACTCAAAGGGAATCTGAGCCACCTCACATTGGCTCTCAGTTGTCTACGGACACTACTGGGTAGAATGCATGAGGGACAACCTGCTCTTTGGACACCAACTGGGAGCTGATAGCAGTTACACTGGCTCCTGTGTCTCTTAGAGCTTCCACTCTATGGCCATTGTTGGTCACCCACTGCCTGTACTTTTTAGTGTCTTCAGGCAGTGCAGGCTTAGGGACCATCTCAAAGTCTCCTAATGAGACAAGGGTAAATTCTACGGGATCCCACTCACCTTGGGCACCAATCTCCTCCCCTCCCAGGGCTACACTAACAAGCTGGCGGGGTGGTGCACGGGGTGGTGCATTGGTATCCTTCTGAGGACACTGGGGATCAAAGTACCTGTGGCCCACTTGACCACACTTATAACAAGTGAGGGGCCCCCCTCTAAACAGGCCTACCTGCCGGGATGCACTGGCTTCTTATCTTGCGGAGACTGGGACACCACTGCTTGGTTCCCTTGGGAATTACTTTGGGTCCCTCTGTGGAACTCCCTTGGTTTACCCCTGCCCCCCCCCCCACTTCTCTGCTGGGGACCCTGCCTACCTTTGGCGAAGTCTCCCACTGGACCCTTGCGAACCCGGGTGCTCACCCAGCGGTCTGCCTCCTCAGCAAGCTTCCTAGGGTTAGTCAGCTTACAATCAATCAGGTGCTGGCGTAGCTCAGGAAAACAGTTACTAGATAAATGCTCCCATGCAATCAAATCATAAAGCTGCTCAAAAGTTTCTACTTTGCTACCTTTTACCCAGCTCTGCAAAAAAGAGACACACATTCAACCCACGTGGTACCCTCTAGCTTCTTGCAGGTCCTAAACCTCTGCCTATACATCTCAGGGGTCAAACCATAGCGGGTAATCAAAGCTTCTTTCATGTGGGCATAAACCATCCTACATTCTGGGGGAAGGCCCAACAAGGTATCCCTCCCCTCACTCACAAAGCGTCCCCACAACCCCGCTCCCCAATCCTTCTCAGGGACCCGGTGGGACACCATGGCTAATTCATAAGCTGCAAACCATTGCCCAATATCTTCACTTTTGTGGAAATCCTTAATAACCTCCTTGGGTATATACACTCTACTCTCAGTATGCACTACAGGTATGCTGCCACCAGAGGGGGAGATGTCTACACACTTTGCTTTAATCTCCAACTCCCTCAATATTCTCTCATGCTCAAGTTTCATCTTCATAATCTCAAATTCTAACTTTTTGTTCTCTAGGTCCCTCTGACCATCTATTTTAAGTGTAGCCATCTCCATATTATGCCGCCTATCTCTCTCCCTGTCCTCCATCTCTTCTGGGGACAGACCCCTTGCGGACACCCTAGTGCCCGGGCTGGAAATTGCTTTATCTCCCACCAAATCTACTACTTCACCCTGCTGCTTTCCTGCATTCTCTCCCTCCTCCACAGGCTCTCCCACATTCCTAGGGGCATCCCTGGCTTCTAGCCAGGCCTTCAGCGCCTTGTAATACTCCTCCCTTCTAGTGAGACCTGTGATGGGGACTGTGAATTGCTTGCAGAAATATCTGAGCTGCTTGGAAGTGTAGGTTTCTAATTTCTCTTCCTCCCAGTAGAGATCCTCCGAGGCATTGGATCTGGGCTTGCCCATTGTAGCAATAACTGGCAATATCAATCAAAAATAGAATTTTTAAAAAACTCAAAACGTATGTGGTTGCGTTATGGTCTGCACGCATTAGTGTACACTATAATTACTGTATGCGATCATAAATGCAAGTCCAGATCCTCACCGCTGACCACCAATGTTAGAAATGGGGGTCTCTAGTTGGCAATGGCTGGCCACCGTCCAAGTATGGACCCTTCTTCCTAAGTCAGAGTAAGAGGGCTATACCCTTTGATAACCCCTGCTCAACCCTGTGGTAAGGTAGCACGAGCAGCTAGGCTTATCTCAGAGGCAGTGTGTGAAGCATTTATGACCATACACAGTTACACAGTGAAGAAAAGTATCTTTATATATAGACTTAAAACAAGATCAATAACGGTAAAAAGCCACAATACTGTAAAATAGGATTATTCTTGAAATGATGCAAAAATAGTTCAAAGTGTGCAAAGAGGAGTTCAGTTCTAAGCAGTGGTCTCTGCGACCCTTTTACTTACAAAGTACCTGGATTTCGTAGCAAAACAACCAAAATGTCACAAAGGAGCTGTAGCGATGATTTTCTGCACACGAGAGGCTGGCGATGTGTTGAATCCTTGCCGCTATGGAGGCTGATGCGCCGATCTGCTGATGCGTGCGGAGACGATGCGACAAACTTCTGCATGCTAGGCCGTTGATGCGATGACTCCTTGCTGCGAGGGAGGAGACAATGCGACGCGACAGGTTGCGATGCGAAGAAATGGCGTTCCACGAGGGAGCTACGATCCTGATGCGATGAAAATGGCGGACGCCCAGCGTCCGCGCTGCGATGTCGTGAAGCGACGATCTCGATGCGATGATCTCTAGGAGTTAGCGAGCACTTGGCGGCCCGCAAACGTGCGATGAGTTGATCTTTGGTTGCGAGCACTCAGCGGCAGCAGCGCGATGATTTTCCGAGCGCTTTTGGCTGCGGTATTTCGCAAACGGGCGTTAGCGACGATTTCAGCACTCTCTTCTCTGTAGTAGAACTAGAGGCCCTGGAACTCACAGGAGCCTCACCTGCAGATAGAAATCCTCGCTGGGAGGAATCAGGAGGCTGGTGGTGAAGTCTGGTGTGCCTGAGACTTCAGCAGGAGGCTAGCTCTCTTCTAGCCCTTGGGTGATTGCTTTACCAAGCTAAATAAAAGTTCTCTCAAGTCCTTTTCCCTCTTCTTCCAAGTCCAATAGTAACCACTGCAGGCCAATCCAGGAAACAGCACACAAGCACAAGGATAGTCACCTCCTGCAGATTCCTTCAGTTACATGAACAGAGGTTCTTCTTGATGTCCAGGAGCAATACAAATTGTAGGGGGTTCAGCACAGATATTTATACCCCAAAAGTATTTGTTCTCAAAAGCTACAAGTCACTGAACCCAGCCAGAACCAGTTCTGCCCAGTCCTGGAGCATTTTGTTTACCAGGCTGCATCCTTCCTTTCAGGAAGAGGGGGTCTGCCATCAGATGCACAGTAGGAGGTGGAGCCAGCATTCACCTTGCCAGGCACAGCCCTATTCAGGTCAAGGAGCTACCCCTCCCCATACTCCAAATGCAGATCTCTCTATTCAACCCAGGTCTGACTCAGCCTGCCCTGTCCCTCCAAAACCAGACAGCCAATATACATAACAGCAGAGCACACTGGAAGGCTTAGGCTAGAAAATACCTACTTTCTAAAAGTGGTATTTTCAAACACAGAATATAAAAATAACCTTCAACAAAAGATGTATTTTAATATTCTGAGCTCAGGCATACTAAATTTGTTTTTCTACCATGTTCCTGGGGTTAGTTAGGACTATAGAGTGTAATAGTCAAACTGCCCATTCTGGCCTATGGAGAACAGGTAGCCTTACAGTAGTGAAAAACGAAATTGGGTGTAATTCACTACCAGGACATGCTACACACACCAAGGAATGTCCTACCTTACACATACAATGCACCCTACCATAGGGGTGACTTACATGATGCCAAGGGAAGGTACAGGGGCTGGGAAGTGGGTGCACTTCACAGCCAAGATGGCAGTTGTGGACAGCACACAGACTCTGCAGTGGCAGGTCTGACACACACTTTACAAGCTGCTTCTGTGGGTGGCGCAAACCAGCGCTGCAGGCCCACCAGCAGCATTTGGTCTACTCTGGGCACACACCGGTCACGCTACTAGGGACTAACAGGTAAACCAAATAAGCCAATCATGGGTATACCAATTCACATGTCATATTTACACAGGGAGCATTCGCACTGTGGCACTGAATGGCAGTGGCACAGCGCCCAGAGCATCTAATACCAGCAAAAACAGAGGAGACACCAGCGAAAGATGGAAGGGAGACGCATGCCAATGGTGCCAGGTCTAACAGTGTCCATGTACGTAGCGTTTTGGGCCGTTTCCATCCGCGGGCACTAGGCCCACCCACACAAGTGAGGTACCATTTTTCCCATAAGACTTTTGGGAATGCGGGGTAGGTGGAATTTTATGGATCCACGTAGATTCCAGAACTTTCCACCACAACTGTGAGGAAAATGTTTTTTGACAAATTCTGAGGTTTGCAAGGGATTCTGGGTAACAGAACCTGGTGAGAGCCAGACAAGTCACCCCATCCTTGATTCCCCTGGTGTCTAGTTTTAAAAAATGCATAGGTTTGCTAGGTTTCCCAAGGGGGCAGAAAAACTGGCATTTTTTAGGTTAGGTCAGAGTATTGGCATGCCCATTCTCAACTGACCTCATCCCTGAATTAAAAACATATATATATTCCTGAGTCCTAGTAGGCTTTCTGCCCCCCGGGGAGATCAGGGGCTATTGCCCCCATCTGCCCCTGGGGGGAGAAGAAAGGCTTGCAATTTTTGGGGGTGGGGTCATTCACTGCCCATCTTGGGCAGCCCCCACCCCTACATCAATAAAAAAAATCCCTGGTTTCTGATGGGCTATCTGCCCCCCCCCCCCGAGGGGGCAGATTAAGGTCTACTGACCCATCTGCCCCCCGGTGGGGCAGAAAAACTGGAATTTCACTGGGGTGGGAGCATTGTCATGACCATTTTGTGCAGCCCCCACGCAAACATCAATAAAAAAAAAATCCCTGGTTTCTAGTGGGCTTTCTGCCCCCTCGGGGTAGATTGGGGGCTACTGCCCCCGTCTGCCCCCTGGGGGTGGAAAGACTACCATTTCTCTGGGGGGAGGGGAGATGGCATTGCCATGCCCTTTTTGGCCAGCCCACACCCCAATATCAATAAAAAAATCCCCTGGTTTCTAGTGGGCTTTGGGGGGCAGATTGGGGGCTACTGCAATAATCCACTATTCAACAATGTACACAACTCCATCTATCCACTACATATCACTTTACTTCACTATATTATAAAACTCTGTACTCCTACAGTATATAACAATATACTCCATTCTACTCACTGTACTTTACAACGCTCTGCACCACACCCTCTCCACTACTACAGTATACTCTACACAGCACTATATTCAATTGTAATACTATAGTCTACTCTGCAACACTATGGACCACATGCATCAAACTTTTTTCGCAAATCGGCCCGTTTGCGAATGGCCAGAGCTCTTTTCTGAATCATGAAGCCATTTCCATTCGCAAATAAGGTAATCACAATTTTTTGCGATTACCTAAGTTGCAAATGAATTTAGGGAATCGCAATTTGCGATTTCCTAAAGGCAATGCATTAAGCCTTTCCTAAATGCACACTGTGCATTTAGGAAACGCTAATTAACATCAACTTGAAGTTGATGGAAATTTTCTCATTCTTTGAAAAAATGCACAAAAGTGCATTTTTCAAAGTGACATGTGGCGTGTGCACCACATGTACACACTTACCTTTTTGATGTGGTGGTGCAACAGGGGGGCCTTAGGCCCCCTTGCACCCTCGGAATTGCATTCGCAATTTGTGATTACCAATTTGGTAATCGCAATTTTCAAATGTGTTGCCATTCATTCCTTTGGATCTATAGGCCCATAGGAATGAATGGAGTAACATTATCTAATAGCTATTTGCAATTCGCGGATCGCTAATGGGTAATAAGGAATTGTAATTTGTTTTGCGATTCATACATGCATTAGGATTTGCGATTCCTTAAAAATCGAGATACAGGAAATGCAAATCCAAATGTTTATGCATGTGGCCCTATACTCCCTCTACAACACAGTTCACAACACCTTAAGCTACTTAATAACACTACTCTTCACTCCTCTAAAGTATCTTATTCGGCAAGACCTATTGGCATAGTCAATGCTTGTTAGCTTTACCACATCGACAGCCATTGCTCGATTCGTCGAGGATCCTTTTGCGAATTACGGATCGTACATGTGAGGTGTTAATTGGACACAATGTCTGTAAAGTATTACATAGCACAAGAAGCCAGAGAAGCCTTACAGCCCTGCGCACCCCCAACATGTTAGGGGTCCAAAGAATGCACTGATTAAAAGGCTACCCTGGATAGGAGCTCTGCGACATCCAAGGCTGTTTTCCCGCAATACCAGAGCTGCACCCCTGGTTCTGATAAGACTGGCTTCTGCCCCACTATCAACAGAAAGCATTACAGGGGCATACCCTTTGCCAAGTAGATACTCAAGCCAGAATTGATTGATTGTAGAAATAAACACCACCAACAGTGCACTCAACCGTTATCCTCCAGCAACGGTCCTTCACGCTCCAAATGAAATCAATAGCTTGTGTAGTGACAGTGATGTAAAGCTGTACACAACAATACCCCTTTCTGGGGGCTGTGCTGGGGCTGATACACCATCCTGGGCACTGCAGGCATTAGGCCACTTCTCTCAGGGGTGTGCATCCCCCAGTTTTTACAGTAGGCTGTAGGTGTCTAGCCTTGCTTATGGTTGCACAGTCTGGTATTAGGCCGTTATCCTTGCTGAGGGGCTTGACAGAGCTCCGGAGATACTGAGAGTTCAGACATGCATAGAGGTGATGGCCGCATCACAGATGCTTTTGAATGGCTCCTATTCATCAGGACTCTGCAACCATCCAGAAGGTGCAGTTGGTGAGAAGGGACCTGCGCATCAGTGCTTGTTATTGTTGGCACGGGTATCGTTACAGCTTGAATATTTCTTTAGTACATTCCTGAAATACTGTTATTATGAAGGTGGCAGAAGTGACATAAAGTGGGCCCATGGGATTAGGAACTGTGGGGGACGTGAGGGATTTATACTCCCATATTTTGGAGGGGGGGGGGAAACAGGACAGGGGTGGGGGGGGTACAATGTAGATGCAGTTTGAACTTTATTGGCTTCATGGGGGCTGAAAAAGGAAAATATTTGAAACGGGCTGCTGACTCTTTCCCCGTGTCCAAGCCTGCAACGCCTATGGCACAGAGGATTCTTATGTGATCTGTGTTCTAGACTGCAGTATTTCATAGTTCCTTCAAAGGCCTTTTAAAAGTCGAGGAGTCTGGTGTTTTTATTGCTACTTTTGCCCCCTACAGTATGTGCTCCCTACATCCCACTTGCAAGGTGTCAATTAAAGACTTGGTAGGGATAAGGAAACTGAGATAAATGGCTTCATTAGCATATCTCCCCCCAATGAGAAATACACTGCAGTAGTACCATGTTGCACTCTTTACTATACTGGAGAGGTTATGCAAGATTCCTTTAAAATATAAATGAGCAAGACAGCTGCATTGTTTTAATATATTGGCATTTCTATAGTGCTTTCCTAACCCTTGAGTCCTAGGCAGTGCTTGCGCCGTCTCTTTGGGACTTGCTGTTTTCAGATATGGACTTTAATCTCCTCATTTTCCGCTCATCTTTACAAATGACTCTTCTTCCTATCCTTTGTAAATAATGGCTTTTGCTTCATGAATGTGCTTAGTAGTTGTTAGAAATGGGGGTCTCTAGTTGGCAATGGCTGGCCACTGTACAAGTGGGGACCCTTCTTCCTAAGTCAGAGTAAGCGGGCTACACCCTTTGATAACCCCTGCTCAACCCTGTGGTAACGTAGCACAAACAGGCTTATCTCAGAGGCAGTGTGTGAAGCATTTATGATCATACACAGTAACACAGTGAGGAACACTACAAAGGGACACCACACAAGGAGTTATAAAAATAAGTATCTTTATATATAGACTTAACACAAGACCAATAACAGTAAAAATCCACAATACTAGAAAAATAGGGTTACTCTTAAAATGCTGCAAAAATAGTTCAAAGTGTGCAAAGAGGAGTTCAGTTCAAGGCAGTGGTCTTTGCGACCCTTTTACTCACAAAATACCTGGATTCTGTAGCAAAGCAACCAAAATGTCGCTAAGGAGTTGTAGCGATGATTTTCCTCACGCGTGATCAGTGATGCGTTGAATCCTTGCCGCAAGGGAGGATGATGCGCTGATCTGTGTGCAGGACAAAGCGACAAACTTCTCTACGCTAAGCCGGCGATGCGTTGAAATCCTTGCCGCGAAGGGAGGATGATGCGCCAAGCCTGTTACGATGAAAAGAAATCGCGCCCCGCGAGGGAGCGACGATCCTGATGCAATGAAAATGGCGAACGCTCGGCGTCCGCGCTGCGATGTCGTGAAGCGATAAACACGATGCGATGATCTTTGGTTGGCACCACCAGCAGCATTTGGTTTACCAGCCCTGGGCGCACACAGGCCACGCTACTAGGGACTAACAGGCAAACCAAATAAGCCAATCATGGATATACCAATTCACATGTCATATTTACACAGGGAGCATTCACGCTGTGGTACTGAATGGCAGTGGCACAGCGCTCAGAGCATCTAATACCAGCAATAACAGAGGAGACCACAGCGTAAAATGGAAGGGAGACCCTCGCCAATGGTGCCAGGTCTAATAGTAGTCCCTCCTTAAAACCTCCCTTTCTTCTGTTTCCTCCCATAAGGACAGCCCCTCTTACAAATATCCATACACTCTAGCTTTCATTAGCAGTTAGTGAGCCCTATTTACTTCATGTCTTGCTGAAGCAGGCCAGACGGAGCGCATAGCAATGGTGCCTCATCTTGTTTGTATTTGCAGTGAAGCCATGTTTGCTTTCACGTTAACAATGGCTGCCGCCCCACACAGCACCCACATGATGCCGGCTTCGGCAATGCGGACTCTTATTGTATTTGCAGCATGCCATGTGCATTTTCACTTTAAGAATGACTGAGTTGCGCCCCACACAGCACTCGTGGGACGGTGGCTTCTGCAATTGCAGCTGCTTGTATGTATCTGCAGCGCTCTATGTGCGCTTTGTCTTTAACAATAGATACCCCCACACAGCACTCGTGGAATGCCTGTTTTTTCTTTTGAGAATCTGATCACCCTACATTATACTCATAAAAGTTGTTGCACTACATTGCATAATTTGTATTTTCTAGATGCTTAATTTACTCAAAAATCAAAATGTTAAGAAGCACTGTCTTTCAGTATTCAAAATGCTTTTGGAAAAACTCCTCTCTGAAGAGCCCTTTCATTTCAACCTCAAATTTACCCAGATGTTTTCACGAGCTGCCCGTTGTAAAGCGCTTCAATGCATCACCAGGAAAAGTAAGCACCATTAATTCAATTACAATACAGTATAAAATGAGAATCTTTTGTGAAAAAAGTAATATTCTGTCATCCGGTTCTAAAAGTGAATTTATGTAATGGCCCAGCCTTCCATGACCACCTGCTCTTCTCATTCCCAGTAATTAGTGCATTTAGAAAACTATATTGTGGGTGCTGTATATTGTACAGTGCATGTCAAGTTTTCCTTCTATGAAATCTGCTTTGAGGGGGATATGGTGCATGTATAGGCTTTTTAACTGTGTGAAACCCTAGGATTGCACTTCTGAAGGTTGGTACTCTTCTCATACCAGAATAGTCCAAACATAGGCTACAAGTCACCCACACACTTGATCCATACATTAGAATCAGTCGAGAGCAACCTGTCTCTCAATCCTTTTTACCTTAAAGTCATGCATAACGGCAGCGAAAACACATGGTAGGGGCACAACTCTGATCACCACATAAAACATGTATACAACCTTTAGGTGTTAAACCGGTACTAAGGAGATGAAACCCTTGCCCATACAGTGTTACAGTTTCTAAAAAAGGCAATATAGTGAAGTGATACCAACACAAAAAGTGGCACATTATGCAGCACTGTTTGCATAATTTACTAATTTACAGGGCGAGCGGAGTCAGAGCTGAGCCAAAGGACTGGCTTGGCTTAGGCTGTGCACAGGCAAGTCCTGAAAATGGTTTACCATAAAAATCGTACACCAAACATCACTTAAAATATGATAATGTCTGTTCAAAATCCATAAAAAGTGCATTTCTAAAACATTTCTGGTTTCACTTTGTACAAATCGACCACTAAATTGGTATTTATTTGTATCTCCTTTTTACCTCGATGTTAATGTTTTTTCATTTTTTGTGCATGAGTGGCAGCCATAAGCCACACGAAGGCTTGGCTTGTTATGGGCTTGATGATTAAACATCGATCCAAACCAGGGTCAGGCTTGAGCTTGAATGAGCTTTCCATGGCTCACTCACCTCTAGTGTATTATTACTTGAGATATATGTATGTAGAACTGGTTGATGCACTGGGGACTTGTGACTTGTGTGGTTATAGACCTATGAGGTCCCATCCTGGGATTGAAAGCACTGTGAATATGTAGGACAGTTAAAAATGAATTGCATGCTGCACACAGTATAAGATAGACCAGCAGAAATTCTCAAGGAGAATTTGTTTTCACCAGGATTGCATCTTAAAGAAACAGTGACGCAAAGCCATGGCCAATGTGTAGTACTACAATTTACTTTCCAACACACATCCTGATTTGCATTGGATAGTTACCTAACATAATGCAAAGTAATGCTAAGTGCTACTTTGTGGCAGGAGTGTTCCATGGGTTGTACATTGGCATGACTCTCGCAAGAACGTCTATTTGGAATCCGCACCGACCAAAGAGTTGGGCACCACAAGACGTACCAAGTGCTTCGACAGTGGACTCCATTTCTCTTATTACAAAGACGGTGCTCTGAATAATATAGGTCATCGTTACCCTTGCCGCTTTGATCGTGTGGTGGCCAGTACATATATTTTTTCACATTTTCCTCACTATCGCAAGCCTTTGCAGAGTGACCACACAACTCTTAAGGTCCTGACGAATGCTCCGGTCCCCTTTTAAGGGACCATATATGGACAGAAACATGTTGACCATTGATAGGGATATATTTGCTTAATCCATAGTCCTCTTTTTAAAGTCTATCCTAGAGGCCTACTGAATAAAGTATACTTGGACCCCTGGAGATAGTTTAATTTATCATCTTTGCACTTATTTGCACTCTGCCCCTCACTGACCCCTGTCTCATCTTTGAAAAACACCTTAGCTCCTTCTCATAGGGGAGTCGTAGCCCACACCATGGACCTCGCAGTTCAGGTGTAAGGAGAGTACTTGTTTAAAGTGATAGTTTTCTACCACTCGCAGTCTGAACTCTGATATTTGGGCTTTGTAAAAAGTTTTGGTGAAATTAAATATTTGCCTAAGATCCCACCATTTAAGCGGGGACGCCCTGGTTTATTTAGGTTTTCTGGCTTCGCTTTGTACAAATCATCCAGTAAATGGGTATCTGTTTGCCTTTCCTTATGTTAATGTTTTATTTTTACCTTTTAGTGCGTTTTTCTGCAGTCTTTGAAATAAAGCGCAAACTCAACCTGAAGGTATTGGAGTGCTTTAAATGAGCACCGGTTACATTACACAAGATCACATGCATTGTTTACTGGTGTGATTAGATTAAGTGAATGTCCCGCAATCACAGGATGGTAAGCCGATGCGGACACTCAAACCTGGTTCTCAAGTTCAGTCCGCTTCTCTGATCCTAACACTGCATCCTCTGTAGAGGGAGGGTGGCAGGCAGAAGCCAATGCGCAGCTGAATATGGGCTCGAGGTTCGAACAGGACCTTGAGCTGAGCCTGGGTGGGCTTCAGTCTCGAGCCTGTCTTGAGCTTTTACCGTCTCTATTACATTGTTTACCAAGTTTCAGCTAGCTATGACATTGGAGCATTCCATACATACAGATATAAAGACACCTCTACTCGATGTCCTGGAACATGGATCTAAACTCTACACAGAACTGACGCAGGAGTGATTTCTATTGCACCTCTTGTATGGTATATTACCGAAATAGAGAATGATGATATGGAAGCTCAATTGTGGTATAGCTGGTGTGTGCAGTTGACAGTGTGGATGAAAATGTTCCAGAGCATTGGCAGAGTGGCGAGGTAGGAGCAGGTAGGTGAGACTGTGAAGATCAGTGGTCGGCCCTTGGGCTCTTTCTTTATGTAACTTGTGGATGTATTATTTCCATATTCTGGATATTGCCAATAAAGAATAACCTACGACGAAGCTGGGCGACTTTGTACTATCTTTGCCACACTGGTGACGAGGATGGGATGGTGGCACCAATCTGACTTTGGTATTAGAAGACCTGGCAGGGAACCACCTATCCTTCTTGAGGAATCTTGTGACATGGGGGGGTGTAATTTCAAAGGAAATTGTTAATTGGATTTCATAATATCCTAAACTATTTCTGGATGAAGTAGTTCAAATTAAGAATTTTGAACACAGTATCAAAGTTAAAGATGGATGTATACCCATTAAGCACAAGTTATGTAATGTGCCTCTCAGCGTGAGATGATTTGTACAAAATTTCAACGAAAATGCAGCAAAATGGTATTATTGAACCTTATGGTTATCTCAAGTGATTTAGCAAAGAAGAGCTCAGGTGAGCTGCAACCTTTTATTGACTTAAGTGTAAACAGTGGAATCTGGGTAAAAAATGTTCCGTTACCACGGATAGAGGATTTGATCAGAGGTTGGACAGGCCAAATGATACACTAAGTTGGATTTGAAGGTGGCGTACCATCAGATGGTATTCGAAGCAGAATCATGTCATCTTACTGCTTTTGTCACACCTGATTTTTCAGTTTTGTAGAATGCCATTTGACCTTGCATCTGCTGCTTCTGTTTTTCAGAAAATTGACCAGGATGTTACAAGGGATCAAAAATGTGGTAGCATTTCAAGATGACACTGTAGTGTTTGCTAAGGTTTTGGAGGAACATAACACTCTCAGAAGGCTGTTAAATCTGTTTTGTGAAAATGGTGTAGCTCTAAGGAAATGCAAATGTGTTTTTGCGGTCAAGGAGATAGAATACCTTGGCCATATTCTTTCTTTTGAAGGTGTCGAATCAAAACCAGGATTGGTGGAGGCAATTGTAAAGGCTCCGCATCCCAAGGACCAGAATCAAATTGGATCTTTCCTAGGGATGTGTGAGTTCTATTTTAAATTTGTCAGGAATTCAGATCTAACTGAATGCTTTAGATCTGTCGAAGACATTTGGTATGCTCAAAGAACAAATGATTTCAGCACCAGTGCTTCAACCATATGTAGCTGGCCGCAAACGTTTTGTCACTGTGGATGCAAGTGCATATGGAATTGAATCTACCATAGGTTTCACATCAAGAAGATTATCTGACGTGGAAACCAGATACTCTATGATCGAAAGAGATGTTTGCTTACATGTGGGGAGTTGAAAAATTTAAGCCATATTTGTGGGGGAAGATCATTTTGTCTACAAACGGACCATCGTCCTTTGATGGACATTCTCAATGGGCACAAAGTTAAGAAATCTACTGCTAGACTTTCCAGATTATCGGTCAAATTTCTTGAGTTTAGCTTTGATGTTGTGTATATTCCTGGAGGCAAGAATTGTACAGCCAATTGTTTGTCAAGGCTACTGCTGGTTGACCAAGAGGAATTTAATGAAGTTGAAGAATGTAGAATACCAATGATAGATCGTGTGGTGTGTAGCAGTGTCCAGAAATGATATGCTGCAATTAATACGAATATGGATCTCATGGATGTCATGAAATGTGTTGGAAGAATGGCCAAGAGAAAAACATTTTTTGAAATCTTCTTTACAATTATACTGGAAAGTGGTGAATGATCTATTGAGAGTGGTATTTTGGTCAGGGGAGAAATGTAATCCTCCAGGGAGGTATAGAAAAAGGATTATTGAAACGGCTCATGCTGGTCATTTGGGCAGGACAGCCACCAAAAGACTTATTAGAACAAGATACTGGTGGCCATCCATGGAAACAGAGGTTGATAAGGTGGTTATGGATTGTGCTCAGTGTTACATCATTGAGCATTCGGTGACCTCAGTTCCTATACCTAGGATGGTAGTAAGTCTGGAAAAGGTGTGGAAGAAAGTATCAGTTGATTTTCTGGGGCTTCTGGGGATTTTCTGGGGCTGTATGTTCTATCATACAGATGAGATATTTCATTTTATTAATTGACCAGTTATCCTGATGGGTTGAGGTCAAAGGTGTGGCTGAGTCCAACACTGCCAGCGTACTCTGGTTCTTCAAGGAGGTATTTTATAGGGAAGGAATGCCAGCAGAGGTTTTATCGCATAATGGGGTAAAATTCACTTTTAC
Organism: Triturus cristatus; assembly: GCF_964204655.1. Classification (NCBI taxonomy): domain Eukaryota; kingdom Metazoa; phylum Chordata; class Amphibia; order Caudata; family Salamandridae; genus Triturus; species Triturus cristatus. The sequence goes on from NC_140590.1 coordinate 733,090,502, forward strand.
ATCCATGCTGGATTTTTTTTTCTAAAAATTGTATTAAACATGTTTGTACACCATTGTACTGTCCTCAATTTAATGGTAAAATTGAAAGATTTAACAAGGTATTGGTGGAGTGTGTGCAGAGGGTACTTGGGTCTGGAGTGGATTGTGCTCATGCAATTAGGGATACTATTTGGGCTTATCGTACGACTCCGCACTCAGTTACGGGTTTGGTGCATTTTGAGCTGATGACTGGAAGGTTTGTCAGCTCTTGTCTGTGTCCGGATTGGATCTCTGTTATCAACAAGCAGTTGGATGTAAAAATGTTGTCGGGTGAAGCCAAAACAGGTGATGAGGCTAGTAGGATTAAGGTGAATGATTTGGAGAGTAAGAGTAAGAGCAAGTGCAAACAAGCTGTGGAGTTGCAGGGTGGCGATTGGGTTCAGGTCAAAGATCCTCTACCATTAAGATAAGGCCTGTCGTAATTTAGAGAACCCATTCAAGTAAAAAGAGTTTCTGCACAGATTGCTAATGGACGGCAGTGAAATGTTTCTTTTTTAGCTGGAGTGGATAAATGCAGAGTGGAGGTGGGTAATGAGAATTCAGCTTGTAAAGGTACGAGTAGATCCAAGAGTATTTCCAATATGTGCAAGAATCTGGTTGTTTTACCTAGGAGGAGTTCTCGTGTCAAGAGATTACCAAGGATTTTTATTGATTAATTCTTGTGGCTGTTTGTCGTTCTGTGTTTCACTTGTCGCCCTGTGTGTGTGGTTTTCCTCTGTTTTGTCTGTTGAAATGTTGAATGTTTTGAAGGGTAAATGTGGGGTATAGTTGGTGTGTACAGGTGACGGTGTGTATTACAGTGTTATTCTAGAGCATTGGCAGAGTGGCAAGGGAGTAGCTGGCAGGTGAGACGGTGGACATCGGTGGTCGGCTCTTGGGCTCTTTCTGTATGTAACTTGTGGATATATTCTTTATATATTCTGGATATCGTCAATAAAGAATAACTTGCGTCGAAGCTGGGCTATACTGTACTATCTTTACCACAGAGCTTTCTAAATACAATCATTCTATATTGCATGTGGAAGCCCACCCTTCGTCTGCTCCTGTTTGTCCCCTCCCTACAGCAATGCTGCGTTCTACTCAGCTTGCAGTTATAGGGTCTTATATCAACCAGGTTCGTCGTGTAAGCTGGTTAGAAAAGGGCGAAAACTTTGGATGGAGATTGTGTGGTCATACATTTTAACAGACCGCATGTGGCAGGAATAATTTTAAAATTATTTAGGGGTAACACTTTTAATGGCCCGGTTTCCTCTATTCCCACACTCCCACTGTTTTGTTTTCTTTCTATTAATCACTGGCTGATGTCTCCATACATGACCATTGGCAGATCCCAAAACAGCAGGCAGAGGTTGGGTGGTCAGTGGCTGCCTCCGAGTTGAATATCTTTAACAGATATCGCTCTTTGTCCTGGCTGGATGCATGTAATTGACTTTGAGAGGTGAATGGGCTTAACACCCCAGAAGTCAGTGAAGCAATGGTACCTACACTGCTGCAAAAAGAGGCCCAAACGATTTGTAACACCAGGAACATTTGTAAGTTTATTTGTTGGAATGTGACGGGTATTGCTGGGAAATTGGAGTACCCAAAATGGTTGGCCTTTTATTAGAGGTTTGAAGTCATTTTTCTCCAAGAGAATTGGGTAGTTAATTTTTGTAGCGCTTCTAAACCCTTTTTTTCAACAGCATTAGAATCCTGAGCTGGACGAGCGAAGAGGGGCGGGCTGGCTGATTATTTTTCTCACTTGCATTAAAAGGGAGGTTTTAGGTGTTGCCAACTGGAGTCCTCACCATGCAGCTTTATTAGTCTCCTCCGCTGGCCCACATCAAGTGTAATGGTAAATTTGTATAATGCTCAATCTTTTCCTCATGAGGAATGCAATGTACAGATATTGGGTTAGTTGATTAAAAATCTGATGTACTTTAAAACTTCTTTGGCATATATTATGGTGGATGGGGACTTTAATGTTCACCTGTGTGGTCCCGAGGGAATTGGGGGTTTTGGATGTTGAGTGCGCTCTTGTATCTGGAACACATCTATAACACATTCGTTAGGGCATTAGATTAAACACCTTGTTGAATGAGATTAATTTAGCCTTTACATTGGATGTAATGTTGCTAACTAGAAGGGATGTTAATCCTACTTTTATAGGAAGAGGTTGTTAATCATACATAGATTTTGAGGTCTCGCCTGACCCAGTGCATGCGCTTGTCTGGCGAGACATTTTATGAGGGCTCCAAAAACTGCTACCAGGCCAGCCTAGAGCTACAGTGCATGTGTGCGGGCGCGCTCCCCGCGCTTGACCGAGATTACTTTCACTTTCACGCTCACTTTCGTTTAAATGGCCATAAGGATTTACTACAAAAAAATGTAAAGCTTCTTATTCGAACAGAAATCACGCCTTTCAGGTAGCATTAATTACCACATGGCTGCCATATTTCCCCTTTCTGACTGTCCTTTCTGCAATAAGGTGTTTCAATATACGACTACTTTCGCTGACTAACCTTACTAGTAGGTATGGACTGCATTAAGGGCGTTCGGATTGCTGCCTGGCTCTCAACATTTCAATAAATGTGCTTGTTAGATAGCATTGCCTTCTGCCCAGAGTAGTATTTTACCCTCCAGTTATGTGCGAGGGCCAAAGGCCTGGTGGCATGTGGGCCATGAGGCCTCGGTCTACCCAACCCCATACTCAACACTAAACTATTTCAGCTGTTCATGTGTGCTTCATGTTCGTGCCTTACATGTCTACTCAACTTACATTGAAGGCAGGCATCAGCAGACAAGCTGATTATATTTAAGCCTTCTGATTGGCTGAGTCAACCTCAGCATTCCTTGGATGCAATTCTGGATACAGCTTCGAAACCTTTAACACAATTAACTTAATCTAATGCGAGTATTGCTGCTCTAGACAGCATAATATGTACAGCATTATGGATTAGGGGGATAGACTTGTATATCCAAAGGAATTACTATTTCATAGGTTTGAAGTCCAGAGTGTCGCGACTGCACGCAGTTCATTCCTATTGGCCAGTGATTTACAATCAGCCTTGTATACTTCTGGACTAGTGACCTTTCATCTTTCTGAACAGTTTTCACCCCACAGCTTCTTAGTGCTAATTAACAAGTTACTTAACTTTGGTAAAGCTCTTTCTGGTGGGTACTCGACTAGCCACAGATTCCTCACCTTTACAATATCTCCAGGCACTGGACTGAATCTGGAGAATTCTTCCAACAGTCCTTAAATTCTCCCAGCCCTGCTACTGTCCAGCCGCCTTATTTTTCAGTCCCTTGAGGCATAATATGGCATTTTTGCCCAGTTCCAGTCCCATCTCCATCAGGAAGGTGGGTCCTACATGTTGTTCAAAAGGGCTATACCCTTTCTCTTCTCACCAACCCACATTCCTCCAACACCGAAGCGACTCTGAGGAGCACTCTGCAATCCTTTTGCAGAAGTCAGCATTTTGTTGTTCAAGGGTGCCATAGAGAGAGACCAGGCTTGGAGAAAGGGCAAGGATACTATTTGCGTTACTTCCTCATTCTGGAGTATGGTGTGGGCCCCAGGCCTACTTTTCTAACCTCCTCCCACTCTTCACAGATTCAAAATGCTCACTCTGGCTTAGATCCTGTCCCCTTTGGGTGCCGGTGGTGGGATGGCGTCCTTAGGCTTGCAGGGCACCCATTTCCATAGGCCAATCCTACAGTCCTACAGGGGTTTTCTGAGGTTCAAGGGAGGCCAGGAACAGTTTTGGTTTACTGTGCTCCCATTTAGCCCCGCCTCTGACCCTCAGGTATTCATGAAAATGTTGGAGTGTTATTAATGGTTGCTGCCTATATTTCGAGGTCCTCAGTATGTTTATTCCCATACCTTAAAGACTTGTTGCTAAAAGCAGGCTCGCTGCAGTTAGTCATAGACGACCTCCCAACGATGGCCGATGTCCTGATATCGGTGGCATTTACCATCGATGGGTAGAAGTCCTGACTTAGCCCCAAACAGATTATTCAATTTATTGTGGCGATTCTGAACATGGTGATGTTCAAAGCTTTTCCTCTGCTGCTTGAGTCCAGTATGTTCAGGAAATGATCCAGATGTTTCTGGAACAGGCCTGAGTTTTGGTGAGCATTACTCTGACACTTCTTGGCCTACTGGTCTTGAGTATCCTGCTCATGCTAAATGCTAGGTGACGCATGCAGGCCTTGCATTGGACCTTCAGAACTCAGTAGGCCCAGCATCAGGATTTCCTCTCTGACTCCTTTCAGATCCTCAAGGAGACGGCGCAGATCTGCAGTGGTGGCTGGTAGATGCCAACTTGACCTATGGCAGCTCCCACCCAGAGATCTTTGTGATGGCCGATGCATCACTGCTGCGTTAAGGGGTCATCTGGGAGGGGTGGAGACCAGATGCCTCTGGTTTCCAGTGGAGAGCCAACTGTTTTGTGGAGCTTTGGATAATCAGTCTGGCCTTTCCTACCCCATCCATTATAGGGTGGCAGGTACAGTTCCCCATTGACAACACAATGGCTATGTGATACTGCAACAAGCAGAAGAAAGTGGGTTCTGTATCCGATGCCAGGAGGCCATGTGCCTCTGGACCATCAAAAGATCTTCCTGATCGCCAACCCCCTAGCAGGGTCCATGAAAGTCAGCGTGGATTACCTGAGCAAGCTTTGTCTGGCAGATCGTGAGTGGTGGCTGCATCCTGAGGTGGGGAAGTGAGTCTTTGAGCAGTGGAGCATTCCCTGCCTTGTAGCTGTTCGCCACCATTGAATGCACAGTGTCAACAATTCTGGTATTGGAGTTTCCTCCATAATGCTCTTTAGGAACTGCATTCTAGATGGAATGGAAGGATGGCCTCCTTTACACGTTTCCACCTCTCTCTCTCTCCTGGGTTCTTAGAAAGATCAATACAGATCAGGCCCAAGACATTCTCAGTGTCTGGACGGGGCAAAGACAAAGTGTCACCCAGAGCTCCTGAGCCTTAGTATTTGTCCTCGGATCAGGTTTCTACTTCAGGAGGACCTGCTCTCTCAGTAGTAGGGTAGGGTCCAGCAACAGAGTCTCCACAACCTACACCTCCAAACGTAAATGTGTGTGACTTGCTAACCAAAGTGATTGATGTCATCGCAGAAGCCAAGCGCCCTTCCTCAAAGTTGAATTATGCTGGAAGCTGGAATTTTTTTTGTTTGGTGTGGTTTTCAAAACACACACCATACAAGCCAACCTTTCTAATGTTCTTTGGTTTGTTCGTTCATTAGCCCAATAAAGTATATTGCAGTAGGCACAGTGAAGGATTATTCATTGTCCCGTTGATATTTCTGTGTTGCCTGACCAACGATCTTTAAGTCACCGGTAGTGATGCATTTTATAAAATGTTTGACACATGTTTCACCCACAAACCGTTTGTGTTGCCTCAATAGGACCTGAACTTTCTCTTGACGTTTCACTTTGAAGCCCTTTGTGGATATGTACAGCTGTAAGTTATGACTGTTCACGCTGAAAACTGTCTTCCTCATTCAGGTTATGTCAGCACGTCCCATGAGTCAATTTCTGATGCGGTCGGTGCAACCACCTGACACCTCCTCCTTTCCAGACAATGTGGTATTAAGGACCAGGGTGACCTTCCAAGCAGAGCTGGTGACTCCCTTCACATTGGCCAATCAATTACTCTGCCAGCATATTTTGCACTGCCTTGCTCCTTGAAGGAGGAGGAAAGGTTCCATCAACTTTACCATAAAAGAACTTTGAGCTTTTACATCAGTATGATGCCTATGGTATGAGGGGTACCTGTTCTAGGCATCCGCCAGGTTTCTATGTGGGTTTGGTGCATATGTTGAGGAAATGACTGCCATGGCAGGCCGGTACAGTGGAGAGGCCACTTCACCCTCTGTTCTACTGGACTTTTTGCTCTACTTTTCAGTCCCTCCTCTTTTTGGACATACTGCTATTGTATCTATCCTAACAATCACAATGATCTGGATTCTGTGGTTAGTAGTATCTAGCATAAGAACAAGGTTTTGCTAAATAGATTCTAAGATCTGTCTGTTTGTTCTGCACTCAACGTCTGAGGGTGTGGAAGCAGAAAAATGTAAGAAATTGACACAGGCATTCATGGGTGGGGCTTAAATGTGGCTCTGCTCTGTCACTTATGGGGTGGCATGGCACTCCCATGGAGCCATACAGCACATCTACATGTAGGAGCATTGCTGGAAGAATTATCTGTATCTAGTCTGGCACCTGGGTGTATTTTTTGGGGGGGAACAAATTTTATGGATTTTATAGAGATCAATACAGGATTTCCGTACAATGATTGACATATGAATGTTAACATTTAGAAGAAGGAGAGAAGTTAGTCCACGTCCTATCCAGTATCGTAGGATTACATACAATCAACAAAAACATCATCAACAACCGCATCAAACCAATTCCGAATCTGCGCTTGCCCATATCTCGTGATTACATGCGTCATCGTTGCTGGTGTAGAGAGACAGTGTAGACCCTCAATTTTAACAGGTTGCTCCCACTTCAGGCAGTAATTAATGATCTTCTACGGGGTGCATCTCTGGGCATATTTTTTAACTTGAGGAAATTGCAGTTAGAAGTATCCATCAGTAGCTAATTGTATTGAGGCCTCCTAAGGAAGCAGCCTCTTTTATATGTGGAATAAATCACTTCTACTTGTCCTTCAGGAGTGTTCACGGTTGCTGATCCATATTTAGAGACTGCATTTTGGGGCTTGAGATTTACATTTAGTGCCTTTTCAATATTCTGTGCTGAAACTGGTTGAGGCCACTGAGAAACAACTCCTAAACAGTAACAAACTTGAGCTTTGGATTGGAACAAAATCCCCATAGCCCAATTTATTTTAAAGGTGAACCTTATGCTCTGGAATTGAGAAAAATAATCACCAAAAAGTTAAAATGATCAACAGCCAGCTAGAAGAGAATGTTAATGACCTTTTCGTGTAGCAGCGTTAAGTGGAATCGGATCACTCCTAGTTCTTAGCTTATATTTCAAATGTGAAAAGGGCGCATAACCAGCTCGTTCTTTCCTTTGGTTTTTAGGTCTCGCCTGAGCCAGCACATGCGCTGCCCTGCGAGACATTTAGTAGGTGGGTTTTCAAAGTGCTACCCACATTTTTGTGCTGGCTACAAGCTGGAGTGCACAATGGCGTGCACGCGCACAGCTGCTCCCCGCATTCACCCCTCCCTTCTTGCCCAGCCATCGGCCTTTCCTGTTACAGCCTTCAGCACCATCTCCGCCCCTCCCCCCGCTGCTGCGCGCGCATCCCTAGCGTGCTTTAGTGCGTCATCGCGATCACTTTCGCTTTCAGAGTGACCGCAATGACTTTCGCTTTTACGGCTGCGCGGCGTTACTTTTACTGCCGCGCGGCCAATGCTTGTTTGCACTCTTGCACCCTTTTCTCTGTCTCTTTATTTCCTCTGTTTTCTGTTGTTTTGCCCCTTCCTTCTCTCTCTTTGCCTCTCATTCTTGCTCCAATTCGCTGTAACCCTTTTGTTGGTCTCCTGCTTTTTTTTGTTGCTGCTTCTGCTTCCGCATATTCCCTCATTTCTTTCTCACTTTTACCTCTTTTAGTTATGCATCCTGTTTCCTCTTTCACTCTCACTCTTGCTTGCCTCAGTCTTGTTTTGCCTGTTCCCCCATTCCACTCTTTTTTCCCTCACATTCTCGTACATCCAATTCCCACCTCCCGTACCTGCCTGATTCTCCTGCCCCCAAACCTCAAGCTGACCAGTCCCGGCCACCGTATCTCCTCCCTCATCCTCCAGATCTTTATGGTGGGTGCACCGTAGACACCTAGCTGCCGTGCAAAACCCACCCACTCAGCAGATGCGCGCCTCTCCCTCAAAGCAGACGCCTCTCCCCTCACTGTGCCAGGGCCTCCTCCACCCGGATGTTTGGAGCCTTGACCTGCTCCCCCCTGCCTCTTCTCCTGCAGCTCGCCCTCATTTTGCCTAAGCGCACAACCAGTGCATGGAACCCTGCACCCTCACCACCCACCCCAGTCCCATCTCCCTCAGCCGCTCGCTCCTCATCATCATGAGGCAATCACGTGCCACGCTCCAGTGATGTGTAAAAGAACATTTATTAGGACACGAATGCAAGCATTTAAACCGCTTCAATGTTTATCATAACATCAAAACTTCTTAAACATGATCCCTTTCTCCACCCCAGCATTCTCACACCATCTTGCTTCACTCATTCTTTTCACCTTTCTCCCAATAACCTCCTTCGATTCTTAGACTCTTTCTCACTTATTTTTCTTAATCATCCTCCAATGAAGCCTCCTTCGCCTGTGCTTCCTACTCCCCCCCCCCCCTCCCCCCCAGGGGTGGACCCGCCCACATCTGACTCGCTACCCCTCCAACTACCTCCACCCAGAACAAGCATTGGCATAGCCATTAGGTCTCGCCTTTGGGACCTTATAAGTATTTAGTTATGCAGCACAAAATCCTTGGTGCAACAACACCAACTGTTGCATGGCTAAACACTTATAAGGTCCCAAAAGCGAGCCCTATTGGCTATGTCAATGCTTGTTTTTTTTGTCTCCACTCCACTTTTGATGCATATTTCCAAATTTTGGATACAGATGAGCCCTTTCAGCAACCATAATACAGTATGCGTCTCTATCTGTTAGTCTGCACTGACAAAAAACCCAAGGGTCAGTGTCCAAGTGGTAAAGGTTACAAGCCAGGTCGGTAGACATAAGTGGACCCAGATAATACCTGAGGCTTTTTACTAGTTCTTGGACTCCAATAGCGAAAGGGGGCTAGATATTTCTATGTCCATTACAAGTAATGCCTGGGAGATTTTAAGGACCAATGTTGAGATCTCTAAAGTAGTGTTTGGTTTGCTGGAGACACCCAAGTCCTTCACGTGAACTAATCGTCCCAGGTGGTTTGACTCTGTATGCTTGAAAGCACTGAGGGAGCTTAAGAGTGCTCTGAGTGTTGAGCCATGGGATCTAGCCAGCATAAAGAAATGTCACTGTTGGTATAAAAGAACAGCCAAACCGTAAAAAGGACATAAAGGAGGAGGCCTGGACAGGTCTAATTGAGGTAAGCATCTGAATAGCAGCTCAAGATTCTGGAGTATTATTATTAGTGGCCCCTGATATTGGTCCGGAAGATGCATGGGTGGCTCACTTTAAGGATACATACAAGATAGGCCAGTTGGAACAACAGAACTGCAATTCTGTGATGATTGGGTCCGCTAAGTTGACCTTTTTCTGAGAGAAAGTTAAGGAGCTTTATGGGTTTACCCATTACCAAAGCACCAAGCTTGGATTGCATTCCGCCTGATATATTCGTGAGTGATATCAGAGTGCCTTTTCTAACTGCACTTAATGCAGCGGTGTTGGTAGGTCCACCTCAGTCTTGGGCTATGTCCATCATTTTACCAATTTTTTTACGCTGGGACAGAAAGCCCATCCTACTGTATGCCAATCTCCCTACTCAATTCTGTAGTAAAGGTTGTAGGTCGTATTTTACTGGAAAGACTGTCAGTGTGGGCTGAGTAAAACAATGTGCTGTCAGAATCTCAGTATGGCTTTTGTGCTGGATGGTCCACTGTACTCAAGTGTTTGAACTGATACTTTATTTTAGAGAAATACACAGTTGCCCGTTCTGGTCTCCTACACTTAGGTTTTATGGACCTTTCATTTGCGTTTGACCGGGTAAACGGAACAAAATTGTGGCAAGTCATGTTTCACTGGGGGTGGAGATGGACATTTTGTTTCTGAGAGACCTTTATAGGGACACAGAGGCATCGGTCAGTTTCCATGAAGACTTGGAGTGCTCACCTAGTTTTAGGATTAAAGGAGGGGTGTGGCATGGTTGAAATTTGGCTGTTTTTGTTTAATCTATACATTGACAGATTAGAGCAGACCCCGATTGATGTGAAATCAGATTGTCCGAATGTGGGTCACGTAGTCTACCAGTATTTATATGCGGATATTGCGGTCCTCATCGCTAAGACAGCTAGAGGTTTACAATCCCTGTTGAGATCCTTTTCTAAGTTCATAGAAGATTTGGACTTCTCGATTAATGAGAAGAAATCCTTTGTGATGGTACTCTAAATCAACTAGTTTTAAATTAGGATCCAGTGTTCTTTCCAAGACCAGAGTATTATATTTCGGAATAGTATTCGATTCAGCACTGAGTTGGCTTCCTTTTATTACAAGGAAAAGATTTACAGTGCAAAATGTATTTCTGAAGTAATCTATGGGAGTGAAATCCGAGGTTGTGCTAACCATTTGGAGCTGCAAATAGTAGAAATTAAGTTTTTATGGAGGCTTTTGTGTCTTCCTCAAAGTACCACCTCTTTTTTTGTGGATAAGGATGTATGAGTAATTGGACATAGATTTTATATTGTATTGTGGCCTTTCACCCTTCTTGCACTTTAGTTAAGGATCTGGTTAAAGGCAGGTCTTAAAGTAGGGAGATTCTAAAAGATTTGTCCCTGGATCCTGCATTTCATGTGCCCGTGGCTTAAGTATATCAGGACCTCTTTGCAGGACTTAGGCAGGAATTACCTTTTTAGGCTCCTAAGGAGCTCTGTAAGGCAGATTATGCTTGGGTTAAGGGACATTTTTTTACAAGTTAGGCCTGCTCTTATGTGCCTACAGCTGCTTTCCGGAGATAATATTTTTAGCGTACTTAGCTTTATAAAGGTTTCTGTAAGGCTGAGGAATAGCCGTGAATAGGCTCCGAGTCTTAAGTTCTCTAGTAACTGCGACGATGTACTGAATAACCACTTCTGCATGTTCAGAAACGTACAAAGATTAGCTGATTTTTTTTTTTTTTTTAATCCTATGTTTTATTTGCATTTCTTTTCATCTTTACTATCTTAAGTTTTTATTGTACTTGTTTGGTTTTATGGTTTGTATCCTCAAAACCAAATAAAGCTACGTTGATTGACTTATCAGTATTTGATGCACTGGTTTCTTTGTGAGGCGATCTTGCATACCTCTGACTTGTTCTGCATAATTGACTTCTCAGTGCTTTGGTACTCTTGTCTTTTCATGAGCCGATCTTGCATACCTCAATCTACGTAATTAACTTTTCAGTAGTTTCATACACTGGTCTCTGTGCATGCCTCTGACTTGCTCTGTGGAATTGACTTCTCACTTTGCTCTCTTCTACAGTGTGCCCACGTGGATGACTTGAAGGCAGCCAAGTCCATTTACGATTTTCCAGCCAGAGACATTGAAGGAAATGAAGGGTCCCTGGATAAATACTGGTGAGTTTGAACTGTACCCCTTACATTCTTGGGACTTGCATCTTGCGTCTACCTGAAATGAACAGACTCATGCTGATTGTTTTTGAAGTAGTTTGCCTATCAGGCACCTTATGTTTCACAGTGGTAACTGGGAGTACTTTGCTGTGCTTCACTGAGGGGTTGTTACTGGGAATAAGCTGCTGCGCTTCACTGAGGGGTGGTAACTGAGTATGCTGCTGTGCTTCATTGAAGGGTCTTAACTGGGAGTACACTCCTGTGCTTTAATGAGGTGTGGTAATTGGGAGTATGCCGCTGTGCTTCACTGATGGGTGGTGTTAGAACTGGGGGTCTCTAGTTGGCAGAGGTAGGTACCTTTGACCAAATAGGGACCCTTGCTTCTAGTCAGGGAAAGGGGGGTACACTTCTGGATAACCCCTGCTCACCCCTTTGGTAGCTTGGCATGAGCAGACAGTCTTAGCTCAGAGGCAATGTGTAAAGCATTTGTGAACACCTACAGTAATACAGTGAAAACACTACAAATTGACACCACACAGATTTAGAAAAATAAGTAACCTTTACTAGACTTAACACAACGACGACAATCCTCAATACTGTAATCAAAAATTCTTTAAAATGGTAGGAAATTGCTTAGTTCAATGTAGATGGTAAATGCAACACTTTACTCACAGTACCTTGGATGCGTCACGCAATACATACAAAAGGGTCGCAGGGATGGTGATGTCGGTTCCTTACACTCAGGGGAGTGGATGCGCCGGTTCCTTACTGCTGCACAGGGGAGTTGCTCGCCTCCTTACTGTGTGAGGTGATGCGTCGGTTTCTTACTGCTCTCCGGTTATGATGCAACAGGATGGCGTCTCGATGTGATGCGACGATCCGGTGCGATGCGACAAAATGGCGTCTTGGATGCCATGCGACAACGTGGATGTGATGTGTGCACGCCCGACGGCCGTTTGGCGACTCAGTGCCTTCTGAGTCACGACAGGCCCTGCGACATGCTTCTCCGGTGATGCGACGATGACCTTTGCGGCGGCAACACGTTTCTCCGGTTCTGCAACGCTCTTCGTCGATGATGCGATGGTGAACAGCTGCGGCGGTGGCACGCTTCGGCGATGCAACGGCACCTGCTGCGGCAGCGACACGCTTCTCCTTGTTGCGTCGCGCTTCCAGCTCCCAGTGACACGCAGTCTTAGAGGGCCCAAACAACAGTAGGCACCTCTCTGCAGGTAGAATCCCCAGCAAGGGAATTCAGGGGAGCTGGTGGTGAAGTCTTGTATCCCTGAGACTTCAGGCAGGAGACCAGCACACTTCAAGCCCTTGGAGATTCTTCTTAAAGATTATGAAAAGTTCTCTTCTCCTTTCCTTGGTAGATAAAGTATCCACTGCAGGCCAACCCCAGAAATAGCACAGCACAGGGGCAGTCTCCTTCAGCTTTCTTGTTTCTTCTCCTTAGCAAAGGTTCGTCTTGATTCCCGAAAGTGATCTAAAGTTCTGGGGTGTGGGCCCCAATATTTATACCGGTAAATCCTTTGCTCTGAAGGCAGGGAGTCCTGTGCCTAGCCAAAGCCAGTTCTGTGCAGCTTCCCGGCAGGAGGTGGAGACAGCATTGTCTGAGAGCAGACCTGGTCCAGGCAGCTGAAAGGAAATCTCCTCCTCCTACTCTCCATTCTGAGTGCTCAGGTCAGTGAAAGGAAATCTCTGCCCCCCCACTCTCTAGTCCATGCAGGTCCTACTCAGCCCAGCCCTGACTCATTAGACTGCTGTAGCCAAAGCCCTCTCCAGCCCCCTGTCACTCACAAACCAGACATGGAATACACACACCTAGCAGAGGCATGCTGAATGGCTAGGCAAGAAAATATCCACTTTCTAAAAGTAGTATATTCAAACACAGAATGCAAAAATCACCCACACTAAAAGATGTATTTTAACATTCTGCTTTCAGGCATACTAAACTCGAATTTCTACCTTGTTCCCTGGGTCAGTTTGGATAATAAGGTGTTATAATCAAACTGCTCATTCGGGCCTATGGGAGAAGGTAGCCTTGCAAAAGTAAAAAACGAAAATGGCTGTAATTCACAATCAGAACATGCCACACACATCCAATGCACCCAGTCCTTTGGCCTACCTTAGGGGTGGCTGACACGTATAAAATGGAAGGTTTGGGGACCGGCAAGTGTGTGCACTTGCCAAGTCGACATGGTAGTCCCAGACTGCAGACAGGCTCTGTGATGGCAGGCCTGAGCCATAATTTACAAGCTGCTCCGGTGGGTGGCATAATCGGTGCTGCAAGCCCACCAGCAGAATTTGATTTACAGGCCCTCTGCACAAGCTGTGCACTGTACTAGGGTCTGACAAGTTTACCAAATAAGCCAATCATGGAGTCACTAATCCATTATAATAACAATTGGGAGCACTTGCACTTTGGCTCTGATTAGCAGCGGCAAAGTGCCCAAAGCATCTATACCAGCAAAACATGTAGCAAAAACACAGAAGGCAACAGCAAAAAATGGAAGTGAGATCCATGCTAATGGTACCAGGTTTGACAGGTGGTAACTGGGAGTGCGTTGTGCTTCATTGATGGGTGGTAATGCACTACACTGCTGTGCTTCATTGAGCAGTGGTAACGAAGTACACTGCTGTGGTTAACTGAAGGATGGTCAGTGTGCTGCTGTGTTTTCCCTAGGGGTGGTAACGGAGTACGCTGCTGTGCTTAATTGAGGTGTGCTAACTGGGAGTACGAGGGATGGTAACAGACTATGCTGCTGTGTTTCATTGAAGGGCAATAACTGCAAGTATGTTGCTGTGCTTCATTGAGAAGTGGTAACTAAAAGTACGCTGACTTGGTTTAATGGAGTGTGGTAACTGGAAATATGGTGCTGTGCTTCACTGAGGGGTAATAACCGAGTAAGCTGTTGTGCATTATTGAGGGTTGGTAACTGGGAGTACCCTGCTGTGCTTATTTCAGAGGTAGTAGCTGGAAGTGTGCTGCTGTACTTAACTGAGGAATGCTAGCCAGGACTACACAGCAGGGCTTTGAAGGGCAGTGAACACGATTATGAAGGGTGGTAATGGACTTCACTACTGTGCTTTTTTTTGGGTGGTAACTGGGAGTGCGCAGTTGTGATTAATTGAGGGGTGGTAACTGGGAGAATGAGGGGTTGTAACTAAGGTCGCTGCTGTGCTTCAGTGAGGAGAGTTAACTAGGAATACGCTGCTGTGCCTCATTGAGGTGTGGGAACTGGGAATATGCCACTGTTTTTGTTTTTTGATGGGTGGTAACTGGGAGAAGACAGCTGTGCTTCATTGAGAGGTGCAATGTAGTACGCCGTTGTGCATTGAGTGGTGGTAACTGGAAGTACGCATGTTGCTGTGCTTCATTAAAGGGTGTTTATTGAGAGTACGCTTCACTTTCTTAAATGAGATGTAGTAACTGGATGTATGCTGCTGTGCTTTAATGAGGTGTGCTAACGGAGTCCTCCTCTGTGCTTCAGAGGGCTGATTACATAGTTCACTGCTGTGCTTAATTGAGGGTTGTAAGGAGTACCCTGCTGTGCTTAACTGGGGGTTAGTAAATGTGGCTATGCTGCTGTGCTTTGAGGGGTGGTGAATGGGATTATGAGGGGTGACAATGGACTTCGCTGCTTTGCTATTTTTGACTGGTGATAACGAAGTACGCTGATGAGCTTCACTGAGGGTTGGTAACAGAGTATGCAGTTGTGCTTTCTTGATGGGTTGTAACTGGGAGAGCACTGCTGTGCATAAGTGAGGGGTGGTAATGGAGTTTGAGGGGTTGTATCAGAGTTCACTGCTGTGCTTCAGTATGGAAGATTAACTAGGAATACGCTGCTGTGCTTCATTGAGGGGTTGTAACGGAGAACGCCGTTGTGGTTCATGGAGGGGTGGTAACGAAGTACGCTGCTTTGCTTCATTGACAGGTTTTAACTGGAAGTGCGCTGCTGTACTTCAATGAGGTGTACTAACGGAGTACACCACTGTGCTTAATTGATGGGTGGGAACATGTAGTACGCTGCTGTGCTTCATTGAGGGGTGTTAACGGAGTTCCCTGCTGTGCTTATTTGAGAGGTGGTAACTGGAAATACGCTGCTGTACTTAACTGAGGAATGCTAACCAGGACTACACAGCCAGGCTTTGAAGGGCAGGGAATAAGATTATGAAGGGTGGTAATGGACTTCACTACTGTGCTTTTTTGAGCAGTGATGACTAATAATGCTGCTGAGCTTCACTGAGGGGTGGTAACAGTACACAGCTGTGCTTTTCTTGATGGGTGGTAACTGGGAGTGTGCGCTGTTGTGCTTAATTGAGGGGTGGTTACTGGGAGAATGAGGGGTTGTAATGGAGGTTGCTGCTGTGCTTCAGTGAGGAGTGTTACCTAGGGATACGCTGCTGTGCTTCATTGAGGGGTGGGAACTGGGAATACGCTGCTGTTTTTTTTGATGGGAGGTGTTAGAAATGGGGGTGTCTAGTTGGCAATGGCTGGCCACTGTCCAAGTAGGGACCCTTCTTCCTAAGTGAGAGTAAGAGGGCTACACCCCTGCTCAACCCTGTGGTAACGTAGCACGAGCAGCTAGGCTTATCTGAGGCAGTGTGTGAAGCATTTATGACCATACACAGTAACACAGTGAAGAACACTACAAAGGGACACCACACAAGTAGTTATAAAAAAAATAAGTATCTTTATATATAGACTTAACACAAGACCAATAACGGTAAAAAGACACAATACTGTAAAATAGGATTATTCTCAATGCTGTCAAAATAGTTCAGTGTGTGCAAAGAGGAGTTCAGTTCAAAGCAGTGGTCTCTGCGACCCTTTTACTTACAAAGTACCTGGATTCTGTAGCAAAACAACCAAAATGTCGCAAACGAGTTGTACTTAAAAACAAGACCAAATACGATAAAAATCCACAATACAGTACTTCAAAGAAAGTTAATTCTCAAGCTTTCTTTAAATTGCAAGAATACGTTGAAAACACAGTTCGTACAAGTCGGTAGCTCAGTCCGAGCCTACCGCTATGCTGAAAACAGTCTCGCAGTTCCCGTTGACCACGTCGGTACGGGCCAGCAACAGCGGGACAGATTCGTTAACAGTACCTTTCTTAGTGCGGCTCACACGGAGGTGCAAGTCGGTCTTGGCATCCGTTGCGATGCAAAGTGGAAGCGGTGCACGGTGCGGTGCCTCTCGATGCGGTGCAGGCAGCGGTTCGGTGACGATCGGCCAGACGGCGTTGGTGATACCAAGGCTTATGGTGCAGGGCGAGATGGTGCTGGCAGGTTGCGGAGCAGGTGACCGAGCCGGTCGTGATGTCCGTCGCGGTTACGGTGCAAAGTGGAAGCGGTGGACAGTGCGGTGTCCGTCGATTCGGTGCAGGCAGCGGTTCGGTGACGATCGTCCAGATGGCGTTGGTGAGACCAAGGCGTGCGGTGCAGGGCAAGACGGTGCTCGATGCGGTGCTGGCAAGTTGCGATGCAAGCGACAGAGCCGGTTGGCAGAAATTGGTGCTGGCCGAGCCGGACAGCTGTGCGTGACGAGGCGGTCACAGGTTTCGAGCCAAAGTGAAGCGAGGCGATGCGGGTTGCGGTGCCTCTCGATGCGGCGCAGGCAGACGATCATGCAGAAGGTGTCGGTGAGACCAAGGCGTGCGGTGCAGGGCGAGATGGTGCGGCCTGCGGTGCCTTCAGGACACAAGGCCGGTGACTGAGTCGGATGACGGAGTCGGTGACGGTTCCCTCTTCTCTGTGGCAACTGATGCGGCGGTTCCAGGAGCGGTACCCAGAGGTTGGTGAAGTCTTTGCAGTCCCTGAGACTTCCTAACAGGAGGCCAGCTCTGTTTCAGGCCCTTGGAGATACTCCGCACAAGTAGAGAAAGTCCAGTCCTTTCACGACCCAAGGCAGAAGCAGCAGCAGCAGCTGCAGGCCAACCCAACAAAACAACAACACAGCAAAGGGGCAGTACTCCTCCTGGGAGCTCTTCCAGCTCTTCTTCTTGGCAGGTTCCTTGATTCCAGCGAGTTCTCTGAAGTCTTTTCTATCCCTGAGACTTCCAAGCCCTTGGAGAAAATTCTAACAGCAGGATGATGAAAGCACAGTCCAGTCCTTTCCCTACCCAAGACAGAAGCAACCACTGCAGGCCAACGCCTCAACATGCAGCATAGGGGCAGTACTCCTCCTCCCGCTTTCCCGGTTCTTCTTCCTGGCAGGTTCCTTAGTTCAGAAGTAATCTAAATCTCTGGGGTCTGGGCCCCAATATTTATATCAGTTTCTTTGTTCTCTGAAGGCAGAGAGGCCTTTGCCTAGTTTAAACCCGTTCTGGTCAGCCCTGGAACACTTTGTTGACAACTCCTTCTTTCATAAACAAATGAAAGAGGAGGTGCACGAATGAGATAGTCCAATGAGCCAAAACGTTGTAACTAAATGTCCTCTTTAATTCAAAAATAGATTTGGGTTGGTAAAAGGATGGTCAGCCAACGCGTTTCATTCCCTCAAGGGGACCTTCATCAGGGCTTGAATCAATGTATTTGTTCTTGAAAATAAAGCAAGTCTTGAAAGCTTAACGAAGTATGGTGTATTTCACATGTACTTCAGATTTCGGCAGTCGCCTGAGGTGGGTTCCTAGTGTAACGGCGTGTTCCTCCTTCTTTCCTTTCACAGTGCAGGCCGGGGACATCAGACGCACCACAGGAGGTGGAGCCAGCATTGGGGAGGGAAGGCACAGTCCTATTCAGGTCCCAGATGCAACTCCTCCCACCCATCTACATGCAGATCTCTCTATTCAGCCCTGTGCTGGCTCAATCCGTCTCCTGGAATCCCCCAGCCCCTGTCGCTCAAACTCCAGACAAGGAATACACAACCTAGCAGAGGCAGGTTTGGATGGTTAGATAAGAAAATACCTACTGTCTAAAAGTGGTATTTTCAAACACAATGTTGAAACCAACTTCACTAAAAGATGTAGTTTAACATTCTGAGTTCAGGCATACTAAACTCGAATTTCTACCATGTTCCCTGGGTCACTTAAGATTATAGGATGAATAATCAAACTGGCCATTCTGGCCTATGGGGAACAGGTAGGCTTGCAATAGTGAAAAACGAAGTAGGCTGTAATTCACTATCAGGACATGCCACACACACCAGGGCATGTCCTACCTCTCACATACAATGCACCCTGCCCATGGGGGTACCTTGGGCCTACCAGAGGGGCGCCTCACATGTAAGAAAGGGAAGGTTTAGTGGCTTGCAAGTGTGTGCACTTGCCAAGTCGACATGGCTGCCCCAGGGTGCGCACAGGCTCTGCAATGGCAGGCCAGAGTTACACTTTACGGGCTGTTTGCGTGGGTGGTACAATCCAGTGCTGCAGCCCACCAACAACATTTGATTTATAGGCCCTGGCACTCGCAGTGCACTTTACTAGGGACTGACACATAAATCAAATAGGCCAATCATGGAAACGCCAATCCAAACACAGTTTACACAGATAGCATATGCACTTTAGCACTGATCAGCAGTGGTAAAGTGCCCAGAGTCCTAAAACCAACACACACAGGTCAGGAAAAAATAGGAGGAAGAAGCAAAAAGTTTAGTCAAAACCCTGCAAAAAGGGCCATTTCTAACAGCGCGCATGTGTATGCACGTGTGTGAGATGGATAACTGATAGTGTGCTATGGGAACATCATATCCACGGACATGTTATTACATGCATATGTAACAACATGCCTATGAGTTGCCAGTTCCCTGTGTGCCTTAGGTTGTCTCTCGGAGCTTGAGTGTAATTATAGGGTTGTACGGGACTGAAATGATCTCATAAGGTTGGTGCAAGTATCTGATGGCATGTATTTGAAGGTTCTGGCCAGCAAGTGTGCATTTCGGTGTCAGTACTGGTTTCTGGAAGTACGTATCTCTCATTGGGAATATATGAATGGTGGTCTGTATAGGTGTCTGGTGGTAGGTGTGGATGTCTGAAAGAGTTTGAATGCATGGGTGTCGTATGTACATGAAGTATTGTGGTGTGGATGTTGGACAGTGACCCTGGATGGCAGGTGTGTGCTATGGCTTACAAAGGGTCAACTATTGATTTCCTATATCTGAGGGTTACGTGGGTGCGTATGGGCATTCAAAGCTGTGGTATCTGAAGACATGCCTTTGTGTCTGCTGTTCTTTCTAAGAGATACGAGTGTCTGAAAAGGTTTATGAAGGTGTGAAGTAGTTTTTTAGAAAGCGTTTCAATGTATAAGATTATATAATGGTATTTGTTGCTCTGATGTGCGTGTTAGTATGATGACCTACATAGTCTTTATGGGGTTCTTGTAAGCATTCATGCTGGTTAGTAAGTTCTAATGCGCAGTGGCCTCCTTGAATTTCTGTGCTGTATTTTGGTTTCAAGAGTCCTTTCTTGACAGGGCCTGATAGCGTGTCCTCTTGTCAGGCAGTAAACATGAAGGTTTTATGGTAAATGTCTGACACTAAGTATTCTAGATACTGTTGATGAGACCCCATGATGTGACTAAGTGCAACCATTTGTTCAGGGGGAGTACTTGCATATCTTTCTGATACTGCATGTTGATTTCTGAAAGTTAGTGATTGTCTGCTTCATATTATTGTTTGGGATATCTGTATTGGTTAGCTCCTGCATGTGCAGGTGCTATCGATGTTTGGTTTATGGAGGCATTTGAAGATGTCTGTTAGAGCTGGCATCCTTGGTGTGATTTCCCCCTTTATTTTTGCTCTCAGACCTCCTGTTTTTGCTGACTTTGTTTTTGCTGGCCTTCGGATTCTGCACATATAACTAGTGCCAATGTGTTTCTCCAGTATTAGGGTGTCTTTCATAGATTCACATGCTTGAATATTCCCCGTCGTCGGAGTGGGAGTCCCACGGTAAATAAAATAGCTATATATATATATATATAGTAAAATATATACATAAGTAATCACATAATTAGCGTATATAGGTGTAAAACACACATAGTGTACCTATAAGAGAAAAACTCCATAGGAATACAATGGAGAGAGACAAAAGACCTTTGTAGTCTATCTCTGTCATTATGTAAGTCCGAACTCCAGCCAATCAGGCGTCAGCCCCTCTCTAGAACCTTCTCCTCAGAGCTTCTCACCTCAGATTTTCTACCGCACGTCGTGTGACAGGGAGTCTCCCTGAGCTCTGCTCAGTTTTTGTCAGTGAGGATGTCTTCTAGTAAGAAATCTTTGTTTAGACCATGTTCTTCATGTGGAAAGCTGCGTTTGTTCTCTGAGGACCCACACAGTAAGTGTATTTACTGTTTATACCCAGACCATGAAGTGGCAAAATGTAAATTTTGTAGAACTTTTTCTACAAAAACTCTAAAGGACAGAGAAGGCCGCCTGTTATTATGGCTACAGAGACTGAAGGACAAGGATAACCCACTCTCTGATGTGGAAAGTCTCTTTTCTGGTCGTTCTCAACCAGCCTCTAAGCGCAGTAGTGTGCAGGAGTTACCATCTCCTTTCCTGAAGAAAAAGAAGCTATCTTTGCCTCTGACAACTGCCACTTCTGTGGTCTCACCTACTGCTTTGTCGCCTAAGGGACACTGTTCTCAGGCTGCTGAGGCGTCTACTTCCCATTCCTCAGGGAAAAAATTGTCAGCCTCGTCGACGATGCTCCCGACGACGAGATCTGCTGTTTCTACCTCGTCGACGGTGACCCTGACGACGACGTCAGCTGCTTCGTCGTCGACGAGCATTCGGTCGACGTTATCCTCGTAGACGATTACCATCAGTTCTTCAAGGGCGGTGACTTCTGTTTTGCCCATTACTTCGACGTCGACGAAGAAGGTAAAGGTTCCGCCGACGAAGATTGTGTCGTCGACGAAGACGTCGTCGAGCTCGTCGACGCCCACTCCGTCGACGAAGAAAAAGAAGATCCCGTCGACGACACTGTCGACGGTGGTTCCGTCGACGAAAGCCTTGTCGACGAAGACCTCGACGACGGCTCCGTCGGCAGCGGCCCCGTCGACGGTGGCTCCGTCGACGGTGGCCCCGTCGACGGCGGCTTCGTCGACGGCGAATCCGACGACGGCGATTTTGTTGCCACAGACTCCGTCGACGATAATTCCGTCGGCCATCATTCCGTCGACGACGGCTCCGTCGACGAGTACATCTGCACAGACATTCGTAAGGGTACGAATAAGCAGTGTTGCGTCTACCCAGAAAACAAGAAGGGAACAACTACCTCAGCTAGCTTCAGCGTCGGTTTCATCTTTATCCGGAGTTTCTTGGACACCATTACCTCCTACTGTGGGCCCGGATAGCCAGGAACACAATATTCCTGTGGGAGATGCACAGCCTCCCTCACCATTATTCGCTACGGATTCGGATCAGGAGTCCGAGGGGTTACCGGAGTCTTTTGGAACGGCATAAAGTCCGTCCGACTTAGTTATTAAGTGCCAGGATGTCAGTAGTGAAGATGAAGATCCGGTTTACATACACCAGGCCCCTCCGAAGCATAAAACGGCGACTCTTCCTTTGTCGCTCATTACTAATCTCCAACGCATGTTGGACGACTACAACCAACGGTTCCCTCTATCCCCTCAACGTTCAGAGGTTCCGTCAACCCCGGTGATCCCGGCAATTATTCCACCGGTACCTATTGTAAATCCTGCTCCTCAGATGCCGCCTGTACCTCCAAGACAGGTTCCGGAAAGGTTGTTGCCTTATTATGAGCCTGTAGAGGAAGGCCCTCAGGACACAGAAGAGAGTGAAATCCCAGATGATGATGGGGATGTAGATGACAATGATGATGATATGGCGGAGTGGGACAATTACCAGGCACAAACACCATCCCCCTCACAGATAGTAACAGGGGATTCACCTCCAGTGGACATAGCCAATTTTCACCAACTGATGGAAAGGGCATCACACCGTTTTAAGTTAACAACGGAGCGCAGGGAGGAAGATTGCTTCCTTTATGATTTCAAGAATCAACCTTACAAACAGACTCATGCTATTCCCATAGTTGAGTTTATTTGGGAAGAAGGCAAGAAATTAATGCAGACACCGAATACCTTGCCAGCACAGGTGCCTCGATTAGAAAAGAAATATAAGGCACCAATAGGAACCCCAGCATGCCTCACGGGTCAGGCTAAACCGGAGTCTGTCGTTACGCAGGCAGCGCAACGTAAGGCGAAAAATCCGGCATCTTCTATCACCTCACCTCCGGATCGTGACGGACGTCGGATGGATGCCATAGGGCGTAAATTCTCTTCTATGGCCTCTACTGTGGTTAGAGCAGCTAATGCCTTGGCCATCTTGGGACGATATGACAGACAAGTATGGGCTGATATTTCGGATGTGGTTCAGGAGTTGCCAGAGCCATCTAAGGTGGAGGCAATGAAGTTGCTCCAAGAGGGAGAAGCGGCATCGGCGGAAATAATCGATTGTGCAGTAGACATCGCCTGCATGGGATTCCGTCAGCTTGCCGGAGCGGCTGTTCTGCGTAGGCAAGGATGGTTAAAATCAACATCCTTTCGTCAGGAGGTTCAGTCCATGATCCTTAACATGGCATATGACGGCGAGTCATTATTTGGGAGCCACGTCGATGAAGCTCTACAGTCCATAAAGAAGGATACTGAGACAGCTAGATCGTTAGGAAACCTTCAATTTCAGAGGAGTAATTTTCGTGGTGCACGCGGACGCGGCACCTCCTCAAGTTTTCGAATAGACAATAAACAATACAAACCTTACAATCAAGGGTCCAACCGTTACTCTTATGGCCAGCAACAGCAAACATCACGACAGCAAACCTCCAAGTCATATAGAGGAAAATCCTCATACAGAGGAACCGCATCAAAGAGACAGTGACTCTTACCAGACGGACAAGGTTGGAGGTCGAATCTCTCTGTTCTTTTCCCAATGGTCCTCCATCTCAAAGGACCGTTGGGTTTTTGACATTGTGAAAAAGAGACACGCCTTAGAATTCACCAAATTCCCTCCTCCCACTCCACCCTCCGGACCGCCACCAGCTCACATGAAAGAACTGTTGCATCAAGTTCGACTTTTCAGGCAAAAAGGAGCTATAGAATTGGTACCAGTGTCTCAGAAGGGAAAAGGTTTTTATTCCCGGTTCTTTTTGATCACAAAGAAAAACGGAGAGTGGAGGCCCATCCTCGATCTAAGGGCACTAAACAAATATATAAAGAGCCAATCCTTCCGTATGATGACGCTAGTAGACATCTTGCGCTTACTCTTGCAGGAAGATTTTCTGGCGACGATAGATCTCCAGGATGCCTATTTTCATATCCCTATTTTACAGCGGCATCGAAAGTTCCTGCGTTTTCGAGTGGGTCAACACGATTACCAATTCAAAGTGTTACCATTTGGCCTGCGCTCGGCCCCTCGAGTGTTCACGAAGGTACTAGCTCCAGTAATAGCGTTTTTGCGACTCCAGGGAGTGCAAATATTTCCATACCTGGACGATTTTCTCCTGAAATCTCAGTCAAGCACTCACCTGCGACAACACACTCGTCTGTGCCAGAACGTGTTTCGCTCTTTAGGCCTGTCCGTAAATGCGGAAAAATCCCAACTTCATCCGTACCAACAAAGAGATTTTCTGGGAGCAACTCTGGAAACTGTGTCAGCAAAGGCATTCCTCTCCCAGGAGCGTCTAAAAAAGATGCTGCGACTGGTGGCTCTGATCAGATCAAAAGAGTCAGTTTCTGTGAGACTATTAAAATCATTTCTGGGGATGGCGTCATCATCCATTGCCTTGATCCCTCATTGCTGGCTGAGGACACGTCCTATCCAGGAAGCTCTGGATGCTCAGTGGCGTCAGGTAACGGGATCTTTCCACGACATGATATGTGTCACAGATCAAATGAAGTCAGCACTCGCATGGTGGGCAATTCCAGCCAACTTGACGGAAGGCATGTCCTTTCTGTCGCTGCCACCGGACAGGACACTCACAACAGACGCCTCATTGGAAGGATGGGGCGCACATTTGGAGGATCTCTCTGTGAAGGGAAGATGGTCAACACATCAAAGATCTTTGCACATCAACAAGTTGGAGCTGATGGCGATTTTTCTGGCTCTAAAATCATTTCTACCTTTGCTCCAAGGAGAGTCAGTGCTAATACAGACAGACAACACAACCTGTATGCACTATGTCAACAAACAGGGCGGAACAAAATCCCCAAGTCTCTCCAGGTTAGCTCAAAGAATTTGGGACTGGTCTCTCAGTCATCAGATCATGATTACGGCAGTACACCTGCCAGGAGTATCCAATGTCCTAGCGGATTCCCTGAGCAGGTCCTCCTCGTCGACCCACGAGCGGGAGTTACACCAACCCACTCTAGAGAGGATATTCCAACTATGGGGCCGTCCGCAACTCGATCTCTTTGCTACGCCGGAGAACCGGAAATGCCGAAATTACGCAAGCTGGCATCCCCACAAGGAATCACAAGGGAATGCCCTTTTGATAAACTGGTGCAATCTATTTGCGTACGCCTTTCCTTGAAATACCCCTCATACCTCGGGTTCTTTGGAAGATGAGGAGACAACCTTGCCACCTGATCCTAATAGCCCCGCGCTGGCCACGGCAAGCGTGGTTCTCAGAACTGCTCCTCCTGTCCCAATGCCAACCAATCCTCCTGCAACATCGGACGGATCTGCTCACAATGAGCGAAGGGAGAATTTGTCATCCAAATCCCTCCTCACTGAGCTTATCGGCCTGGAACCTGAACACCATGAGTTCGCCCACCTAGACATCCCGCAGGATTGTAGGGATATTTTGGCCCAGGCAAGAGCACCCTCTACAATCAGGACGTACAAGTTCAAATGGAAACGATTCTGCCATTGGTGTGCTGCTAACGGAGTCAATCTGATACATTCCACGGCAGAGCAATTGCTACCATTCTTCCTGCACCTAGCCAGTTCTGGACTGTCGCATGCAACCCTAAGGGTTTTTCTAGCAGCTATTTCCCGTTTCCGGCAAGATGGATCAAGTTCCCTTTGTTCCTCAAGAATAATCCGCCAATTCTTTAAAGGCTTATTCCGAAAATTTCCGCCAGTTCGGCGTCCTCCTCCTTTGTGGCACCTCAACGTTGTGTTAGCACAATTGATGAGACCTCCGTTCGAGCCCATTCACAAGGCCGACCTAAAATATCTCACTTGGAAAGTAGCCCTACTTCTGGCACTAACGTCTTCACGTCGTGTCAGTGACATCCATGCTTTTACCATCAAACCTCCGTTCCTGCAGTTCAAACCGGATGCTGTAGTGTTACGCACCAATCCATCATTTCTACCCAAGGTGCCTACTGACTTTCATATTAATGAGCCAGTAATATTAAAGACCTTTTTTGCCAATCCTCAGACACCTGCAGAACAAAGATTACATTCTTTGGACGTGAAGCGGTGACTAAAGTTCTACATCAGTAAGACAGCTTCTTTCCGGAAATCCGATCAACTTTTTATAGCATATGGACGCTGTCATAAAGGACGTCAGGTTACTAAACCAACGATTGCACGCTGGATCTCGGCAGCTATTGTCTTTTGTCACCAAAGGGCAAATAAGCCTCTGCAGTCTCCAGTGAGGGCACACTCCACCAGGGCAGTCTCATCATCTACTGCCTTATTTGCTGGAGTATCTTTGCAACACATCTGCAGAGCAGCTACGTGGTCGATCAGACACACGTTTACTAAGCACTACTGCTTGGCAACTTTAAGCGAGGAGGATGCTGCAGTGGGACAGGCAGTGCTGCGCAATCTTTTTAAGTAAGGTGAGCCTCTTCCTCCCACCTCCATATTGTTTCCATTTATATATATATTATGCATTTACAATGTTACAGTTGTTCGATACTGTTTTTATGCATAAGAAGATTGATTATCTTATATATATTTTGAATCTATTTTGACATGGAAACAATGGTGTTTGTTACTGCTAGCTATTCTATATTCAAGCATGTGAATCTATGAAAGACACCCTAATACTGGAGAAGAACAATTGTTACTTACCTGTAAACAGGTGGTTCTCCAGTATTGGTGTCTTTCACAGATTCACATGCGACCCTCCCTCCTCCCTTCAGAGGCTCTCTTCTCCTCATGCACTTTACAGTCACTCTTGTGCTACGAAAATCTGAGGTGAGAAGCTCTGAGGAGAAGGTTCTAGAGAGGGGCTGACGCCTGATTGGCTGGAGTTCGGACTTACATAATGACAGAGATAGACTACAAAGGTCTTTTGTCTCTCTCCATTGTATTCCTATGGAGTTTTTCTCTTATAGGTACACTATGTGTGTTTTACACCTATATACGCTAATTATGTGATTACTTATGTATATATTTTACTATATATATATATATATATATATATATTACTATTTTATTTACCGTGGGACTCCCACTCCGACGACGGGGAATATTCAAGCATGTGAATCTATGAAAGACACCAATACTGGAGAACCACCTGTTTACAGGTAAGTAACAATTGTTCTTTCTTCCTAAGACATGGCAGAATTGGCTTATACTCAATTGACATATTTAATTAACCTATATGTACCTAGTTCAGTGCACTACACGTGCCCAGGGCCTGTAAATTAAATGCTACTAGTGGGCCTGCAGCTCTGAGTGTGCCACCCACCGAAACAGTCACAGCAACATCAATGGTAATGATGGACACAGCCTCTCCAGACAGCATTAGTAAATTGCCTGCATTTCTGTGTCTGCAGTGTGGCAACCCATACATAGTAGTGAAGGAGGCTAGAGACTGGGCTACCCTTAGAATTTCAATGAGGGCCTTACTAGCAAATATCTGCTGATTTATTCTTCCTGAGCATTTATATTTGGTGAAAGGGAGGGGTAAGGGGGTAGTAATGCAGTTTTCTGATGAACGGGGTGAAGTTCTTGCCAGGGAGAACCTTTAGTCTTTGCCTGATTGAGGAGTCAAAAAGATGCAAGAGTTTTCCACCTCAAAATCACACTTAGATACAGCTTTATTTGCACAACTATTGAGGTGAAGACCTGTTGACTATCTTTGCCTAATTTGAAAAGTTTTTATCTTTTCATGGTGGAAACAGAACATGTGAGAACACTGTGATAAGGGGTGTGCTGGAGGCGGACTGAAGAACATAAACAAACATGTTGCCCTGCAGGCAAGACTGTTGACCATTGTCGAAGCGGTGTCAGTAAGGTAAGTCGGTGACTAGAAGGTATGCCAAATCTGTGGACCTCCGGGGAAACCCACAAAAAGCAACTTGGTATACTTTCTGTGAATCCGGATCTATTCCCTACTCTTTCAGCATGAGTAGCATAGGGTCAGGTTATAGGCATACTTTCTTTTGCAGGTGGACCAGTAAACTTGCTAAAATAA
The DNA here is from genome assembly GCF_964204655.1 of Triturus cristatus. Classification (NCBI taxonomy): domain Eukaryota; kingdom Metazoa; phylum Chordata; class Amphibia; order Caudata; family Salamandridae; genus Triturus; species Triturus cristatus. The sequence goes on from NC_140590.1 coordinate 733,118,137, forward strand.
ACCTAGTTAGTCTAGAGTCATTTTGTAGATTCATGGTTTGCAGTTTTCCTTCCTCCAATCCCTCACTGAGGTGCTTTTGCTTACTTAAGACCCACAGCATCACATTTTACAGTTGGTTCAAGGCAACCTTGCTCTCATTTTGTTTCTGCTGTCTGCACCAAGAATGTTTAGTTAAGAGACAGGTTGCAGGCACACTCCTTCTTCCCTTTCTAGGTGGACCAGGAACTTCGACAACCATCATCTAAACGTTCAGCCTAGAGAAAGTTTGTAGTTTCGTGGTTTGCAGTTTCACTTCCTCCAATCCCTCACTAAGGTGCTTTTGCTTACTTAAGACCCACAGCATCACATTTTACAGTTGGTTCAAGGCAACCTCGCTCTCATTTTGCTTATGGTGTCTGCACCAATAATGTTTAGTTCAGGGACAGGTTGTAGGCACACTCCCTCTTTTTCCCTTTCTAGGTGGACCAGGAACTTCGACAACTATCAACTATACGTTTAGCATAGGGAAAGGTTGTAGGTTCATGGTTTGCCACTTGCCATGAGCTGATGCCCTCACTGAGTTGCTTTTGCTACCAGCAGAACCACAGCACTGCGTTGTACAGTTGGTTTAAGGCAACCTGGCTCTCGTTTTGTTTCTCCTGGCTGTACCAAAAACGTTTAGCATAAGGACAGGTTGTAGGCAGACTCCCTCTTCTTCCCTTTCTAGGTGGACCAGGAACTTCGACATCCATTAACTATACATGTTTAGCCTAGAGAAAGGTTGTAGGTTCATGGTTTGCATGTTGCATACTAGAGCATCCTGTGTGCTCATGGCACACTTCACTGATCAGTTAATTCATTTTAATCTGTGTGATGTGTAAACTAATAGGATCACCAATCTGTCACACCTGACAAAGATTTACTTTTACAAAACGCTGAGAGGGTTGAAGAACTAGAGTCTAGAGTCATTTTGTAGATTCATGGTTTGCAGTTTGCCTTCCTCCAATCCCTCACTGAGGTGCTTTTGCTTACTTAAGACCCACAGCATCACATTTTACAGTTGGTTCAAGGCAACCTCGCTCTCATTTTGCTTATGGTGTCTGCACCAATAATGTTTAGTTCAGGGACAGGTTGTAGGCACACTCCCTCTTTTTCCCTTTGTAGGTGGACCAGGAACTTCGACAACCATCAACTACACATGTTTAGCATAGGGAAAAGGTTTTAGGTTCATGGTTTGCAGCTTGCCTTGAGCTTATGTCGTCACTGAGGTGCTTTTGCTACCAGCAGAGCCACAGCACCGCGTTGTACAGTTGGTTCAAGGCAACCTGGCTCTCGTTTTGTTTCTCCTGGCTGTACCAAAAACGTGTAGCATAAGGGGACAGGTTGTAGGCACTATTTTTTGGTCATTCAGTGTATAAATCCCACGTTCCTAAGAGACACTATTGTACATTCCTGTAACCAAGATTCGATGGGTAAGACAAAGTTCTATTCTCCAAAGTCTAAGAATGCAGACCACTGCTATGGCTAATACTTTTGCAGTCTGCTGTGTCCATTCATATACAATCTCAGGGTAAACACCAAAGTGACATAGAACAATTGTCTGCTCTGTCAGGTGGCTCCTATGTAGACTGTATCCTTCATCTCCACACCTTTCCAAAGGTTATTGAACATGGTATCATACCATGGGACAAACATGCATACCTCTAATCTCTGGTCTCTCCATGGGAAAAACATGCATGCCTCTAATCTTTAGTCTCTTCATGGGACAAACATGCATACATCTAATCTGAGTGCTGTGATGCACTGGTCTCTTCATGGGAGAAACAAGCACCACTCTAATCTATGGTCTCTTCATGGGACAAACATGCATACGTCTAATCTGAGTGCTGTGATGCACTGGTCTCTTCATGGGACAAACATGCATACCTTTAATCTCTGGTCTCTTCATGGGACAAACATGCATACCTCTAATCTCTGGTCTCTCCATGATACGAACATGCATACATCTAATCTGAGTGCTGTGGTGCACTGGTATCTTCATGGGACAAACATGCATGCCTCTAATCTCTGGTCTCTTCATGAGACAAACATGCATGCCTCTAATCTCTGGTCTCTTCATGGGACAAACATGCATACCTAGAATCTGAGTGCTGTGATGCACTGGTCTCTTCATGGAACAAGCATGCATACCTCTAATCTCCGGTCTCTTCATGGGACACACAAGCATGCCTATAATCCTAGGTCTTTTCATGGGACACACAGGCATGCCTATAATCCGACGTCTCTTCATGGGACACACAGGCATGCCTATAATCCGAGGTCTCTTCATGGGACACACAGGCATGCCTATAATCTCCGGTCTCTTCATGGGACACACAGGCATGCCTATAGTCTCGGTTTCTTCATGGGACACACAGGCATGCCTATAATATCCGGTCTCTTCATGGGACACACAGGCATGCCTATAATCTCTGGTCTCTTCATGGGACACACAGGCATGCCTATAATCTTCGGTCTCTTAATGGGACACACAGGCATGCCTATAATCCGAGGTCTCTTCATGGGACACACAGGCATGCCTATAATCTGAGGTCTCTTCAAGGGACACACAGGCATGCCTATAATCTCTGGTCTCTTCATGGGACACACAGGCATGCCTATAATCTCCTGTCTCTTCATGGTACACACAGGCATGCCTATAATCCGAGGTCTCTTCATGGGACACAGAGGCATGCCTATAATCCGAGGTCTCTTCATGGGACACACAGGCATGCATATAATCCGAGGTCTCTTCATAGGACACACAGGCATGCCTATAATCTCCGGTCTCTTCATGGGGCACACAGGCATGCCGAAAATCTCTGGTCTCTTCATGGGACACACAGGCATGCCTTTTTTCCGAGGTCTCTTCCTGGGACACACAGGCATGCCTATAATCTCCGGTCTCTTCATGGGGCACACAGGCATGCCTATGATCTCCGGTCTCTTCATGGGACACACAAACATGCCTATAATCTCCAGTCTCTTCATGGGACACACAGGCATGCCTATAATCTCCGGTCTCTTCATGGGACACACAGGCATGCCTATAATCTCTGGTCTCTTCATTGGACACACAGGCATGCCTATAATCTCCAGTCTCTTCATGGGACACACAGGCATGCCTATAATCTCCCGTCTCTTCATAGGACACACAGGCATGCCTATAATCTCTGGTCTCTTCATGGGACACACAGGCATGCCTATAGTCCGAGTTCTCTTCATGGGACACACAGGCATGCTTATATTCTGAGGTCTCTTCATGGGAAAAACAAGCATGCCTATAATCTCCGGTCTCTTCATGGTACACACAGGCATGCCTATAATCTTTGGTCTCTTCATGGGACACACAAGCATGCCTATAATCTTCGGTCTCTTCATGGGACACACAGGCATGCCTATAATCCGAAGTCTTCCTGGGACACACAGGCATGCCTATAATCCAAGATCTCTTCATGGGACACACAGGCATGCCTATAATCCGAGTTCTCTTCATGGGACACACAGGCATGCTTATAATCTGAGGTCTCTTCATGGGACACACAGGCATGCCTATAGTTTCGGGTCTCTTCATGGGACACACAAGCATGCCTATAATCTCCGGTCTCTTCATGGGACACACAGGCATGCGTATAATCCAAGGTCTCTTCATGGGACACACAGGCATGCCTATAATCTCCGATCTCTTCATGGGACACACAGGCATGCCTATAATCTCCGGTCTCTTCATGGGACACACAGGCATGCCTATAATCCGAGGTCTCTTCATGGGAAACACAGGCATGCCTATAATCTCTGGTCTCTTCATGGGACACACAGGTATGCCTATAATCCGAGTTCTCTTCATGGGACACACAGGCATGCTTATAATCTGAGGTCTCTTCATGGGACACACAAGCATGCCTATAATCTCAGGTCTCTTCATGGGACACACAGGCATGCCTATAATCTCAAATCTCTTCATTGGACACAGAGGCATGCCTATAATCTCCAGTCTCTTCATGGGACATACAGGCATGCCTATAATCTCCGGTCTCTTCATGGGACACACAGGCATGCCTATAATCTCCAGTCTCTTAATGGGACACACAGGCATGCCTATAATCTCTGATCTCTTCATGGGACACAGGCATGACTATAATCTCCGGTCTCTTCATGGGACACATAGGCATGCCTATAATCCGAGGTCGCTTCATGGGACACCCAGGCATCCCTATAATCCGAGGTCTCTTCATTGGGCACACAGGCATGCCGATAATCTCCGGTCTCTTCATAGGACACACAGGCATGCCTATAATCTCCGGTTTCTTCATGGGACACACAGGCATGCCTATAATCTCCGGTCTCTTCATGGGACACACAAGCATGCCTATAATCTTCGGTCTCTTCATGGGACACACAGGCATGCCTATAATCTCCCGTTTCTTCATGGGATACACAGATATGCCTATAATCTCAGATCTCTTCATGGGACACACAGGCATGCCTATAATCCGAGGTCTCTTCATGGGACACACAGGCATGCCTATAATCTCCGGTCTCTTCATGGGACACACATGCATGCCTATAATCAGAGTTCTCTTCATGGGACACACAGGCATGCTTATAATCTGAGGTCTCTTCATGGGACACACAAGCATGCCTATAATCTCCGGTATCTTCATGGGACACACAGGCATGCCTACAATCTCCGGTCTCTTCATAGGACACACAGGCATGCCTATAATCTCCGGTCTCTTCATGGGACACACAGGCATGCCTATAATCTGAGGTCTCTTCATGGGACACACAGGCATGCCTATAATCTCCGGTCTCTTCATGGGATACACAGGCATGCGTATAATCTCCGGTCTCTTCATGGGACATACAGGTATGCCTATAATCCGAGGTCTCTTCATGGGACACACAGGCATGCCTATAATCTCCGGTCTCTTCATGGGACACACAGACATGCCTATAATCCGAGGTTTCTTCATGGGACACACAGGCATGCCTATAATCTAAGGTCTCTTTATAGGACACAAGCATGCCTATAATCTCAGGTCTCTTCATAGGACACACAGGCATGCCTATAATCTTCAGTCTCTTCATGGGATACATAGGCATGCCTATAATCTCGGTCTCTTCATGGGATACACAGGCATGCCTATAGTTTCCGGTCTCTTCATGGGACACACAGGCATGTCTATAATCTCCGGTCTCTTCATGGGACACACAGGCATGCCTATAATCTCCGGTCTCTTCATGGGATACACAAGCATGCCTATAATCTCCGGTCTCTTCATGGGACACACAGGCATGTCTATAATCTCCGGTCTCTAAATGGGACACACAGGCATACCTATAATCACTGGTCTCTTCATGGGACACACAGGCATGCCTATAATCTCCGGTCTCTTCATGGGACACGCAGGCATGCCTATAATCTTCAGTCTCTTCATGGGATACACAGGCATGCCTATAATCTCGGTCTCTCCATGGGATACACAGGCATGCCTATAGTTTCCGGTCTCTTCATGGGACACACAGGCATGCCTATAATATCCGGTCTCTTCATGGGACACAGGCATGCCTATAATCTCCGGTCTCTTCATGGGATACACAAGCATGCCTATAATCTCCGGTCTCTTCATGGGACACACAGGCATGTCTATAATCTCCGGTCTCTAAATGGGACACACAGGCATACCTATAATCACTGGTCTCTTCATGGGACACACAGGCATGCCTATAATCTCCGATCTCTTCATGGGACACACAGGCATGCCTATAATCTCCGGTCTCCTTATGGGACACACAGGCATGCCTATATTCTCGATCTCTTCATGGGACACACAGGCATGCCTATAATCTCCGGTCTCCTCATGGGACACACAGACAGGCCTATTCTCTCCGGTCTCTTCATGGGACACACAGGCATGCCTATAATATCCTGTCTCTTCATGGGACACACAGGCATGCCTATAATCTCCGGTCTCCTTATGGGACACACAGGCATGCCTTTATTCTCAGTCTCTTCATGGGACACACAGGCATGCCTATAATCTCCGGTCTCCTCATGGGACACACAGGCATGCTTATAATCTGAGGTCTCTTCATGGGACACACAAGCATGCCTATAACTCCGGTCTCTTCATGGGACACACAGGCATGCCTATAATCATTGTCTCTTCATGGGACACACAAGCATGCCTATAATCTTTGGTCTCTTCATGGGACACACAGGCATGCCTATAATCCGAGGTCTCTTCCTGGGACACACAGGCATGTCTATAATCCGAGGTCTCTTCATGGGACACACAGGCATGACTATAATCTCCAATCTCTTCATGGGACACACAGGCATGCCTATAATCTTCGGTCTCTTCATGGGACACACAGGCATGCCTATAATCCGAGGTCTCTTCATGGGACACACAGGCATGCCTATAATCTCTGGTCTCTTCATGGGACACACAGGCATGCTTATAATCTGAGGTCTCTTCATGGGACACACAAGCATGCCTATAATCTCTGGTCTCTTCATGGGACACACAGGCATGCCTATAGTTTCCGGTCTCTTCATGGGACACACAAGCATGCCTATAATCTCTGGTCTCTTCATGGGACACACAGGCATGCCTATAATCCGAGGTCTCTTCATGGGACACACAGGCATGCCTATAATCTCTGGTCTCTTCATGGGACACACAGGCATGCCTATAATCCGAGTTCTTTTCATGGAACACACAGGCATGCTTATAATCTGAGGTCTCTTCATGGGACACACAAGCATGCCTATAATCTCTGGTCTCATCATGGGACACACAGGCATGCCTATAGTTTCCGGTCTTTTCATGGGACACACAAGCATGCCTATAATCTCCGGTCTCTTCATGGGACACACAGGCATGCCTATAATCTCCAATCTCTTCATTGGACACAAATGCATGCCTATAATCTCCCGTCTCTTCATGGGACATACAGGCATGCCTATAATCTCTGGTCTCTTCATGAGACACACAGGCATGCCTATAATTTCCAGTCTCTTCATGGGATACACAGGCATGCCTATAATCTCCGATCTTTTCATGGGACACAGGCATGACTATAAACTCCGGTCTCTTCATGGGACACACAGGCATGCCTATAATCCGAGGTCACTTCATGGGACACCAAGGCATCCCTATAATCCGAGGTCTCTTCATTGGGCACACAGGAATGCCGATAATCTCTGATCTCTTCATGGGACACACAGGCATGCTTATAATCTGAGGTCTCTTCATGGGACACACAAGCATGCCTATAATCTCTGGTATCTTCATGGTACACACAGGCATGCCTATAATCTCCGGTCTCTTCATGGGACACACAGGCATGCCTATAATCGCCGGTCTCTTCATGGGACACACAGGCATGCCTATAATCTCCGGTCTCTTCATGGGGCACACAGGCATGCCTATAATCTCCAGTCTCTTCATGGGATACACAGGCATGCCTATAATCTCCGGTCTCTTCATGGGACATACAGGCATGCCTATAATCCGAGGTCTCTTCATGGGATACACAGGCATGCCTATAATCTCCGGTCTCTTCATGGGATACACAGGCATGCCTATAATCTCAGATCTCTTCATGGGACACACAGGCATGCCTATATTCCGAGGTCTCTTCATGGGACACACAGGCATGCCTATAATCTCTGGTCTCTTCATGGGACACACAGGCATGCCTATAATCAGAGTTCTCTTCATGGGACACACAGGCATGCTTATAATCTGAGGTCTCTTCATGGGACACACAAGCATGCCTATAATCTCCAGTCTCTTCATGGGACACACAGGCATGCCTGTAATCTCCGGTCTCTTCATGGGACACACAGGCATGCCTATAATCTCTGGTCTCTTCATGGGACACACAAGCATGCCTATAATCTTCAGTCTCTTCATGGGACATACAGGCATGCCTATAATCCGAGGTCTCTTAATGGGACACACAGGCATGCCTATAATCCGAGGTTTCTTCATGGGACACACAGGCATGCCTATAATCCGAGGTTTCTTCATGGGACACACAGGCATGCCTATAATCTGAGGTCTCTTCATAGGACACACAAGCATGCCTATAATCTCCGATCTCTTCATGGGATACACAGGCATGCCTATAATCTTCAGTCTCTTCATGGGATACACAGGCATGCCTATAATCTTGGTCTCTCCATGGGATACACAGGCATGCCTATAGTTTCCGGTCTCTTAATGGGACACACAGGCATGCCTATAATCCGAGGTCTCTCATGGTACACACAGGCATGCCTATAATCTCCGGTCCCTTCATGGGATACACAAGCATGCCTATAATCTCTGGTCTCTTCATGGGACACACAGGCATGCCTATAATCTCTGGTCTCCTTATGGGACACACAGGCATGCCTATATTCTCGGTCTCTTCATGGGACACACAGGCATGCCTATAATCTCCGGTCTCCTCATGGGACACACAGGCATGCCTATAATATCCGGTCTCTTCATGGGACACACAGGCATGCCTATAATATCCGGTCTCTTCATGGGACACACAGGCATGCCTATAATCTCCGGTCTCTTCATTAGACAGAGGCATGCCTATAATCTCCAGTCTCTTTATGGGACATACAGGCATGCCTATAATCCGAGGTCTCTTCATGGGACACACAGGCATGCCTATAATCCGAGGTCTCTTCATGGGACACACAGGCATGCCTATAATCTGAGGTCTCTTCATGGGACACACAAGCATGCCTATAATCTCTGGTCTCTATTTGGGACACACAGGCATGCCTATAATATCCGGTTTCTTCATGGGACACACATGCATGCCTATAATCTCCGGACTCTTCATGGGACACACAAGCATGCCTATAATCTTCGGTCTCTTCATGGGACACACAGGCATGCCTATAATCTCCGGTCTCTTCATGGGACACACAGGCATGCCTATATTCTCCGGTCTCTTCATGGGACACACAAGCATGCCTATAATCTTCGGTCTCTTCATGGGACACACAGGCATGCCTATAATCTCTGATCTCTTCATGGGACACACAGGCATGCCTATAATCTGAGGTCTCTTCATGGGACACACAGGCATGCCTATAATCTCTGGTCTCTTCATGGGGCACACAGGCATGCCTATAATCCGAGTTCTTTTCATGGGACACACAGGCATGCTTATAATCTGATATCTCTTCATGGGACACACAAGCATGCCCATAATCTCTGGTATCTTCATGGGACACACAGGCATGCCTACAATCTCCGGTCTCTTCATGGGACACACAGGCATGACTATAATCTCCGGTCTCTTCATGGGACACACAGGCATGCCTATAATCTCCGGTCTCTTCATGGGACACACAGGCATGCCTATAATCTCCGGTCTCTTCATGGGACACACAAGCATGCCTATAATCTCCGGTCTCTTCATGGGACACACAAGCATGCCTATAATCTTCGATCTCTTCATGGGACATACAGGCATGCCTATAATCCGGGGTCTCTTCATGGGACATACAGGCATGCCTATAATCTCCGGTCTCTTCATGGGACACACAGGCATGCCTATAATCTCCAATCTCTTCATTGGACACAGAGGCATGCCTATAATCTCCAGTCTCTTCATGGGACATACAGGCATGCCTATAATCTCCGGTCTCTTCATGGGACACACAGGCATGCCTATAATCTCCAGTCTCTTAATGGGACACACAGGCATGCCTATAATCTCTGATCTCTTCATGGGACACAGGCATGACTATAATCTCTGGTCTCTTCATGGGACACATAGGCATGCCTATAATCCGAGGTTGCTTCATGGGACACCCAGGCATCCCTATAATCCGAGGTCTCTTCATTGGGCACACAGGCATGCTGATAATCTTCGGTCTCTTCATAGGACACACAGGCATGCCGATAATCTCCGGTCTCTTCATGGGACACACAGGCATGCCTATAATCTCCGGTCTCTTCATGGGACACACAAGCATGTCTATAATCTTCGGTCTCTTCATGGGACACACAGGCATGCCTATAATCCGAGGTCTCTTCATGGGACACACAGGCATGCCTATAATATCCGGTCTCTTCATGGGACACACAGGCATGCCTATAATCAGAGTTCTCTTCATGGGACACACAGGCATGCTTATAATCTGAGGTCTCTTCATGGGACACACAAGCATGCCTATAATCTCCGGTATCTGCATGGGACACACAGGCATGCCTACAATCTCTGGTCTCTTCATGGGACACACAGGCATGCCTATAATCTCCGGTCTCTTCATGGGAAACACAGGCATGCCTATAATCTCCGGTCTCTTCATGGGGCACACAGGCATGCCTATAATCTCCGGTCTCTTCATGGGATACACAGGCATGCGTATAATCTCCGGTCTCTTCATGGGACATACAGGTATGCCTATAATCCGAGGTCTCTTCATGGGACACACAGGCATGCCTATAATCTCCGGTCTCTTCATGGGACACACAGGCATGCCTATAATCTCCAATCTCTTCATTGGACACAAAGGCATGCCTATAATCTCCCGTCTCTTCATGGGACATACAGGCATGCCTATAATCTCTGGTCTCTTCATGGGACACACAGGCATGCCTATAATTTCCAATCTCTTCATGGGACACACTTGCATGCCTATAATCTCCGATCTTTTCATGGGACACAGGCATGACTATAAACTCCGGTCTCTTCATGGGACACACAGGCATGCCTATAATCCGAGGTCACTTCATGGGACACCAAGGCATCCCTATAATCCGAGGTCTCTTCATTGGGCACACAGGAATGCCGATAATCTCCGATCTCTTCATGGGACACACAGGCATGCTTATAATCTGAGGTCTCTTCATGGGACACACAAGCATGCCTATAATCTCTGGTATCTTCATGGTACACACGGGCATGCCTACAATCTCCGGTCTCTTCATGGGACACACAGGCATGCTTATAATCTCCGGTCTCTTCATGGGACACACAGGCATGCCTATAATCTGAGTTCTCTTCATGGGACACACAGGCATGCTTATAATCTCTGGTCTCTTCATGGGACACACAGGCATGCTTATAATCTGAGGTCTCTTCATGGGACACACAAGCATGCCTATAATCTCTGGTCTCTTCATGGGACACACAGGCATGCCTATAATCTCCGGTCTCTTCATGGGACACACAAGCATGTCTATAATCTTCGGTCTCTTCATGGGACACACAGGCATGCCTATAATCCGAGGTCTCTTCATGGGACACACAGGCATGCCTATAATATCCGGTCTCTTCATGGGACACACAGGCATGCCTATAATCAGAGTTCTCTTCATGGGACACAGGCATGCTTATAATCTGAGGTCTCTTCATGGGACACACAAGCATGCCTATAATCTCCGGTATCTGCATGGGACACACAGGCATGCCTACAATCTCTGGTCTCTTCATGGGACACACAGGCATGCCTATAATCTCCGGTCTCTTCATGGGAAACACAGGCATGCCTATAATCTCCGGTCTCTTCATGGGGCACACAGGCATGCCTATAATCTCCGGTCTCTTCATGGGATACACAGGCATGCGTATAATCTCCGGTCTCTTCATGGGACATACAGGTATGCCTATAATCCGAGGTCTCTTCATGGGACACACAGGCATGCCTATAATCTCCGGTCTCTTCATGGGACACACAGGCATGCCTATAATCTCCAATCTCTTCATTGGACACAAAGGCATGCCTATAATCTCCCGTCTCTTCATGGGACATACAGGCATGCCTATAATCTCTGGTCTCTTCATGGGACACACAGGCATGCCTATAATTTCCAATCTCTTCATGGGACACACTTGCATGCCTATAATCTCCGATCTTTTCATGGGACACAGGCATGACTATAAACTCCGGTCTCTTCATGGGACACACAGGCATGCCTATAATCCGAGGTCACTTCATGGGACACCAAGGCATCCCTATAATCCGAGGTCTCTTCATTGGGCACACAGGAATGCCGATAATCTCCGATCTCTTCATGGGACACACAGGCATGCTTATAATCTGAGGTCTCTTCATGGGACACACAAGCATGCCTATAATCTCTGGTATCTTCATGGTACACACGGGCATGCCTACAATCTCCGGTCTCTTCATGGGACACACAGGCATGCTTATAATCTCCGGTCTCTTCATGGGACACACAGGCATGCCTATAATCTGAGTTCTCTTCATGGGACACACAGGCATGCTTATAATCTCTGGTCTCTTCATGGGACACACAGGCATGCTTATAATCTGAGGTCTCTTCATGGGACACACAAGCATGCCTATAATCTCTGGTCTCTTCATGGGACACACAGGCATGCCTATAATCGCCGGTCTCTTCATGGGACACACAGGCATGCCTATAATCTCCGGTCTCTTCATGGGGCACACAGGCATGCCTATAATCTCCAGTCTCTTCATGGGATACACAGGCATGCCTATAATCTCCGGTCTCTTCATGGGACATACAGGCATGCCTATAATCCGAGGTCTCTTCATGGGACACACAGGCATGCCTATAATCTCCGGTCTCTTCATGGGATACACAGGCATGCCTATAATCTCAGATCTCTTCATGGGACACACAGGCATGCCTATATTCCGAGGTCTCTTCATGGGACACACAGGCATGCCTATAATCTCTGGTCTCTTCATGGGACACACAGGCATGCCTATAATCAGAGTTCTCTTCATGGGACACACAGGCATGCTTATAATCTGAGGTCTCTTCATGGGACACACAAGCATGCCTATAATCTCCAGTCTCTTCATGGGACACACAGGCATGCCTGTAATCTCCGGTCTCTTCATGGGACACACAGGCATGCCTATAATCTCTGGTCTCTTCATGGGACACACAAGCATGCCTATAATCTTCAGTCTCTTCATGGGACATACAGGCATGCCTATAATCCGAGGTCTCTTAATGGGACACACAGGCATGCCTATAATCTCTGGTCACTTCATGGGACACACAGGCATGCCTATAATCCGAGGTTTCTTCATGGGACACACAGGCATGCCTATAATCTGAGGTCTCTTCATAGGATACACAAGCATGCCTATAATCTCCGATCTCTTCATGGGATACACAGGCATGCCTATAATCTTCAGTCTCTTCATGGGATACACAGGCATGCCTATAATCTTGGTCTCTCCATGGGATACACAGGCATGCCTATAGTTTCCGGTCTCTTCATGGGACACACAGGCATGCCTATAATCCGAGGTCTCTCATGGTACACACAGGCATGCCTATAATCTCTGGTCCCTTCATGGGATATACAAGCATGCCTATAATCTCTGGTCTCTTCATGGGACACACAGGCATGTCTAAAATCTCCGATCTCTAAATGGAACACACAGGCATACCTATAATCACTGGTCTTTTCATGGGACACACAGGCATGCATATAATCTCCGGTCTCTTCATGGGACACACAGGCATGCCTATAATCTCTGGTCTCCTTATGGGACACACAGGCATGCCTATATTCTCGGTCTCTTCATGGGACACACAGGCATGCCTATAATCTCCGGTCTCCTCATGGGACACACAGGCATGCCTATTCTCTCCGGTCTCTTCATGGGACACACAGGCATGCCTATAATATCCGGTCTCTTCATGGGACACACAGGCATGCCTATAATCTCCGGTCTCTTCATTGGACACAGAGGCATGCCTATAATCTCCAGTCTCTTCATGGGACATACAGGCATGCCTATAATCCGAGGTCTCTTCATGGGACACACAGGCATGCCTATAATCCGAGGTCTCTTCATGGGACACACAGGCATGCCTATAATCTGAGGTCTCTTCATGGGACACACAAGCATGCCTATAATCTCTGGTCTCTACTTGGGACACACAGGCATGCCTATAATCTCCGGTTTCTTCATGGGACACACATGCATGCCTATAATCTCCGGTCTCTTCATGGGACACACAAGCATGCCTATAATCTTCGGTCTCTTCATGGGACACACAGGCATGCCTATAATCTCCGGTCTCTTCATGGGACACACAGGCATGCCTATAATCTCCGGTCTCTTCATGGGACACACAAGCATGCCTATAATCTTCGGTCTCTTCATGGGACACACAGGCATGCCTATAATCTCTGATCTCTTCATGGGACACACAGGCATGCCTATAATCTGAGGTCTCTTCATGGGACACACAGGCATGCCTATAATCTCTGGTCTCTTCATGGGGCACACAGGCATGCCTATAATCCGAGTTCTCTTCATGGGACACACAGGCATGCTTATAATCTGATATCTCTTCATGGGACACACAAGCATGCCCATAATCTCTGGTATCTTCATGAGACACACAGGCATGCCTACAATCTCCGGTCTCTTCATGGGACACACAGGCATGACTATAATCTCCGGTCTCTTCATGGGACACACAGGCATGCCTATAATCTCCGGTCTCTTCATGGGACACACAGGCATGCCTATAATCTCCGGTCTCTTCATGGGACACACAAGCATGCCTATAATCCCCGGTCTCTTCATGGGACACACAAGCATGCCTATAATCTTCGATCTCTTCATGGGACATACAGGCATGCCTATAATCCGGGGTCTCTTCATGGGACATACAGGCATGCCTATAATCTCCGGTCTCTTCATGGGACACACAGGCATGCCTATAATCTCCAATCTCTTCATTGGACACAGAGGCATGCCTATAATCTCCAGTCTCTTCATGGGACATACAGGCATGCCTATAATCTCCGGTCTCTTCATGGGACACACAGGCATGCCTATAATCTCCAATCTCTTCATTGGACACAGAGGCATGCCTATAATCTCCAGTCTCTTCATGGGACATACAGGCATGCCTATAATCTCCGGTCTCTTCATGGGACACACAGGCATGCCTATAATCTCCAGTCTCTTAATGGGACACACAGGCATGCCTATAATCTTCAGTCTCTTCATGGGACATACAGGCATGCCTATAATCCGAGGTCTCTTAATGGGACACACAGGCATGCCTATAATCCGAGGTTTCTTCATGGGACACACAGGCATGCCTATAATCCGAGGTTTCTTCATGGGACACACAGGCATGCCTATAATCTGAGGTCTCTTCATAGGACACACAAGCATGCCTATAATCTCCGATCTCTTCATGGGATACACAGGCATGCCTATAATCTTCAGTCTCTTCATGGGATACACAGGCATGCCTATAATCTTGGTCTCTCCATGGGATACACAGGCATGCCTATAGTTTCCGGTCTCTTAATGGGACACACAGGCATGCCTATAATCCGAGGTCTCTCATGGTACACACAGGCATGCCTATAATCTCCGGTCCCTTCATGGGATACACAAGCATGCCTATAATCTCTGGTCTCTTCATGGGACACACAGGCATGTCTATAATCTCCGATCTCTAAATGGAACACACAGGCATACCTATAATCACTGGTCTTTTCATGGGACACACAGGCATGCCTATAATCTCTGGTCTCTTCATGGGACACACAGGCATGCCTATAATCTCTGGTCTCCTTATGGGACACACAGGCATGCCTATATTCTCGGTCTCTTCATGGGACACACAGGCATGCCTATAATCTCCGGTCTCCTCATGGGACACACAGGCATGCCTATAATATCCGGTCTCTTCATGGGACACACAGGCATGCCTATAATATCCGGTCTCTTCATGGGACACACAGGCATGCCTATAATCTCCGGTCTCTTCATTAGACAGAGGCATGCCTATAATCTCCAGTCTCTTTATGGGACATACAGGCATGCCTATAATCCGAGGTCTCTTCATGGGACACACAGGCATGCCTATAATCCGAGGTCTCTTCATGGGACACACAGGCATGCCTATAATCTGAGGTCTCTTCATGGGACACACAAGCATGCCTATAATCTCTGGTCTCTACTTGGGACACACAGGCATGCCTATAATATCCGGTTTCTTCATGGGACACACATGCATGCCTATAATCTCCGGACTCTTCATGGGACACACAAGCATGCCTATAATCTTCGGTCTCTTCATGGGACACACAGGCATGCCTATAATCTCCGGTCTCTTCATGGGACACACAGGCATGCCTATAATCTCCGGTCTCTTCATGGGACACACAAGCATGCCTATAATCTTCGGTCTCTTCATGGGACACACAGGCATGCCTATAATCTCTGATCTCTTCATGGGACACACAGGCATGCCTATAATCTGAGGTCTCTTCATGGGACACACAGGCATGCCTATAATCTCTGGTCTCTTCATGGGGCACACAGGCATGCCTATAATCCGAGTTCTTTTCATGGGACACACAGGCATGCTTATAATCTGATATCTCTTCATGGGACACACAAGCATGCCCATAATCTCTGGTATCTTCATGGGACACACAGGCATGCCTACAATCTCCGGTCTCTTCATGGGACACACAGGCATGACTATAATCTCCGGTCTCTTCATGGGACACACAGGCATGCCTATAATCTCCGGTCTCTTCATGGGACACACAGGCATGCCTATAATCTCCGGTCTCTTCATGGGACACACAAGCATGCCTATAATCTCCGGTCTCTTCATGGGACACACAAGCATGCCTATAATCTTCGATCTCTTCATGGGACATACAGGCATGCCTATAATCCGGGGTCTCTTCATGGGACATACAGGCATGCCTATAATCTCCGGTCTCTTCATGGGACACACAGGCATGCCTATAATCTCCAATCTCTTCATTGGACACAGAGGCATGCCTATAATCTCCAGTCTCTTCATGGGACATACAGGCATGCCTATAATCTCCGGTCTCTTCATGGGACACACAGGCATGCCTATAATCTCCAATCTCTTCATTGGACACAGAGGCATGCCTATAATCTCCAGTCTCTTCATGGGACATACAGGCATGCCTATAATCTCCGGTCTCTTCATGGGACACACAGGCATGCCTATAATCTCCAGTCTCTTAATGGGACACACAGGCATGCCTATAATCTTCAGTCTCTTCATGGGACATACAGGCATGCCTATAATCCGAGGTCTCTTAATGGGACACACAGGCATGCCTATAATCCGAGGTTTCTTCATGGGACACACAGGCATGCCTATAATCCGAGGTTTCTTCATGGGACACACAGGCATGCCTATAATCTGAGGTCTCTTCATAGGACACACAAGCATGCCTATAATCTCCGATCTCTTCATGGGATACACAGGCATGCCTATAATCTTCAGTCTCTTCATGGGATACACAGGCATGCCTATAATCTTGGTCTCTCCATGGGATACACAGGCATGCCTATAGTTTCCGGTCTCTTAATGGGACACACAGGCATGCCTATAATCCGAGGTCTCTCATGGTACACACAGGCATGCCTATAATCTCCGGTCCCTTCATGGGATACACAAGCATGCCTATAATCTCTGGTCTCTTCATGGGACACACAGGCATGTCTATAATCTCCGATCTCTAAATGGAACACACAGGCATACCTATAATCACTGGTCTTTTCATGGGACACACAGGCATGCCTATAATCTCTGGTCTCTTCATGGGACACACAGGCATGCCTATAATCTCTGGTCTCCTTATGGGACACACAGGCATGCCTATATTCTCGGTCTCTTCATGGGACACACAGGCATGCCTATAATCTCCGGTCTCCTCATGGGACACACAGGCATGCCTATAATATCCGGTCTCTTCATGGGACACACAGGCATGCCTATAATATCCGGTCTCTTCATGGGACACACAGGCATGCCTATAATCTCCGGTCTCTTCATTAGACAGAGGCATGCCTATAATCTCCAGTCTCTTTATGGGACATACAGGCATGCCTATAATCCGAGGTCTCTTCATGGGACACACAGGCATGCCTATAATCCGAGGTCTCTTCATGGGACACACAGGCATGCCTATAATCTGAGGTCTCTTCATGGGACACACAAGCATGCCTATAATCTCTGGTCTCTACTTGGGACACACAGGCATGCCTATAATATCCAGTTTCTTCATGGGACACACATGCATGCCTATAATCTCCGGACTCTTCATGGGACACACAAGCATGCCTATAATCTTCGGTCTCTTCATGGGACACACAGGCATGCCTATAATCTCCGGTCTCTTCATGGGACACACAGGCATGCCTATAATTTCCGGTCTCTTCATGGGACACACAAGCATGCCTATAATCTTCGGTCTCTTCATGGGACACACAGGCATGCCTATAATCTCTGATCTCTTCATGGGACACACAGGCATGCCTATAATCTGAGGTCTCTTCATGGGACACACAGGCATGCCTATAATCTCTGGTCTCTTCATGGGGCACACAGGCATGCCTATAATCCGAGTTCTTTTCATGGGACACACAGGCATGCTTATAATCTGATATCTCTTCATGGGACACACAAGCATGCCCATAATCTCTGGTATCTTCATGGGACACACAGGCATGCCTACAATCTCCGGTCTCTTCATGGGACACACAGGCATGACTATAATCTCCGGTCTCTTCATGGGACACACAGGCATGCCTATAATCTCCGGTCTCTTCATGGGACACACAGGCATGCCTATAATCTCCGTTCTCTTCATGGGACACACAAGCATGCCTATAATCTCCGGTCTCTTCATGGGACACACAAGCATGCCTATAATCTTCGATCTCTTCATGGGACATACAGGCATGCCTATAATCCGGGGTCTCTTCATGGGACATACAGGCATGCCTATAATCTCCGGTCTCTTCATGGGACACACAGGCATGCCTATAATCTCCAATCTCTTCATTGGACACAGAGGCATGCCTATAATCTCCAGTCTCTTCATGGGACATACAGGCATGCCTATAATCTCCGGTCTCTTCATGGGACACACAGGCATGCCTATAATCTCCAGTCTCTTAATGGGACACACAGGCATGCCTATAATCTCTGATCTCTTCATGGGACACAGGCATGACTATAATCTCTGGTCTCTTCATGGGACACATAGGCATGCCTATAATCCGAGGTTGCTTCATGGGACACCCAGGCATCCCTATAATCCGAGGTCTCTTCATTGGGCACACAGGCATGCTGATAATCTCCGGTCTCTTCATAGGACACACAGGCATGCCGATAATCTCCGGTCTCTTCATGGGACACACAGGCATGCCTATAATCTCCGGTCTCTTCATGGGACACACAAGCATGTCTATAATCTTCGGTCTCTTCATGGGACACACAGGCATGCCTATAATCCGAGGTCTCTTCATGGGACACACAGGCATGCCTATAATATCCGGTCTCTTCATGGGACACACAGGCATGCCTATAATCAGAGTTCTCTTCATGGGACACACAGGCATGCTTATAATCTGAGGTCTCTTCATGGGACACACAAGCATGCCTATAATCTCCGGTATCTGCATGGGACACACAGGCATGCCTACAATCTCTGGTCACTTCATGGGACACACAGGCATGCCTATAATCTCCGGTCTCTTCATGGGAAACACAGGCATGCCTATAATCTCCGGTCTCTTCATGGGGCACACAGGCATGCCTATAATCTCCGGTCTCTTCATGGGATACACAGGCATGCGTATAATCTCCGGTCTCTTCATGGGACATACAGGTATGCCTATAATCCGAGGTCTCTTCATGGGACACACAGGCATGCCTATAATCTCCGGTCTCTTCATGGGACACACAGGCATGCCTATAATCTCCAATCTCTTCATTGGACACAAAGGCATGCCTATAATCTCCCGTCTCTTCATGGGACATACAGGCATGCCTATAATCTCTGGTCTCTTCATGGGACACACAGGCATGCCTATAATTTCCAATCTCTTCATGGGACACACTTGCATGCCTATAATCTCCGATCTTTTCATGGGACACAGGCATGACTATAAACTCCGGTCTCTTCATGGGACACACAGGCATGCCTATAATCCGAGGTCACTTCATGGGACACCAAGGCATCCCTATAATCCGAGGTCTCTTCATTGGGCACACAGGAATGCCGATAATCTCCGATCTCTTCATGGGACACACAGGCATGCTTATAATCTGAGGTCTCTTCATGGGACACACAAGCATGCCTATAATCTCTGGTATCTTCATGGTACACACGGGCATGCCTACAATCTCCGGTCTCTTCATGGGACACACAGGCATGCTTATAATCTCCGGTCTCTTCATGGGACACACAGGCATGCCTATAATCTGAGTTCTCTTCATGGGACACACAGGCATGCTTATAATCTCTGGTCTCTTCATGGGACACACAGGCATGCTTATAATCTGAGGTCTCTTCATGGGACACACAAGCATGCCTATAATCTCTGGTCTCTTCATGGGACACACAGGCATGCCTATAATCGCCGGTCTCTTCATGGGACACACAGGCATGCCTATAATCTCCGGTCTCTTCATGGGGCACACAGGCATGCCTATAATCTCCAGTCTCTTCATGGGATACACAGGCATGCCTATAATCTCCGGTCTCTTCATGGGACATACAGGCATGCCTATAATCCGAGGTCTCTTCATGGGACACACAGGCATGCCTATAATCTCCGGTCTCTTCATGGGATACACAGGCATGCCTATAATCTCAGATCTCTTCATGGGACACACAGGCTTGCCTATATTCCGAGGTCTCTTCATGGGACACACAGGCATGCCTATAATCTCTGGTCTCTTCATGGGACACACAGGCATGCCTATAATCAGAGTTCTCTTCATGGGACACACAGGCATGCTTATAATCTGAGGTCTCTTCATGGGACACACAAGCATGCCTATAATCTCCAGTCTCTTCATGGGACACACAGGCATGCCTGTAATCTCCGGTCTCTTCATGGGACACACAGGCATGCCTATAATCTCTGGTCTCTTCATGGGACACACAAGCATGCCTATAATCTTCAGTCTCTTCATGGGACATACAGGCATGCCTATAATCCGAGGTCTCTTAATGGGACACACAGGCATGCCTATAATCTCTGGTCACTTCATGGGACACACAGGCATGCCTATAATCTCCAGTCTCTTCATGGGACATACAGGCATGCCTATAATCTCCGGTCTCTTCATGGGACACACAGGCATGCCTATAATCTCCAGTCTCTTAATGGGACACACAGGCATGCCTATAATCTCTGATCTCTTCATGGGACACAGGCATGACTATAATCTCTGGTCTCTTCATGGGACACATAGGCATGCCTATAATCCGAGGTTGCTTCATGGGACACCCAGGCATCCCTATAATCCGAGGTCTCTTCATTGGGCACACAGGCATGCTGATAATCTCCGGTCTCTTCATAGGACACACAGGCATGCCGATAATCTCCGGTCTCTTCATGGGACACACAGGCATGCCTATAATCTCCGGTCTCTTCATGGGACACACAAGCATGTCTATAATCTTCGGTCTCTTCATGGGACACACAGGCATGCCTATAATCCGAGGTCTCTTCATGGGACACACAGGCATGCCTATAATATCCGGTCTCTTCATGGGACACACAGGCATGCCTATAATCAGAGTTCTCTTCATGGGACACACAGGCATGCTTATAATCTGAGGTCTCTTCATGGGACACACAAGCATGCCTATAATCTCCGGTATCTGCATGGGACACACAGGCATGCCTACAATCTCTGGTCACTTCATGGGACACACAGGCATGCCTATAATCTCCGGTCTCTTCATGGGAAACACAGGCATGCCTATAATCTCCGGTCTCTTCATGGGGCACACAGGCATGCCTATAATCTCCGGTCTCTTCATGGGATACACAGGCATGCGTATAATCTCCGGTCTCTTCATGGGACATACAGGTATGCCTATAATCCGAGGTCTCTTCATGGGACACACAGGCATGCCTATAATCTCCGGTCTCTTCATGGGACACACAGGCATGCCTATAATCTCCAATCTCTTCATTGGACACAAAGGCATGCCTATAATCTCCCGTCTCTTCATGGGACATACAGGCATGCCTATAATCTCTGGTCTCTTCATGGGACACACAGGCATGCCTATAATTTCCAATCTCTTCATGGGACACACTTGCATGCCTATAATCTCCGATCTTTTCATGGGACACAGGCATGACTATAAACTCCGGTCTCTTCATGGGACACACAGGCATGCCTATAATCCGAGGTCACTTCATGGGACACCAAGGCATCCCTATAATCCGAGGTCTCTTCATTGGGCACACAGGAATGCCGATAATCTCCGATCTCTTCATGGGACACACAGGCATGCTTATAATCTGAGGTCTCTTCATGGGACACACAAGCATGCCTATAATCTCTGGTATCTTCATGGTACACACGGGCATGCCTACAATCTCCGGTCTCTTCATGGGACACACAGGCATGCTTATAATCTCCGGTCTCTTCATGGGACACACAGGCATGCCTATAATCTGAGTTCTCTTCATGGGACACACAGGCATGCTTATAATCTCTGGTCTCTTCATGGGACACACAGGCATGCTTATAATCTGAGGTCTCTTCATGGGACACACAAGCATGCCTATAATCTCTGGTCTCTTCATGGGACACACAGGCATGCCTATAATCGCCGGTCTCTTCATGGGACACACAGGCATGCCTATAATCTCCGGTCTCTTCATGGGGCACACAGGCATGCCTATAATCTCCAGTCTCTTCATGGGATACACAGGCATGCCTATAATCTCCGGTCTCTTCATGGGACATACAGGCATGCCTATAATCCGAGGTCTCTTCATGGGACACACAGGCATGCCTATAATCTCCGGTCTCTTCATGGGATACACAGGCATGCCTATAATCTCAGATCTCTTCATGGGACACACAGGCTTGCCTATATTCCGAGGTCTCTTCATGGGACACACAGGCATGCCTATAATCTCTGGTCTCTTCATGGGACACACAGGCATGCCTATAATCAGAGTTCTCTTCATGGGACACACAGGCATGCTTATAATCTGAGGTCTCTTCATGGGACACACAAGCATGCCTATAATCTCCAGTCTCTTCATGGGACACACAGGCATGCCTGTAATCTCCGGTCTCTTCATGGGACACACAGGCATGCCTATAATCTCTGGTCTCTTCATGGGACACACAAGCATGCCTATAATCTTCAGTCTCTTCATGGGACATACAGGCATGCCTATAATCCGAGGTCTCTTAATGGGACACACAGGCATGCCTATAATCTCTGGTCACTTCATGGGACACACAGGCATGCCTATAATCCGAGGTTTCTTCATGGGACACACAGGCATGCCTATAATCTGAGGTCTCTTCATAGGATACACAAGCATGCCTATAATCTCCGATCTCTTCATGGGATACACAGGCATGCCTATAATCTTCAGTCTCTTCATGGGATACACAGGCATGCCTATAATCTTGGTCTCTCCATGGGATACACAGGCATGCCTATAGTTTCCGGTCTCTTCATGGGACACACAGGCATGCCTATAATCCGAGGTCTCTCATGGTACACACAGGCATGCCTATAATCTCCGGTCCCTTCATGGGATATACAAGCATGCCTATAATCTCTGGTCTCTTCATGGGACACACAGGCATGTCTAAAATCTCCGATCTCTAAATGGAACACACAGGCATACCTATAATCACTGGTCTTTTCATGGGACACACAGGCATGCATATAATCTCCGGTCTCTTCATGGGACACACAGGCATGCCTATAATCTCTGGTCTCCTTATGGGACACACAGGCATGCCTATATTCTCGGTCTCTTCATGGGACACACAGGCATGCCTATAATCTCCGGTCTCCTCATGGGACACACAGGCATGCCTATTCTCTCCGGTCTCTTCATGGGACACACAGGCATGCCTATAATATCCGGTCTCTTCATGGGACACACAGGCATGCCTATAATCTCCGGTCTCTTCATTGGACACAGAGGCATGCCTATAATCTCCAGTCTCTTCATGGGACATACAGGCATGCCTATAATCCGAGGTCTCTTCATGGGACACACAGGCATGCCTATAATCCGAGGTCTCTTCATGGGACACACAGGCATGCCTATAATCTGAGGTCTCTTCATGGGACACACAAGCATGCCTATAATCTCTGGTCTCTACTTGGGACACACAGGCATGCCTATAATCTCCGGTTTCTTCATGGGACACACATGCATGCCTATAATCTCCGGTCTCTTCATGGGACACACAAGCATGCCTATAATCTTCGGTCTCTTCATGGGACACACAGGCATGCCTATAATCTCCGGTCTCTTCATGGGACACACAGGCATGCCTATAATCTCCGGTCTCTTCATGGGACACACAAGCATGCCTATAATCTTCGGTCTCTTCATGGGACACACAGGCATGCCTATAATCTCTGATCTCTTCATGGGACACACAGGCATGCCTATAATCTGAGGTCTCTTCATGGGACACACAGGCATGCCTATAATCTCTGGTCTCTTCATGGGGCACACAGGCATGCCTATAATCCGAGTTCTCTTCATGGGACACACAGGCATGCTTATAATCTGATATCTCTTCATGGGACACACAAGCATGCCCATAATCTCTGGTATCTTCATGAGACACACAGGCATGCCTACAATCTCCGGTCTCTTCATGGGACACACAGGCATGACTATAATCTCCGGTCTCTTCATGGGACACACAGGCATGCCTATAATCTCCGGTCTCTTCATGGGACACACAGGCATGCCTATAATCTCCGGTCTCTTCATGGGACACACAAGCATGCCTATAATCTCCGGTCTCTTCATGGGACACACAAGCATGCCTATAATCTTCGATCTCTTCATGGGACATACAGGCATGCCTATAATCCGGGGTCTCTTCATGGGACATACAGGCATGCCTATAATCTCCGGTCTCTTCATGGGACACACAGGCATGCCTATAATCTCCAATCTCTTCATTGGACACAGAGGCATGCCTATAATCTCCAGTCTCTTCATGGGACATACAGGCATGCCTATAATCTCCGGTCTCTTCATGGGACACACAGGCATGCCTATAATCTCCAATCTCTTCATTGGACACAGAGGCATGCCTATAATCTCCAGTCTCTTCATGGGACATACAGGCATGCCTATAATCTCCGGTCTCTTCATGGGACACACAGGCATGCCTATAATCTCCAGTCTCTTAATGGGACACACAGGCATGCCTATAATCTCTGATCTCTTCATGGGACACAGGCATGACTATAATCTCCGGTCTCTTCATGGGACACATAGGCATGCCTATAATCCGAGGTTGCTTCATGGGACACCCAGGCATCCCTATAATCTGAGGTCTCTTCATTGGGCACACAGGCATGCCGATAATCTCCGGTCTCTTCATAGGACACACAGGCATGCCGATAATCTCCGGTCTCTTCATGGGACACACAGGCATGCCTATAATCTCCGGTCTCTTCATGGGACACACAAGCATGTCTATAATCTTCGGTCTCTTCATGGGACACACAGGCATGCCTATAATCCGAGGTCTCTTCATGGGACACACAGGCATGCCTATAATATCCGGTCTCTTCATGGGACACACAGGCATGCCTATAATCAGAGTTCTCTTCATGGGACACACAGGCATGCTTATAATCTGAGGTCTCTTCATGGGACACACAAGCATGCCTATAATCTCCGGTATCTTCATGGGACACACAGGCATGCCTACAATCTCTGGTCTCTTCATGGGACACACAGGCATGCCTATAATCTCCGGTCTCTTCATGGGAAACACAGGCATGCCTATAATCTCCGGTCTCTTCATGGGGCACACAGGCATGCCTATAATCTCCGGTCTCTTCATGGGATACACAGGCATACGTATAATCTCCGGTCTCTTCATGGGACATACAGGTATGCCTATAATCCGAGGACTCTTCATGGGACACACAGGCATGCCTATAATCTCCGGTCTCTTCATGGGACACACAGGCATGCCTATAATCTCCAATCTCTTCATTGGACACAAAGGCATGCCTATAATCTCCCGTCTCTTCATGGGACATACAGGCATGCCTATAATCTCTGGTCTCTTCATGGGACACACAGGCATGCCTATAATTTCCAATCTCTTCATGGGACACACTTGCATGCCTATAATCTCCGATCTTTTCATGGGACACAGGCATGACTATAAACTCCGGTCTCTTCATGGGACACACAGGCATGCCTATAATCCGAGGTCACTTCATGGGACACCAAGGCATCCCTATAATCCGAGGTCTCTTCATTGGGCACACAGGAATGCCGATAATCTCCGATCTCTTCATGGGACACACAGGCATGCTTATAATCTGAGGTCTCTTCATGGGACACACAAGCATGCCTATAATCTCTGGTATCTTCATGGTACACACGGGCATGCCTACAATCTCCGGTCTCTTCATGGGACACACAGGCATGCTTATAATCTCCGGTCTCTTCATGGGACACACAGGCATGCCTATAATCTCCGGTCTCTTCATGGGGCACACAGGCATGCCTATAATCTCCAGTCTCTTCATGGGATACACAGGCATGCCTATAATCTCCGGTCTCTTCATGGGACATACAGGCATGCCTATAATCCGAGGTCTCTTCATGGGACACACAGGCATGCCTATAATCTCCGGTCTCTTCATGGGATACACAGGCAAGCCTATAATCTCCGATCTCTTCATGGGACACACAGGCATGCCTATAATCTCCGGTCTCCTCATGGGACACACAGGCAGGCCTATTCTCTCCGGTCTCTTCATGGGACATACAGGCATGCCTATAATCTGAGGTCTCTTCATGGGACACACAGGCATGCCTATAATCCGAGGTCTCTTCATGGGACACACAGGCATGCTCATATTCTGAGGTCTCTTCATGAGACACACAAGCATGCCTATAACTCTGGTCTCTTCATGGGACACACAGGCATGCCTATAATCTTTGGTCTCTTCATGGGACACACAAGCATGCCTATAATCTTTGGTTTCTTCATGGGACACACAGGCATGCCTATAATCCGAGGTCTCTTCCTGGGACACACAGGCATGCCTATAATCCGAGGTCTCTTCATGGGACACACAGGCATGCCTATAGTTTCCGGTCTCTTCATGGGACACACAAGCATGCCTATAATCTCCGGTCTCTTCATGGGACACACAGGTATGCCTATAATCTCCAGTCTCTTCATGGGACACACAGGCATGCCTATAATCTCCGGTCTCTTCATGGGACACACAAGCATGCCTATAATCTCCGGTCTCTTCATGGGACACACAGGCATGCCTATAATCCGAGGTCTCTTCATGGGACACACAGGCATGCCTATAATCTCTGGTCTCTTCATGGGACACACAGGCATGCCTATAGTTTCCGGTCTCTTCATGGGACACACAAGCATGCCTATAATCTCCGGTCTCTTCATGGGACACACAGGCATGCCTATAATCTCTGGTCTCTTCATGGGACACACAGGCATGCCTATAATCCGAGTTCTCTTCATGGGACACACAGGCATGCTTATAATCTAAGGTCTCTTCATGGGACACACAAGCATGCCTATAATCTCTGGTCTCTTCATGGGACACACAGGCATGCCTATAGTTTCTGGTCTCCTCATGGGACACACAAGCATGCCTATAATCTCCGGTCTCTTCATGGGACACACAGGCATGCCTATAATCTCCAATCTCTTCATTGGACACAGAGGCATGCCTATAATCTCCCGTCTCTTCATGGGACATACAGGCATGCCTATAATCTCCGGTCTCTTCATGGGACACACAGGCATGCCTATAATCTCCAGTCTCTTCATGGGACACACAGGCATGCCTATAATCTCCGGTCTCTTCATGGGACACACAAGCATGCCTATAATCTCCGGTCTCTTCATGGGACACATAGGCATGCCTATAATCCGAGGTCTCTTCATGGGACACAGGCATGCCTATAATCTCTGGTCTCTTCATGGGACACACAGGCATGCCTATAATCCGAGTTCTCTTCATGGGACACACAGGCATGCTTATAATCTAAGGTCTTTTCATGGGACACACAAGCATGCCTATAATCTCTGGTCTCTTCATGGGACACACAGGCATGCCTATAGTTTCCGGTCTCTTCATGGGACACAAAAGCATGCCTATAATCTCCGGTCTCTTCATGGGACACACAGGCATGCCTATAATCTCCAATCTCTTCATTGGACACAGAGGCATGCCTATAATCTCCCGTCTCTTCATGGGACATACAGGCATGCCTATAATCTCCGGTCTCTTCATGGGACACACAGGCATGCCTATAATCTCCAGTCTCTTCATGGGACACACAGGCATGCCTATAATCTCTGATTTTTTCATGGGACACAGGCATGACTATAATCTCCGGTCTCTTCATGGGACACACAGGCATTCCTATAATCCGAGGTCACTTCATGGGACACCAAGGCATCCCTATAATCCGAGGTCTCTTTATTGGGCACACAGGAATGCCGATAATCTCTGATCTCTTCATGGGACACCCAGGCATGCTTATAATCTGAGGTCTCTTCATGGGACACATAAGCATGCCTATAATCTCTGGTATCTTCATGGTACACACAGGCATGCCTACAATCTCCGATCTCTTTATGGGACACACAGGCATGCCTATAATCTCCGGTCTCTTCATGGGACACACAGGCATGCCTATAATCTCTGGTCTCTTCATGGGGCACACAGGCATGCCTATAATCTCCAGTCTCTTCATGGGATACACAGGCATGCCTATAATCTCCGGTCTCTTCATGGGACATACAGGCATGCCTATAATCCGAGGTCTCTTCATGGGACACACAGGTATGCCTATAATCTCCGGTCTCTTCATGGGATACACAGGCATGCCTATAATCTCCGATCTCTTCATGGGACACACAGGCATGCCTATATTCTGAGGTCTCTTCATGGGACACACAGGCATGCCTATAATCTCTGGTCTCTTCATGGGACACACAGGCATGCCTATAATCAGAGTTCTCTTCATGGGACACACAGGCATGCTTATAATCTGAGGTCTCTTCATGGGACACACAAGCATGCCTATAATCTCCAGTCTCTTCATGGGGCACACAGGCATGCCTGTAATCTCCAGTCTCTTCATGGGACACACAGGCATGCCTATAATCTCCGGTCTCTTCATGGGACACACAAGCATGCCTATAATCTTCGGTCTCTTCATGGGACATACAGGCATGCCTATAATCCGAGGTCTCTTCATGGGACACACAGGCATGCCTATAATCTCCGGTCACTTCATGGGACACACAGGCATGCCTATAATCCGAGGTTTCTTCATGGGACACACAGGCATGCCTATAATCTGAGGTCTCTTCATAGGACACACAAGCATGCCTATAATCTCTAATCTCTTCATGGGATACACAGGCATGCCTATAATCTTCAGTCTTTTCATGGGATACACAGGCAGGCCTATAGTCTTGGTCTCTCCATGGGATACACAGGCATGCCTATAGTTTCCGGTCTCTTCATGGGACACACAGGCATGCCTATAATCCGAGGTCTCTCATGGTATACACAGGCATGCCTATAATCTCCGGTCTCTTCATGGGACACACAGGCATGCCTATAATCTCCGGTTCCTTCATGGGATACACAAGCATGCCTATAATCTCTGGTCTCTTCATGGGACACACAGGCATGTCTATAATCTCCGATCTCTAAATGGGACACACAGGCATACCTATAATCACTGGTCTCTTCATGGGACACACAGGCATGCCTATAATCTCCGGTTTCTTCATGGGACACACAGGCATGCCTATATTCTCGGTCTCTTCATGGGACACACAGGCATGCCTATAATCTCCGGTCTCCTCATGGGACACACAGGCATGCCTTTTCTCTCCGGTCTCTTCATGGGACACACAGGCATGCCTATAATATCCGGTCTCTTCATGGGACACACAGGCATGCCTATAATCTCCGGTCTCTTCATTGGACACAGAGGCATGCCTATAATCTCCTGTCTCCTTATGGGACATACAGGCATGCCTATAATCCGAGGTCTCTTCATGGGACACACAGGCATGCCTATAATCTCCGGTCTCTTCATGGGACACACAGGCATGCCTATAATCTCCGGTCTCTTCATGGGACACACAAGCATGCCTATAATCTCCGGTCTCTTCATGGGACACACAAGCATGCCTATAATCTTCGGTCTCTTCATGGGACATACAGGCATGCCTATAATCCGGGGTCTCTTCATGGGACATACAGGCATGCCTATAATCTCCGGTCTCTTCATGGGACACACAGGCATGCCAATAATCCGAGGTTTCTTCATGGGACACACAGGCATGCCTATAATCTGAGGTCCCTTCATGGGACACACAAGCATGCCTATAATCTCCAGTCTCTTCATGGGACACACAGGCATGCCTATAATCTTCAGTCTCTTCATGGGACACACAGGCATGCCTATAATCTCGGTCTCTCCATGGGATACACAGGCATGCCTATAGTTTCTGGTCTCTTCATGGGACACAGGCATGCCTATATTCCGTGGTCTCTTCATGAGACACACAGGCATGCCTATAATCTCCGATCTCTTCATGGGACACACAGGCATGTCTATAATCTCCGGTCTCTAAATGGGACACACAGGCATACCTATAATCACTGGTCTTTTCATGGGACACACAGGCATGCCTATAATCTCCGGTCTCTTCATTGGATACACAGGCATGCCTATAATCTCCGGTCTCCTTAAGGGACACACAGGCATGCCTATATTCTCGGTCTCTTCATGGGACACACAGGCATGCCTATAATCTCCGGTCTCCTCATGGGACACACAGGCATGCCTATTCTCTCCGGGCAAGATCACAGGTTTAGTGTCCTGATGGGCGAGCCGGATGGGGGATATGCTTGAGGTCTGGACGATGTCCAATTTTTGTCCCAAGAGTAGTAGCTCATCGTGGTAAAGGACCACTGTGGTGGCCATCTTGGGGTCAGGCAAGAGGTTCTGCCCCTGGTGTTCCATTCGGCCAGACCCCATTTTTACCTTTCCCCTTTGTATTCTCAGGGGCCTCAAGGGTAATTTGCGCAGTTCTTTAGGTGTCTCCAGGGCTGTCACAGTAGGATACTCCTCCTTGCTACCTATTAGCTGCCATTTTAGGGTCAGGGGTGCAGGAAGAATAATTATGGTCCTTTCGGCAGGGGCCGGGTGGGAGGTTGCCTCACCGCTTTTAGGAGGTTTGTCTGAGCGCCTGAGACCATACAGGCAGAATCTCCAGGGGCCGGGACTAAAGAAAGCCCCAGACACACGCGGGGGCCTCCAGCACTATGGAGCCGATGGGTCATTTGCCAGAGCTCACATACTTTTTTGGTGATAAATATTGATGTGAAGCCTTAAGATGAAAAATTACAACAATTTGGCTCAAGAGCCAGAGGTTGGCTCTATTAAATGTTGGTGCAGCAATAATCAAGGCTGCGTAGTCCTGATCCACTCCGGGTCTCTTGTCAGGCACACCCTGCCCATCATTCTAAGAGGTTACCGCTTTTTCCCTTTTTGCATGTATTCAGTTTCTTTTCCTCCACCACTCAGCACCAACTCAGCATCACTAAGCATCGCCTCAGTATCACTCTGCATCGCCTTCGCACCAGCACACCACCACCTCAGGATCACTCAGGCCAGGAACGACATTCTACTATATACTACAGCACACTACATCACTCTACTCCTTTACATTATATGTCACTACATATTACTGTATTCTATTATGCACCACAGTACTCTACCTCACTCCTTTCTGCACCACTATACTTAGCCACAGTGCAACACAACCCTATTTAAACATACACTCCAACGCTCTATTCTGCATAACTACACTCTATGCCACTACATTCTATATTACTTCACTCAGCACCTCAACTCTACTGCACTTAATGTCACTACACTGTACCCAACACTACTCTGCACCAATCCACTCTACAAAACTATAATTCTATAACACTCTACACCATTGCACTGTATACAACTACAATATACTTTACACTGCTGTACACTATACCACAGCACTCTATCCCCTTCGCTACTAGGCCTTTTCCCCTCTGTGCTAAGCCTTTTTTTTGGCTATTTGGAGTTGTTTGCGCTTAGGCCCCTGTAACTTATTGGCCACAAAAGGTATCCACGCCAAAATTGCATCCTTTTCTTCCAACATCTTGGGGATTCTCAAGGTACCCAGGGTTTGTGGATTCCCCTGGAGCGGACCCAGAAATTAGCCAAAATACAGCTAAATTTTTGGTGGAAAAATGAAGGGAAAGTGCTACAAATGAAAGCATCTGTTTTCCCTGCAAAGGGTTTGTGGGGCTGATATCACAATTTTCCCAGCTTTCAGGAGCTGACCCACTTTTGTCAGAAAACCCACATTTTTTACACAGTTTTGGCATTTTACTGGGACATCGCCTAGTATTTTTGCTATTTTTTTGTGCTTTCAACCTTCTTTCCGTTAATGGTCGAAATGGGTATGAAATCAATAATGGATCCTGGAAAGTTATACATTTTAGAAAAGTAGACACAATTCAGAATCCAGCAAGGTGTCATTAGTGTAGCTCCTTCAAGGTTTCTTTAAAGAAAATAACAGTTGAAAATAGGAAAAATTGAAAATGAGTTAAAAAAAAACAGACATTTGTGCCAACGTTTTCACCTGTAACTTCTAATTATGACAGATGTTTGAAAGCAATATACAGTTACATCCACTGGACCTTTCTGGTTGTGGGGATATATAGGAGTTAGAGGTTCACCAAGAACCTGACTAACCCAGAGCCAATAATGAGCAGCGTCTTGCAATGTTTTTTTATTATTATGTACCGAGTATATAGCAATTAATTTGGGAAAATATATAAAGTGAAAAATCGGGATGAAAGACACTTATGAATTTCTGAAATTGGAATAAAATAGAGTTTAGAAACAGTAGCTATTGGCACATATCCGAAATTGTAAGTACCCAAACTAGCATGAGAATTATGGGACATTTTTCAAAGTGACTTCTTTTTTACACATTGTCTTAAATTTGGAGGTCAGAAATGCATCGAAAGTCAATAGGTAACGGTTGCTCTACAATTCTGTGTTACCCTAAGTCTCCAATAAAAATGGTACCTCACTTGTGTGGGTAGGCCTCGTACCTGTGACCGGAAACAGCCTAACACGCAATGTGGACATAACCCATTTTCACAGTGAAAACTGACCCTTTTTTTGCAAAGTGCCTAGCTGTAGATTTTGAACCCTAGCTCTGCCGCCACCTAGGAAACCCAGCAAACCTATACATTTTTGAAAACTAGACTCCCAGGGGAATCCAGGATTGGGTGACTTGTCTGGCTCTCACCAGGTTCTGTTACCCAGAACCCCTTGCAAACCTCAAACTTTGTAAAAAAAAAAAAGATATTTGCCTCATTTCTGTGATGGAAATTTCTGGAATCTGCGTGGATCCACAAATTTTCTACCACCCAGCGTTCCGCCAGGTCTCCCAACAAGCATTGGCATAGCCAATAGGTCTCGCCTTTGGGACCTTATAAGTGTTTAGTTATCCAGCACAATATCCTTGGTGCAACAACATCATGTTGCATGGCTAAACATTTATAAGGTCCCAAAGGCGAGACCTATTGGCTATGCCAATGCTTGTTTTGAGTGAGGGGCTCGTGCAGGTATGCCACTGTGAGGTAGTGATGCTGTGAGTAATTTTACAGGAGCCCCTGTGACATTGCGCCTCTTCAAAATGTATCTTGGGTCTGGTGTAATACTTCTAGCCCCTATTCCTGTCTTCTCGCACCCAATGCATCCTTAAATGTCCCATGTACAGCCGGGGTTGACACTCCTATTACCCCTGCCCTCCAGTGACACTTTACCTGTCACGGGTGGTGGTGTTGGATGTGGTGGTTGTGGTGGACGACGTGGTGGTAGTTGTGGGGGAAGTGGTGGTGGTTGTGCTGGACGTGGTGGTGGTTGTGGTGGACGTGGTGTTGGTGGTTGTGGTGGACGTGGTGGTGGTTGTGGTGGACGTGGTGGACGTGGTGGTGGTTGTGGTGGACGTGGTGGTGGTTGTGGTGGACGTGGTGGTGGACGTGGTGGTGGTGGACGTGGTGGTGGTGGACGTGGTGGTGGTGGACGTGGTGGAAGGGCTACTGCCCCAACTGCGTTCTGGAGGGCAGAAAGACTGGCTTTTTTGGGGGGTTGGGGGCATTGGCATGCATGCCCATTCTGGGCAGCCCCCACCCCTGAAAGTTGAAAAACGATACCCCTGGTGCCTAGTGGGATTCTGCCCCGAGGCGGCAGATAAGGGACTATTGCCCCATCTGCCTTGGGGGGGGGGGCAGAAAGACTGGTACGTTTTTGAGGGTTGGCGCATTGACATGCCTATTCTGGGCAGCTCCCGCCCGAACTTTGAAGGAAGGAAGTCGCTGGGGTTTAGTTGGCTTTCTGCCCCCTCGGGAGGGGGGGGGCAGATCAGTGGCTGTTGCCTCATCTGCCTCCTGGGGGTGGCAGAAAGTCTTATGCCTGCTTTGGGGGGATAGGGAGGGGGCATTGGCATGCCCATTCTGCTCAGCTCCCACCCCTGGCCCATAAAAAAAATCCCTGGCGTCTAGTGTTTAACCATTGTGTAACAATATAATACACCAAATAAAACATGCTTTTACTATCTTGGTAAAGTGTTAACAATGCTTCTTATTGTATTCAATATTCTGCGATACTCAGACCTACCAATATCATGGCACTTAATACTGGGAAGGGCTGACATAAGGAATTGTAATCATACCCATAACACATTCTTTCATTTTGAAGACAGAAATGCATCAAAAGTCAATAGGTAATGATTGTTGCTCTACAATTGTGTTTTTTTTTTTAACCCCTTCAGTGCCCATGACGAGCTGGACTCGTCATGGGCCGCGGTGGCGCTGTGCCCATGACGAGTCCAGCTCGTCATAGACCCCGCCCGCTAATGCAACGGCCGGCACTGGGCGGGGAAAGGGGCGGGCACTGAAGGGGTTAAAACAAATTTTGAGGTTTGCAAGGGATTCTGGGTAACAGAACCTGGCGAGAGCCAGACAAGTCACCCCATCCTGGATTCCCCTGGGTGTCTAGTTTTCAGAAATGTATAGGGTTGCTAGGTTTTCCTAGGTGCAGGAGAACTAGGGTTCAAAATCTACAGCTAGGCACTTTGCAAAAAAAAGTGTCAGTTTTCACTGTGAATATGTGGTGGGTCTGTTAGAAGTGGGGGTCTCTAGTTGGCAATGGCTGGCCACCGTCCAAGTAGGGACCCTTCTTCCTAAGTCCGAGTAAGAGGGGTACACCCTTTGATTACCCCTACTCAACCCTGTGGTAACGTAGCACGAGCAGGTAGGCTTATCTCAGAGGCAGTGTGTGAAGCATTTATGACCATACACAGTAACACAGTGAAGAACACTACAAAGGGACACCACACAAGTAGTTATAAAAAAATAAGTATCTTTATATATAGACTTAACACAAGACCAATTACGGTAAAAGCCACAATACTGTAAAATAGGATTATTCTTCAAATGCTGCAAAAATAGTTCAAAGTGTGCAAAGAGGAGTTCAGTTCAAAGCAGTGGTCTCTGCGAGCCTTTTACTTACAAAGTACCTGGATTTTGTAGCAAAACAACCAAAATGTCGCAAAGGAGCTGTAGCGATGATTTTCTGCACGCGAGGCTGGCGATGCGTTGAATCCTTGTCAGTAGGGAGGATGATGCGCCGACCTGCTGATGCGTGCGGAGACGATGCGACAAACTTCTGCATGCTAGGCTGTTGATGCGATGACTCCTTGCTGCGAGGGAGGAGATGATGCGACGACGAAATGGCGCTCTGCGAGAGAGTGGCAATCCTGATGTGGTGCTATGAAAATCGTGGACGCCTGGCGTCCGCGTTGCGATGTCGTGAAGCGACTATCTCGATGCGATGATCTCTTGGAGTTAGCTAGCACTTGGAAGCCCACAAACGTGCGACGGGTTGATCTTTGGTTGCGAGCACTCAGTGGCAGCAGCGTGACGATTTTCGGAGTGCTTTCGGCTGCGTCGGCTCGCAAACGGGCGTTAGCAACGATTTCAGCACTCTCTTCTCTGTAGTAGAACTAGAGGCCCTGGAACACACAGGAGCCTCACCTGCAGATAGAAATCCTCGCTGGGAGGAATCAGGAGGCTGGTGGTGAAGTCTGATGTGCCTGAGACTTCAGCAGGAGGCTAGCTCTCTTCTAGCCCCTAGGTGATTGCTTTAGCAAGATAAATAAAAGTTCTCTCAAGTCCTTTTCCCTCTTCTTCCAAGTCCAATAGTAACCACTGCAGGCCAATCCAGGAAACCGCACACAAGCACAAGGATAGTCACCTCCTGCAGATTCCTTCAGTTACACGGACAGAGGTTCTTCTTGATGTCCAGGAGCAATACAAATTGTAGGGGTTTCTTTCAGCACAGATATTTATACCCCAAAAGTCTTTGTTCTCAAAGCTGCAAGTCACTGAACCTAGCCAGAACCAGTTCTGCTCTGTCCTGGAACACTTTGTTTACCAGGCTGCATCCTTCCTTTCAGAAAGAGGGGGTCAGCCATCAGACGCACAGTGGGAGGTGGAGCCAGCATTCACCTTGCCAGGCACAGCCCTATTCAGGTCAAGGAGCTACCCCTCCCCATACTCCAAATGCAGATCTCTCTATTCAACCCAGGTCTGACTCAGCCTGCCCTGTCCCTCCAAAACCAGACAGCCAATACACATAACAGCAGAGTACACTGGAAGGCTTAGGCAAGAAAATACCTACTTTCTAAAAGTGGTATTTTCAAACACAGAATATAAAACTAAACTTCAATAAAATGTGTATTTTAATATTCTGAGCTCAGGCATACTAAATTCGTTTTTCTGCCATGTTCCTGGGGTCAGTTAGGACTATAGAGTGTAATAGTCAAACTGCCCATTCTGGCCTATGGAGAACAGGTAGCCTTACAGTAGTGAAAAACGAAATTTGCTGTAATTCACTACCAGGACATGCTACACACACCAAGGCATGTCCTACCTTACACATACAATGCCACCCTACCATAGGGGTGAATTACATGATGCCAAGGGAAGGTCCAGGGGCTGAGAAGTGGGTGCACTTCACAGCCAAGATGGCAGTTCTGGACTGCACACAAACTCTGCAGTGGCAGGTTTGAGACACACTTTACAAGCTGCTTCTGTGGGTGGCGCAAACCAGCGCTGCAGGCCCACCAGCAGCATCTGGTCTACCAGCCCTGGGCGTGAAGAACCAGAACATTTTGGGTCTGGCGGCGCAGGGTATGCCTTAATATCCTAGGTTCTCCTGCTCAGCTACACAGAGACACGGGGACACTCTGTCGCCGTAAAAGATCAGATTTTATTAGCTGCAGCTAGTACAGTTGTCCTAGAAGTACACACACGGTATGTTCTCAGGAGACTGCCACTTCACTCCGTGGCGCACAATCTTATATTGGTGTAGAAGACATATACATTAACCAGAAAACACACCTAAAACATCCAATAGGAAAGGTTAGAAAACAGAACAGAGCCAATAGGAAAGGTTTGAAAATAAAGTATCAGGTAACTCGAAGAAACTTCTCCTCCAACGGTGTTTGCCATCCCTCCCACAGGTTAAGGTATTAACTTGTTTGTAACTGGTTTGCAGGTGGCAAGATACGTTCGTGTGTTTTGCAGGACAGTTGTGAAACGAGAGAATACGAGCAGAGGACAGCGAAGGTCAGACGATAACATAAAGTCAGAAGAGAATAGTGTGAACCAACAGATAGTTGAGACAGGGATTAGAAAAACCAGATGGGGATTAGTGTACTCGGCCAGTCCTAACACCAGCTTTGTAAATAGAGGCAGAAGGCTTATTTTGACACGATGCTGCAGGAAAAGCAGAAAAGACTTTGTTCACCGTGCTGCCTGAGTGAGGGCAACACAAAATGGCGGCGGAGCACAAAATGGCGGGTCGATTCGATCACGATCGAAAATCGATTTTTCTCAGACCCTCCTTTTGCCAGAACTCAGGCAAGATACTTACTCACGTTAATCTGAGTCAATGTCGATGGCCATGAGGTCATCGAGCTGTTGCTGTAGCATCATTCTAATATTCTCTGTTCTTTGTGATTTGGGTTTAGGGATGCACATAGTAGCACAAAGGTCGCAGATGGCGGGACCACAGTGCATACATAGGCAACAAGAAAAAATGATGGCCAAAACTACTCCAAGGAATGTCAATACCTTCCAACCCCATTTGGACAGTAGTCCCCAAAACCACTCCAATAATGACCAATCTCCTTTGTCCTGATGAATCGACTCAGAGATTATATGTAACTTAGAGATAGCTTGGTATACTGTCGGAGCGTCATAAGGTATGAAAATACAGCAACTTGACCCGATCAAATTGCACAATCCACCACGGTCCGCAAGAACAAAGTCTAAGGCAACTCTGTTTTGTAAAGTCATAAGACGATCCGCCTGTAGTTCTGCCGTGATATTACTTAAGGCTCCTACAGTGATGTCTATAGTGGTTTCTACGACACGAACCAGTTGCCTTATGTTTATGCTGTTGGCCATTGGACCCCAAAAAGGAAGAAATCCTTTGAGGAAATCTCCTCCCTCTTGTCCTGCTGTGTCTTTAGAATCAATAATCCCTCTGCCATATCTGTTTCGATGATGTTTTGCAGAAGCGGTGTATGTAGGGGGAAGAAGAAAAGCTATATAACAGGTACCAGAAAAACCAGTTGGCAACCACGTGTAAGCCCTATTGTGGCAGATAAAATACGTGCCTTGAGATGGTACTAGAGGCGGCGAGTTTTGAGAGGAGTAGACGTATGTGTGGGAACAGTTGTTTCTTTGTACGGTGTCAGTACAGTGACCATTTATTTGCAGACAAAAATTTCCCTGATGAGGAATAGTCCAAATCGGTGGATATTTTCCTCGTTTACCGTTATCACTAAGGCTAGTGACATAATGGGTGACGTTCCAGTTAGTGTACGCTTTTCTTTCGTCAATGGAAATTTTACTATTTTCCATGATTTTAGGAAGCTACCATTCCCTTTATCAATGAACTATGCCTGAAATCCGGACCACCAATATGTGAACTAACGGATCGTCTGAATTTGCTTTGATAGGCATTGGAGAAGATGACAAAATAAGCCCAAGCATAACCCTCATAGGAGAACGGAAGAACTAAATACGGCATTCCTTTTTCTGTGGTATGTGGCATAAGTCCACACACCCAACAGTCAGTTGTATTTATCACTAATTGGTGTTGATGTAATAACTGGACAAACGAATTGTTGTAATATTTGGTTCGTCTAATGAGTTCATGTTGGGGAAGGGTATGAAATAGATGTGGAGAGACAGTAGAAGAAGACGAAAAGGTAGAAGGAGAGACAACTTTTTGCTGCAGAGCATAAATAATCCAACTTATACACGCCAAAAGGATACACAATAATATAATACATAAGGCTATACTAAAACGACTGTACATTAATCTACAGAATTCTTTTTTTATTATATCCTTTCTCTCTCTTTTTCCTAATGTAGTTTCCATCTTTCTAAATGGATGCTCACGGCAATCTTCCCCAATCACTTGATTATGATTATCTGCCGTCCTATGACACTGCACGTCCTGCATGCCTATTGCCACTACTCAGGTCACTACCAAGACTCCTACCGTGACCCTGCAACCGGGATAGAATACTACATAGGAGAGAGAAAAATCTTAAGTGTTCTTTGGTCTAGGTCTTAGATTATAGTGTTCTTTATCAGGTGCAGTTTGGTCTCGGAACAATGTTCGCAGATTTGTCGTATTCAAGCGACGATGTGGTTTTATCGCTTCCTGAAGAATATCGTCGTCCTCTTTCTCAGACAATGTTCCTTTCAGGCGTGCATCGCTAAAAGGTACAAATCGTGGAACCTTCTCACTCTGAGTCACTATTACCCTTACGCACCCATTGATCGAAGGGTAGAGGCAAAGGCACTTTCTTACAATGCACGCCGTGAATCCAGTTTTTCTTCCCTTCGACTTTTACTGCTATTCTCGTGGTTAAGAGAACCAACCGAGGCTCCCTCCACCTGGGCTCCAAATTCTTCGTCCTTTGGAAATTCTTTATGCAGACCCAGTCACCTGGTCGGCTGGAATGACCTTGGTCTGTGGAAGCCTCTGGCAAAGCACTCTGAACCTGTTGATGGAGAACACGCAATTTAGTTGTAAGTTCATGCAAGTAATCAATCAACATTGGATATGGCAAGTCTGAGTATTTCTTACGGCGAGGGACTCCCCATATATTAGCTGGGCGCCCAAAAACCACCTCGTAAGGGCCAAGTCCCAAACGAGTGTACAGCAGTTCTGGTGGATAGAAGAGCCAATGGTAAAGCATCGGGCCAATTAAGTCTGTTCTAGCCTGCACTTTCGCTAGTTTAAGTTTCAAAGTTCCATTGTAGCATTCCACTAAACCCGCTGACTGTGGATGGTTTACCGCATGGAACTTTTGCTTGATACCAAGACCCGCACAAACTTTTTGCATGACTTGGCCCACGAACTCGCTCCCATTGTCACTCCAGACAATGCGCGGCAAACCAAACCTGGGGAAGAATTCTTTTAGTAGAACTTTGGCTGTGGATAAGGCTGTATTGTATTTTAGAGGGTATGCTTCTATCCACCTAGAAACGGCGCATACCACCACCAGAACATATTTGAGGTTGTTGCATCGTTCCATATGAATGTAATCGATCTGCAACACCTCAAATGGATATGTCGGAGGAGCAAAGTTGGAGTTGGGGTTCCCTTTCCCGGATTGTACATCAAACATACAATACAATGTTTCACTACATTGTCTGCACACTTTGGGATTCCTTCATTTTGCCACACTGGAGCCAGAAGCTTGCATATACCTTTCGCACTTAAGTGGGCTGGACCATGCGCCATAGTAACTACTGGGAGTACATAGGCATCTATTAACAGCCAACGTTGGTGTTCAGATAATTCCACCCAACATCCCATCTCGTCTAATTGCCTGCACTTTCTTTCCACTTGCTCAATTCTTTCTCTGTAGCCTCTTCCTGAATTGACCTTACACTTTCTACTGTATCCTCATACATTCCTCTCTCTAACCCAGTTCGCAGGACCAGCAACATACATTCGACTTGTAGCATCTCTCGCTGTCTTTTTAGCTACTTCATCTGCAAATGCATTTTCTCGACCAACATCATCTGTAATCTTCTTGTGTGCACTACACTTCACAATTGCTATCTGAGCAGGTAAAGAAAGTGACTCAAGAAGATCAGTCACCAACTGACCATGTTGTATTTTAGTGCCATGTGAAGTAAGGAATCCCCTCTCTTTCCAAAGACGCCCAAAATTGAACGCTACACCAAACACATACTGACTGTCAGTATACACATTCACTCTTTTTCCTTTTGACAACACCCATGCTCTAGTTAGGACTATCAGTTCTGCTGCTTGAGCTAAATTGTGTTTGATGCGTGCTGCTTCCACAACTGTATGCAAAGTAGTAACAGCATAGCCTGAAACTGTATCTCCGTTAGGGAGCTTGAAACAAGAACCATCTACCCATAGCGTTCCATCCGGATTCACTAATGGCGTATCTGTCAGATCAATTCTTCCTTTTGTCTCGTCCTCAGTACGGAGGAAACAATCATGTTGGTTTTGAACACCCTTATCTACTGGAAGAGGCAACAAAGTAGCTGGATTTAAAGTGTTACATCGTTTGATGTGCACATGACTAGCCAAAAGTGTCAGCTCATATCCAGTCAAGCGAGCACTCGTAAGATGTTGTGTTTTCGTTCCGTTTAGTAAGGTATCCACTGCATGCGGCACCATAACAATAAGTGTGTTATCTAACACTATTCCAGCAGACTGTCGAATAGAAATTGCTGCTGCTGCTGTCGCTTTAAGACAACTAGGTAATGCTTTTGGCTACTGGATCTAACGTAGCTGAAAAATATGCACATGGTCGTTTGTCTCCAAAACGCTGTGTTAAAACTGACAACGCACAACCCTCTTTCTCATGAACGTAAAGCGTGACTGGCTTACTGTAATCGGGAGTACCCAATACAGTAGCAGAACATAGCTCAGTACGTAAGTCAGTGAAACTCTTCTGACATTAGTCAGTCCATGGAAGGGGCTGAGGCGTATCTTTCAAAGTGAGTGCCAACAAAGGTTTGGCCAATAGAGAGAAGTTAGGGATCCACTGCCTACAATAGGAAGTAATACCTAGGAAGGCACGGACCTCCCTTTGTGTGGATGGCACGGACATTTGCACAATAGCTTGGATGCGTTCTGGGTTTAACCGCCGTCCCTCCTTTGATAGGAGATGACCCAAATAGGTAACCTCTCGACGAACATATTGTAGTTTGGAAGGTGAAACCTTATGATTCAGATAAAACAAATGGCGTAACAATGCAACAGTCACATTTTTGCAAATATCTTCTGAATCAGCAGCGATTAACAGGTCGTCCATGTACTGGATAAGAGCAGCACCAGACGGCAAATGAAAAGCCTCAAGATGACATTTCAAAGCTTGGCTATAAATAGAAGGACTTTCACAATAGCCCTGAGGTGCGCGCTTGAACCGGAAGCTTCGGCCTCCAAGAGAGAAGCCAAAAACATCCCTACTCTCTTCAGCAATGGGAATACTAAAGAAAGCATTCTTTAGATCGATCACAGAAAACCAAGTCGCTGTGGAATGTATCATTGTCAACAGAGCAGTAATATCTGGGACAACAGGAAATTGTGGTACAACAATTTTGTTTACCTCCCGAAGATCAATTACGAAACGATATACAGGAAGCTGAGAAGGATCTGTGCGTTTAAGAACAGGAAGAATAGGACTATTGCATATGTTTCCTCTTGTTTCTTCAACCACACCCTTCTGAATCAAATCATGAATGATTTCCAAAAGCGCTTTTTCACCGTCAGTAGAAATTCTGTACTGCGGAATACGTGGCAATTCAACATTAGGCTTGAGAGTGACAACATAAGGTGGAATCTCAAGACAGCCAACATCGTTCGGACCCGTGGCCCAAAGCGTTGCCGGAAGAGAAAGCAATTCAGGTGGAAACTGATCTTTGGACAAATACATTGGAGAAGTCAGTTTCTGTCCTAAAGTAAGATGTACACCAGAAGGAGAACAAGATCTCCGTTGCATGCAATCTTTTCAATAGATCCAAGCCCAATAGATTCTCACCACAACCATTTGTCAAAAGAAGCGGAGCTTCCAAATCATAAGGGCCAATTGAAATAGGCAAAGGGCAAGAAACCGGATTACGAACAGGGGCGCCAGAAAATCCTACAGATACATTTGTTAAGCCAGACAAAGGTGCCCCAGGGAGTTTAGAATGAATGATAGAACTTCTCATCGCACCAGTATCTAAAAGAAATGGCTCTGAAACACCCATTGTAGTGACATTAACATAAGGTCCCTTCTGATCTACTGGAATCGACACAACTCCCTTACGTTGTCCATGGCTGTCCTAGTTAGCATGAAGACTTTAATTCCCGTCTTCAATGTAATAATCCTCATTGTAGTACTGTGTAGACCGAGCGTTTTGCTGATCAAAGTAATTCACTGAATTAGGAGGAGGAAGGGAACGCTGTTCTTGGGTCAACATACCTCGACCTCTACCTCTGTTTGCTGACTGGAGGCCAGCACGACCTCGTGGAGCAGATAGTGTCCCATTTCGCTGCAATAAAACCGGACAACTATTCTTGAAGTGACCTTCCTCTCTACAATAGGCACATTGATTAGGACCTAACAAAGGTCGCGGAATATATGGCTCAGGCTTTGATACACCCTCTGAAACTGTGGAGGCTGTTGAAACTGGGGCTGAGCATAACGAGGTGGATAAGCCTGTTGCAAGAGAACCTTCGTTTTTAATTCTTTAGTCTATTTCTCTTGCTTATCTCTTTCTTCTTTATCTCTATTTTCATAATATTGAGCAGTAGCCAATATCTGAGCTGAAGAAGAGACAGCCCATGAACTTTCGGAGTCTTTCAACTTATGCGACAAAGCAAATTAAATACGAACTTGTCTACAAATAATCGCTGTCCACCCTCTGTAGTCATATCCTGACCACTGTGATCAATGAATATCTCTTCGAAACGAGTAAAGAAATCAGAGACACTCATCTTTCTTCTGTTTACACGCGGCTAGTTTATCCCAGTTAACTCTCAAGGCAGGCATCATTGTTTTCATTAATGTAATAATCCTACCAGGGAGTTCTGAAATCAAAGCATCAGGCTTCGCACCACCCACTTGGTTTCTGTCTGCGGCAATTATAGCATCCCAGTCTCCACCTAATTCTTGGGCATGATTTTCTTTACGAATCCTAGCCCATAATGCTTGTGGAACTACATTCCCCATCAACATATCAATATCTTCTAAATTCTTGATGCAG
Source organism: Triturus cristatus (assembly GCF_964204655.1). Taxonomy (NCBI): domain Eukaryota; kingdom Metazoa; phylum Chordata; class Amphibia; order Caudata; family Salamandridae; genus Triturus; species Triturus cristatus. Next base: position 733,162,699 of record NC_140590.1, read on the forward strand.
GCTTCAACAGTTTGTGACAACTCTTTATAATAACCTGCAGGGTTCTTACGAGGATCCGGTAGAGACTGTTTAAGGGCTAAAACTTCAGATCTTTTCCAGGGAACATGTACCCATATACGCTGGAAATGAGCAGGAATAGGTTGATTACCACCTACTCCCGCAACCTCTTCTCTCCACACTGGAGGAACCTCTCTCATTCGATAATTTTTCAGTGTTAACCTAATTGAAGGATCGGAATCTAGAAAAGTCTGTGAGGAAAATAAGGTTCTAAAGGTAACAAGTGTCTTTACAGCGTCCTCAACCTTGGAACCCACAATGAGACCCTTATCAAAGTCAGCCTGAATGTCTAACAGACCCTGAGGAACTGAACCCAAATCCATATCCTCCCATCCTTTGACTAGAGTATCACACATAGCATTGAAGACATATCTCTGCGTAGGCGCATTCCACTGTGAGATGGTAGGCATAATGTCAGGTACACTATACCGAGGACCCTTTTCAATCCATTTACGGGCAAGAGAGTCTAACATTTCTCGTTCTTCGGAAGCTGGGACACATTTAACGCTTCAAAGAAAGGTGATAAAAGACCAGAGACCGTATCTGTGAGTCGTTTACGCATAGACGGAGAATTGGACATAAGAACAGGAGACAAAGTATTAGGCGAACTAACGGAAGGGAAATCGGTAATTACCAGAGGAGCGGAAGGCAAAGAAGATGAAGGGAAAGGAGTCGAAGGCAAGGCCAGTAGAGGCGGCAATACTTGAGGGGGCAAATGTGGAAGAGCCGGAGCAAGCGGAGGCGCAACTGGTGGCTGAACAGGCTGTAACAACTGGGGTGCATTAGCACCTTGTTCATAGGGCGGAGGCAATCTCAATAAGTGAGACATCAAGGGATCTTCCTCTGAGACCTTTCTTTTATCGGAAGAGGAAGCTGGCAACATCGGATAGCATTTATCTATCGCCATACGATGCTGTCTCTCTGAAATTTCCATCGCATTGTCGACCTAATCATCTTTAAATTGTTGAGCAGCCTGTATAATGGTCATACCCTGTGCTTTCTTATCTCGTTTTTCTTGCTTAATTTTCCTCTGTTTGGCTTCCTTACGCCAAATGCGGAAAGAGTCAAACATTGCCGGCCGGGCGTTTCTTTTGAATAGAACTGCTTCTAAATTATCTAATATATCAGGCTCAAAACTACCATTTTCTGGCCATTTTAAAACACCATCATTCTTCGTGTATCGGATCCATGCCTCATTAAAGGCAATGGGGCCAACACCATGTTTAGAATAGAGCTCATAAGTGGGAGTTCCAACCAAAGGAATCGGACAAGAGTCCTCAATCCGGGAATCCCTATTACAACCAAAGCAACAAAGCTTTCCAAACTTAGTCAGACCAGGCATCTCGTGATTTCACCGGACTGTTCACAAACATCAAGGGGGCAAACTCAGTTTACGCAGCACAAATGCACTTACCCCTCGGCTTCGGCTATTGCAATAGTCGAATCTAAGGACCAAAGGAAACAAAGGAACAAAGACCCAAAATTGTGGGAGCGAGCCACCAAATACTTAACTAAGGATGTCTTCTTACTCCAACAGAGACCCCGTCTATTGTCTCGCCTTACCATACATCATCGAAAGAGGGCCAAGGCAGGGCGGCAGTCAGGGCAGCAGTCGTCAGTAGCCGTCAGGAAGGAGTAACCACGCTGCAAAAGACCTTCGGGCCACTTTCGACATACAGGGGTCGCTTGACGTGGCTCGCGATTCCTCCAGAATTTTCATGCGGGGTTCCTCATGACCTTCAGGCAGAACCACTACCTCTGAAGCCACCCGACGATGGGCGCCAGTTGAAGAACCAGAACCTTTTGGGTCTGGCGGCGCAGGGTACGCCTTAATCTCCTAGGTTCTCCTGCTCAGCTACACAGAGACACGGGGACACTCTGTCGGCGTAGAAGATCAGATTTTATTAGCTGCAGCTAGTACAGTTGTCCTAGAAGTACACACACGGTATGTTCTCAGGAGACTGCCACTTCACTCCGTGGCGCACAATCTTATATTGGTGTAGAAGACATATACATTAACCAGAAAACACACCTAAAACATCCAATAGGAAAGGTTAGAAAACAGAACAGCACCAATAGGAAAGGTTTGAAAATAAAGTTTCAGGTAACTCAAAGAAACCTCTCCTCCGACGGTGTTTGCCATCCCTCCCACAGGTTAAGGTATTAACTTGTTTGTAGCTGATTTGCAGGTGGCGAGATACGTTCATGTGTTTTGGAGGACAGTTGTGAAACGAGAGAATAAGAGCAGAGGACAGCGAGGACGGCCTCTCTCTCCTCTCTAATGCCCCCACGCATAGAGCAGGCCACGCTCTTGATTTGATCTTCTCTTCTATGACGAATCTCACTGTTCTCTCCCCACTTCCTCTAACATGGTCTGAACATTTTATGGTCCCTTTTACTCTTCAACAACATAACCCCACTATTCTAACTAAAGCGGAACCTCGCTCCTCTCAGTGTCGGAGACCCTGGAACTACCTATCGCTAGAAGCCTTTACGGCTGCCTACAACGCCCTACCCTCGGCGCCTCTACCTTCAGGCGCAGACACGTCAGAGCTGTTGAAGTCTTTTTCGACCAAACTTACCATAGTATTTGACGCTCTAATCCCTATAAAAAAGTTTGGTCCCGCCAAACAACGTAAATCTGCCCTATGGTACACAGAAGAGATTAGGTCAGAAAAATCAAGATGCAAAGTCCTAGAGAGATCCTGGAGAACCAGTCAAACTCCTTCGGACCGAAGGATGTATAAACTTTCTCTGACAAATTACCACCAGAATATAAAATCAGCCAGGAAAGCGTTTATACTAAAACAAATCGACCTAGCGTCCAACTCCTCAAAAACCCTTTTCACCATAGTCAAAGACTTTGTTAATCCTCAGGCGTGTAGACTGCCTCAAACAGAGTCGCAAACCCTATGCGACTCATTAGCAATCCACTTTGAGGAAAAAATCAACCCGATCTACGCAAATCTTGCTCCTACACAAACATACACCAACACCCTACTCTCAAGCTATGCCGAACCGAAGTCACAACCTTCGAGCAAGCTTAGACAATTTGCACCGTCTACTGTCACGGAAGTACACTCCTTGCTCTCATCGGCTAAGTCAGGGTAACCCGGTGACCTATGCCCTCCGAGGGTTATGGCCCTAATAGCACCATGCTGTGCCTCGGAAGTCCGAGCGATTTTCAATAGTTCCATAGAAGCAGGCACTATCCCCCCGAGTTGGAAGGAAGCCTTCGTCCGCCCCATCTTGAAAAAACCAACGGCAGACCCCCTTACCCTCGCTAATTACCGGCCTGTATCACTACTCCCTTTGCTGGCTAAATCACTGTAAGCAGCCATAAACAAACAGCTGAGCCATTATCTCGAAGTGAACGAACATCTACATCCTTCTCAATCATGCTTCAGACCGGGTTTCAGTACGGAAACTGCTATCCTTGCGGTCACAGATTCCCTGAGGCTAGAAATAGATGCGGGAGGATCAGCCATTCTGGTCCTCCTAGATCTCTCTGCTGCATTTGACACGATATCACATTCCAAACTGCTAGAAAGACTGAGATATTGTGGCATTCAAGATCAAGCCCTGAAGTGGCTTCAAAACTTCCTGATAGAAAGAAACCAAACAACTATGCTAGGGCCATTTAGATCAAGCAAACATGGCCTGGACAAAGGTGTCCCTCAGGGTTCTTGCCTAAGTCCTACTTTGTTCAATCTTTATATGTCCCCGTTAGCCAATCCTGCGGGTTTGAGATTGTCTCATACGCGGACGATACCCAACTTATTTTTAAAATCGACCCTAATACCTCATTAGAAAACCTACGTTTCGCAGAAGGTATGTCTGCAATCTCCAACTGGATGACAGAGAATCTCCTCCAGCTGAACCCAAGCAAGACGGAGATCCTGCTTGTAGGAAAAGCCTCTCTTTCCTGGTCCACAGTATGGTGGCTTAAGGATCTCGGAAGTGCCCCGGTTCCGAAGAAAAGTGTGAAGAACCTAGGATTCACACTAGACCAGGCACTTTCTATGAAAGACCATGCTGCCACAATCACTAGCTCCTGTTATTACAGCCTGCAATTGTTGTGAAAGATGCTCCCTTATCTTCCCACTAAACACCGTAGAACGCTAGTACAGGCAATGGTGATCTGTCGTCTTGATTACGGCAACGCGATGCTTGCCGAACTCGGTCCTTCCCTGCTAAGAAAATTACAGGTCATCCAGAACACGGCTGCCCGAATGATTCTTTATCGCCTTGCCGGCTCACCTTCTGCCCCCATCTTATCAGAGCTCCACTGGCTGCCAATTAGGATGCGTGCCCAGTTTAAGACCTGCTGTCTCACGTACAAAGCCCTGAACGGCTTGGGCCCCAAATACTTGACTAACAAATTAATAAACAAGACCTCAATCTTTAACTTACGGTCCAATGCCATGGAATTGCTAAAGACCCCTAGAGTTCGCCGCGCCCGCTCAGGGGCTAAGTCCTTTTCTAGTCTTGCTCCGCGCTACTGGAATTCACTTCCTATCGCCATCCGGAAATGCCCCTCTCTCGCTGTATTTAGGAAAAAACTGAAAACCTTTCTATTCCTGACTCCGTAAAGCTGAACGTAGTGCCCTTCCCTCCTTCCTCTCTTTCAGTAACGACAAGCAAGCGCCGAGATGCCCCCGGGTGATTCGCGCGCTATAGAAATTCTCATAACATAACAAGGCCAGACGATAAGATAAAGTCAGAAGAGAATAGTGTGAACCAACAGATAGTTGAGACAGGGATTAGAAAAACCAGACGGGGATTAGTGTACTCGGCAAGTCCCAACACCAGCTTTGTAAATAGAGGCAGAAGGCTTATTTTGACACGATGCTGCAGGAAAAGCAGAAAAGACTTTGTTCGCCGTGCTGCCTGAGTGAGGGCAACACAAAATGGCGGTGGAGCACAAAATGGCGGGTCGATTCGATCACGATCGAAAATCGAATTTTCTCAGGCGCACACAGACCTCGCTACTAGGGACTAACAGGTAAACCAAATAAGCCAATCATGGGTATACCAATTCACATGTCCTATTTACACAGGGAGCATTGGCGCTGTGGCACTGAATGGCAGTGGCACAGCGCCCAGAGCATCTAATACCAGCAAAACAGAGGAGACAACAGCGAAAAATGGAAGGGAGACCCACGTCAATGGTGCCAGGTCTAACACCATTGACGTGGTACCCTCCAGCTGAAATGTGGGGAGAACTACCCATCCCCTTGGAAGTTCTCATCACTAAGGTGGAAACATCTGTACAGACCATCAGCATTGGCGTGTTCTGTACCAGGACGGTGTTCCACCGTGAAGTCCATACCCTGTAGGGAAATGGACCACCTCAACAACTTGGGATTCTCACCCCTCATCTGCAGCAACCATCTGAGGAGCCTGTGGTCTGTCTGAACCCGGAAGTGAGTCCCAAACAGGTATGGTCTCAGCTTCTTCACTGCCCAGACCACAGCAAATGCCTCACGCTCAATTGCACTCCACCTCTGTTCCCGTGGAAGTAACCTCCTACTGATGAAGGCTACAGGTTGGTCTAGTCCCTCCTCATTTTTCTGTGACAGAATGGCCCCCACCTCATGCTCTGAAGCGTCTGTCTGGACAATATATTCCTTAGCAATATTGGGCGCCTGGTGTACGGGTGCTGTACACATGGCAGTCTTGAGGGCATCAAAAGCTTTCTGACCGGTGTCAGTCCAGTTCACAATCCTTGGCTGCTTCTTGGAAGTCAGCTCAGTCAAGGGTGCAACAATGTTGCCATACCCCTTGACAAACCTCCTGTAGTAACCCGTGAGTCTTGAGAATGCCCTCACCTGGGTCTGGGACCTTGGGGGGCTCCCAAGCCGGAATGGTTTCAATCTTGGGCTGCAGGGGTGCCACCGGGCCACTCCCAACCTGGTGTCCCAAGAACACCACAGAACCCTGCCCAATCTGGCACTTACTGGCCTTGATTGTGAGGCCTGCTCTGCGCAGCGCCATCAACACTTCCCAGAGGAGAGGTGCAAGTGGTCCTCCCAGGAGGAACTAAACACTGCAGTGTCATCCAGGTAGGCTGCACTGAAATCTTCCAGCCCAACCAACACCTGGTTGACCAACCTCTGAAAGGTGGCAGGGGCAGTCTTCATCGCAAAGGGCATCACTCGGAACTGGTAGTGCCCATCTGGTGTGGAGAATGCTGACCTCTCCTTTGCCCCTTCAGTCAAGGCGATCTGCCTTGATGTCAGATCAAACGTGCTGAGGTACCGGGCAGCCCCTAACCGATCTATGAGCTCATTAGCTCTGGGGATGGGATGCGCGTCGGTCTTCGTGACCGAATTGAGACCTCGGTAGTCCACACAGAACCTAAGTTCAGGGGTGGCACCAGGCGCTGCAGCTTTTGGTACCAAGACCACGGGGCTGGACCAGGGGCTGCTAGAGGACTCAATCACCCCTAGGACAAACATTTTGGAGACCTCCTCCTTAATGTAGGCCCTGAACCTGTCAGTCACTCTGTAAGCCTTGTGCTTGACAGGAAGACTGTCCCCGGTGTCCACCTCATGGACGCACCAATCAGTGAAACCAGGCACAACAAATCAGAAAATTGCCCCAACAGTTGGTGACAATCTCTCCGCTGCTCAGGGGTCAGTGTGGTGGAGAGGACCACACCCTCCACTGACCCATCCTTCTCTCCTGCACACAGGAGGTCAGGAAGAGGCTCCCTCTCCTCCATCCCAGCATCTGTGGCAAGAAGCATGCAAACTTCAGACCTCTCAAAGTGGGGCTTCAGGTGGTTCACATGCAGGACCCACAATGGGTTCCTGGGAGACAAAGTCCACCAAGTAGGTAACTGGACTTTTGCGCTTGTTAGAATGGGGGATCTCTGGTTGGCAACCAAAAATCAAAAGGTATGTAGCTGTGTTATGGTCTGAACTCACTAAGTGGTGTTCACCAATCACTGTACATGAATCACAAATGCAAATTCAGGATCCTCACCGCTGACCACCAATGTTCGAATTGGGGATCTCTGGTTGGCACAGGTAGGTACTTGTGACAAGCAGGGACCCTCTCCTCTAGTCAGGGTAAGGGGTTACACTCCTAACACAACCCCTGCTCACCCTCTAGGTAGCTTGGCGCGAGCAGACAAGGCTTCTCAGAGCGTTATAGGTTAAGCATTTGTGACCACATACAGTAACTCAGTGACAACACCACAAATGGACACCACACTAGATTTATATAAAAAATAGTGATCTTTTATATAAAGACTTAGCACAAGACCAAATAACGACCAAAATGACATACCCAGTTCAAGAATATGATTTCAGAAAGAGTTCTTAGGTTAGTGACAAAATCATTCACCTTAGCATCTGTTTTAACCCACAGTACCTTATGATGTGATAAAAAGTTCCTAGCGGCACTCCAGCGTTGAAAATCAAGGTGTAGCTTATCCGGTAGAAATGTACTCGCTAAGGCACAATGCGACAAACTTCGGCCTGCTAACGAGCGACAATTTCACCAGCAGTTATCTTGGTTGGGTCTGCGACGATTTTCGCAGCTATAAAATTACTCGCACTAACGAGCGGTGCGATGATCTTGGCTTGTTCTGCGACGATTTCACACAGCAGCGGCAATAACTGGCAATATCAATCAAAAATAGAATTTTAAAAAAACTCAAAACGTATGTGGTTGCGTTATGGTCTGCACTCATTAGTAGTGTACACTATAATTACTGTATGCGATCATAAATGCAAGTCCAGATCCTCACCGCTGACCACCAATGTTAGAAATGGGGGTCTCTAGTTGGCAATGGCTGGCCACCGTCCAAGTATGGACCCTTCTTCCTAAGTCAGAGTAAGAGGGCTATACCCTTTGATAACCCCTGCTCAACCCTGTGGTAAGGTAGCACGAGCAGCTAGGCTTATCTCAGAGGCAGTGTGTGAAGCATTTATGACCATACACAGTAACACAGTGAAAAAGTATCTTTATATATAGACTTAAAACAAGATCAATAACGGTAAAAAGCCACAATACTGTAAAATAGGATTATTCTTGAAATGATGCAAAAATAGTTCAAAGTGTGCAAAGAGGAGTTCAGTTCTAAGCAGTGGTCTCTGCGACCCTTTTACTTACAAAGTACCTGGATTTCGTAGCAAAACAACCAAAATGTCACAAAGGAGCTGTAGCAATGATTTTCTGCACACGAGAGGCTGGCGATGTGTTGAATCCTTGCCGCTATGGAGGCTGATGCGCCGATCTGCTGATGCGTGCGGAGACGATGCGACAAACTTCTGCATGCTAGGCCGTTGATGCGATGACTCCTTGCTGCGAGGGAGGAGACAATGCGACGCGACAGGTTGCGATGCGAAGAAATGGCGCTCCGTGAGGGAGCTACGATCCTGATGCGATGAAAATGGCGGACGCCCAGCGTCCGCGCTGCGATGTCGTGAAGCGACGATCTCGATGCGATGATCTCTAGGAGTTAGCGAGCACTTGGCGGCCCGCAAACGTGCGATGAGTTGATCTTTGGTTGCGAGCACTCAGCGGCAGCAGCGCAATGATTTTCCGAGCGCTTTTGGCTGCGGCGTTTCGCAAACGGGCGTTAGCGACGATTTCAGCACTCTCTTCTCTGTAGTAGAACTAGAGGCCCTGGAACTCACAGGAGCCTCACCTGCAAATAGAAATCCTCACTGGGAGGAATCAGGAGGCTGGTGGTGATGTCTGGTGTGCCTGAGACTTCAGCAGGAGGCTAGCTCTCTTCTAGCCCTTGGGTGATTGCTTTACCAAGCTAAATAAAAGTTCTCTCAAGTCCTTTTCCCTCTTCTTCCAAGTCCAATAGTAACCACTGCAGGCCAATCCAGGAAACAGCACACAAGCACAAGGATAGTCACCTCCTGCAGATTCCTTCAGTTACATGAACAGAGGTTCTTCTTGATGTCCAGGAGCAATACAAATTGTAGGGGGTTCAGCACAGATATTTATACCCCAAAAGTATTTGTTCTCAAAAGCTACAAGTCACTGAACCCAGCCAGAACCAGTTCTGCCCAGTCCTGGAGCATTTTGTTTACCAGGCTGCATCCTTCCTTTCAGGAAGAGGGGGTCTGCCATCAGATGCACAGTAGGAGGTGGAGCCAGCATTCACCTTGCCAGGCACAGCCCTATTCAGGTCAAGGAGCTACCCCTCCCCATACTCCAAATGCAGATCTCTCTATTCAACCCAGGTCTGACTCAGCCTGCCCTGTCCCTCCAAAACCAGACAGCCAATATACATAACAGCAGAGCACACTGGAAGGCTTAGGCAAGAAAATGCCTACTTTCTAAAAGTGGTATTTTCAAACACAGAATATAAAAATAACCTTCAATAAAAGATGTATTTTAATATTCTGAGCTCAGGCATACGAAATTCGTTTTTCTACCATGTTCCTGGGGTTAGTTAGGACTATAGAGTGTAATAGTCAAACTGCCCATTCTGGCCTATGGAGAACAGGTAGCCTTACAGTAGTGAAAAACGAAATTGGGTGTAATTCACTACCAGGACATGCTACACACACCAAGGCATGTCCTACCTTACACATACAATCCACCCTACCATAGGGGTGACTTACATGATGCCAAGGGAAGGTACAGGGGCTGGGAAGTGGGTGCACTTCACAGCCAAGATGGCAGTTGTGGACAGCACACAGACTCTGCAGTGGCAGGTCTGACACACACTTTACAAGCTGCTACTGTGGGTGGCGCAAACCAGCGCTGCAGGCCCACCAGCAGCATTTGGTCTACTCTGGGCACACACCGGTCACGCTACTAGGGACTAACAGGTAAACCAAATAAGCCAATCATGGGTATACCAATTCACATGTCATATTTACACAGGGAGCATTCGCACTGTGGCACTGAATGGCAGTGGCACAGCGCCCAGAGCATCTAATACCAGCAAAAACAGAGGAGACACCAGCGAAAGATGGAAGGGAGACGCATGCCAATGGTGCCAGGTCTAACAGTGTCCATGTACGTAGCGTTTTGGGCCGTTTCCATCCGCGGGCACTAGGCCCACCCACACAAGTGAGGTACCATTTTTCCCATAAGACTTTTGGGAATGCGGGGTAGGTGGAATTTTATGGATCCACGTAGATTCCAGAACTTTCCACCACAACTGTGAGGAAAATGTTTTTTGACAAATTCTGAGGTTTGCAAGGGATTCTGGGTAACAGAACCTGGTGAGAGCCAGACAAGTCACCCCATCCTTGATTCCCCTGGTGTCTAGTTTTAAAAAATGCATAGGTTTGCTAGGTTTCCCAAGGGGGCAGAAAGACTGGCATTTTTTTGGTTAGGTCAGAGTATTGGCATGCCCATTCTCAACTGACCTCATCCCTGAATTAAAAACATATATATATTCCTGAGTCTTAGTAGGCTTTCTGCCCCCCGGGGAGATCAGGGGCTATTGCCCCCATCTGCCCCTGGGGGGAGAAGAAAGGCTTGCATTTTTTGGGGGTGGGGTCATTCACTGCCCATCTTGGGCAGCCCCCACCCCTACATCAATAAAAAAAAATCCCTGGTTTCTGATGGGCTATCTGCCCCCCCCCGAGGGGGCAGATTAAGATCTACTGACCCATCTGCCCCCCGGTGGGGCAGAAAAACTGGAATTTCACTGGGGTGGGAGCATTGTCATGACCATTTTGTGCAGCCCCCACGCAAACATCAATAAAAAAAAATCCTTGGTTTCTAGTGGGCTTTCTGCCCCCTGGGGGTAGATTGGGGGCTACTGCCCCGTCTGCCCCCTGGGGGTGGAAAGACTGCCATTTCTCTGGGGGGGAGGGGAGATGGCATTGCCATGCCCTTTTTGGCCAGTCCACACCCCAATGTCAATAAAAAAATCCCCTGGTTTCTAGTGGGCTTTGGGGGGCAGATTGGGGGCTACTGCAATAATCCACTATTCAACAATGTACACAACTCCATATATCCACTACATATCACTTTACTTCACTATATTATAAAACTCTGTACTCCTACAGTATATAACAATATACTCCATTCTACTCACTGTACTTTACAACGCTCTGCCCAACACCCTCTCCACTACTACAGTATACTCTACACAGCACTATATTCAATTGTAATACTATAGTCTACTCTGCAACACTATGGACCACATGCATCAAACTTTTTTCGCAAATCGGCCCGTTTGCGAATGGCCAGAGCTCTTTTCTGAATCATGAAGCCATTTCCATTCGCAAATAAGGTAATCACAATTTTTTGCGATTACCTAAGTTGCAAATGAATTTAGGGAATCGCAATTTGCGATTTCCTAAAGGCAATGCATTAAGCCTTTCCTAAATGCACACTGTGCATTTAGGAAACGCTAATTACCATCAACTTGAAGTTGATGGTAATTTTCTCATTCTTTGAAAAAATGCACAAAAGTGCATTTTTCAAAGTGACATGTGGCGTGTGCACCACATGTACACACTTAACTTTTTGATGTGGTGGTGCATCAGGGGGGCCTTAGGCCCCCTTGCACCCTCGGAATTGCATTCGCAATTTGTGATTACCAATTTGGTAATCGCAATTTTCAAATGCGTTGCCATTCATTCCTTTGGACCTATAGGCCCATAGGAATGAATGGAGTAACATTATCTAATAGCTATTTGCAATTCGCGGATCGCTAATGGGTAATAACGAATTGTAATTTGTTTTGCGATTCATACATGCATTAGGATTTGCGATTCCTTAAAAATCGATATACAGGAAATGCAAATCCAAATGTTTATGCATGTGGCACTATACTCCCTCTACAACACAGTTCACAACACCTTAAGCTACTTAATAACACTACTCTTCACTCCTCTAACGTATCTTATTCGGCAAGACCTATTGGCATAGTCAATGCTTGTTAGCTTTACCACATCGACAGCCATTGCTCGATTCGTCGAGGATCCGTGTGCGAATTACGGATCGTACATGTGAGGTGTTAATTGGACACAATGTCTGTAAAGTATTACATAGCACAAGAAGCCAGAGAAGCCTTACAGCCCTGTGCACCCCCCACATGTTAGGGGCCCAAAGAATGCACTGATTAAAAGGCTACCCTGGATAGGAGCTCTGCGACATCAAGGCTGTTTTCCCGCAATACCAGAGCTGCACCCCTGGTTCTGATAAGACTGGCTTCTGCCCCACTATCAACAGAAAGCATTACAGGGGCATACCCTTTGCCAAGTAGATACTCAAGCCAGAATTGATTGATTGTAGAAATAAACACCACCAACAGTGCACTCAACCGTTATCCTCCAGCAACGGTCCTTCACGCTCCAAATAAATTCAATAGCTTGTGTAGTGACAGTGACGTAAAGCTGTACACAACAATACCCCTTTCTGGGGGCTGTGCTGGGGCTGATACACCATCCTGGGCACTGCAGGCATTAGGCCACTTCTCTCAGGGGTGTGCATCCCCCAGTTTTTACAGTAGGCTGTAGGTGTCTAGCCTTGCTTATGGTTGCACAGTCTGGTATTAGGCCGTTATCCTTGCTGAGGGGCTTGACAGAGCTCCGGAGATACTGAGAGTTCAGACATGCATAGAGGTGATGGCCGCATCACAGATGCTTTTGAATGGCTCCTATTCATCAGGACTCTGCAACCATCCAGAAGGTGCAGTTGGTGAGAAGGGACCTGCGCATCAGTGCTTGTTATTGTTGGCATGGGTATCGTTACAGCTTGAATATTTATTTAGTACACTCCTGAAATACTGTTATTATGAAGGTGGCAGAAGTGACATAAAGTGGGCCCATGGGATTAGGAACTGTGGGGGACGTGAGGGATTTATACTCCCATATTTTGGAGGGGGGGGGGTACAATGTAGATCCAGTTTGAACTTTATTGGCTTCATGGGTGCTGAAAAAGGAAAATATTTGAAACGGGCTGCTGACTCTTTACCCGTGTCCAAGCCTGCAACGCCTATGGCACAGAGGATTCTTATGTGATCTGTGTTCTAGACTGCAGTATTTCATAGTTCCTTCAAAGGCCTTTTAAAAGTCGAGGAGTCTGGTGTTTTTATTGCTACTTTTGCCCCCTACAGTATGCGCTCCCTACATCCCACTTGCAAGGTGTCAATTAAAGACTTGGTAGGGATAAGGAAACTGAGATGAATGGCTTCATTAGCATATCTCCCCCCAATGAGAAATACACTGCAGTAGTACCATGTTGCACTCTTTACTATACTGGAGAGGTTATGCAAGATTTCTTTAAAATATAAATGAGCAAGACAGCTGCATTGTTTTAATATATTGGCATTTCTATAGTGCTTTCCTAACCCTTGAGTCCTAGGCAGTGCTTTCGCCGTCTCTTTGGGACTTGCTGTTTTCAGATATGGACTTTAATCTCCTCATTTTCCGCTCATCTTTACAAATGACTCTTCTTCCTATCCTTTGTAAATAATGGCTTTTGCTTCATGAATGGGCTTAGTAGTTGTTAGAAATGGGGGTCTCTAGTTAGCAATGGCTGGCCACTGTACAAGTAGGGACCCTTCTTCCTAAGTCACCCTTTGATAACCCCTGCTCAACCCTGTGGTAACGTAGCACAAACAGGCTTATCTCAGAGGCAGTGTGTGAAGCATTTATGATCATACACAGTAACACAGTGAGGAACACTACAAAGGGACACCACACAAGGAGTTATAAAAATAAGTATCTTTATATATAGACTTAACACAAGACCAATAACAGTAAAAATCCACAATACTAGAAAAATAGGGTTACTCTTAAAATGCTGCAAAAATAGTTCAAAGTGTGCAAAGAGGAGTTCAGTTCAAGGCAGTGGTCTTTGCGCCCCTTTTACTCACAAAATACCTGGATTCTGTAGCAAAGCAACCAAAATGTCGCTAAGGAGTTGTAGCGATGATTTTCCTCACGCGTGATCAGTGATGCGTTGAATCCTTGCCGCAAGGGAGGATGATGCGCTGATCTATTTGCAGGACAAAGCGACAAACTTCTCTACGCTAAGCCGGCGATGCGTTGAAATCCTTGCCGCGAAGGGAGGATGATGCGCCAAGCCTGTTACGATGAAAAGAAATCGCGCCCCGCGAGGGAGCGACGATCCTGATGCAATGAAAATGGCGAACGCTCAGCGTCCGCGCTGCGATGTCGTGAAGCGATAAACACGATGCGATGATTTTTAGTTAGCACCACCAGCAGCATTTGGTTTACCAGCCCTGGGCGCACACAGGCCACGCTACTAGGGACTAACAGGCAAACCAAATATGCCAATCATGGATATACCAATTCACATGTCATATTTACACAGGGAGCATTCACGCTGTGGTACTGAATTGCAGTGGCACAGCGCCCAGAGCATCTAATACCAGCAATAACAGAGGAGACCACAGCGTAAAATGGAAGGGAGACCCACGCCAATGGTGCCAGGTCTAACAGTAGTCCCTCCTTAAAACCTCCCTTTCTTCTGTTTCCTCCCATAAGGACAGCCTCTCTTACAAATATCCATACACTCTAGCTTTCATTAGCAGTTAGTGAGCCCTATTTACTTCATGTCTTGCTGAAGCAGGCCAGACGGAGCGCATAGCAATGGTGCCTCATATTGTTTGTATTTGCAGTGAAGCCATGTTTGCTTTCACGTTAACAATGGCTGCCGCCCCACACAGCACCCACATGATGCCGGCTTCGGCAATGCGGACTCTTATTGTATTTGCAGCATGCCATGTGCATTTTCACTTTAAGAATGACTGAGTTGCGCCCCACACAGCACTCGTGGGACGGTGGCTTCTGCAATTGCAGCTGCTTGTATGTATCTGCAGCGCTCTATGTGCGCTTTGTCTTTAACAATAGATACCCCCACACAGCACTCGTGGAATGCCTGTTTTTTCTTTTGAGAATCTGATCACCCTACATTATACTCATAAAAGTTGTTGCACTACATTGCATAATTTGTATTTTCTAGATGCTTAATTTACTCAAAAATCAAAATGTTAAGAAGCACTGTCTTTCAGTATTCAAAATGCTTTTGGAAAAACTCCTCTCTGAAGAGCCCTTTCATTTCAACCTCAAATTTACCCAGATGTTTTCACGAGCTGCCCGTTGTAAAGCGCTTCAATGCATCACCAGGAAAAGTAAGCACCATTAATTCAATTACAATACAGTATAAAATGAGAATCTTTTGTGAAAAAAGTAATATTCTGTCATCCGGTTCTAAAAGTGAATTTATGTAATGGCCCAGCCTTCCATGACCACCTGCTCTTCTCATTCCCAGTAATTAGTGCATTTAGAAAACTATATTGTGGGTGCTGTATATTGTACAGTGCATGTCAAGTTTTCCTTCTATGAAATCTGCTTTGAGGGGGATATGGTGCATGTATAGGCTTTTTAACTGTGTGAAACCCTAGGATTGCACTTCTGAAGGTTGGTACTCTTCTCATACCAGAATAGTCCAAACATAGGCTACAAGTCACCCACACACTTGATCCATACATTAGAATCAGTCGAGAGCAACCTGTCTCTCAATCCTTTTTACCTTAAAGTCATGCATAACAGCAGTGAAAACACATGGTAGGGGCACAACTCTGATCACCACATAAAACATGTATGCAACCTTTAGGTGTTAAACCGGTACTAAGGAGATGAAACCCTTGCCCATACAGTGTTACAGTTTCTAAAAAAGGCAATATAGTGAAGTGATACCAACACAAAAAGTGGCACATTATGCAGCACTGTTTGCATAATTTACTAATTTACAGGGCGAGCGGAGTCAGAGCTGAGCCAAAGGACTGGCTTGGCTTAGGCTGTGCACAGGCAAGTCCTGAAAATAGTTTACCATAAAAATCATACACCAAACATCACTTAAAATATGATAATGTTAGTTCAAAATCCATAAAAAGTGCATTTCTAAAACATTTCTGGTTTCACTTTGTACAAATCGGCCACTAAATTGGTATTTATTTGTATCTCCTTTTTACCTCGATGTTAATGTTTTGTCATTTTTTGTGCATGAGTGGCAGCCATAAGCCACATGAAGGCTTGGCTTGTTATGGGCTTGATGATTAAACATCGATCCAAACCAGGCTCAGGCTTGAGCTTGAATGAGCTTTCCATGGCTCATCTCACCTCTAGTGTATTATTACTTGAGATATATGTATGTATAACTGGTTGGTGCACTGGGGACTTCTGACTTGTGTGGTTATAGACCTATGAGGTCCCATCCTGGGATTGAAAGCACTGTGAATATGTAGGACAGTTAAAAATGAATTGCATGCTGCACACAGTATAAGATAGACCGTCAGAAAGGCTCAAGGAGAATTTGTTTTCACCAGGATTGCATCTTAAAGAAACAGTGACGCAAAGCCATGGCCAATGTGTAGTACTACAATTTACTTTCCAACACACATCCTGATTTGCATTGGATAGTTACCTAACATAATGCAAAGTAATGCTAAGTGCTACTTTGTGGCAGGAGTGTTCCATGGGTTGTACATTGGCATGGCTCTCGCAAGAACGTCTATTTGGAATCCGCACCGACCAAAGAGTTGGGCACCACAAGACGTACCAAGTGCTTCGAGAGTGGACTCCATTTCTCTTATTACAAAGACGGTGCTCTCTGAATAATATGGGTCATCGTTACCCTTGCCGCTTTGATCGTGTGGTGGCCAGTACATATATTTTTTCACATTTTCCTCACTATTGCAAGCCTTTGCAGAGTGACCACACAACTCTTAAGGTCCTGACGAATGCTCCGGTCCCCTTTTAAGGGACCATATATGGACAGAAACATGTTGACCATTGATAGGGATATATTTGCTTAATACCTAGTCCTCTTTTTAAAGTCTATCCTAGAGGCCTACTGAATAAAGTATACTTGGACCCCTGGAGATAGTTTAATTTATCATCTTTGCACTTATTTGCACTCTGCCCCTCACTGACCCCTGTCTCATCTTTGAAAAACACCTTAGCTCCTTCTCATAGGGGAGTCGTAGCCCACACCATGGACCTCGCAGTTCAGGTGTAAGGAGAGTACTTGTTTAAAGTGATAGTTTTCTACCACTCGCAGTCTGAACTCTGATATTTGGGCTTTGTAAAATGTTTTGGTGAAATTAAATATTTGCCTAAGATCCCACCATTTAAGTGGGGACGCCCTGGTTTATTTAGGTTTTCTGGCTTCGCTTTGTACAAATCATCCAGTAAATGGGTATCTGTTTGCCTTTCCTTATGTTAATGTTTTATTTTTTACCTTTTAGTGCGTTTTTCTACAGTCTTTGAAATAAAGCGCAAACTCAACCTGAAGGTATTGGAGTGCTTTAAATGAGCACCGGATACATTACACAAGATCACATGCATTGTTTACTGGTGTGATTAGATTAAGTGAATGTCCCGCAATCACAGGATGGTAAGCCAATGCGGACACTCAAACCTGGTTCTCAAGTTCAGTCCGCTTCTCTGATCCTAACACTGCATCCTGTGTAGAGGGAGGGTGGCAGGCAGAAGCCAATGCGCAGCTGAATATGGGCTCGAGGTTCGAACAGGACCTTGAGCTGAGCCTGGGTGGGCTTCAGTCTCGAGCCTGTCTTGAGCTTTTAGCGTCTCTATTACATTGTTTACCAAGTCTCAGCTTGCTATGACATTGGAGCATTCCATACATACAGATATAAAGACACCTCTACTCGATGTCCTGGAACATGGATCTAAACTCTACACAGAACTGACGCAGGAGTGATTTGTATTGCACCTCTTGTATGGTATATTACCGAAATAGAGAATTATGATGATATGGAAGCTCAATTGTGGTATAGCTGGTGTGTGCAGTTGACAGTGTGGATGAAAATGTTCCAGAGCATTGGCAGAGTGGCGAGGTAGGAGCAGGCAGGTGAGACTGTGAAGATCAGTGGTCGGCCCTTGGGCTCTTTCTTTATGTAACTTGTGGATGTATTATTTCCATATTCTGGATATTGCCAATAAAGAATAACCTACGACGAAGCTGGGCGACTTTGTACTATCTTTGCCACACTGGTGACGAGGATGGGATGGTGGCACCAATCTGACTTTGGTATTAGAAGACCTGGCAGGGAACCACCTACCCTTCTTGAGGAATCTTGTGACATGGGGGGGTGTAATTTCAAAGGAAATTGTTAATTGGATTTCATAATATCCTAAAGTATTTCTGGATGAAGTAGTTCAAATTAAGAATTTTGAACACAGTATCAAAGTTAAAGATGGATGTGTACCCATTAAGCACAAGTTATGTAATGTGCCTCTCAGCGTGAGATGATTTGTACAAAATTTCAACGAAAATGCAGCAAAATGGTATTATTGAACCTTATGGTTATCTCAAGTCGATTTAGCCAAGAAGAGCTCAGGTGAGCTGCAACTTTTTATTGACTTAAGTGTAAACAGTGGAATCTGGGTAGAAAATGTTCCGTTACCACGGATAGAGGATTTGATCAGAGGTTGGACAGGCCAAATGATACACTAAGTTGGATTTGAAGGTGGCGTACCATCAGATGGTATTAGAAGCAGAATCATGTCATCTTACTGCTTTTGTCACACCTGATTTTTCAGTTTTGTAGAATGCCATTTGACCTTGCATCTGCTGCTTCTGTTTTTCAGAAAATTGACAAGGATGTTACAAGGGATCAAAAATGTGGTAGCATTTCAAGATGACACTGAAGTGTTTGCTAAGGTTTTGGAGGAACATAACACTCTCAGAAGGCTGTTAAATCTGTTTAGTGAAAATGGTGTAGCTCTAAGGAAATGCAAATGTGTTTTTGCGGTCAAGGAGATAGAATACCTTGGCCATATTCTTTCTTTTGAAGGTGTCGAATCAAAACCAGGATTGGTGGATGCAATTGTAAAGGCTCCGCATCCCAAGGACCAGAATCAACTTGGATCTTTCCTAGGGATGTGTGAGTTCTATTTTAAATTTGTCAGGAATTCAGATCTAACTGAATGCTTTAGATGCTTGTTGTAGAACAGAGCGTTCACTTGGTCAACCATCTGTCGAAGACATTTGGTATGCTCAAAGAACAAATGATTTCAGCACCAGTGCTTCAACCATATGTAGCTGGCCGCAAACGTTTTGTCACTGTGGATGCAAGTGCATATGGAATTGAATCTACCATAGGTTTCACATCAAGAAGATTATCTGACGTGGAAACCAGATACTCTATGATCGAAAGAGATGTTTGCTTACATGTGGGGAGTTGAAAAATGTAAGCCATATTTGTGGGGGAAGATCATTTTGTCTACAAACGGACCATCGTCCTTTGATGGACATTCTCAATGGGCACAAAGTTAAGAAATCTACTGCTAGACTTTCCAGATTATCGGTCAAATTTCTTGAGTTTAGCTTTGATGTTGTGTATATTCCTGGAGGCAAGAATTGTACAGCCAATTGTTTGTCAAGGCTATTGCTGGTTGACCAAGAGGAATTTAATGAAGTTGAAGAATGTATAATATCAATGATAGATCGTGTGGTGTGTAGCAGTGTCCAGAAATGATATGCTGCAATTAATACGAATATGGATCTCATGGATGTCATGAAATGTGTTGGAAGAATGGCCAAGAGAAAAACATTTTTTGAAATCTTCTTTACAATTATACTGGAAAGTGGTGAATGATCTATTGAGAGTGGTATTTTGGTCAGGGGAGAAATGTAATCCTCCAGGGAGGTATAGAAAAAGGATTATTGAAACGGCTCATGCTGGTCATTTGGGCAGGACAGCCACCAAAAGACTTATTAGAACAAGATACTGGTGGCCATCCATGGAAACAGAGGTTGGTAAGGTGGTTATGGATTGTGCTCAGAGTTACATCATTGAGCATTCGGTGACCTCAGTTCCTATACCTAGGATGGTAGTAAGTCTGGAAAAGGTGTGGAAGAAAGTATCAGTTGATTTTCTGGGGCTTTTTCATGTTCTATCATACAGATGAGATATTTCATTTTATTAATTGACCAGTTATCCTGATGGGTTGAGGTCAAAGGTGTGGCTGAGTCCAACACTGCCAGCGTACTCTGGTTCTTCAAGGAGGTATTTTATAGGGAAGGAATGCCAGCAGAGGTTTTATCGGATAATGGGGTAAAATTCACTTTTACAACCATGCTGGATTTTTTTCTCTAAAAATTGTATTAAACATGTTTGTACACCATTGTACTGTCCTCAATTTAATGGTAAAATTGAAAGATTTAACAAGGTATTGGTGGAGTGTGTGCAGAGGGTACTTGGGTCTGGAGTGGATTGTGCTCATGCAATTAGGGATACTATTTGGGCTTATCGTACGACTCCGCACTCAGTTACGGGTTTGGTGCCTTTTGAGCTGATGACTGGAAGGTTTGTCAGCTCTTGTCTGTGTCCGGATTGGATCTCTGTTATCAACAAGCAGTTGGATGTAAAAATGTTGTCGGGTGAAGCCAAAACAGGTGATGAGGCTAGTAGGATTAAGGTGAATGATTTGGAGAGTAAGAGCAAGTGCAAACAAGCTGTGGAGTTGCAGGGTGGCGATTGGGTTCAGGTCAAAGATCCTCTACTATTAAGATAAGGCCTGTCGTAATTTAGAGAACCCATTCAAGTAAAAAGAGTTTCTGCACAGATTGCTAATGGACGGCAGTGAAATGTTTCTTGTTTAGCTGGAGTGGATAAATGCAGAGTGGAGGTGGGTAATGAGAATTCAGCTTGTAAAGGTACGAGTAGATCCAAGAGTATTTCCAATATGTGCAAGAATCTGGTTGTTTTACCTAGGAGGAGTTCTCGTGTCAAGAGATTACCAAGGATTTTTATTGATTAATTCTTGTGGCTGTTTGTCGTTCTGTGTTTCACTTGTCGCTCTGTGTGTGTGGTTTTCCTCTGTTTTGTCTGTTGAAATGTTGAATGTTTGTGAAGGGTAAATGTGGGGTATAGTTGGTGTGTACAGGTGACGGTGTGTATTACAGTGTTATTCTAGAGCATTGGCAGAGTGGCAAGGGAGTAGCTGGCAGGTGAGACGGTGGACATCGGTGGTCGGCTCTTGGGCTCTTTCTGTATGTAACTTGTGGATGTATTCTTTACATATTCTGGATATCGTCAATAAAGAATAACTTGCGTCGAAGCTGGGCTATACTGTACTATCTTTACCACAGAGCTTTCTAAATACAATCATTCTATATTGCATGTGGAAGCCCACCCTTCGTCTGCTCCTGTGTGTCCCCTCCCTACAGCAATGCTGCGTTCTACTCAGCTTGCAGTTATAGGGTCTTATATCAACCAGGTTCGTCGCTTAAGCTGGTTAGAAAAGGGCGAAAACTTTGGATGCAGATTGTGTGGTCATACATTTTAACAGACCGCATGTGGCAGGAATAATTTTAAAATTATTTAGGGGTAACACTTTTAATGGCCCGGTTTCCTCTATTCCCACACTCCCACTGTTTTGTTTTCTTTCTATTAATCACTGGCTGATGTCTCCATACATGACCATTGGCAGATCCCAAAACAGCAGGCAGAGGTTGGGTGGTCAGTGGCTGCCTCCGAGTTGAATATCTTTAACAGATATCGCTCTTTGTCCTGGCTGGATGCATGTGATTGACTTTGAGAGGTGAATGGGCTTAACACCCCAGAAGTCAGTGAAGCAATGGTACCTACACTGCTGCAAAAAGAGGCCCAAACGATTTGTAACACCAGGAACATTTGTAAGTTTATTTGTTGGAATGTGACGGGTATTGCTGGGAAATTGGAGTACCCAAAATGGTTGGCTTTTTATTAGAGGTTTGAAGTAATTTTTTTCCAAGAGAATTGGGTAGTTAATTTTTGTAGCGCTTCTAAACCCTTTTTTTCAACAGCATTAGAATCCTGAGCTGGACGAGCGAAGAGGGGCGGGCTGGCTGATTATTTTTCTCACTTGCATTAAAAGGGAGGTTTTAGGTGTTACCAACTGGAGTCCCCACCATGCAGCTTTATTAGTCTCCTCCGCTGGCCCACATCAAGTGTAATGGTAAATTTGTATAATGCTCAATCTTTTCCTCATGAGGAATGCAATGTACAGATATTGGGTTAGTTGATTAAAAATCTGATGTACTTTAAAACTTCTTTGGCATATATTATGGTGGATGGGGACTTTAATGTTCACCTGTGTGGTCCCGAGGGAATTGGGGGTTTTGGATTTTGGGTGCGCTCTTGTATCTGGAACACATCTATAACACATTCGTTAGGGCATTAGATTAAACACCTTGTTGAATGAGATTAATTTAGCCTTTACATTGGATGTAATGTTGCTAACTAGAAGGGATGTTAATCCTACTTTTATAGGAAGAGGTTGTTAATCATACATAGATTTTGAGGTCTCGCCTGACCCAGTGCATGCGCTTGTCTGGCGAGACATTTTATGAGGGCTCCAAAAACTGCTACCAGGCCAGCCTAGAGCTACAGTGCATGTGTGCCGGCGCGCTCGCCGCGCTTGACCGAGATTACTTTCACTTTCACGATCACTTTCGTTTAAATGGCCATAAGGATTTACTACAAAAAAATGTAAAGCTTCTTATTCCAACAGAAATCACGCCTTTCAGGTAGCATTAATTACCACATGGGTACCATATTTCCCCTTTCTGACTGTCCTTTCTGCAATAAGGTGTTTCAATATACGACTACTTTCGCTGACTAACCTTACTAGTAGGTATGGACTGCATTAAGGGCGTTCGGATTGCTGCCTGGCTCTCAACATTTCAATAAATGTGCTTGTTAGATAGCATTGCCTTCTGCCCAGAGTAGTATTTTACCCTCCAGTTATGTGTGAGGGCCAAAGGCCTGGTGGCATGTGGGCCATGAGGCCTCGGTCTACCCAACCCCATACTCAACACTAAACTATTTCAGCTGTTCATGTGTGCTTCATGTTCGTGCCTTACATGTCTACTCAACTTACATTGAAGGCAGGCATCAGCAGACAAGCTGATTATATTTAAGCCTTCTGATTGGCTGAGTCAACCTCAGCATTCCTTGGATGCGATTCTGGATACAGCTTCGAAACCTTTAACACAATTAACTTAATCTAATGCGAGTATTGCTGCTCTAGACAGCATAATATGTACAGCATTATGGATTAGGGGGATAGACTTGTATATCCAAAGGAATTACTATTTCATAGGTTTGAAGTCCAGAGTGTCGCGACTGCACGCAGTTCATTCCTATTGGCCAGTGATTTACAATCAGCCTTGTATACTTCTGGACTAGTGACCTTTCATCTTTCAGAACAGTTTTCACCCCACAGCTTCTTAGTGCTAATTAACAAGTTCTCATCCAGGGGATACTCATCAATAGTCATAATCTATGAATAATCCCCGCCCATGTGCGGGATCCCGGAGCATATAGAAAATACATATATATAAATATATATATATATATACATATGTGAAAACATATAAATGCAGCCTAATAATGTTCAAAACATGGCAATGCTGTAAATTACATATTTTTGCATAGCAGTGCCCCCGTAACCCGTAAGGAAAAAAGGAAGCATCAGGCAAATTATAACACAGCACTGCTTTATTGCCATAAAGCAACATGTAATTGTAGGCATTCGCCAGTAGGCTGCAGTAGAGTATCAAGAATACAAGAAAACTGACACCTTGCCTTTAAGGCATTAGAGTAGGGGGACCGTGCCTTTAAGGCCTGCCCGTGACCCCCTGCTCCCATGATGCACTACAGGTGACAGTTGGGCCAGTTCTTTTTTCCGGCTCCTTCTGTGAGGATCCTGGAGCTTGAGCTCTTCAGTTTTTTGACTGAAATTTTGAATTACAGCTTTTTCTAGCTTTTTTCGACGTTTTCTGGCTTATAAGGGCTAATTCTGCTGGTTCCAGTGAATTTTCCAATTTTTTTCCAGTCAGAATGTCTCCTTTATTTAGGAAATGCCCTTCTTGTGGTAATAAAATGGCACTGCTGGATCCACACTCGGTGTGTATTGTGTGTTTACCATCAAAACACGATCCTGACCAGTGTCCCCACTGCCAGAAGTTCTCAAAGCGCACTCTGAGGGACAGAGAGCGCATTAAACTGCATGCAAGACTGGAGAAGGAACGAAGCCGTCGTGAAGGCGAGCATTCCTCATCAAGACCACCTTCTTCAGCTACGCAAGTACAGAAACGGCGACATACCAGCTCCCCGGGCTCCAAGAAGACCAGGAGTCCAAGAGGTTCGCCGTCGACGTCGAGGATGCCGGCGAAGAGGCAGAGAACTTCGGCGTCAAGGGATTCATCCCACCATCAAGAGTCTCCGCCGCGCAAAAGTAAGTCGGCGTCGAGAGGCGGCCCTTCGGGCTCGAAGGCTGCTAGTCTGGTGACATCTGAACTGTCTCCGTCGACGTCGAGGCTTCCGTCGACGTCGAGACACTCTCCGCCACCCTCGAGGGGGTCGACGTCGAGAGATGCGGCGACGTACATTCCGCCGCGAGTGGGCCGGTCGCCGTCGATGGTTACCCCCACTCGGCGACATAGAAGGTCGACGTCGAGAGGAAGATCGACGTCAAGAAGTCGACGTCGAGAGAGGTCGCCGTCAAGATCACCACGTCGACGTCGAGAGAGGTCGACGTCGAAGTCGCCCAGTCGACGTCGAGAGAGGTCGACGTCGAAGTCGCCCAGTCGGCGTCGAGAGAGGTCGACGTCGAAGTCGCACAGTCGACGTCGAGAGAGGTCGACGTCGAAGACACGGCCGACGTCGAGGTCATCTAGCCGACGTCAGGTGCCAGAGAAGAGGAGATCGACATCGAGGTCTCCACGACCGGCGTCGAGACCAGAACGGCCACACTTGCCGATGGTGACGCAGACGTCGTCGACGTCAAGGGATTCGACGTCGAGGGCGAAGACTGGACCGCCCGCGGAGAGGTCCCCAGGAGAACAGTCATCATCTCCGGGACTGCACATCGTGCAAATATCTCCAGAAAGATCACCCGAGGCTCCAGAGCGGTTTGGACTGTCACCGCGCTGGTTACGAGATGTGGGCGCTGCCGCATGTCGGAGTCCGGGATCGGACTACTCCCGCATGTATTCCCCACCGCGCAGGAGTAAATCGCCTCCGAGGGATCCACGGCCAATTTCACCACGCCGGTCTCGTTCCAGGGACCGTCGCACCGCGCCAAAACGTCCAAGATCTCCGTCCAAGCGCAGATCAGGATCAAGGGCTCACCAAAGCGAACGCTCCCACAAGAGGCGACGCACCAGGTCGTCCACTGGGACTGCATCCACAAGATCCTCAGTCCGGGACTATTCTCCTACTTTTTCATCCACGCCTCCATCGCGAGTGTCCCCGGTGGATGACATTATAACTTTCTCGGACGTCCTGGGTAGAGGGGCGCAAAAGTTGAACATCGCACTGCACGCCCCTCAGGCACCCACTTCTGTGATCTTTGACACTTTACACCATCGGTCAGCTCCCAGACCTCTGCTCCCGTTGGTGCCAGGATTGTTAGAACCAGCGATGGCCACGTTCCTTACACCGGCTACAGTGGGCTCGGTCCCCTCGAGAATAGCAAAGAAGTACAAGGCTCCGACCGAGGACCCTTTATTCTTGAGGGCGGACCCGCCAGCGGATTCGGTGATAGTGGCGGCGGCCATGAAGTCTCACTCAGCCTCAATATCTGCTTCTGTCCCCCCTGAGAAGGACAGCAAGCTGATGGACTCCTACGGCAGGAGAATGTGCAACACATCTGCCGCGCACATGAAGGTCGCTAGCGCTTCAGCCCTGCTAGGGAGGTATGATCGTTCCCTATGGGATTCCCTGGCCAGATTCGTGGAGAGATTGCCTAGGGAGGACAGGCAGGACTTCACGGAGATCCTACATGAAGGCGGACTGGTGGCAAACCAAGTAATAAGCGCAGCGGCGGATGCATCAGACCTAGCCGCGCATGGCTACTCCCATGGCATCTGCTCCCGCCGTTCGGCCTGGCTCAGATTAACAGCCCTCAAACCAGATGCGCAGAAAAGGATTCTTAACCTGCCGTTTAATGGATCATCGCTATTTGGAGCTCATGCGGACGACCAAATGAGCAAGATGAAAACGGAATTGGACACTGTAAAGGCTGTGGGACTGGAAAAACGCAAAGAGTTCCGCAAGCGCTTTCGCCAGGGCGACAAACGTGCCTTTCACCAGCGCGTTCAAACGCCCCAATGGTCCTCTCAAAACCAACAGAGGTCCCAGTTTCAGCAAAGGGGCCGGGGCAGAGGAAGAGGAAATGCTAAACAGCAGCAGTCCTCTAACAAGCAACCTCCCAAGCAGTGAAAACTTACTTCCTCCGCACTCGTTCGCCACTCCGGTGGGAGGAAGTGTCACCGCTCACCTGGCAGAGTGGAATACAATTACAAACGACAGATGGGTGCTGAGTATTGTAGAGCGTGGCTACTTGCTGAGGTTCAAATCTCCCCCTCCGCAGGTACCCCCACGGAAACAGCCACTCCCTCTCAGCCAAAACAAGCTTTTAAAGGACGAAGTTGCCACTCTCCTCTCCAAAAACGCCATAGAGGAAGTTCCAAACAGGCAGAGAAATCAGGGAGTGTACTCCCGGTATTTTCTTGTTCAGAAAAGAGGAGCGATCGGAGACTACAGACCCATCCTCGATCTCCGCCTACTCAACAGATTTCTCAGAAGGGAAAAATTCAGGATGCTAGCACTGCACCAGATCTTCCCACATCTACACCAAGGGGACTGGATGTGTGCCATCGATTTACAGGATGCATACTTCCACATTCCTGTCTCAGCGAAACATCGGAAGTTTCTCAGATTTCGCATCTTTCACCAACATTATCAATACAAGGTCCTGCCATTCGGCCTCAAGTCCGCGCCACGAACGTTCTCAAAGTGCATGGCGGTGGTGGCTGCATTTCTCCGCAAACGGAAGATATTCGTCTACCCATATCTAGACGACTGGCTCTTAAAAAGTTCCACCCCGGTTCAACTCCAGAGTCATCTCTCGTTCTGCCTAAACCTTCTACACTCGTTGGGCCTTCAGGTCAACTACCGGAAGTCGATCCTCAATCCAACTCAGCGGATCCACTACCTGGGCGCCTCTCTAGACTCCTCAAGCGCAAGCGTGTGTCCTTCGGAGGAGAGGTTATCCTCCATGCTGCAAAAAAGCTGCACGCTTCTCAGCACGGAATATCCCACAGCCAGACAAGTGTCATCTCTCCTGGGATCCATGGCCTCGTGCATCTACATCGTGCCCAACGCACGTCTGCACATGCGTCCTCTGCAACAAGACCTAGAGGATCAGTGGTCGCAGAGGACCGGCCGCTGGGAAGATCACATTACCCTTCATCAAGCCGCCAAAGATTCCATCCGGTGGTGGATGAAGCGCTCCCATCTGCTTCACGGCGTCCCATTCCATCAGGCGCCTCCGACACAGACGGTGGTCACAGACGCCTCCATGCAGGGCTGGGGGGCTCATATGGGCCGGCTTCAAGTACAAGGTCTCTGGTCCGCTACCGAGCAGAGCTATCACATCAACTTCTTGGAGCTACGAGCAGTCCACCTCGCTCTCAAGTCCCTGTACCCATCCCTGCAGACCGACTATGTTCAGGTTCAGACGGACAACACCACAACTATGTTCTATCTGAACAAGCAAGGAGGGACCAGATCACGGGTCCTGTCTCTGGAGGCCCAGTCAATCTGGAAATGGCTTCTGGCGAGAAACCTGACTATCGTCGCTGTTCACCTGCCAGGGACCCTGAACGTGCAGGCGGACGGCCTCAGCAGAGACTTCGTCGAAGCGCACGACTGGGTGCTCAACGAAGGCGTCGCTCAAGACATCTTCCGCTTGTGGGGCATACCAGACATCGATCTGTTCGCAGACGCGGACAACAAAAAATGCCCCGTCTTCGCCTCCAGGTTCCCTCAACGGGGGTCGCAGGGGAACGCGCTGTTGATCAGCTGGTCGAGGACATTGCTTTACGCTTTTCCTCCTCTCCCTCTCATCCCGGCTGTGATTCAGAAGTTCTACAGGGCCAGAACTCGGATGATCCTAATAGCACCGGAGTGGCCCCGGCAGTGGTGGTACCCGGATCTACTCCAGCTGTCGGAGGTACCACAGAGGAGGTTGCCATGCCTGCCGAACTTGCTGACCAAGGACAAGGGGAGAGTGTTCCACCCCAATCTCCCCTCCCTCCGCTTGACGGCATGGCTCCTGAATTCATCCAGTACGGACATCTAGATCTTCCACCGGACTGTATGAGCATTCTTCGGGAGGCGAAGAGGCCCTCCACGAGGAAGTCGTATGGCTTTAAATGGAAAA
Organism: Triturus cristatus; assembly: GCF_964204655.1. Lineage (NCBI taxonomy): Eukaryota > Metazoa > Chordata > Amphibia > Caudata > Salamandridae > Triturus > Triturus cristatus. The sequence goes on from NC_140590.1 coordinate 733,190,970, forward strand.
GATTCTGCTTCTGGTGTAGAGATAACACCCTTGATCCGATCCGGGGTCAAGAACAGGTTATTCTTCCCTACTTACTGTACTTGGCGAAGTCTGGGTTAAAGTACTCTTCCATCAGAGTACACTTAGCTGCTATTACAGCCTATAGGAAGTCTCCTACCCAGACCTCATTCTTTCAGATGCCAGTGGTAAAGGATTTCTTAGAAGGGCTTAAGAAAGTTTACCCACCTGTGAGGTCTCCTTCCCCTTCCTGGGAACTGAACATCGTTCTCTCTAAACTGATGGGAGGTCCTTTTGAGCCGATTCATAAGGCTTCCTTGCAACATCTGACCTGGAAGGCTGCCTTCTTAGTAGCCATCACTTCGGCCCGTAGGGTTAGTGAAATTCAGGCCCTCTGCTGCAAGGAACCTTACACGGTGTTTCATGCTAATAGGGTGGTGCTCCGTACTCATCCGAGCTTCCTGCCCAAGGTGGTTTCGGACTTCCATATTAATCAGGTGATCACGTTGCCCACCTTCTTTCCTCAGCCGACCACACCCCCGGAGAGAGCTCTACACTCTCTTGACCTCCGGAGGGTTTTGAAATTCTATCTAGCTAAGACCCTTAATCTTAGAAAGTCAGACAGGCTCTTTGTTAACTATGGACCCACTAATACCGGGCTGGCTGCGGCCAAGAGATCTATCTCTAGATGGATTGTCTCTTGTATAGCTTTGGCTTACCAACTGTCCCACAAAGTTCTGCAGGGTAAACCTAGAGCACACTCTACTCGGGGGAAGGCTTCTACGGTAGCACTCCTTCGCAACGTTCCCATGTCTGAGATCTGTAAAGCGGCTACATGGCGCTCAGTCCATACTTTCACGCGCCATTATTGCCTAGATTCAGACGCACAGGCCGACGCCCAGGTGGGGCAGGCCTCTTTGAGGAACCTATTTGCATAACTGTAATGCAAGATGTGTCTTTTAATGTATGTTTTAACTGCTTTGTTGCTCGTCCGCGAGACTTTGGGTATGGGCTTGCTACTCTATTCATAGATTATGACTATTGATGAGTATCCCCTGGATGAGAAGGATTAGTTACTTACCTGTAATCCTAGTTCTCATCCAGGGGTATACTCATCAAAGTCATAAGCGACCCACCCACCTCCCCGGACGAGCAATGTTTTCTCTTTAAATAAGTGATGTATGGAAGACAGATCTACTCAGGTGCGGAGGCACCGCCAAAAAGAACTGGCCCAACTGTCACCTGTAGTGCATCATGGGAGCAGGGGGTCACGGGCAGGCCTTAAAGGCACGGTCCCCCTACTCTAATGCCTTAAAGGCAAGGTGTCAGTTTTCTTGTATTCTTGATACTCTACTGCAGCCTACTGGCGAATGCCTACAATTACATGTTGCTTTATGGCAATAAAGCAGTGCTGTGTTATAATTTGCCTGATGCTTCCTTTTTTCCTTACGGGTTACGGGGGCACTACTATGCAAAAATATGTAATTTACAGCATTGCCATGTTTTGAACATTATTAGGCTGCATTTATATGTTTTCACATATGTATATATATATATATATTTATATATATGTATTTTCTATATGCTCCGGGATCCCGCACATGGGCGGGGATTATTCATAGATTATGACTTTGATGAGTATACCCCTGGATGAGAACTAGGATTACAGGTAAGTAACTAATCCTTACTTAACTTTGGTAAAGCTCTTTCTGGTGGGTACTCGACTAGCCACAGATTCCTCACCTTTACAATATCTCCAGGCACTGGACTGAATCTGGAGAATTCTTCCAACAGTCCTTAAATTCTCCCAGCCCTGCTACTGTCAAGCCGCCTTATTTTTCAGTCCCTTGAGGCATAATATGGCATTTCTGCCCAGTTCCAGTCCCATCTCCATCAGGAAGGTGGGTCCTACATGTTGTTCAAAAGGGCTATACCCTTTCTCTTCTCACCAACCCACATTCCTCCAACACCGAAGCGACTCTGAGGAGCACTCTGCAATCCTTTTGCAGAAGTCAGCATTTTGTTGTTCAAGGGTGCCATAGAGAGAGACCAGGCTTGGAGAAAGGGCAAGGATACTATTTGCGTTACTTCCTAATTCTGGAGTATGGTGTGGGCCCCAGGCCTACTTTTCTAACCTCCTCCCACTCTTTACAGATTCAAAATGCTCACTCTGGCTTAGATCCTGTCCCCTTTGGATGCCGGTGGTGGGATGGCGTCCTTAGGCTTGCAGGGCACCCATTTCCATAGGCCCATCCTACAGTCCTACAGGGGTTTTCTGAGGTTCAAGGGAGGCCAGGAACAGTTTTGGTTTACTGTGCTCCCATTCAGCCCCGCCTCTGACCCTCAGGTATTCATGAAAATGTTGGAGTGTTATTAATGGTTGCTGCCTATATTTCGAGGTCCTCAGTATGTTTATTCCCATACCTTAAAGACTTGTTGCTAAAAGCAGGCTCGCTGCAGTTAGTCATAAACCACCTCCCAACGATGGCCGATGTCCTGATATCGGTGGCATTTACCATCGATTGGTAGAAGTCCTGACTTAGCCCCAAACAGATTATTCAATTTATTGTGGCGATTCTGAACATGGTGATGTTCAAAGCTTTTCCTCCGCTGCTTGAGTCCAGTATGTTCAGGAAATGATCCAGATGTTTCTGGAACAGGCCTGAGTTTTGGTGAGCATTACTCTGACACTTCTTGGCCTACTGGTCTTGAGTATCCTGCTCATGCTGAATGCTAGGTGACGCATGCAGGCCTTGCATTGGACCTTCAGAACTCAGTAGGCCCAGCATCAGGATTTCCTCTCTGACTCCTTTCAGATCCTCAAGGAGACGGCGCAGATCTGCAGTGTTGGCTGGTAGATGCCAATTTGACCTATGGCAGCTCCCACCCAGAGATCTTTGTGATGGCCGATGCATCACTGCTGCGTTAAGGGGTCATCTGGGAGGGGTGGAGACCAGATGCCTCTGGTTTCCAGTGGAGAGCCAACTGTTTTGTGGAGCTTTGGATAATCAGTCTGGCCTTTCCTACCCCATCCATTATAGGGTGGCAGGTACAGTTCCCCTTTGACAACACAATGGCTATGTGATACTGCAACAAGCAGAAGAAAGTGGGTTCTGTATCCGATGCCAGGAGGCCATGTGCCTCTGGACCATCAAAAGATCTTCCTGATCGCCAACCCCCTAGCAGGGTCCATGAAAGTCAGCGTGGATTACCTGAGCAAGCTTTGTCTGGCAGATCGTGAGTGGTGGCTGCATCCTGAAGTGGGGAAGTGAGTCTTTGAGCAGTGGAGCATTCCCTGCCTTGTAGCTGTTCGCCACCATTGAATGCACAGTGTCAACAATTCTGGTATTGGAGTTTCCTCCATGATGCTCTTTAGGAACTGCATTCTAGATGGAATGGAAGGATGGCCTCCTTTACACGTTTCCACCTCTCTCTCTCTCCTGGGTTCTTAGAAAGATCAATACAGATCAGGCCCAAGACATTCTCAGTGTCTGGACGGGGCCAAGACAAAGTGTCACCCAGAGCTCCTGAGCCTTAGTATTTGTCCTCGGATCAGGTTTCTACTTCAGGAGGACCTGCTCTCTCAGTAGTAGAGTAGGGTCCTGCAACAGAGTCTCCACAACCTACACCTCCAAACGTAAATGTGTGTGACTTGCTAACCAAAGTGATTGATGTCATCGCAGAAGCCAAGCGCCCTTCCTCAAAGTTGAATTATGCTGGAAGCTGGAATTTTTTTTGTTTGGTGTGGTTCTCAAAACACACACCATACAAGCCAACCTTTCTAATGTTCTTTGGTTTGTTCGTTCATTAGCCCAATAAAGTATATTGCAGTAGGCACAGTGAAGGATTATTCATTGTCCTGTTGATATTTCTGTGTTGCCTGACCAACGATCTTTAAGTCACCGGTAGTGATGCATTTTATAAAATGTTTGACACATGTTTCACCCACAAACCGTTTGTGTTGCCTCAATAGGACCTGAACGTTCTCTTGACGTTTCACTTTGAAGCCCTTTGTGGATATGTACAGCTGTAACTTATGACTCTTCACGCTGAAAACTGTCTTCCTCATTCAGGTTATGTCAGCACGTCCCATGAGTCAATTTCTGATGTGGTCGGTGCAACCACCTGACACCTCCTCCTTTCCAGACAATGTGGTATTAAGGACCAGGGTGACCTTCCAAGCAAAGCTGGTGACTCCCTTCACATTGGCCAATCAATTACTCTGCCAGCATATTTTGCACTGCCTCGCTCCTTGAAGGAGGAGGAAAGGTTCCATCAACTTTACCATAAAAGAACTTTGAGCTTTTACATCAGTATGATGCCTATGGTATGCGGGGTACCTGTTCTAGACATCCGCCAGGTTTCTATGTGGGTTTGGTGCATATGTTGAGGAAATGACTGCCATGGCAGGCCGGTACAGTGGAGAGGCCACTTCACCCTCTGTTCTACTGGACTTTGTGCTCTACTTTTCAGTCCCTCCTCTTTTTGGACATACTGCTATTGTATCTATCCTAACAATCACAATGATCTGGATTCTGTGGTTAGTAGTATCTAGCATAAGAACAAGGTTTTGCTAAATAGATTCTAAGTTAGGAATCTGTCTGTTTGTTCTGCACTCAACGTCTGAGGGTGTGGAAGCAGAAAAATGTAAGAAATTGACACAGGCATTCATGGGTGGGGCTTAAATGTGGCTCTGCTCTGTCACTTATGGGGTGGCATGGCACTCCCATGGAGCCATACAGCACATCTACATGTAGGAGCATTGCTGGAAGAATTATCTGTATCTAGTCTGGCACCTGGGTGTATTTTTTTTGGGGGGGACACATTTTATTGATTTTATAGAGATCAATACAGGAATTCCGTACAATGATGGACATATGAATGATAACATTTAGAAGAAGGAGAGAAGTTACAGTCCACGTCTTATCCAGTATCGTAGGATTACATACAATCAACAAAAACATCATCAACAACCGCATCAAACCAATTCCGAATCTGCGCTTGCCCATATCTCGTGATTACATGCGTCATCGTTGCTGGTGTAGAGAGACAGTGTAGACCCTCAATTTTAACAGGTTGCTCCCACTTCAGGCAGTAATTAATGATCTTCTACGGGGTGCATCTCTGGGCATATTTTTTAACTTGAGGAAATTGCAGTTAGAAGTATCCATCAGTAGCTAATTGTATTGAGGCCTCCTAAGGAAGCAGCCTCTTTTATATGTGGAATAAATCACTTCTACTTGTCCTTCAGGAGTGTTCACGGTTGCTGATCAATATTTAGAGACTGCATTTTGGGGCTTGAGATTTACATTTAGTGCCTTTTCAATATTCTGTGCTGAAACTGGTTGAGGCCACTGAGAAACAACTCCTAAACAGTAACAAACATGAGCTTTGGATTGGAACAAAATCCCCATAGCCCAATTTATTTTAAAGGTGAACCTTATGCTCTGGAATTGAGAAAAATAATCACCAAAAAGTTAAAATGATCAACAGCCAGCTAGAAGAGAATGTTAATGACCTTTTCGTGTAGCAGCGTTAAGTGGAATCGGATCACTCCTAGTTCTTAGCTTATATTTAAAATGTGAAAAGGGCGCATAACCAGCTCGTTCTTTCCTTTGGTTTTTAGGTCTCGCCTGAGCCAGCACATGCGCTGCCCTGCGAGACATTTAGTAGGTGGGTTTTCAAAGTGCTACCCACATTTTTGTGCTGGCTACAAGCTGAAGTGCACGATGGCGTGCACGCGCACAGCTGCTCCCCGCATTCACCCCTCCCTTCTCTCCCAGCCATCGGCCTTTCCTGTTCCAGCCTTCAGCACCATCTCCGCCCCTCCCCCCGCTGCTGCGCGCGCATCCCTAGCGTGCTTTAGCGCGTCATCGCGATCACTTTCGCTTTCAGAGTGATCGCAATGACTTTCGCTTTTACGGCTGCGCGGCGTTACTTTTACTGCCGTGCGGCCAATGCTTGTTTGCACTCTTGCACCCTTTTCTCTGTCTCTTTATTTCCTCTGTTTTCTGTTGTTTTGCCCCTTCCTTCTCTCTCTTTGCCTCTCATTCTTGCTCCAAGTCGCTGTAACCCTTTTGTTGGTCTCCTGCTTTTTTTTGTTGCTGCTTCTGCTTCCGCATATTCCCTCATTTCTTTCTCACTTTTACCTCTTTTAGTTATGCATCCTGTTTCCTCTTTCACTCTCACTCTTGCTTGCCTCAGTCTTGTTTTGCCTGTTCCCCCATTCCACTCTTTTTTCCCTCACATTCTCGTACATCCAATTCCCACCTCCCGTACCTGCCTGATTCTCCTGCCCCCAAACCTCAAGCTGACCAGTCCCGGACACCGTATCTCCTCCCTCATCCTCCAGATCTTTATGGTGGGTGCACCGTAGACACCTAGCTGGCGTGCAAAACCCGCCCACTCAGCAGATGCGCGCCTCTCCCTCAAAGCAGACGCCTCTCCCCTCACTGTGCCAGGGCCTCCTCCACCCGGATGTTTGGAGCCTTGACCTGCTCCCCCCTGCCTCTACTCCTGCAGCTCACCCTCATTTTGCCTAAGCGCACAACCAGTGCATGGAACCCTGCACCCTCACCACCCACCCCAGTCCCATCTCCCTCAGCCGCTCGCTCCTCATCATCATGAGGCAATCACGTGCCACGCTCCAGTGATGTGTAAAAGAACATTTATTAGGACACGAATGCAAGCATTTAAACCGCTTCAATGTTTATCATAACATCAAAACTTCTTAAACATGATCCCTTTCTCCACCCCAGCATTCTCACAGCATCTTGCTTCACTCATTCTTTTCACCTTTCTCCCAATAACCTCCTTCGATTCCCAGACTCTTTCTCACTTATTTTTCTTAATCATCCTCCAATGAAGCCTCCTTCGCCTGTGCTTCCTACTCCCCCCCCCTCCCCCCCCAGGGGTGGATCCGCCCACATCTGACTCGCTACCCCTCCAACTACCTCCACCCAGAACAAGCATTGGCATAGCCATTAGGTCTCGCCTTTGGGACCTTATAAGTATTTAGTTATGCAGCACAAAATCCTTGGTGCAACAACACCAACTGTTGCATGGCTAAACACTTATAAGGTCCCAAAAGCGAGCCCTATTGGCTATGTCAATGCTTGTTTTTTTTGTCTCCACTCCACTTTTAATGCATATTTCCAAATTTTGGATACAGATGAGCCCTTTCAGCAACCATAATACAGTATGCGTCTCTATCTGTTAGTCTGCACTGACAAATAACCCAAGGGTCGGTGTCCAAGTGGTAAAGGTTACAAGCCAGGTCGGTAGACATAAGTGGACCCAGATAATACCTGAGGCTTTTTACTAGTTCTTGGACTCCAATAGCGAAAGGGGGCTAGATATTTCTATGTCCATTACAAGTAATGCCTGGGAGATTTTAAGGACCAATGTTGAGATCTCTAAAGTAGTGTTTGGTTTGCTGGAGACACCCAAGTCCTTCACGTGAACTAATCGTCCCAGGTGGTTTGACTCTGTATGCTTGAAAGCACTGAGGGAGCTTAAGAGTGCTCTGAGTGTTGAGCCATGGGATCTAGCCAGCATAAAGAAATGTCACTGTTTGTATAAAAGAAGAGCCAAACCGTAAAAAGGACATAAAGGAGGAGGCCTGGACAGGTCTAATTGAGGTAAGCATCTGAATAGCAGCTCAAGATTCTGGAGTATTATTATTAGTGGCCCCTGATATTGGTCCGGAAGATGCATGGGCGGCTCACTTTAAGGATACATACAAGATAGGCCAGTTGGAACAACAGAACTGCAATTCTGTGATGATTGGGTCCGCTAAGTTGACCTTTTTCTGAGAGAAAGTTAAGGGGCTTTATGGGTTTACCCATTACCAAAGCACCAAGCTTGGATGGCATTCCGCCTGATATATTCGTGAGTGATATCAGAGTGCCTTTTCTAACTGCACCTAATGCAGCGGTGTTGGTAGGTCCACCTCAGTCTTGGGCTATGTCCATCATTTTACCAATTTTTTTAAGCTGGGACAGAAAGCCCATCCTACTGTATGCCAATCTCCCTACTCAATTCTGTAGTGAAGGTTGTAGGTCGTATTTTACTGGAAAGACTGTCAGTGTGGGCTGAGTAAAACAATGTGCTGTCAGAATCTCAGTATGGCTTTTGTGCTGGATGGTCCACTGTACTCAAGTGTTTGAACTGATACTTTATTTTAGAGAAATACACAGTTGCCCGTTCTGGTCTCCTACACTTAGGATTTATGGACCTTTAATTTGCGTTTGACCGGGTAAACGGAACAAAATTGTGGCAAGTCATGTTTCACTGGGGATGGAGATAAACATTTTGTTTTTGAGAGACCTTTATAGGGACACAGAGGCATCGGTCAGTTTCCCTGAAGACTTGGAGTGCTCACCTAGTTTTAGGATTAAAGGAGGGGTGTGGCATGGTTGTATTTTGGCTGTTTTTGTTCAATCTATACATTGACAGATTAGAGCAGGCCCCGAATGATGTGAAATCAGATTGTCCGAATGTGGGTCACGTAGTCTACCAGTATTTATATGCGGATATTGCGGTCCTCATCGCTAAGACAGCTAGAGGTTTACAATCCCTGTTGAGATCCTTTTCTAAGTTCATAGAAGATTTGGACTTCTCGATTAATGAGAAGAAATCCTTTGTGATGGTACTCTAAATCAACTAGTTTTAAATTAGGATCCAGTGTTCTTTCCAAGACCAGAGTATTATATTTCAGAATAGTATTCGATTCAGCACTGAGTTGGCTTCCTTTTATTACAAGGAAAAGATTTACAGTGCAAAATGTATTTCTGAAGTAATCTATGGGAGTGAAATCCGAGGTTGTGCTAACCATTTGGAGCTGCAAATAGTAGAAATTAAGTTTTTATGGAGGCTTTTGTGTCTTCCTCAAAGTACCACCTCTTTTTTGGTGGATAAGGATGTATGAGTAATTGGACATAGATTTTATATTGTATTGTGGCCTTTCACCCTCCTTGCACTTTAGTTGAGGATCTGGTTAAAGGCAGGTCTTAAAGTAGGGAGATTCTAAAAGATTTGTCCCTGGATCCTGCATTTCATGTGCCCGTGTCTTAAGTATATCAGGACCTCTTTGCAGGAATTAGGCAGGAATGACCTTTTTAGGCTCCTAAGGAGCTCTGTAAGGCAGATTATGCTTGGGTTAAGGGACATTTTTTTACAAGTTAGGCCTGCTCTTATGTGCCTACAGCTGCTTTCCGGAGATAATATTTTTAGCGTACTTAGCTTTATAAAGGTTTCTGTAAGGCTGAGGAATAGCCTTGAATAGGCTCCGAGTCTTAAGTTCTCTAGTAACTGCGACGATGTACTGAATAACCACTTCTGCATGTTCAGAAACGTACAAAGATTAGCAAATTTTTTTTTTTTTTTTAATCCTATGTTTTATTTGCATTTCTTTTCATCTTTACTATCTTAAGTTTTTATTGTACTTGTTTGGTTTTATGGTTTGTATCCTCAAAACCAAATAAAGCTAAGTTGATTGACTTATCAGTATTTGATGCACTGGTTTCTTTGTGAGGCGATCTTGTATACCTCTGACTTGTTCTGCATAATTGACTTCTCAGTGCTTTGGTACTCTTGTCTTTTCATGAGCCGATCTTGCATACCTCAATCTACGTAATTAACTTTTCAGTAGTTTCATACACTGGTCTCTGTGCATGCCTCTGACTTGCTCTGTGGAATTGACTTCTCACTTTGCTCTCTTCTACAGTGTGCCCACGTGGATGACTTGAAGGCAGCCAAGTCCATTTACGATTTTCCAGCCAGAGACATTGAAGGAAATGCAGGGTCCCTGGATAAATACTGGTGAGTTTGAACTGTACCCCTTACATTCTTGGGACTTGCATCTTGCGTCTACCTGAAATGAACAGACTCATGCTGATTGTTTTTGAAGTAGTTTGCCTATCAGGCACCTTATGTTTCACAGTGGTAACTGGGAGTACTTTGCTGTGCTTCACTGAGGGGTTGTTACTGGGAATAAGCTGCTGCGCTTCACTGAGGGGTGGTAACTGAGTATGCTGCTGTGCTTCATTGAAGGGTCTTAACTGGGAGTACACTGCTGTGCTTTAATGAGGTGTGGTAATTGGGAGTATGCCGCTGTGCTTCACTGATGGGTGGTGTTAGAACTGGGGGTCTCTAGTTGGCAGAGGTAGGTACCTTTGACCAAATAGGGACCCTTGCTTCTAGTCAGGGAAAGGGGGGTACACTTCTGGATAACCCCTGCTCACCCCTTTGGTAGCTTGGCATGAGCAGACAGTCTTAGCTCAGAGGCAATGTGTAAAGCATTTGTGAACACCTACAGTAATACAGTGAAAACACTACAAATTGACACCACACAGATTTAGAAAAATAAGTAACCTTTACTAGACTTAACACAACGACGACAATCCTCAATACTGTAATCAAAAATTCTTTAAAATGGTAGGAAATTGCTTAGTTCAATGTAGATGGTAAATGCAACACTTTACTCACAGTACCTTGGATGCGTCACGCAATACATACAAAAGGGTCGCAGGGATGGTGATGTCGGTTCCTTACACTCAGGGGAGTGGATGCGCCGGTTCCTTACTGCTGCGCAGGGGAGTTGATGCTCGCCTCCTTACTGTGTGAGGTGATGCGTCGGTTTCTTACTGCTCTCCGGTTATGATGCAACAGGATGGCGTCTCGATGTGATGCGACGATCCGGTGCGATGCGACAAAATGGCGTCTTGGATGCCATGCGACAACGTGGATGTGATGCGTGCACGCCCGACGGCCGTTTGGCGACTCAGTGCCTTCTGAGTCACGACAGGCCCTGCGACATGCTTCTCCGGTGATGCGACGATGACCTTTGCGGCGGCAACACGTTTCTCCGGTTCTGCAACACGCTTCGTCGATGATGCGATGGTGAACAGCTGCGGCGGCGGCACGCTTCGGCGATGCAACGGCACCTGCTGCGGCAGCGACACGCTTCTCCTTGTTGCGTCGCGCTTCCAGCTCCCAGTGACACGCAGTCTTAGAGGGCCCAAACAACAGTAGGCACCTCTCTGCAGGTAGAATCCCCAGCAAGGGAATTCAGGGGAGCTGGTGGTGAATTCTTGTATCCCTGATACTTCAGGCAGGAGACCAGCACACTTCAAGCCCTTGGAGATTCTTCTTAAAGATTATGAAAAGTTCTCTTCCCCTTTCCTTGGTAGATAAAGTATCCACTGCAGGCCAACCCCAGAAATAGCACAGCACAGGGGCAGTCTCCTTCAGCTTTCTTGTTTCTTCTCCTTAGCAAAGGTTCGTCTTGATTCCCGAAAGTGATCTAAAGTTCAGGGGTGTGGGCCCCAATATTTATACCGGTAAATCCTTTGCTCTGAAGGCAGGGAGTCCTGTGCCTAGCCAAAGCCAGTTCTGTGCAGCTTCCCGGCAGGAGGTGGAGACAGCATTGTCTGAGAGCAGACCTGGTCCAGGCAGCTGAAAGGAAATCTCCTCCTCCTACTCTCCATTCTGAGTGCTCAGGTCAGTGAAAGGAAATCTCTGCCCCCCCACTCTCTAGTCCATGCTGGTCCTACTCAGCCCAGCCCTGACTCATTAGACTGCTGTAGCCAAAGCCCTCTCCAGCCCCCTGTCACTCACAAACCAGACATGGAATACACACACCTAGCAGAGGCATGCTGAATGGCTAGGCAAGAAAATACCCACTTTCTAAAAGTAGTATATTCAAACACAGAATGTAAAAATCACCCACACTAAAAGATGTATTTTAACATTCTGCTTTCAGGCATACTAAACTCGAATTTCTACCTTGTTCCCTGGGTCAGTTTGGATAATAAGGTGTTATAATCAAACTGCTCATTCGGGCCTATGGGAGAAGGTAGCCTTGCAAAAGTAAAAAACGAAAATGGCTGTAATTCACAATCAGAACATGCCACACACATCCAATCCACCCAGTCCTTTGGCCTACCTTAGGGATGGCTGACACGTATAAAATGGAAGGTTTGGGGACCGGCAAGTGTGTGCACTTGCCAAGTCGACATGGTAGTCCCAGACTGCACACAGGCTCTGTGATGGCAGGCCTGAGCCATAATTTACAAGCTGCTCCGGTGGGTGGCACAATCGGTGCTGCAAGCCCACCAGCAGAATTTGATTTACAGGCCCTCTGCACAAGCTGTGCACTGTACTAGGGTCTGGCAAGTTTACCAAATAAGCCAATCATGGAGTCACTAATCCATTATAATAACAATTGGGAGCACTTGCACTTTGGCTCTGATTAGCAGTGGCAAAGTGCCCAAAGCATCTATACCAGCAAAACATGTAGCAAAAACACAGAAGGCAACAGCAAAAAATGGAAGTGAGATCCACGCTAATGGTACCAGGTTTGACAGGTGGTAACTGGGAGTGCGTTGTGCTTCATTGATGGGTGGTAATGCACTACACTGCTGTGCTTCATTGAGCAGTGGTAACGAAGTACACTGCTGTGGTTAACTGAAGGATGGTCAGTGTGCTGCTGTGTTTTCCCTAGGGGTGGTAACGGAGTACGCTGCTGTGCTTAATTGAGGTGTGCTAACTGGGAGTACGAGGGCTGGTAACAGACTATGCTGCTGTGTTTCATTGAAGGGCAATAACTGCAAGTATGTTGCTGTGCTTCATTGAGAAGTGGTAACTAAAAGTACGCTGACTTGGTTTAATGGAGTGTGGTAACTGGAAATATGGTGCTGTGCTTCACTGAGGGGTAATAACCGAGTAAGCTGTTGTGCATTATTGAGGGTTGGTAACTGGGAGTACCCTGCTGTGCTTATTTCAGAGGTAGTAGCTGGAAGTGCGCTGCTGTACTTAACTGAGGAATGCTAGCCAGGACTACACAGCAGGGCTTTGAAGGGCAGTGAACACGATTATGAAGGGTGGTAATGGACTTCACTACTGTGCTTTTTTTTGGGTGGTAACTGGGAGTGCGCAGTTGTGATTAATTGAGGGGTGGTAACTGGGAGAATGAGGGGTTGTAACTAAGGTCGCTGCTGTGCTTCAGTGAGGAGAGTTAACTAGGAATACACTGCTGTGCTTCATTTAGGTGTGGGAACTGGGAATATGCCACTGTTTTTGTTTTTTGATGGGTGGTAACTGGGAGAAGACAGCTGTGCTTCATTGAGAGGTGCAATGTAGTACGCCGTTGTGCATTGAGTGGTGGTAACTGGAAGTACGCATGCTGCTGTGCTTCATTAAAGGGTGTTTATTGAGAGTACGCTTCACTTTCTTAAATGAGATGTAGTAACTGGATGTATGCTGCTGTGCTTTAATGAGGTGTGCTAACGGAGTCCTCCTCTGTGCTTCAGAGGGCTGATTACATAGTTCACTGCTGTGCTTAATTGAGGGTTGTAAGGAGTACCCTGCTGTGCTTAACTGGGGGTTAGTAACTGTGGCTATGCTGCTGTGCTTTGAGGGGTGGTGAATGGGATTATGAGGGGTGACAATGGACTTCGCTGCTTTGCTATTTTTGACTGGTGATAACGAAGTACGCTGATGAGCTTCACTGAGGGTTGGTAACAGAGTATGCAGTTGTGCTTTCTTGATGGGTTGTAACTGGGAGAGCACTGCTGTTCATAAGTGAGGGGTGGTAATGGAGTATGAGGGGTTGTATCAGAGTTCACTGCTGTGCTTCAGTATAGAAGATTAACTAGGAATACGCTGCTGTGCTTCATTGAGGGGTTGTAACGGAGAACGCCGTTGTGGTTCATGGAGGGGTGGTAACGAAGTACGCTGCTTTGCTTCATTGACAGGTTTTAACTGGAAGTGCGCTGCTGTACTTCAGTGAGGTGTACTAACGGAGTACACCACTGTGCTTAATTGATGGGTGGGAACATGTAGTACGCTGCTGTGCTTCATTGAGGGGTGTTAACGGAGTTCCCTGCTGTGCTTATTTGAGAGGTGGTAACTGGAAATACGCTGCTGTACTTAACTGAGGAATGCTAACCAGGACTACACAGCCAGGCTTTGAAGGGCAGGGAATAAGATTATGAAGGGTGGTAATGGACTTCACTACTGTGCTTTTTTGAGCAGTGATGACTAATAATGCTGCTGAGCTTCACTGAGGGGTGGTAACAGTACGCAGCTGTGCTTTTCTTGATGGGTGGTAACTGGGAGTGTGTGCTGTTGTGCTTAATTGAGGGGTGGTTACTGGGAGAATGAGGGGTTGTAATGGAGGTTGCTGCTGTGCTTCAGTGAGGGGTGTTACCTTGGGATACGCTGCTGTGCTTCATTGAGGGGTGGGAACTGGGAATACGCTGCTGTTTGTTTTGATGGGAGGTGTTAGAAATGGGGGTGTCTAGTTGGCAATGGCTGGCCACTGTCCAAGTAGGGACCCTTCTTCCTAAGTGAGAGTAAGAGGGCTACACCCCTGCTCAACCCTGTGGTAACGTAGCACGAGCAGCTAGGCTTATCTGAGGCAGTGCGTGAAGCATTTATGACCATACACAGTAACACAGTGAAGAACACTACAAAGGGACACCACACAAGTAGTTATAAAAAAAATAAGTATCTTTATATATAGACTTAACACAAGACCAATAACGGTAAAAAGACACAATACTGTAAAATAGGATTATTCTATTCTCAATGCTGTCAAAATAGTTCAGTGTGTGCAAAGAGGAGTTCAGTTCAAAGCAGTGGTCTCTGCGACCCTTTTACTTACAAAGTACCTGGATTCTGTAGCAAAACAACCAAAATGTCGCAAACGAGTTGTACTTAAAAACAAGACCAAATACGATAAAAATCCACAATACAGTACTTCAAAGAAAGTTAATTCTCAAGCTTTCCTTAAATTGCAAGAATACGTTGAAAACACAGTTCGTACAAGTCGGTAGCTCAGTCCGAGCCTACCGCTATGCTGAAAACAGTCTCGCAGTTCCCGCTGACCACGTCGGTACGGGCCAGCAACAGCGGGACAGATTTGTTAACAGTACCTTTCTTAGTGCGGCTCACATGGAGGTGCAAGTCGGTCTTGGCATCCGTTGCGGTTGCGATGCAAAGTGGAAGCGGTGCACGGTGCGGTGCCTCTCGATGCGGTGCAGGCAGCGGTTCGGTGACGATCGGCCAGACGGCGTTGGTGATACCAAGGCTTATGGTGCAGGGCGAGATGGTGCTGGCAGGTTGCGGTGCAGGTGACCGAGCCGGTCGTGATGTCCGTCGTGGTTACGGTGCAAAGTAGAAGCGGTGGACAGTGCGGTGTCCGTCGATTCGGTGCAGGCAGCGGTTCGGTGACGATCGTCCAGATGGCGTTGGTGAGACCAAGGCGTGCGGTGCAGGGCAAGACGGTGCTCGATGCGGTGCTGGCAAGTTGCGATGCAAGCGACAGAGCCGGTTGGTAGAAATTGGTGCTGGCCGAGCCGGACAGCTGTGCGTGACGAGGCGGTCACAGGTTTCGAGCCAAAGTGAAGCGAGGCGATGCGGGTTGCGGTGCCTCTTGATGCGGCGCAGGCAGACGATCATGCAGAAGGTGTCGTTGAGACCAAGGCGTGCGGTGCAGGGCGAGACGGTGCGGCCTGCGGTGCCTTCAGGACACAAGGCCGGCGACTGAGTCGGATGACGGAGTCGGTCACGGTTCCCTCTTCTCTGTGGCAACTGAAACGGCGGTTCCAGGAGCGGTACCCAGAGGTTGGTGAAGTCTTTGCAGTCCCTGAGACTTCCTAACAGGAGGCCAGCTCTGTTTCAGGCCCTTGGAGATACTCCGCACAAGTAGAGAAAGTTCAGTCCTTTCACAACCCAAGGCAGAAGCAGCAGCTGCAGGCCAACCCAACAAAACAACAACACAGCAAAGGGGCAGTACTCCTCCTGGGAGCTCTTCCAGCTCTTCTTCCGTGCAGGTTCCTTGATTCCAGCGAGTTCTCTGAAGTCTTTTCTATCCCTGAGACTTCCAAGCCCTTGGAGAAAATTCTAACAGCAGGATGATGAAAGCACAGTCCAGTCCTTTCCCTACCCAAGACAGAAGCAACCACTGCAGGCCAACGCCTCAACATGCAGCATAGGGGCAGTACTCCTCCTCCCGCTTTACCGGTTCTTCTTCCTGGCAGGTTCCTTAGTTCAGAAGTAATCTAAATCTCTGGGGTCTGGGCCCCAATATTTATATCAGTTTCTTTGTTCTCTGAAGGCAGAGAGGCCTTTGCCTAGTTTAAACCCGTTCTGGTCAGCCCTGGAACACTTTGTTGACAACTCCTTCTTTCATAAACAAATGAAAGAGGGGGTGCACGAATGAGATAGTCCAATCAGCCAAAACGTTGTAACTAAATGTCCTCTTTAATTCAAAAATAGATTTGGGTTGGTAAAAGGATGGTCAGCCAACGCGTTTCATTCCCTGAAGGGGACCTTCATCAGGGCTTGAATCAATGTATTTGTTCTTGAAAATAAAGCAAGTCTTGAAAGCTTAACGAAGTATGGTGTATTTCACATGTACTTCAGATTTCGGCAGTCGCCTGAGCAGGGTTCCTAGTGTAACGGCGTGTTCCTCCTTCTTTCCTTTCACAGTGCAGGCCGGGGACATCAGACGCACCACAGGAGGTGGAGCCAGCATTGGGGAGGGAAGGCACAGTCCTATTCAGGTCCCCGATGCAACTCCTCCCACCCATCTACATGCAGATCTCTCTATTCAGCTCTGTGCTGGCTCAATCCGTCTCCTGGAATCTCCCAGCCCCTGTCGCTCAAACTCCAGACAAGGAATACACAACCTAGCAGAGGCAGGTTTGGATGGTTAGATAAGAAAATACCTACTGTCTAAAAGTGGTATTTTCAAACACAATGTTGAAACCAACTTCACTAAAAGATGTAGTTTATCATTCTGAGTTCAGGCATACTAAACTCGAATTTCTACCATGTTCCCTGGGTCACTTAAGATTATAGGATGAATAATCAAACTGGCCATTCTGGCCTATGGGGAACAGGTAGGCTTGCAATAGTGAAAAACGAAGTAGGCTGTAATTCCCTATCAGGACATGCCACACACACCAGGGCATGGCCTACCTCTCACATACAATGCACCCTGCCCATGGGGGTACCTTGGGCCTACCAGAGGGGCGCCTCACATGTAAGAAAGGGAAGGTTTAGTGGCTTGCAAGTGTGTGCACTTGCCAAGTCGACATGGCAGCCCCAGGCTGCGCACAGGCTCTGCAATGGCAGGCCAGAGTTACACTTTACGGGCTGTTTGCGTGGGTGGCACAATCCAGTGCTGCAGCACACCAACAGCATTTGATTTATAGGCCCTGGCACTCGCAGTGCACTTTACTAGGGACTGACACATAAATCAAATAGGCCAATCATGGAAACGCCAATCAAAACACAGTTTACACAGATAGCATATGCACTTTAGCACTGATCAGCAGTGGTAAAGTGCCCAGAGTCCTAAAACCAACACACACAGGTCAGGAAAAAATAGGAGGAAGAAGCAAAAAGTTTAGTCAAAACCCTGCAAAAAGGGCCATTTCCAACAGCGCGCATGTGTGTGCACGTGTGTGAGATGGATAACTGATAGTGTGCTATGTGAACATCATATCGACGGACATGTTATTACATGCATATGTAACAACATGCCTATGAGTTGCCAGTTCCCTGTGTGCCTTAGGTTGTCTCTCGGAGCTTGAGTCTAATTATAGGGTTGTACGGGACTGAAATGATCTCATAAGGTTGGTGCAAGTATCTGATGGCATGTATTTGAAGGTTCTGGCCAGCAAGTGTGCATTTCGGTGTCAGTACTGGTTTCTGGAAGTACGTATCTCTCATTGGGAATATATGAATGGTGGTCTGTATAGGTGTCTGGTGGTAGGTGTGGATGTCTGAAAGAGTTTGAATGCATGGGTGTCGTATGTACATGAAGTATTGTGGTGTGGATGTTGGACAGTGACCCTGGATGGCAGGTGTGTGCTATGGCTTACAAAGGGTCAACTATTGATTTCCTATATCTGAGGGTTACGTGGGTGCGTATGGGCATTCAAAGCTGTGGTATCTGAAGACATGCCTTTGTGTCTGCTGTTCTTTCTAAGAGATACGAGTGTCTGAAAAGGTTTATGAAGGTGTGAAGTAGTTTTTTAGAAAGCGTTTCAATGTATAAGATTATATAATGGTATTTGCTGCTCTGATGTGCGTGTTAGTATGATGACCTACATAGTCTTTATGGGGTTCTTGTAAGCATTCTTGCTGGTTAGTAAGTTCTAATGCGCAGTGGCCTCCTTGAATTTCTGTGCTGTATTTTGGTTTCAAGAGTCCTTTCTTGACAGGGCCTGATAGCGTGTCCTCTTGTCAGGCAGTAAACATGAAGGTTTTATGGTAAATGTCTGACACTAAGTATTCTAGATACTGTTGATGAGACCCCATGATGTGACTAAGTGCAACCATTTGTTCAGGGGGAGTACTTGCATATCTTTCTGATACTGCATGTTGATTTCTGAAAGTTAGTGATTGTCTGCTTCATATTATTGTTTGGGATATCTGTATTGGTTAGCTCCTGCATGTGCAAGTGCTATCGATGTTTGGTTTATGGAGGCATTTGAAGATGTCTGTTAGAGCTGGCATCATTGGCGTGATTTCCCCCTTTATTTTTGCTCTCAGACCTCCTGTTTTTGCTGACTTTGTTTTTGCTGGCCTTCGGATTCTGCACATATAACTAGTGCCAATGTGTTTTCTTCCTAAGACATGGCAGAATTGGCTTATACTCAATTGACATATTTAATTAACCTATATGTACCTAGTTCAGTGCACTACACGTGCCCAGGGCCTGTAAATTAAATGCTACTAGTGGGCCTGCAGCTCTGAGTGTGCCACCCACCGAAACAGTCACAGCAACATCAATGGTAATGATGGACACAGCCTCTCCAGACAGCATTAGTAAATTGCCTGCATTTCTGTGTCTGCAGTGTGGCAACCCATACATAGTAGTGAAGGAGGCTAGAGACTGGGCTACCCTTAGAATTTCAGTGAGGGCCTTACTAGCAAATATCTGCTGATTTATTCTTCCTGAGCATTTATATTTGGTGAAAGGGAGGGGTAAGGGGGTAGTAATGCAGTTTTCTGTTGAACGGGGTGAAGTTCTTGCCAGGGACAACCTTTAGTCTTTGCCTGATTGAGGAGTCAAAAAGATGCAAGAGTTTGCCACCTCAACAGCACATTTAGATACAGCTTTATTTGCACAACTATTGAGGTGAAGACCTGTTGACTATCTTTGCCTAATTTGAAAAGTTTTTATCTTTTCATGGTGGAAACAGAACATGTGAGAACACTGTGATAAGGGGTGTGCTGGAGGCGGACTGAAGAACATAAACAAACATGTTGCCCTGCAGGCAAGACTGTTGACCATTGTCGAAGCGGTGTCAGTAAGGTAAGTCGGTGACTAGAAGGTATGCCAAATCTGTGGACCTCCGGGGAAACCCACAAAAAGCAACTTGGTATACTTTCTGGGAATCCGGATCTATTCCCTACTCTTTCAGCATGAGTAGCATAGGGTCAGGTTATAGGCATACTTTCTTTTGCAGGTGGACCAGTAAACTTGCTAAAATAAACCTAGTTAGTCTAGAGTCATTTTGTAGATTCATGGTTTGCAGTTTGTCTTCCTCCAATCCCTCACTGAGGTGCTTTTGCTTACTTACGACCCACAGCATCACAGTTTACAGTTGGTTCAAGGCAACCGTGCTCTCATTTTGTTTCTGCTGTCTGCACCGAGAATGTTTAGTTAAGAGACAGGTTGCAGGCACACTCCTTCTTCCCTTTCTAGGTGGACCAGGAACTTTGACAACCATCATCTAAACGTTCAGCCTAGAGAAAGTTTGTAGTTTCGTGGTTTGCAGTTTCCCTTCCTCCAATCCCTCACTAAGGTGCTTTTGCTTACTTAAGACCCACAGCATCACATTTTACAGTTGGTTCAAGGCAACCTCGCTCTCATTTTGCTTATGGTGTCTGCACCAATAATGTTTAGTTCAGGGACAGGTTGTAGGCACACTCCCTCTTTTTCCCTTTCTAGGTGGACCAGGAACTTCGACAACTATCAACTACACGTTTAGCATAGGGAAAGGTTGTAGGTTCATGGTTTGCCACTTGCCATGAGCTGATGCCCTCACTGAGTTGCTTTTGCTACCAGCAGAACCACAGCACTGCGTTGTACAGTTGGTTTAAGGCAACCTGGCTCTCGTTTTGTTTCTCCTGGCTGTACCAAAAACGTTTAGCATAAGGACAGGTTGTAGGCAGACTCCCTCTTCTTCCCTTTCTAGGTGGACCAGGAACTTCGACATCCATTAACTATACATGTTTAGCCTAGAGAAAGGTTGTAGGTTCATGGTTTGCATGTTGCATACTAGAGCATCCTGTGTGCTCATGGCACACTTCACTGATCAGTTAATTCATTTTAATCTGTGTGATGTGTAAACTAATAGGATCACCAATCTGTCACACCTGACAAAGATTTACTTTTACAAAACGCTGAGAGGGTTGAAGAACTAGAGTCTAGAGTCATTTTGTAGATTCATGGTTTGCAGTTTGCCTTCCTCCAATCCCTCACTGAGGTGCTTTTGCTTACTTAAGACCCACAGCATCACATTTTACAGTTGGTTCAAGGCAACCTCGCTCTCATTTTGCTTATGGTGTCTGCACCAATAATGTTTAGTTCAGGGACAGGTTGTAGGCACACTCCCTCTTTTTCCCTTTCTAGGTGGACCAGGAACTTCGACAACCATCAACTACACATGTTTAGCCTAGGGAAAAGGTTTTAGGTTCATGGTTTGCAGCTTGCCTTGAGCTTATGTCGTCACTGAGGTGCTTTTGCTACCAGCAGAGCCACAGCACCGCGTTGTACAGTTGGTTCAAGGCAACCTGGCTCTCGTTTTGTTTCTCCTGGCTGTACCAAAAACGTGTAGCATAAGGGGACAGGTTGTAGGCACTATTTTTTGGTCATTCAGTGTATAAATCCCACGTTCCTAAGAGACACCATTGTACATTCCTGTAACCAAGATTCGATGGGTAAGACAAAGTTCCATTCTCCAAAGTCTAAGAATGCAGACCACTACTATGGCTAATACTTTTGCAGTCTGCTGTGTCCATTCATATACAATCTCAGGGTAAACACCAAAGTGACATAGAACAACTGTCTGCTCTGTCAGGTGGCTCCTATGTAGACTGTATCCTTCATCTCCACACCTGTCCAAAGGTTATTGAACATGGTATCATACCATGGGACAAACATGCATACCTCTAATCTCTGGTCTCTCCATGGGACAAACATGCATGCCTCTAATCTTTAGTCTCTTCATGGGACAAACATGCATACATCTAATCTGAGTGCTGTGATGCACTGGTCTCTTCATGGGACAAACAAGCACCACTCTAATCTCTTGTCTCTTCATGGGACAAGCATGCATACGTCTAATCTGAGTGCTGTGATGCACTGGTCTCTTCATGGGACAAACCTGCATACCTCTAATCTCTGGTCTCTTCATGGGACAAACATGCATACCTCTAATCTCTGGTCTCTTCATGATACAAACATGCATACATCTAATCTGAGTGCTGTGGTGCACTGGTATCTTCATGGGACAAACATGCATGCCTCTAATCTCTGGTCTCTTCATGGGACAAACATGCATACCTAGAATCTGAGTGCTGTGATGCACTGGTCTCTTCATGGAACAAACATGCATACCTCTAATCTCCGGTCTCTTCATGGGACACACAAGCATGCCTATTATCCGAGCGCTGGTCTCTTCATGGGACACACAGGCATTCCTATAATCTCCGGTCTCTTCATGGGACACACAGGCATGCCTATAATCCGAGGTCTTTTCATGGGGGACACAGGCATGCCTATAATCCGAGGTCACTTCATGGGACACACAGGCATGCCTATAATCCGAGGTCTCTTCATGGGACACACAGGCATGCCTATAATCTCTGGTCTCTTCATGGGACACACAGGCATGCCTATAATCTCGGTCTCTTCATGGGACACACAGGCATGCCTATAATATCCGGTCTCTTCATGGGACACACAGGCATGCCTATAATCTCCGGTCTCTTCATGGGACACACAGGCATGCCTATAATCTCTGGTCTCTTCATGGGACACACAGGCATGCCTATAATCTCTGGTCTTTTCATGGTACTCACAGGCATGCCTATAATCCGAGGTCTCTTCATGGGACACAGAGGCATGCCTATAATCTGAGGTCTCTTCATGGGACACACAGGCATGCCTATAATCTGAGGTCTCTTCATGGGACAAACAGGCATGCCTATAATCTCCGGTCTCTTCATGGGGCACACAGGCATGCCGAAAATCTCTGGTCTCTTCATGGGACACACAGGCATTCCTTTTTTCCGAGGTCTCTTCCTGGGACACACAGGCATGCCTATAATCTCCGGTCTCTTCATGGGGCACACAGGCATGCCTATGATCTCCGGTCTCTTCATGGGACACACAAACATGCCTATAATCTCCAGTCTCTTCATGGGACACACAGGCATGCCTATAATCTCCGGTCTCTTCATGGGACACACAGGCATGCCTATAATCTCCGGTCTCTTCATGGGACACACAGGCATGCCTATAATCTCCGGTCTCTTCATGGGACACACAGGCATGCCTATAATCCGAGGTCTCTTCATGGGACACACAGGCATGCCTATAATCTCCAGTCTCTTCATGGGACACACAGGCATGCCTATAATCTCCGGTCTCTTCATGGGACACTCAGGCATGCCTATAATCTCCGGTCTCTTCATGGGACACACAGGCATGCCTATATTCTCTGGTCTCTTCATGGGACACACAGGCATGCCTATAATCCGAGTTATCTTCATGGGACACACAGGCATTCTTATAATCTGAGGTCTCTTCATGGGACACACAAGCATGCCTATAATCTCTGGTCTCTTCATGGGACACACAGGCATGCCTATAGTCCGAGTTCTCTTCATGGGACACACAGGCATGCTTATATTCTGAGGTCTCTTCATGGGACACACAAGCATGCCTATAATCTCCGGTCTCTTCATGGGACACACAGGCATGCCTATAATCTGAGGTCTCTTCATGGGACACACAGGCATGCCTATAATCCGAGTTCTCTTCATGGGACACATAGGCATGCCTATAATCTCTGGTCTCTTCATGAGACACACAGGCATGCCTATAGTTTCCGGTCTCTTCATGGGACACATAAGCATGCCTATAATCTCCGGTCTCTTCATGAGACACACAGGCATGCCTATAATCCGAGGTCACTTCATGGGACACCCAGGCATCCCTATAATCCGAGGTCTCTTCATTGGGCACACCGGCATGCCGATAATCTCCGGTCTCTTCATGGGACACACAGGCATGCCTATAATCTCTGGTTTCTTCATGGGACACACAGGCATGCCTATAATCTCTGGTCTCTTCATGGGACACACAAGCATGCCTATAATCTTCGGTCTCTTCATGGGACACACAGGCATGCCTATAATCTCCGGTCTCTTCATGGGATACACAGGCATGCCTATAATCTTTGATCTCTTCATGGGACACACAGGCATGTCTATAATCCAAGGTCTCTTCATGGGACACACAGGCATGCCTATAATCAGAGTTCTCTTCATGGGACACACAGGCATGCTTATAATCTGAGGTTTCTTCATGGGACACACAAGCATGCCTATAATCTCCGGTATCTTCATGGGACACATAGGCATGCCTACAATCTCCGGTCTCTTCATGGGACACACAGGCATGCCTATAATCTCCGGTCTCTTCATGGGACATACAGGCATGCCTATAATCTCTGATCTCTTCATGGGGCACACAGGCATGCCTATAATCTCCGGTCTCTTCCTGGGCCACACAGGCATGCCTATAATCTCCGGTCTCTTCATGGGGCACACAGGCATGCCTATGATCTCCGGTCTCTTCATGGGACACACAAACATGCCTATAATCTCCAGTCTCTTCATGGGACACACAGGCATGCCTATAATCTCTGGTCTCTTCATGGGACACACAGGCATGCCTATAATCTCCGGTCTCTTCATGGGACACACAGGCATGCCTATAATCTCCGGTCTCTTCATGGGACACACAGGCATGCCTATAATCCGAGGTCTCTTCATGGGACACACAGGCATGCCTATAATCTCCAGTCTCTTCATGGGACACACAGGCATGCCTATAATCTCCGGTCTCTTCATGGGACACTCAGGCATGCCTATAATCTCCGGTCTCTTCATGGGACACACAGGCATGCCTATATTCTCTGGTCTCTTCATGGGACACACAGGCATGCCTATAATCCGAGTTATCTTCATGGGACACACAGGCATTCTTATAATCTGAGGTCTCTTCATGGGACACACAAGCATGCCTATAATCTCTGGTCTCTTCATGGGACACACAGGCATGCCTATAGTCCGAGTTCTCTTCATGGGACACACAGGCATGCTTATATTCTGAGGTCTCTTCATGGGACACACAAGCATGCCTATAATCTCCGGTCTCTTCATGGGACACACAGGCATGCCTATAATCTGAGGTCTCTTCATGGGACACACAGGCATGCCTATAATCCGAGTTCTCTTCATGGGACACATAGGCATGCCTATAATCTCTGGTCTCTTCATGAGACACACAGGCATGCCTATAGTTTCCGGTCTCTTCATGGGACACATAAGCATGCCTATAATCTCCGGTTTCTTCATGAGACACACAGGCATGCCTATAATCCGAGGTCACTTCATGGGACACCCAGGCATCCCTATAATCCGAGGTCTCTTCATTGGGCACACCGGCATGCCGATAATCTCCGGTCTCTTCATGGGACACACAGGCATGCCTATAATCTCTGGTTTCTTCATGGGACACACAGGCATGCCTATAATCTCTGGTCTCTTCATGGGACACACAAGCATGCCTATAATCTTCGGTCTCTTCATGGGACACACAGGCAGGCCTATAATCTCCGGTCTCTTCATGGGATACACAGGCATGCCTATAATCTTTGATCTCTTCATGGGACACACAGGCATGTCTATAATCCAAGGTCTCTTCATGGGACACACAGGCATGCTTATAATCTGAGGTTTCTTCATGGGACACACAAGCATGCCTATAATCTCCGGTATCTTCATGGGACACATAGGCATGCCTACAATCTCCGGTCTCTTCATGGGACACACAGGCATGCCTATAATCTCCGGTCTCTTCATGGGACATACAGGCATGCCTATAATCTCTGATCTCTTCATGGGGCACACAGGCATGCCTATAATCTCCGGTCTCTTCATGGGACACACAGGCATGCCTATAATCTCCGGTCTCTTCATGGGACACACAGGCATGCCTATAATCTCCGGTCTCCTTATGGGACACACAGGCATGCCTATAATCTTTGGTTTCTTCATGGGACACACAGGCATGCCTATAATCTGAGGTCTCTTTATAAGACACACAAGCATGCCTATAATCTCCGGTCTCTTCATGGGACACACAGGCATGCCTATAATCTTCAGTCTCTTCATGAGATACACAGGCATGCCTATAATCTTGGTCTCTCCATGGGATACACAGGCATGCCTATAGTTTCCGGTCTCTTCATGGTACACACAGGCATGCCTATAATCTCCGGTCTCTTCATGGGATACACAAGCATGCCTATAATCTCCGGTCTCTTCATGGGACACACAGGCATGTCTATAATCTCCGATCTCTAAATGGGACACACAGGCATACCTATAATCACTGGTCTCTTCATGGGACACACAGGCATGCCTATAATCTCCGGTCTCTTCATGGGACACACAGGCATGCCTATAATCTCCGATCTCCTTATGGGACACACAGGCATGCCTATTCTCTCCGGTCTCTTCATGGGACACACAGGCATGCCTATAATATCCGGTCTCTTCATTGGACACAGAGGCATGCCTATAATCTCTGGTCTCTTCATGGGACATACAGGCATACCTATAATCTGAGGTCTCTTCATGGGACACACAGGCATGCCTATAATCCGAGGTCTCTTCATGGGACACACAGGCATGCTCATATTCTGAGATCTCTTCATGAGACACACAAGCATGCCTATAACTCCAGTCTCTTCATGGGACACACAGGCATGCCTATAATCTTTGGTCTCTTCATGGGACACACAGGCATGCCTATAATCTCCTGTCTCTTCATGGGACACACAGGCATGCCTATAATCCGAGGTCTCTTCATAGGACACACAGGCATGGCTATAATCTCCAGTCTCTTCATGGGACAAACAGGCATGCCTATAATCTCCGGTCTCTTCATGGGACACTCAGGCATGCCTATAATCTCCGGTCTTTTCATGGTACAAACAGGCATGCCTATAATCTCCGGTCTCTTCATGGGACACTCAGGCATGCCTATAATCTCCGGTCTTTTCATGGGACACACAGGCATGCCTATAATCTCTGGTCTCTTCATGGGACACACAGGCATGCCTATAATCCGAGTTCTCTTCATGGGACACACAGGCATGCTTATAATCTGAGGTCTCTATATGGGACACACAAACATGCCTATAATCTCTGGTCTCTTCATGGGACACACAGGCATGCCTATAGTCCGAGTTCTCTTCATGGGACACACAGGCATGCTTATATTCTGAGGTCTCTTCATGGGACACACAAGCATGCCTATAATCTCTGGTCTCTTCATGGGACACACAGGCATGCCTATAATCTTTGGTCTCTTCATGGGACACACAGGCATGCCTATAATCCGAGGTCTCTTCCTGGGACACACAGGCATGCCTATAATCCAAGGTCTCTTCATGGGACACACAGGCATGCCTATAATCCGAGGTCTCTTCATGGGACAGACAGGCATGCCTATAATCTCTGGTCTCTTCATGGGACACACAGGCATGCCTATAGTTTCTGGTCTCTTCATGGGACCCATAAGCATGCCTATAATCTCCGGTCTCTTCATGGGACACACAGGCATGCGTATAATCCGAGGTCTCTTCATGGGACACACAGGCATGCCTATAATCTCTGATCTCTTCATGGGACACACAGGCATACCTATAATCTCTGGTCTCTTCATGGGACACACAGGCATGCCTATAATCCGAGGTCTTTTCATGGGACACACAGGCATGCCTATAATTTCTGGTCTCTTCATGGGACACACAGGCATGCCTATAATCTCCAATCTCTTCATTGGACACAGAGGCATGCCTATAATCTCCAGTCTCTTCATGGGACATACAGGCATGCCTATAATCTCTGGTCTCTTCATGGGACACACAGGCATGCCTATAATCTCCAGTCTCTTCATGAGACACACAGGCATGCCTATAATCTCTGATCTCTTCATGGGACACAGGCATGACTATAATCTCCGGTCTCTTCATGGGACACACAGGCATGCCTATAATCCGAGGTCGCTTCATGGGATACCCAGGCATCCCTATAATCCGAGGTCTCTTCATTGGGCAACCAGGCATGCCGATAATCTCCGGTCTCTTCATGGGACACAGGCATGCCTATAATCTCCGGTTTCTTCATGGGACACACAGGCATGCCTATAATCTCCGGTCTCTTCATGGGACACACAAGCATGCCTATAATCTTTGGTCTCTTCATGGGACACACAGGCATGCCTATAATATCTGGTCTCTTCATGGGATACACAGGCATGCCTATAATCTCTGATCTCTTAATGGGACACACAGGCATGCCTATAATCCGAGGTCTCTTCATGGGACACACAGGCATGCCTATAATCTCCGGTCTCTTCATGGGACACACAGGCATGCCTATAATCTCCAATCTCTTCATTGGACACAGAGGCATGCCTATAATCTCCAGTCTCTTCATGGGACATACAGGCATGCCTATAATCTCCGGTCTCTTCATGGGACACACAGGCATGCCTATAATCTCCGGTCTCTTCATGGGACACACAGGCATGCCTATAATTTCTGGTCTCTTCATGGGACACATAGGCATGCCTATAATCCGAGTTCTCTTCATGGGACACACAGGCATGCCTATAATCTTGGTCTCTCCATGGGATACACAGGCATGCCTATAGTTTCTGGTCTCTTCATGGTACACACAGGCATGCCTATAATCTCTGGTCTCTTAATGGGACACACAGGCATGCCTATAATCTCTGGTCTCTTCATGGGACACACAGGCATGCCTATAATCTCCGGTCCCTTATGGGACACACAGGCATGCCTATAATCCTAGTTTTCTTCATGGGACACACAAGCATGCCTATAATCTCCGGTCTCTTCATGGGACACACAGGCATGCCTACAATCTCCCTTCTCTTCATGGGACACACAGGCATGCCTATAATCTCCGGTCTCTTCATGGGACACACAGGCATGCCTATAATCTCCGGTCTCTTCATGGGACACACAGGCATGCATATAATCTCCGGTCTCTTCATGGGACACACAGGCATGCCTATAATCTCCGGTCTCTTCATGGAACATACAGGCCTGTCTATAATCTGAGGTCTCTTCATGGGACACACAGGCATGCCCATAATCCGAGGTCTCTTCGTGGGACACACAGACATGCCTATAATCCGCAGTCTCTTCATGGGACACACAGGCATGCCTATAATCTCTGGTCTCTTCATGAGACTCATAAGCATGCCTATAATCTTCGGTCTCCATGGGACACACAGGCATGCCTATAATCTCTGGTCTCTTCATGGGACACACAGGTATGCCTATAATCTCCGGTCTCTTCATGGGACACACAGCCATGCCTATAATACGATTTCTCTTCATGGGACACACAGGCATGCCTATAATCTGAGATCTCTTCATGGGACACACAGGTATGCCTACAATCTCCGGTCTCTTCATGGGACACACAGGCATGCCTACAATCTCCGGTCTCTTCATGGGACACACAGGCATGCCTATAATCTCCGTTCTCTTCATGGGACACAGGCATGCCTATAATCTCCGGTCTCTTCATGGGACACACAGGCATGCATATAATCCCTGGTCTCTTCATGGGACACACAGGCATGCCTATAATCTCCGGTCCCTTATGGGACACACAGGCATGCCTATAATCCTAGTTTTCTTCATGGGACACACAAGCATGCCTATAATCTCCGGTCTCTTCATGGGACACACAGGCATGCCTACAATCTCCCTTCTCTTCATGGGACACACAGGCATGCCTATAATCTCCAGTCTCTTCATGGGACACACAGGCATGCATATAATCTCCGGTCTCTTCATGGGACACACAGGCATGCCTATAATCCGAGGTCTCTTCATAGGACACACAGGCATGCCTATAATCTCCAGTCTCTTCATGGGACAAACAGGCATGCCTATAATCTCCGGTCTCTTCATGGGACACTCAGGCATGCCTATAATCTCCGGTCTCTTCATGGGACACACAGGCATGCCTATAATCTCTGGTCTCTTCATGGGACACACAGGCATGCCTATAATCCGAGTTCTCTTCATGGGACACACAGGCATGCTTATAATCTGAGGTCTCTATATGGGACACACAAGCATGCCTATAATCTCTGGTCTCTTCATGGGACACACAGGCATGCCTATAGTCCGAGTTCTCTTCATGGGACACACAGGCATGCTTATATTCTGAGGTCTCTTCATGGGACACACAAGCATGCCTATAATCTCTGGTCTCTTCATGGGACACACAGGCATGCCTATAATCTTTGGTCTCTTCATGGGACACTCAGGCATGCCTATAATCCGAGGTCTCTTCCTGGGACACACAGGCATGCCTATAATCCAAGGTCTCTTCATGGGACACACAGGTATGCCTATAATCCGAGTTCTCTTCATGGGACAGACAGGCATGCCTATAATCTCTGGTCTCTTCATGGGACACACAGGCATGCCTATAGTTTCTGGTCACTTCATGGGACACATAAGCATGCCTATAATCTCCGGTCTCTTCATGGGACACACAGGCATGCGTATAATCCGAGGTCTCTTCATGGGACACACAGGCATGCCTATAATTTCCGATCTCTTCATGGGACACACAGGCATGCCTATAATCTCTGGTCTCTTCATGGGACACACAGGCATGCCTATAATCCGAGGTCTCTTCATGGGACACACAGGCATGCCTATAATTTCTGGTCTCTTCATGGGACACACAGGCATGCCTATAATCTCCAATCTCTTCATTGGACACAGAGGCATGCCTATAATCTCCAGTCTCTTCATGGGACATACAGGCATGCCTATAATCTCTGGTCTCTTCATGGGACACACAGGCATGCCTATAATCTCCAGTCTCTTCATGAGACACACAGGCATGCCTATAATCTCTGATCTCTTCATGGGACACAGGCATGACTATAATCTCCGGTCTCTTCATGGGACACACAGGCATGCCTATAATCCGAGGTCGCTTCATGGGATACCCAGGCATCCCTATAATCCGAGGTCTCTTCATTGGGCACACAGGCATGCCGATAATCTCCGGTCTCTTCATGGGACACAGGCATGCCTATAATCTCCGGTTTCTTCATGAGACACACAGGCATGCCTATAATCTCCGGTATCTTCATGGGACACACAAGCATGCCTATAATCTTTGGTCTCTTCATGGGACACACAGGCATGCCTATAATCTCTGGTCTCTTCATGGGATACACAGGCATGCCTATAATCTCTGATCTCTTAATGGGACACACAGGCATGCCTATAATCCGAGGTCTCTTCATGGGACACACAGGCATGCCTATAATCCGAGGTCTCTTCATGGGACACACAGGCATGCCTATAATCTCCAATCTCTTCATTGGACACAGAGGCATGCCTATAATCTCCAGTCTCTTCATGGGACATACAGGCATGCCTATAATCTCCGGTCTCTTCATGGGACACACAGGCATGCCTATAATCTCCGGTCTCTTCATGGGACACACAGGCATGCCTATAATTTCTGGTCTCTTCATGGGACACACAGGCATGCCTATAATCTTGGTCTCTCCATGGGATACACAGGCATGCCTATAGTTTCTGGTCTCTTCATGGTACACACAGGCATGCCTATAATCTCCGGTCTCTTCATGGGATACACAAGCATGCCTATAATCTCCGATCTCTACATGGGACACACAGGCATGCCTATAATCTGAGGTCTCTTCATGGGACACACAGAAATGCCTATAATCTCCGGTCTCTTCATGGGACACACAGGCATGCTTATAATCTCCAATCTCTTCATGGGACATACAGGCATGCCTATAATCTCCGGTCCCTTCATGGGACACACAGGCATGCCTATAATCTCCGGTCTCTTCATGGGACACAGAGGCATGCCTATAATTTCTGGTCTCTTCATGGGACACACAGGCATGCGTATAATCCGAGTTCTTTTCATGGGACACACAGGCATGCCTATAATCTTCAGTCTCTTCATGGGATACACAGGCATGCCTATAATCTTGGTCTCTCCATGGGATACACAGGCATGCCTATAGTTTCCGATCTCTTCATGGTACACACAGGCATGCCTATAATCTCCGGTCTCTTCATTGGATACACAAGCATGCCTATAATCTCCGGTCTCTTCATGGGACTCACAGGCATGTCTATAATCTCCGGTCTCTAAATGGGACACACAGGCATACCTATAATCACTGGTCTCTTCATGGGACACACAGACATGCCTATAATCTCCGGTCTCTTCATGGGACACACAGGCATGCCTATAATCTCCGGTCTCCTTATGGGACACACAGGCATGCCTATTCTCTCCGGTCTCTTCATGGGACACACAGGCATGCCTATAATATCCGGTCTCTTCATTGGACACAGAGGCATGCCTATAATCTCCGGTCTCTTCATGGGACATACAGGCATACCTATAATCTAAGGTCTCTTCATGGGACACACAGGCATGCCTATAATCTGAGGTCTCTTCATGGGACACACAGGCATGCTCATATTCTGAGATCTCTTCATGGGACACACAAGCATGCCTATAACTCCGGTCTCTTCATGGGACACACAGGCATGCCTATAATCTTTGGTCTCTTCATGGGACACACAAGCATGCCTATAATCTTTGGACTCTTCATGGGACACATAGGCATGCCTATAATCCGAGGTCTCTTCCTGGGACACACAGGCATGCCTATAATCCGAGGTCTCTTCATGTGACACACAGGCATGCCTATAATCTCCGATCTCTTTATGGGACACACAGGCATGCCTATAATCTCCAATCTCTTCATGGGACACACAGGCATGCCTATAATCCGAGGTCTCTTCATGGGACACACAGGCATGCCTATAATCTCTGGTCTCTTCATGGGACACACAGGCATGCCTATAATCCGAGTTCTCTTCATGGGACACACAGGCATGCTTATAATCTGAGGTCTCTTCATGGGACACACAAGCATGCCTATAATCTCTGGTCTCTTCATGGGACACACAGGTATGCCTATAGTTTCCAGTCTCTTCATGGGACACACAAGCATGCCTATAATCTCTGGTCTCTTCATGGGACACACAGGCATGCCTATAATCTCTAATCTCTTCATTGGACACAGAGGCATGCCTATAATCTCCAGTCTCTTCATGGGACATACAGGCATGCCTATAATCTCCGGTCCCTTCATGGGACACACAGGCATGCCTATAATCTCCAGTCTCTTCATGGGACACACAGGCATGCCTATAATCTCTGATCTCTTCATGGGACATAGGCATGACTATATCCTCCGGTCTCTTCATGGGACACACAGACATGCCTATAATCCGAGGTCGCTTCATGGGATACCAAGGCATCCCTATAATCCGAGGTCTCTTCATTGGGCACACAGGCATGCCGATAATCTCCGGTCTCTTCATGGGACACACAGGCATGCCTATCATCTCCGGTTTCTTCATGGGACACACAGGCATGCCTATAATCAGAGTTTTCTTCATGGGATACACAGGCATGCCTATAATCTGAAATCTCTTCATGAGACACACAAGCATGCCTATAATCTCCGGTCTCTTCATGGGACACACAGGCATGCCTACAATCTTTGGTCTCTTCATGGGACACAGGCATGCCTATAATCTCCGTTCTCTTCATGGGACACACAGGCATGCCTATAATCTCCGGTCTCTTAATGGGACACACAGGCATGCATATAATCTCTGGTCTCTTCATTGGACACACAGGCATTCCTATAATCCGAGGTCTCTTCATGGGACACACAGGCATGCCTATAATCCGAGGTCTCTTCATGGGACACACAGACATGCCTATAATCTGAGGTCTCTTCGTGGAACACATAGGCATGCCTATAATCCGAGGTCTCTTCATGGGGCACACAAGCATGCCTATAATCTCCGGTCTCTTCATGGGACACACAGGCATGCCTATAATCTCCAGTCTCTTCATGGGACATACAGGCATGTCTATAATTTCCGGTCTCTTAATGGGACACACAGGCATGCCTATAATCTCTGGTCTCTTCATGGGACACACATGCATGCCTATAATCTCCGGTCCCTTCATGGGACACACAGGCATGCCTATAATCCTAGTTCTCTTCATGGGACACACAGGCATGCCTATAATCTGAGGTCTCTTCATGGGACACACAAGCATGCCTATAATCTCCGGTCTCTTCATGGGACACACAGGCATGCCTACAATCCCCCGTCTCTTCATGGGACACACAGGAATGCCTATAATCTCTGGTCTCTTCATGGGACACACAGGCATGACTATAATCTCCGGTTTCTTCATGGGACACACAGGCATGCATATAATCTCCAGTCTCTTCATGGGACACACAGGCATGCCTATAATCTCCGGTCTCTTCATGGAACACATAGGCCTGTCTATAATCTGAGGTCTCTTCATGGGACACACAGGCATACCCATAAACCGAGGTCTCTTCGTGGGACACACAGGCATGCCTATAATCCGTGGTCTCTTCATGGGACACCCAGGCATCCCTATAATCGGAGGTCTCTTCATGGGACACACAGTCATGCCGATAATCTCCGGTCTCTTCATGGGACACACAGGCATGCCTATAATCTCCGGTCTCTTCATGGGACACACAGGTATGCATATAATCTCCGGTCTCTTCATGGGACACACAGGCATGCCTATAATCTCCGGTCTCTTCATGGAACACACAGGCCTGTCTATAATCTGAGGTCTCTTCATGGGACACACAGGCATGCCCATAATCCAAGGTCTCTTCGTGGGACACACAGACATGCCTATAATCCGTAGTCTCTTCATGGGACACACAGGCATGCCTATAATCTCTGGTCTCTTCATGAGACTCACAAGCATGCCTATAATCTTCGGTCTCCATGGGACACACAGGCATGCCTATAATCTCTGGTCTCTTCATGGGACACACAGGCATGCATATAATCCCTGGTCTCTTCATGGGACACACAGGCATGCCTATAATCTCCGGTCCCTTATGGGACACACAGGCATGCCTATAATCCTAGTTTTCTTCATGGGACACACAAGCATGCCTATAATCTCCGGTCTCTTCATTGGACACACAGGCATGCCTACAATCTCCCTTCTCTTCATGGGACACACAGGCATGCCTATAATCTCCAGTCTCTTCATGGGACACACAGGCATGCCTATAATCTCCGGTCTCTTCATGGGACACACAGGCATGCATATAATCTCCGGTCCCTTAATGGGACACACAGGCATGCCTATAATCTCTGATCTCTTCATGGGACACACAGGCATGCCTATAATCTCCGGTCCCTTATGGGACATACAGGCATGCCTATAATCCTAGTTTTCTTCATGGGACACACAAGCATGCCTATAATCTCCGGTCTCTTCATGGGACACACAGGCATGCCTACAATCTCCCTTCTCTTCATGGGACACACAGGCATGCCTATAATCTCTGGTCTCTTCATGGGACACACAGGCATGCCTATAATCTCCGGTCTCTTCATGGGACACACAGGCATGCCTATAGTCTCTGGTCTCTTCATGAGACTCACAAGCATGCCTATAATCTTCGGTCTCCATGGGACACACAGGCATGCCTATAATCTCTGGTCTCTTCATGGGACACACAGGCATGCCTATAATCTCCGGTCTCTTCATGGGACACACAGCCATGCCTATAATACGATTTCTCTTCATGGGACACACAGGCATGCCTATAATCTGAGATCTCTTCATGGGACACATGGGTATGCCTACAATCTCCGGTCTCTTCATGGGACACACAGGCATGCATATAATCTCCGGTCTCTTCATGGGACACACAGGCATGCCTATAGTCTCTGGTCTCTTCATGAGACTCACAAGCATGCCTATAATCTTCGGTCTCCATGGGACACACAGGCATGCCTATAATCTCTGGTCTCTTCATGGGACACACAGGCATGCCTATAATCTCCGGTCTCTTCATGGGACACACAGCCATGCCTATAATACGATTTCTCTTCATGGGACACACAGGCATGCCTATAATCTGAGATCTCTTCATGGGACACATGGGTATGCCTACAATCTCCGGTCTCTTCATGGGACACACAGGCATGCCTACAATCTCCGGTCTCTTCATGGGACACACAGGCATGCCTATAATCTCCGTTCTCTTCATGGGACACAGGCATGCCTATAATCTCCGGTCTCTTCATGGGACACACAGGCATGCATATAATCTCTGGTCTCTTCATGGGACACACAGGCATGCCTATAATCTCCGGTCCCTTATGGGACACACAGGCATGCTTATAATCCTAGTTTTCTTCATGGGACACACAAGCATGCCTATAATCTCCGGTCTCTTCATGGGACACACAGGCATGCCTACAATCTCCTTTCTATTCATGGGACACACAGGCATGCCTATAATCTCCGGTCTCTTCATGGGACACACAGGCATGCCTATAATCTCCGGTCTCTTCATGGGACACACAGGCATGCATATAATCTCCGGTCTCTTCATGGGACACACAGGCATGCCTATAATCTCCGGTCTCTTCATGGAACACACAGGCCTGCCTATAATCTCCGGTCTCTTAATGGGACTCACAAGCATGCCTATAATCTTCGGTCTCTTAATGGGACACACAGGCATGCCTATAATCTCTGGTCTCTTCATGGGACACACATGCATGCCTATAATCTCCGGTCCCTTCATGGGACACACAGGCATGCCTATAATCCTAGTTCTCTTCATGGGACACACAGGCATGCCTATAATCTGAGGTCTCTTCATGGGACACACAAGCATGCCTATAATCTCCGGTCTCTTCATGGGACACACAGGCATGCCTACAATCCCCCGTCTCTTCATGGGACACACAGGAATGCCTATAATCTCTGGTCTCTTCATGGGACACACAGGCATGACTATAATCTCCGGTTTCTTCATGGGACACACAGGCATGCATATAATCTCCAGTCTCTTCATGGGACACACAGGCATGCCTATAATCTCCGGTCTCTTCATGGAACACATAGGCCTGTCTATAATCTGAGGTCTCTTCATGGGACACACAGGCATACCCATAAACCGAGGTCTCTTCGTGGGACACACAGGCATGCCTATAATCCGTGGTCTCTTCATGGGACACCCAGGCATCCCTATAATCGGAGGTCTCTTCATGGGACACACAGTCATGCCGATAATCTCCGGTCTCTTCATGGGACACACAGGCATGCCTATAATCTCCGGTCTCTTCATGGGACACACAGGTATGCATATAATCTCCGGTCTCTTCATGGGACACACAGGCATGCCTATAATCTCCGGTCTCTTCATGGAACACACAGGCCTGTCTATAATCTGAGGTCTCTTCATGGGACACACAGGCATGCCCATAATCCAAGGTCTCTTCGTGGGACACACAGACATGCCTATAATCCGTAGTCTCTTCATGGGACACACAGGCATGCCTATAATCTCTGGTCTCTTCATGAGACTCACAAGCATGCCTATAATCTTCGGTCTCCATGGGACACACAGGCATGCCTATAATCTCTGGTCTCTTCATGGGACACACAGGCATGCATATAATCCCTGGTCTCTTCATGGGACACACAGGCATGCCTATAATCTCCGGTCCCTTATGGGACACACAGGCATGCCTATAATCCTAGTTTTCTTCATGGGACACACAAGCATGCCTATAATCTCCGGTCTCTTCATTGGACACACAGGCATGCCTACAATCTCCCTTCTCTTCATGGGACACACAGGCATGCCTATAATCTCCAGTCTCTTCATGGGACACACAGGCATGCCTATAATCTCCGGTCTCTTCATGGGACACACAGGCATGCATATAATCTCCGGTCCCTTAATGGGACACACAGGCATGCCTATAATCTCTGATCTCTTCATGGGACACACAGGCATGCCTATAATCTCCGGTCCCTTATGGGACATACAGGCATGCCTATAATCCTAGTTTTCTTCATGGGACACACAAGCATGCCTATAATCTCCGGTCTCTTCATGGGACACACAGGCATGCCTACAATCTCCCTTCTCTTCATGGGACACACAGGCATGCCTATAATCTCTGGTCTCTTCATGGGACACACAGGCATGCCTATAATCTCCGGTCTCTTCATGGGACACACAGGCATGCCTATAGTCTCTGGTCTCTTCATGAGACTCACAAGCATGCCTATAATCTTCGGTCTCCATGGGACACACAGGCATGCCTATAATCTCTGGTCTCTTCATGGGACACACAGGCATGCCTATAATCTCCGGTCTCTTCATGGGACACACAGCCATGCCTATGATACGATTTCTCTTCATGGGACACACAGGCATGCCTATAATCTGAGATCTCTTCATGGGACACATGGGTATGCCTACAATCTCCGGTCTCTTCATGGGACACACAGGCATGCATATAATCTCCGGTCTCTTCATGGGACACACAGGCATGCCTATAGTCTCTGGTCTCTTCATGAGACTCACAAGCATGCCTATAATCTTCGGTCTCCATGGGACACACAGGCATGCCTATAATCTCTGGTCTCTTCATGGGACACACAGGCATGCCTATAATCTCCGGTCTCTTCATGGGACACACAGCCATGCCTATAATACGATTTCTCTTCATGGGACACACAGGCATGCCTATAATCTGAGATCTCTTCATGGGACACATGGGTATGCCTACAATCTCCGGTCTCTTCATGGGACACACAGGCATGCCTACAATCTCCGGTCTCTTCATGGGACACACAGGCATGCCTATAATCTCCGTTCTCTTCATGGGACACAGGCATGCCTATAATCTCCGGTCTCTTCATGGGACACACAGGCATGCATATAATCTCTGGTCTCTTCATGGGACACACAGGCATGCCTATAATCTCCGGTCCCTTATGGGACACACAGGCATGCTTATAATCCTAGTTTTCTTCATGGGACACACAAGCATGCCTATAATCTCCGGTCTCTTCATGGGACACACAGGCATGCCTACAATCTCCTTTCTATTCATGGGACACACAGGCATGCCTATAATCTCCGGTCTCTTCATGGGACACACAGGCATGCCTATAATCTCCGGTCTCTTCATGGGACACACAGGCATGCATATAATCTCCGGTCTCTTCATGGGACACACAGGCATGCCTATAATCTCCGGTCTCTTCATGGAACACACAGGCCTGCCTATAATCTCCGGTCTCTTAATGGGACACACAGGCATGCCTATAATCTCTGGTCTCTTCATGGGACACACAGGCATGCCTATAATCTCCGGTCCCTTATGGGACACACAGGCATGCCTATAATCCTAGTTTTCTTCATGGGACACACAAGCATGCCTATAATCTCCGGTCTCTTCATGGGACACACAGGCATGCCTACAATCTCCCTTCTCTTCATGGGACACACAGGCATGCCTATAATCTCCGGTCTCTTCATGGGACACACAGGCATGCCTATAATCTCCGGTCTCTTCATGGGACACACAGGCATGCATATAATCTCCGGTCTCTTCATGGGACACACAGGCATGCCTATAATCTCCGGTCTCTTCATGGAACACACAGGCCTGCCTATAATCTGAGGTCTCTTCATGGGACACACAGTCATGCCTATAATCCGAGGTCTCTTCATGGGACACACAGACATGCCTATAATCTGAGGTCTCTTCATGGGACACCCAGGCATCCCTATAATCGGAGGTCTCTTCATGGGGCACACAGGCATGCCTATAAACTCGGTCTCTTCATGGGACGCACAGGCATGCCTATAATCCGAGTTCTCTTCATGGGACACACAGGCATGCCTATATTCTGAGATCTCTTCATGGGACACACAAGCATGCCTATAATCTCCGGTCTCTTCATGGGACACACAGGCATCCCTACAATCTCTGGTCTCTTCATGGGACACAAAGGCATGCCTATAATCTCCGGTCTCTTCATGGGACACACAGGCATGCCTATAATCTCCGGTCTGTTCATGGGACACACAGGCATGCCTATATTCTCTGGTCTCTTCATGGGACACACAGGCATGCCTATAATCTCCAGTCTCTTCATGGGACACACAGGCATACCTATAATTTCCGGTCTCTTCATGGGACACACAGGCATGCCTTTAATCTGAGGTCTCTTCATGGGACACACAGGCATGCCTATAATCTCGGTCTCTTCATGGGACACACAGGCATGCCTATAATCTCCGGTGTCTTCATGGGACACATGGCCATGTCTATAATTTCCGTTCTCTTCATGGGACACACAGGCATGCCTATAATCTCCAGTCTCTTCATGGGACACACAGGCATGCCTATTATCTCGGTCTCTTCATGGGACACACAAACATGCCTATAATCTCGGTCTTTTCATGGGATACACAGGCATGCCTATAATCTCTGGTCTCTTAATGAGACACACAGGCATGCCTATAATCTGAGGTCTCTTCATGGGGCACACAGGCATGCCGAAATCTCCGGTCTCTTCATGGGATACACAGGCATGCCTATAATCTCCGGTCTCTTCATGGGACACACAGGCTTGCCTATAATCTCCGGTCTCTTCATGGGACACAGGCATGCCTCTAATCTCCAGTCTTCATGGGACACAGGCATGCCTATAATCTCTAGTTTTCATGGGACACACAGGCATGCCTATAATCTCCGGTCTCTTCATGGGACACACAGGCATGCCTATAATCTCCGGTCTCTTCATGGGACACACAGGCATGCCTATAATCTCCGGTCACTTAATGGGACACTCAGCCATGCCTATAATCTCCGGTCTCTTCATGGGACACACAGGCATGCCTATAATCTCCGGTCTCTTCATGGGACACACAGGCATGCCTATAATCTCCGGTCTCCTCATGGGACACACAGGCATACCTATAATCCTAGTTTTCTTCATGGGACACACAGGCATGCCTAAAATACAAGGTCTCTTCATGGGACACACAGGCATGCCTATAATCTCTGGTCCCTTCATGGGACACACAGGCATGCCTATAATCCTAGTTCTCTTCATGGGACACACAGGCATGCCTATAATCTCCGGTCTCTTCATGGGACACACAGGCATGCCTATAATCTCCAGTCTCTTCATGGGACACACAGGCATACCTATAATCCTAGTTTTCTTCATGGGACACACAGGCATGCCTAAAATACAAGGTCTCTTCATGGGACACACAGGCATGCCTATAATCTCTGGTCCCTTCATGGGACACACAGGCATGCCTATAATCTTCGGTCTCTTCATGGGACACCCAGGCATCCCTATAATCGGAGGTCTCTTCATGGGGCACACAGGCATGCTGATAATCTCCGGTCTCTTCATGGGACACACAGGCATGCCTATAATCTCCGGTCTCTTCATGGGACACACAGGCATGCCTATAATCTCCGGTATCTTCATGGGACTCACAAGCATGCCTATAATCTTCGGTCTCTTCATGGGACACACAGGCATGCCTATAATCACTGGTCTCTTCATGGGACACACAGGCATGCCTATAATCTCCGGTCTCTTCATGGGACACACAGGCATGCCTATAATCTGAGTTTTCTTCATGGGATACACAGGCATGCCTATAATCTGAGATCTCTTCATGAGACACACAAGCATGCCTATAATCGCCGGTCTCTTCATGGGACACACAGGCATGCCTACAATCTTTGGTCTCTTCATGGGACACAGGCATGCCTATAATCTCCGTTCTCTTCATGGGACACACAGGCATGCCTATAATCTCCGGTCTCTTCATGGGACACACATGCATGCCTATAATCTCCGGTCCCTTCATGGGACACACAGGCATGCCTATAATCCGAGATCTCTTCATGGGACACACAGGCATTCCTATAATCTGAGGTCTCTTCATGGGACTCACAGGCATGCCTATAATCTGAGGTCTCTTCATGGGACACACAGGCATTCCTATAATCCGAGGTCTCTTCATGGGACACACAGACATGCCTATAATCTGAGGTCTCTTCATGGGACACACAGGCATTCCTATAATCCGAGGTCTCTTCATGGGACACACAGGCATGCCTATAATCCGAGGTCTCTTCATGGGACACACAGACATGCCTATAATCCGAGGTCTCTTCATGGAACACACAGGCATGCCTATAATCCGAGGTCTCTTCATGGGGCACACAAGCATGCCTATAATCTCCGGTCTCTTCATGGGACACACAGGCATGCCTATAATCTCCGGTCTCTTCATGGGACATACAGGCATGTCTATAATTTACGGTCTCTTAATGGGACACACAGGCATGCATATAATCTCTGGTCTCTTCATGGGACACACATGCATGCCTATAATCTCCAGTCCCTTCATGGGACACACAGGCATGCCTATAATCCTAGTTTTCTTCATGGGACACACAGGCAAGCCTATAATCTGAGGTCTCTTCATGGGACACACAGGCATGCCTATAATCTCCAGTCTCTTCATGGGACACACAGGCATGCCTATAATCTCTGGTCCCTTCATGGGACACACAGGCATGCCTATAATCTT
Source organism: Triturus cristatus (assembly GCF_964204655.1). Taxonomy (NCBI): domain Eukaryota; kingdom Metazoa; phylum Chordata; class Amphibia; order Caudata; family Salamandridae; genus Triturus; species Triturus cristatus. Next base: position 733,232,962 of record NC_140590.1, read on the forward strand.
CGGTCTCTTCATGGGACACCCAGGCATCCCTATAATCGGATGTCTCTTCATGGGGCACACAGGCATGCTGATAATCTCTGGTCCCTTCATGGGACACACAGGCATGCCTATAATCCTAGTTCTCTTCATGGGACACACAGGCATGCCTATAATCTCCGGTCTCTTCATGGGACACACAGGCATGCCTATAATCTCCAGTCTCTTCATGGGACACACAGGCATACCTATAATCCTAGTTTTCTTCATGGGACACACAGGCATGCCTAAAATACAAGGTCTCTTCATGGGACACACAGGCATGCCTATAATCTCTGGTCCCTTCATGGGACACACAGGCATGCCTATAATCTTCGGTCTCTTCATGGGACACCCAGGCATCCCTATAATCGGAGGTCTCTTCATGGGGCACACAGGCATGCTGATAATCTCCGGTCTCTTCATGGGACACACAGGCATGCCTATAATCTCCGGTCTCTTCATGGGACACACAGGCATGCCTATAATCTCCGGTATCTTCATGGGACTCACAAGCATGCCTATAATCTTTGGTCTCTTCATGGGACACACAGGCATGCCTATAATCACTGGTCTCTTCATGGGACACACAGGCATGCCTATAATCTCCGGTCTCTTCATGGGACACACAGGCATGCCTATAATCTGAGTTTTCTTCATGGGATACACAGGCATGCCTATAATCTGAGATCTCTTCATGAGACACACAAGCATGCCTATAATCGCCGGTCTCTTCATGGGACACACAGGCATGCCTACAATCTTTGGTCTCTTCATGGGACACAGGCATGCCTATAATCTCCGTTCTCTTCATGGGACACACAGGCATGCCTATAATCTCCGGTCTCTTCATGGGACACACAGGCATGCATATAATCTCTGGTCTCTTCATTGGACACACAGGCATTCCTATAATCCGAGGTCTCTTCATGGGACACACAGGCATGCCTATAATCCGAGGTCTCTTCATGGGACACACAGACATGCCTATAATCCGAGGTCTCTTCATGGAACACACAGGCATGCCTATAATCCGAGGTCTCTTCATGAGGCACACAAGCATGCCTATAATCTCCGGTCTCTTCATGGGACACACAGGCATGCCTATAATCTCCGGTCTCTTCATGGGACATACAGGCATGTCTATAATTTACGGTCTCTTAATGGGACACACAGGCATGCATATAATCTCTGGTCTCTTCATGGGACACACATGCATGCCTATAATCTCCAGTCCCTTCATGGGACACACAGGCATGCCTATAATCCTAGTTCTCTTCATGGGACACACAGGCAAGCCTATAATCTGAGGTCTCTTCATGGGACACACAAGCATGCCTATAATCTCCGGTCTCTTCATGAGACACACAGGCATGCCTACAATCTCCCGTCTCTTCATGGGACTCACAGGCATGCCTATAATCTCCAGTCTCTTCAAGGGACACACAGGCATGACTATAATCTCCGGTTTCTTCATGGGACACACAGGCATGCATATAATCTCCGGTCTCTTCATGGGATACACAGGCATGCCTTTAATCTCCGGTCTCTTCATGGAACACATAGGCCTGTCTATAATCTGAGGTCTCTTCATGGGACACACAGGCATACCCATAAACCGAGGTCTCTTCGTGGGACACACAGGCATGCCTATAATCCGTGGTCTCTTCATGGGACACCCAGGCATCCCTATAATTGGAGGTCTCTTCATGGGACACACAGTCATGCCGATAATCTCCGGTCTCTTCATGGGACACACAGGCATGCCTATAATCTCTGGTCTCTTCATGGGACACACAGGCATGCCTATAATCTCCGGTCTCTTCATGGGACACACAGGCATGCCTATAATCTCTGGTCTCTTCATGAGACTCACAAGCATGCCTATAATCTTCGGTCTCCATGGGACACACAGGCATGCCTATAATCTCCGGTCTCTTCATGGGACACACAGCCATGCCTATAATACGATTTCTCTTCATGGGACACACAGGCATGCCTATAATCTGAGATCTCTTCATGGGACACACAGGTATGCCTACAATCTCCGGTCTCTTCATGGGACACACAGGCATGCCTACAATCTCCGGTCTCTTCATGGGACACACAGGCATGCCTATAATCTCCGCTCTTCATGGGACACAGGCATGCCTATAATCTCCGGTCTCTTCATGGGACACACAGGCATGCATATAATCTCTGGTCTCTTCATTGGACACACAGGCATTCCTATAATCCGAGGTCTCTTCATGGGACACACAGACATGCCTATAATCCGAGGTCTCTTCATGGGACACACAGGCATGCCTATAATCCGAGGTCTCTTCATGGGACACGCAAGCATGCCTATAATCTCCGGTCTCTTCATGGGACACACAGGCATGCCTATAATCTCTGGTCTCTTCATGGGACACACAGGCATGCCTATAATCTCTGGTCTCTTCATGGGACACACAGGCATGCCTATAATCTCCGGTCCCTTATGGGACACACAGACATGCCTATAATCCTAGTTTTCTTCATGGGACACACAAGCATGCCTATAATCTCTGGTCTCTTCATAGGACACACAGGCATGCCTACAATCTCCCTTCTCTTCATGGGACACACAGGCATGCCTATAATCTCCAGTCTCTTCATGGGACACACAGGCATGCCTATAATCTCCGGTCTCTTCATCGGACACACAGGCATGCATATAATCTCCGGTCTCTTCATGGGACACACAGGCATGCCTATAATCTCCGGTCTCTTCATGGAACACACAGGCCTGTCTATAATCTGAGGTCTCTTCATGGGACACACAGGCATGCCCATAATCCGAGGTCCCTTCGTGGGACACACAGACATGCCTATAATCCGCAGTCTCTTCATGGGACACACAGGCATGCCTATAATCTTCGGTCTCTTCATGCGACACACAAGCATGCCTATAATCTCCGGTCGCTTCATGGGATACACAGGCATGCCTATAATCTCCGGTCTCTTCATGGGACACACAGGCATGCCTGTAATCTTCGGTCTCTTCATGGGACACCCAGGCATCCCTATAATCAGAGGTCTCTTCATGGGGCACACAGGCATGCTGATAATCTCCGGTCTCTTCATGGGACACACAGGCATGCCTATAATCTCCGGTCTCTTCATGGGACACACAGGCATGCCTATAATCTCCGGTATCTTCATGGGACTCACAAGCATGCCTATAATCTTCGGTCTCTTCATGGGACACACAGGCATGCCTATAATCACTGGTCTCTTCATTGGACACACAGGCATGCCTATAATCTCCAGTCTCTTCATGGGACACACAGGCATGCCTATAATCCGAGTTTTCTTCATGGGATACACAGGCATGCCTATAATCTGAGATCTCTTCATGAGACACACAAGCATGCCTATAATCTCCGGTCTCTTCATGGGACACAGGCATGCCTACAATCTTTGGTCTCTTCATGGAACACAGGCATGCCTATAATCTCCGTTCTCTTCATGGGACACACAGGCATGCCTATAATCTCCGGTCTCTTCATGGGACATACAGGCATGCATATAATCTCTGGTCTCTTCATTGGACACAGGCATTCCTATAATCCGAGGTCTCTTCATGGGACACACAGGCATGCCTATAATCCGAGGTCTCTTCATGGGACACACAGACATGCCTATAATCCGAGGTCTCTTCATGGAACACACAGGCATGCCTATAATCCGAGGTCTCTTCATGGGGCACACAAGCATGCCTATAATCTCCGGTCTCTTCATGGGACACACAGGCATGCCTATAATCTCCGGTCTCTTAATGGGACATACAGGCATGTCTATAATTTCTAGTCTCTTAATGGGACACACGGGCATGCCTATAATCTCTGGTCTCTTCATGGGACACACATGCATGCCTATAATCTCTGGTCCCTTCATGGGACACACAGGCATGCCTATAATCCTAGTTCTCTTCATGGGACACACAGGCATGCCTATAATCTGAGGTCTCTTCATGGGACACACAAGCATGCCTATAATCTCCGGTCTCTTCATGGGACACACAGGCATACCTACAATCTCCCGTCTCTTCATGGGACACACAGGCATGCCTATAATCTCCGGTCTCTTCATGGGACACACAGGCATGACTATAATCTCCGGTTTCTTCATGGGACACACAGGCATGACTATAATCTCCGGTCTCTTCATGGGACACACAGGCATGCCTATAATCTCCGGTCTCTTCATGGAACACATAGGCCTGTCTATAATCTGAGGTCTCTTCATGGGACACACAGGCATACCCATAAACCGAGGTCTCTTCGTGGGACACACAGGCATGCCTATAATCCATGGTCTCTTCATGGGACACCCAGGCATCCCTATAATCGGAGGTCTCTTCATGGGACACACAGTCATGCCGATAATCTCCGGTCTCCTCATGGGACACACAGGCATGCCTATAATCTCTGGTCTCTTCATGGGACACACAGGCATGCCTATAATCTCCGGTCTCCTTATGGGACACACAGGCATGCCTATAATCTCTGGTCTCTTCATGAGACTCACAAGCATGCCTATAATCTTCGGTCTCCATGGGACACACAGGCATGCCTATAATCTCTGGTCTCTTCATGGGATACACAGGCATGCCTATAATCTCCGGTCTCTTCATGGGACACACAGCCATGCCTATAATACGATTTCTCTTCATGGGACACACAGGCATGCCTATAATCTGAGATCTCTTCATGGGACACACAGGTATGCCTACAATCTCCGGTCTCTTCATGGGACACACAGGCATGCCTACAATCTCCGGCCTCTTCATGGGACACACAGGCATGCCTATAATCTCTGTTCTCTTCATGGGACACAGGCATGCCTATAATCTCCGGTCTCTTCATGGGACACACAGGCATGCATATAATATCTGGTCTCTTCATGGGACACACAAGCATTCCTATAATCCGAGGTCTCTTCATGGGACACACAGACATGCCTATAATCCGAGGTCTCTTCATGGGACACACAGGCATGCCTATAATCCGAGGTCTCTTCATGGGACACGCAAGCATGCCTATAATCTCCGGTCTCTTCATGGGACACACAGGCATGCCTATAATCTCTGGTCTCTTCATGGGACACACAGGCATGCCTATAATCTCCAGTCTCTTAATGGGACACACAGGCATGCCTATAATCTCTGGTCTCTTCATGGGACACACAGGCATGCCTATAATCTCCGGTCCCTTATGGGACACACAGGCATGCCTATAATCCTAGTTTTCTTCATGGGACACACAAGCATGCCTATAATCTCCGGTCTCTTCATGGGACACATAGGCATGCCTACAATCTCCCTTCTCTTCATGGGACACACAGGCATGCCTATAATCTCCGGTCTCTTCATGGGACACATAGGCATGCCTATAATCTCCGGTCTCTTCATGGGACATACAGGCATGCATATAATCTCCGGTCTCTTCATGGGACACACAGGCATGCCTATAATCTCCGGTCTCTTCATGGAACACACAGGCTTGTCTATAATCTGAGGTCTCTTCATGGGACACACAGGCATTCCCATAATCTGAGGTCTCTTCGTGGGACACACAGACATGCCTATAATCCACAGTCTCTTCATGGGACACACAGGCATGCCTATAATCTCCGGTCTCTTCATGGGACACACAGGCATGCATATAATCTCCGGTCTCTTAATGGGACACACAGGCATGCCTATAATCTCTGATCTCGTCATGGGACACACAGGCATGCCTATAATCTCCGGTCCCTTATGGGACACACAGGCATGCCTATAATCCTAGTTTTCTTCATGGGACACACAAGCATGCCTATAATCTCCGGTCTCTTCATGGGACACACAGGCATGCCTACAATCTCCCTTCTCTTCATGGGACACACAGGCATGCCTATAATCTCCGGTCTCTTCATGGGACACACAGGCATGCCTATAATCTCCGGTCTCTTCATGGGACACACAGGCATGCATATAATCTCCGGTCTCTTCATGGGACACACAGGCATGCCTATAGTCTCTGGTCTCTTCATGAGACTCACAAGCATGCCTATAATCTTCGGTCTCCATGGGACACACAGGCATGCCTATAATCTCTGGTCTCTTCATGGGACACACAGGCATGCCTATAATCTCCGGTCTCTTCATGGGACACACAGCCATGCCTATAATACGATTTCTCTTCATGGGACACACAGGCATGCCTATAATCTGAGATCTCTTCATGGGACACATGGGTATGCCTACAATCTCCGGTCTCTTCATGGGACACACAGGCATGCCTACAATCTCCGGTCTCTTCATGGGACACACAGGCATGCCTATAATCTCCGTTCTCTTCATGGGACACAGGCATGCCTATAATCTCTGGTCTCTTCATGGGACACACAGGCATGCCTACAATCTCCGGTCTCTTCATGGGACACACAGGCATGCCTATAATCTCCGTTCTCTTCATGGGACACAGGCATGCCTATAATCTCTGGTCTCTTCATGGGACACACAGGCATGCATATAATCTCTGGTCTCTTCACGGGACACACAGGCATGCCTATAATCTCCGGTCCCTTATGGGACACACAGGCATGCTTATAATCCTAGTTTTCTTCATGGGACACACAAGCATGCCTATAATCTCCGGTCTCTTCATGGGACACACAGGCATGCCTACAATCTCCCTTCTATTCATGGGACACACAGGCATGCCTATAATCTCCGGTCTCTTCATGGGACACACAGGCATGCCTATAATCTCCGGTCTCTTCATGGGACACACAGGCATGCATATAATCTCCGGTCTCTTCATGGGACACACAGGCATGCCTATAATCTCCGGTCTCTTCATGGAACACACAGGCCTGCCTATAATCTCCGGTCTCTTAATGGGACACACAGGCATGCCTATAATCTCTGGTCTCTTCATGGGACACACAGGCATGCCTATAATCTCCGGTCCCTTATGGGACACACAGGCATGCCTATAATCCTAGTTTTCTTCATGGGACACACAAGCATGCCTATAATCTCCGGTCTCTTCATGGGACACACAGGCATGCCTACAATCTCCCTTCTCTTCATGGGACACACAGGCATGCCTATAATCTCCGGTCTCTTCATGGGACACACAGGCATGCCTATAATCTCCGGTCTCTTCATGGGACACACAGGCATGCATATAATCTCCGGTCTCTTCATGGGACACACAGGCATGCCTATAATCTCCGGTCTCTTCATGGAACACACAGGCCTGCCTATAATCTGAGGTCTCTTCATGGGACACACAGTCATGCCTATAATCCGAGGTCTCTTCATGGGACACACAGACATGCCTATAATCTGAGGTCTCTTCATGGGACACCCAGGCATCCCTATAATCGGAGGTCTCTTCATGGGGCACACAGGCATGCCTATAAACTCGGTCTCTTCATGGGACGCACAGGCATGCCTATAATCAGAGTTCTCTTCATGGGACACACAGGCATGCCTATATTCTGAGATCTCTTCATGGGACACACAAGCATGCCTATAATCTCCGGTCTCTTCATGGGACACACAGGCATCCCTACAATCTCTGGTCTCTTCATGGGACACAAAGGCATGCCTATAATCTCCGGTCTCTTCATGGGACACACAGGCATGCCTATAATCTCCGGTCTGTTCATGGGACACACAGGCATGCCTATATTCTCTGGTTTCTTCATGGGACACACAGGCATGCCTATAATCTCCAGTCTCTTCATGGGACACACAGGCATACCTATAATTTCCGGTCTCTTCATGGGACACACAGGCATGCCTTTAATCTGAGGTCTCTTCATGGGACACACAGGCATGCCTATAATCTCGGTCTCTTCATGGGACACACAGGCATGCCTATAATCTCCGGTGTCTTCATGGGACACATGGCCATGTCTATAATTTCCGTTCTCTTCATGGGACACACAGGCATGCCTATAATCTCCAGTCTCTTCATGGGACACACAGGCATGCCTATTATCTCGGTCTCTTCATGGGACACACAAACATGCCTATAATCTCAGTCTTTTCATGGGATACACAGGCATGCCTATAATCTCTGGTCTCTTAATGAGACACACAGGCATGCCTATAATCTGAGGTCTCTTCATGGGGCACACAGGCATGCCGAAATCTCCGGTCTCTTCATGGGATACACAGGCATGCCTATAATCTCCGGTCTCTTCATGGGACACACAGGCTTGCCTATAATCTCCGGTCTCTTCATGGGACACAGGCATGCCTATAATCTCCAGTCTTCATGGGACACAGGCATGCCTATAATCTCTAGTTTTCATGGGACACACAGGCATGCCTATAATCTCCGGTCTCTTCATGGGACACACAGGCATGCCTATAATCTCCGGTCTCTTCATGGGACACACAGGCATGCCTATAATCTCCGGTCACTTAATGGGACACTCAGCCATGCCTATAATCTCCGGTCTCTTCATGGGACACACAGGCATGCCTATAATCTCCGGTCTCTTCATGGGACACACAGGCATGCCTATAATCTCCGGTCTCTTCATGGGACACACAGGCATACCTATAATCCTAGTTTTCTTCATGGGACACACAGGCATGCCTAAAATACAAGGTCTCTTCATGGGACACACAGGCATGCCTATAATCTCTGGTCCCTTCATGGGACACACAGGCATGCCTATAATCCTAGTTCTCTTCATGGGACACACAGGCATACCTATAATCTCCGGTCTCTTCATGGGACACACAGGCATGCCTATAATCTCCAGTCTCTTCATGGGACACACAGGCATACCTATAATCCTAGTTTTCTTCATGGGACACACAGGCATGCCTAAAATACAAGGTCTTCATGGGACACCCAGGCATCCCTATAATCGGAGGTCTCTTCATGGGGCACACAGGCATGCTGATAATCTCCGGTCTCTTCATGGGACACACAGGCATGCCTATAATCTCCGGTCTCTTCATGGGACACACAGGCATGCCTATAATCTCCGGTATCTTCATGGGACTCACAAGCATGCCTATAATCTTCGGTCTCTTCATGGGACACACAGGCATGCCTATAATCACTGGTCTCTTCATGGGACACACAGGCATGCCTATAATCTCCGGTCTCTTCATGGGACACACAGGCATGCCTATAATCTGAGTTTTCTTCATGGGATACACAGGCATGCCTATAATCTGAGATCTCTTCATGAGACACACAAGCATGCCTATAATCGCCGGTCTCTTCATGGGACACACAGGCAAGCCTACAATCTTTGGTCTCTTCATGGGACACAGGCATGCCTATAATCTCCGTTCTCTTCATGGGAAACACAGGCATGCCTATAATCTCCGGTCTCTTCATGGGACACACAGGCATGCATATAATCTCTGGTCTCTTCATTGGACACACAGGCATTCCTATAATCCGAGGTCTCTTCATGGGACACACAGGCATGCCTATAATCCGAGGTCTCTTCATGGGACACACAGACATGCCTATAATCTGAGGTCTCTTCATGGAACACACAGGCATGCCTATAATCCGAGGTCTCTTCATGGGGCACAAAAGCATGCCTATAATCTCCGGTCTCTTCATGGGACACACAGGCATGCCTATAATCTCCGGTCTCTTCATGGGACATACAGGCATGTCTATAATTTACGGTCTCTTAATGGGACACACAGGCATGCATATAATCTCTGGTCTCTTCATGGGACACACATGCATGACTATAATCTCCAGTCCCTTCATGGGACACACAGGCATGCCTATAATCCTAGTTTTCTTCATGGGACACACAGGCAAGCCTATAATCTGAGGTCTCTTCATGGGACACACAGGCATGCCTATAATCTCCAGTCTCTTCATGGGACACACAGGCATACCTATAATCCTAGTTTTCGTCATGGGACACACAGGCATGCCTAAAATACAAGGTCTCTTCATGGGACACACAGGCATGCCTATAATCTCTGTTCCCTTCATGGGACACACAGGCATGCCTATAATCTTCGGTCTCTTCATGGGACACCCAGGCATCCCTATAATCGGAGGTCTCTTCATGGGGCACACAGGCATGCTGATAATCTCTGGTCCCTTCATGGGACACACAGGCATGCCTATAATCCTAGTTCTCTTCATGGGACACACAGGCATGCCTATAATCTCCGGTCTCTTCATGGGACACACAGGCATGCCTATAATCTCCAGTCTCTTCATGGGACACACAGGCATACCTATAATCCTAGTTTTCTTCATGGGACACACAGGCATGCCTAAAATACAAGGTCTCTTCATGGGACACACAGGCATGCCTATAATCTCTGGTCCCTTCATGGGACACACAGGCATGCCTATAATCTTCGGTCTCTTCATGGGACACCCAGGCATCCCTATAATCGGAGGTTTCTTCATGGGGCACACAGGCATGCTGATAATCTCCGGTCTCTTCATGGGACACACAGGCATGCCTATAATCTCCGGTCTCTTCATGGGACACACAGGCATGCCTATAATCTCCGGTATCTTCATGGGACTCACAAGCATGCCTATAATCTTTGGTCTCTTCATGGGACACACAGGCATGCCTATAATCACTGGTCTCTTCATGGGACACACAGGCATGCCTATAATCTCCGGTCTCTTCATGGGACACACAGGCATGCCTATAATCTGAGTTTTCTTCATGGGATACACAGGCATGCCTATAATCTGAGATCTCTTCATGAGACACACAAGCATGCCTATAATTGCCGGTCTCTTCATGGGACACACAGGCATGCCTACAATCTTTGGTCTCTTCATGGGACACAGGCATGCCTATAATCTCCGTTCTCTTCATGGGACACACAGGCATGCCTATAATCTCCGGTCTCTTCATGGGACACACAGGCATGCATATAATCTCTGGTCTCTTCATTGGACACACAGGCATTCCTATAATCCGAGGTCTCTTCATGGGACACACAGGCATGCCTATAATCCGAGGTCTCTTCATGGGACACACAGACATGCCTATAATCCGAGGTCTCTTCATGGAACACACAGGCATGCCTATAATCCGAGGTCTCTTCATGGGGCACACAAGCATGCCTATAATCTCCGGTCTCTTCATGGGACACACAGGCATGCCTATAATCTCCGGTCTCTTCATGGGACATACAGACATGTCTATAATTTACGGTCTCTTAATGGGACACACAGGCATGCATATAATCTCTGGTCTCTTCATGGGACACACATGCATGCCTATAATCTCCAGTCCCTTCATGGGACACACAGGCATGCCTATAATCCTAGTTCTCTTCATGGGACACACAGGCAAGCCTATAATCTGAGGTCTCTTCATGGGACACACAAGCATGCCTATAATCTCCGGTCTCTTCATGAGACACACAGGCATGCCTACAATCTCCCGTCTCTTCATGGGACACACAGGCATGCCTATAATCTCCGGTCTCTTCAAGGGACACACAGGCATGACTATAATCTCCGGTTTCTTCATGGGACACACAAGCATGCATATAATCTCCGGTCTCTTCATGGGACACACAGGCATGCCTATAATCTCCGGTCTCTTCATGGAACACATAGGCCTGTCTATAATCTGAGGTCTCTTCATGGGACACACAGGCATACCCATAAACCGAGGTCTCTTCGTGGGACACACAGGCATGCCTATAATCCGTGGTCTCTTCATGGGACACCCAGGCATCCCTATAATTGGAGGTCTCTTCATGGGACACACAGTCATGCCGATAATCTCCGGTCTCTTCATGGGACACACAGGCATGCCTATAATCTCTGGTCTCTTCATGGGACACACAGGCATGCCTATAATCTCTGGTCTCTTCATGGGACACACAGGCATGCCTATAATCTCTGGTCTCTTCATGAGACTCACAAGCATGCCTATAATCTTCGGTCTCCATGGGACACACAGGCATGCCTATAATCTCCGGTCTCTTCATGGGACACACAGCCATGCCTATAATACGATTTCTCTTCATGGGACACACAGGCATGCCTATAATCTGAGATCTCTTCATGGGACACACAGGTATGCCTACAATCTCCGGTCTCTTCATGGGACACACAGGCATGCCTACAATCTCTGGTCTCTTCATGGGACACACAGGCATGCCTATAATCTCCGCTCTTCATGGGACACAGGCATGCCTATAATCTCCGGTCTCTTCATGGGACACACAGGCATGCATATAATCTCTGGTCTCTTCATTGGACACACAGGCATTCCTATAATCCGAGGTCTCTTCATGGGACACACAGACATGCCTATAATCCGAGGTCTCTTCATGGGACACACAGGCATGCCTATAATCCGAGGTCTCTTCATGGGACACGCAAGCATGCCTATAATCTCCGGTCTCTTCATGGGACACACAGGCATGCCTATAATCTCTGGTCTCTTCATGGGACACACAGGCATGCCTATAATCTCTGGTCTCTTCATGGGACACACAGGCATGCCTATAATCTCCGGTCCCTTATGGGACACACAGGCATGCCTATAATCCTAGTTTTCTTCATGGGACACACAAGCATGCCTATAATCTCTGGTCTCTTCATAGGACACACAGGCATGCCTACAATCTCCCTTCTCTTCATGGGACACACAGGCATGCCTATAATCTCCAGTCTCTTCATGGGACACACAGGCATGCCTATAATCTCCGGTCTCTTCATCGGACACACAGGCATGCATATAATCTCCGGTCTCTTCATGGGACACACAGGCATGCCTATAATCTCCGGTCTCTTCATGGAACACACAGGCCTGTCTATAATCTGAGGTCTCTTCATGGGACACACAGGCATGCCCATAATCCGAGGTCCCTTCGTGGGACACACAGACATGCCTATAATCTGCAGTCTCTTCATGGGACACACAGGCCTGTCTATAATCTGAGGTCTCTTCATGGGACACACAGGCATGCCTATAATCCTAGTTTTCTTCATGGGACACACAGGCATGCCTAAAATCCAAGGTCTCTTCATGGGACACATAGGCATGCCTATAATCTCTGGTCCCTTCATGGGACACACAGGCATGCCTATAATCCTAGTTCTCTTCATGGGACACACAGGCATGCCTATAATCTTCGGTCTCTTCATGTGACACACAAGCATGCCTATAATCTCTGGTCGCTTCATGGGATACACAGGCATGCCTATAATCTCCGGTCTCTTCATGGGACACACAGGCATGCCTGTAATCTTCGGTCTCTTCATGGGACACCCAGGCATCCCTATAATCAGAGGTCTCTTCATGGGGCACACAGGCATGCTGATAATCTCCGGTCTCTTCATGGGACACACAGGCATGCCTATAATCTCCGGTCTCTTCATGGGACACACAGGCATGCCTATAATCTCCGGTATCTTCATGGGACTCACAAGCATGCCTATAATCTTCGGTCTCTTCATGGGACACACAGGCATGCCTATAATCACTGGTCTCTTCATGGGACACACAGGCATGCCTATAATCTCCAGTCTCTTAATTGGGACACACAGGCATGCCTATAATCCGAGTTTTCTTCATGGGATACACAGGCATGCCTATAATCTGAGATCTCTTCATGAGACACACAAGCATGCCTATAATCTCCGGTCTCTTCATGGGACACAGGCATGCCTACAATCTTTGGTCTCTTCATGGAACACAGGCATGCCTATAATCTCCGTTCTCTTCATGGGAACACAGGCATGCCTATAATCTCCGGTCTCTTCATGGGACATACAGGCATGCATATAATCTCTGGTCTCTTCATTGGACACAGGCATTCCTATAATCCGAGGTCTCTTCATGGGACACACAGGCATGCCTATAATCCGAGGTCTCTTCATGGGACACACAGACATGCCTATAATCCGAGGTCTCTTCATGGAACACACAGGCATGCCTATAATCCGAGGTCTCTTCATGGGGCACACAAGCATGCCTATAATCTCCGGTCTCTTCATGGGACACACAGGCATGCCTATAATCTCCGGTCTCTTAATGGGACATACAGGCATGTCTATAATTTCTAGTCTCTTAATGGGACACACGGGCATGCCTATAATCTCTGGTCTCTTCATGGGACACACATGCATGCCTATAATCTCTGGTCCCTTCATGGGACACACAGGCATGCCTATAATCCTAGTTCTCTTCATGGGACACACAGGCATGCCTATAATCTGAGGTCTCTTCATGGGACACACAAGCATGCCTATAATCTCCGGTCTCTTCATGGGACACACAGGCATGACTATAATCTCCGGTTTCTTCATGGGACACAGGCATGACTATAATCTCCGGTCTCTTCATGGGACACACAGGCATGCCTACAATCTCCCGTCTCTTCATGGGACACACAGGCATGCCTATAATCTCCGGTCTCTTCATGGGACACACAGGCATGACTATAATCTCCGGTTTCTTAATGGGACACACAGGCATGACTATAATCTCCGGTCTCTTCTTGGGACACACAGGCATGCCTATAATCTCCGGTCTCTTCATGGAACACATAGGCCTGTCTATAATCTGAGGTCTCTTCATGGGACACACAGGCATACCCATAAACCGAGGTCTCTTCGTGGGACACACAGGCATGCCTATAATCCATGGTCTCTTCATGGGACACCCAGGCATCCCTATAATCGGAGGTCTCTTCATGGGACACACAGTCATGCCGATAATCTCCGGTCTCCTCATGGGACACACAGGCATGCCTATAATCTCTGGTCTCTTCATGGGACACACAGGCATGCCTATAATCTCCGGTCTCTTCATGGGACACACAGGCATGCCTATAATCTCTGGTCTCTTCATGAGACTCACAAGCATGCCTATAATCTTCGGTCTCCATGGGACACACAGGCATGCCTATAATCTCTGGTCTCTTCATGGGATACACAGGCATGCCTATAATCTCCGGTCTCTTCATGGGACACACAGCCATGCCTATAATATGATTTCTCTTCATGGGACACACAGGCATGCCTATAATCTGAGATCTCTTCATGGGACACACAGGTATGCCTACAATCTCCGGTCTCTTCATGGGACACACAGGCATGCCTACAATCTCCGGTCTCTTCATGGGACACACAGGCATGCCTACAATCTCCGGTCTCTTCATGGGACACACAGGCATGCATATAATATCTGGTCTCTTCATGGGACACACAAGCATTCCTATAATCCGAGGTTTCTTCATGGGACACACAGACATGCCTATAATCCGAGGTCTCTTCATGGGACACACAGGCATGCCTATAATCCGAGGTCTCTTCATGGGACACGCAAGCATGCCTATAATCTCCGGTCTCTTCATGGGACACACAGGCATGCCTATAATCTCTGGTCTCTTCATGGGACACACAAGCATGCCTATAATCTCCGGTCTCTTCATGGGACACATAGGCATGCCTACAATCTCCCTTCTCTTCATGGGACACACAGGCATGCATCTCTGGTCTCTTTAGGGACACATAGGCATGCCTATAATCTCCGGTCTCTTCATGGGACACACAGGCATGCATATAATCTCCGGTCTCTTCATGGGACACACAGGCATGCCTATAATCTCCGGTCTCTTCATGGAACACACAGGCTTGTCTATAATCTGAGGTCTCTTCATGGGACACACAGGCATGCCCATAATCTGAGGTCTCTTCGTGGGACACACAGACATGCCTATAATCCGCAGTCTCTTCATGGGACATCCAGGCATCCCTATAATCGGAGGTCTCTTCATGGGACACACAGGCATGCCTATTATCCTAGTTTTCTTCATGGGACACACAGGCGTGCCTAAAATCCAAGGTCTCTTCATGGGACACACAGGCATGCCTATAATCTCTGGTCCCTTCATGGGACACACAGGCATGCCTATAATCTGAGGTCTCTTCATGGGACACACAAGCATGCCTATAATCTCCGGTCTCTTCATGGGACACACAGGCATGCCTACAATCTCCCGTCTCTTCATGGGACACACAGGCATGCCTATAATCTCCGGTCTCTTCATGGGACACACAGGCATGACTATAATCTCCGGTTTCTTCATGGGACACACAGGCATGCATATAATCTCCGGTCTCTTCATGGGACACACAGGCATGCCTATAATCTCCGGTCTCTTCATGGGACACACAGGCATGCATATAATCTCCGGTCTCTTCATGGGACACACAGGCATGCCTATAATCTCCAGTCTCTTCATGGAACACACAGGCCTGTCTATAATCTGAGGTCTCTTCATGGGACACACAGGCATGCCCATAATCTGAGGTCTCTTCGTGGGACACACAGACATGCCTATAATCTCCGGTCCCTTCATGGGACACACAGGCATGCCTATAATCCTAGTTCTCTTCATGGGACACACAGGCATGCCTATAATCTGAGGTCTCTTCATGGGACACACAAGCATGCCTATAATCTCCGGTCTCTTCATGGGACACACAGGCATGCCTACAATCTCCCGTCTCTTCATGGGACACACAGGCATGCCTATAATCTCCGGTATCTTCATGGGACTCACAAGCATGCCTATAATCTTCGGTCTCTTCATGGGACACACAGGCATGCCTATAATCACTGGTCTCTTCATGGGACACACAGGCATGCCTATAATCTCCAGTCTCTTCATGGGACACACAGGCATGCATATAATCCGAGTTTTCTTCATGGGATACACAGGCATGCCTATAATCTGAGATCTCTTCATGAGACACACAAGCATGCCTATAATCTCCGGTCTCTTCATGGGACACAGGCATGCCTACAATCTTTGGTCTCTTCATGGAACACAGGCATGCCTATAATCTCCGTTCTCTTCATGGGAACACAGGCATGCCTATACTCTCCGGTCTCTTCATGGGACATACAGGCATGCATATAATCTCTGGTCTCTTCATTGGACACAGGCATTCCTATAATCCGAGGTCTCTTCATGGGACACACAGGCATGCCTATAATCCGAGGTCTCTTCATGGGACACACAGACATGCCTATAATCCGAGGTCTCTTCATGGAACACACAGGCATGCCTATAATCCGAGGTCTCTTCATGGGGCACACAAGCATGCCTATAATCTCCGGTCTCTTCATGGGACACACAGGCATGCCTATAATCTCCGGTCTCTTAATGGGACATACAGGCATGTCTATAATTTCTAGTCTCTTAATGGGACACACGGGCATGCCTATCATCTCTGGTCTCTTCATGGGACACACATGCATGCCTATAATCTCTGGTCCCTTCATGGGACACACAGGCATGCCTATAATCCTAGTTCTCTTCATGGGACACACAGGCATGCCTATAATCTGAGGTCTCTTCATGGGACACACAAGCATGCCTATAATCTCCGGTCTCTTCATGGGACACACAGGCATACCTACAATCTCCCGTCTCTTCATGGGACACACAGGCATGCCTATAATCTCCGGTCTCTTCATGGGACACACAGGCATGACTATAATCTCCGGTTTCTTCATGGGACACACAGGCATGACTATAATCTCCGGTCTCTTCATGGGACACACAGGCATGCCTATAATCTCCGGTCTCTTCATGGAACACATAGGCCTGTCTATAATCTGAGGTCTCTTCATGGGACACACAGGCATACCCATAAACCGGGGTCTCTTCGTGGGACACACAGGCATGCCTATAATCCATGGTCTCTTCATGGGACACCCAGGCATCCCTATAATCGGAGGTCTCTTCATGGGACACACAGTCATGCCGATAATCTCCGGTCTCCTCATGGGACACACAGGCATGCCTATAATCTCTGGTCTCATCATGGGACACACAGGCATTCCTATAATCTCCGGTCTCTTCATGGGACACACAGGCATGCCTATAATCTCTGGTCTCTTCATGAGACTCACAAGCATGCCTATAATCTTCGGTCTCCATGGGACACACAGGCATGCCTATAATCTCTGGTCTCTTCATGGGATACACAGGCATGCCTATAATCTCCGGTCTCTTCATGGGACACACAGCCATGCCTATAATACGATTTCTCTTCATGGGACACACAGGCATGCCTATAATCTGAGATCTCTTCATGGGACACACAGGTATGCCTACAATCTCCGGTCTCTTCATGGGACACACAGGCATGCCTACAATCTCCGGCCTCTTCATGGGACACACAGGCATGCCTATAATCTCTGTTCTCTTCATGGGACACAGGCATGCCTATAATCTCCGGTCTCTTCATGGGACACACAGGCATGCATATAATATCTGGTCTCTTCATGGGACACACAAGCATTCCTATAATCCGAGGTCTCTTCATGGGACACACAGGCATGCCTATAATCCGAGGTCTCTTCATGGGACACGCAAGCATGCCTATAATCTCCGGTCTCTTCATGGGACACACAGGCATGCCTATAATCTCTGGTCTCTTCATGGGACACACAGGCATGCCTATAATCTCCAGTCTCTTAATGGGACACACAGGCATGCCTATAATCTCTGGTCTCTTCATGGGACACACAGGCATGCCTATAATCTCCGGTCCCCTATGGGACACACAGGCATGCCTATAATCCTAGTTTTCTTCATGGGACACACAAGCATGCCTATAATCTCCGGTCTCTTCATGGGACACATAGGCATGCCTACAATCTCCCTTCTCTTCATGGGACACACAGGCATGCCTATAATCTCCGGTCTCTTCATGGGACACATAGGCATGCCTATAATCTCCGGTCTCTTCATGGGACATACAGGCATGCATATAATCTCCGGTCTCTTCATGGGACACACAGGCATGCCTATAATCTCCGGTCTCTTCATGGAACACACAGGCTTGTCTATAATCTGAGGTCTCTTCATGGGACACACAGGCATGCCCATAATCTGAGGTCTCTTCGTGGGACACACAGACATGCCTATAATCCGCAGTCTCTTCATGGGACACACAGGCATGCCTATAATCTCCGGTCTCTTCATGGGACACACGGGCATGCATATAATCTCCGGTCTCTTAATGGGACACACAGGCATGCCTATAATCTCTGATCTCGTCATGGGACACACAGGCATGCCTATAATCTCCGGTCCCTTATGGGACACACAGGCATGCCTATAATCCTAGTTTTCTTCATGGGACACACAAGCATGCCTATAATCTCCGGTCTCTTCATGGGACACACAGGCATGCCTACAATCTCCCTTCTCTTCATGGGACACACAGGCATGCCTATAATCTCCGGTCTCTTCATGGGACACACAGGCATGCCTATAATCTCCGGTCTCTTCATGGGACACACAGGCATGCATATAATCTCCGGTCTCTTCATGGGACACACAGGCATGCCTATAGTCTCTGGTCTCTTCATGAGACTCACAAGCATGCCTATAATCTTCGGTCTCCATGGGACACACAGGCATGCCTATAATCTCTGGTCTCTTCATGGGACACACAGGCATGCCTATAATCTCCGGTCTCTTCATGGGACACACAGCCATGCCTATAATACGATTTCTCTTCATGGGACACACAGGCATGCCTATAATCTGAGATCTCTTCATGGGACACATGGGTATGCCTACAATCTCCGGTCTCTTCATGGGACACACAGGCATGCCTACAATCTCCGGTCTCTTCATGGGACACACAGGCATGCCTATAATCTCCGTTCTCTTCATGGGACACAGGCATGCCTATAATCTCTGGTCTCTTCATGGGACACACAGGCATAAATATAATCTCTGGTCTCTTCACGGGACACACAGGCATGCCTATAATCTCCGGTCCCTTATGGGACACAGGCATGCTTATAATCCTAGTTTTCTTCATGGGACACACAAGCATGCCTATAATCTCCGGTCTCTTCATGGGACACACAGGCATGCCTACAATCTCCCTTCTATTCATGGGACACACAGGCATGCCTATAATCTCCGGTCTCTTCATGGGACACACAGGCATGCCTATAATCTCCGGTCTCTTCATGGGACACACAGGCATGCATATAATCTCCGGTCTCTTCATGGGACACACAGGCATGCCTATAATCTCCGGTCTCTTCATGGAACACACAGGCCTGCCTATAATCTCCGGTCTCTTAATGGGACACACAGGCATGCCTATAATCTCTGGTCTCTTCATGGGACACACAGGCATGCCTACAATCTCCCTTCTCTTCATGGGACACACAGGCATGCCTATAATCTCCGGTCTCTTCATGGGACACACAGGCATGCCTATAATCTCCGGTCTCTTCATGGGACACACAGGCATGCATATAATCTCCGGTCTCTTCATGGAACACACAGGCCTGTCTATAATCTGAGGTCTCTTCATGGGACACACAGGCATGCCCATAATCTGAGGTCTCTTCGTGGGACACACAGACATGCCTATAATCCGCAGTCTCTTCATGGGACACACAGGCATGCCTATAATCTCCGGTCTCTTCATGGGACACACAGGCATGCATATAATCTCCGGTCTCTTAATGGGACACACAGGCATGCCTATAATCTCTGATCTCGTCATGGGACACACAGGCATGCCTATAATCTCCGGTCCCTTATGGGACACACAGGCATGCCTACAATCTCCCTTCTCTTCATGGGACACACAGGCATGCCTATAATCTCCGGTCTCTTCATGGGACACACAGGCATGCCTATAATCTCCGGTCTCTTCATGGGACACACAGGCATGCATATAATCTCTGGTCTCTTCATGGGACACACAGGCATGCCTATAGTCTCTGGTCTCTTCATGAGACTCACAAGCATGCCTATAATCTTCGGTCTCCATGGGACACACAGGCATGCCTATAATCTCTGGTCTCTTCATGGGACACACAGGCATGCCTATAATCTCCGGTCTCTTCATGGGACACACAGCCATGCCTATAATACGATTTCTCTTCATGGGACACACAGGCATGCCTATAATCTGAGATCTCTTCATGGGACACATGGGTATGCCTACAATCTCCGGTCTCTTCATGGGACACACAGGCATGCCTACAATCTCCGGTCTCTTCATGGGACACACAGGCATGCCTATAATCTCCATTCTCTTCATGGGACACAGGCATGCCTATAATCTCTGGTCTCTTCATGGGACACACAGGCATGCATATAATCTCTGGTCTCTTCACGGGACACACAGGCATGCCTATAATCTCCGGTCCCTTATGGGACACACAGGCATGCTTATAATCCTAGTTTTCTTCATGGGACACACAAGCATGCCTATAATCTCCGGTCTCTTCATGGGACACACAGGCATGCCTACAATCTCCCTTCTATTCATGGGACACACAGGCATGCCTATAATCTCCGGTCTCTTCATGGGACACACAGGCATGCCTATAATCTCCGGTCTCTTCATGGGACACACAGGCATGCATATAATCTCCGGTCTCTTCATGGGACACACAGGCATGCCTATAATCTCCGGTCTCTTCATGGAACACACAGGCCTGCCTATAATCTCCGGTCTCTTAATGGGACACACAGGCATGCCTATAATCTCTGGTCTCTTCATGGGACACACAGGCATGCCTACAATCTCCCTTCTCTTCATGGGACACACAGGCATGCCTATAATCTCCGGTCTCTTCATGGGACACACAGGCATGCCTATAATCTCCGGTCTCTTCATGGGACACACAGGCATGCATATAATCTCCGGTCTCTTCATGGGACACACAGGCATGCCTATAATCTCCGGTCTCTTCATGGAACACACAGGCCTGCCTATAATCTGAGGTCTCTTCATGGGACACACAGTCATGCCTATAATCCGAGGTCTCTTCATGGGACACACAGACATGCCTATAATCTGAGGTCTCTTCATGGGACACCCAGGCATCCCTATAATCGGAGGTCTCTTCATGGGGCACACAGGCATGCCTATAAACTCGGTCTCTTCATGGGACGCACAGGCATGCCTATAATCAGAGTTCTCTTCATGGGACACACAGGCATGCCTATATTCTGAGATCTCTTCATGGGACACACAAGCATGCCTATAATCTCCGGTCTCTTCATGGGACACACAGGCATCCCTACAATCTCTGGTCTCTTCATGGGACACAAAGGCATGCCTATAATCTCCGGTCTCTTCATGGGACACACAGGCATGCCTATAATCTCCGGTCTCTTCATGGGACACACAGGCATCCCTACAATCTCTGGTCTCTTCATGGGACACAAAGGCATGCCTATAATCTCCGGTCTCTTCATGGGACACACAGGCATGCCTATAATCTCCGGTCTGTTCATGGGACACACAGGCATGCCTATATTCTCTGGTTTCTTCATGGGACACACAGGCATGCCTATAATCTCCAGTCTCTTCATGGGACACACAGGCATACCTATAATTTCCGGTCTCTTCATGGGACACACAGGCATGCCTTTAATCTGAGGTCTCTTCATGGGACACACAGGCATGCCTATAATCTCGGTCTCTTCATGGGACACACAGGCATGCCTATAATCTCCGGTGTCTTCATGGGACACATGGCCATGTCTATAATTTCCGTTCTCTTCATGGGACACACAGGCATGCCTATAATCTCCAGTCTCTTCATGGGACACACAGGCATGCCTATTATCTCGGTCTCTTCATGGGACACACAAACATGCCTATAATCTCAGTCTTTTCATGGGATACACAGGCATGCCTATAATCTCTGGTCTCTTAATGAGACACACAGGCATGCCTATAATCTGAGGTCTCTTCATGGGGCACACAGGCATGCCGAAATCTCCGGTCTCTTCATGGGATACACAGGCATGCCTATAATCTCCGGTCTCTTCATGGGACACACAGGCTTGCCTATAATCTCCGGTCTCTTCATGGGACACAGGCATGCCTATAATCTCCAGTCTTCATGGGACACAGGCATGCCTATAATCTCTAGTTTTCATGGGACACACAGGCATGCCTATAATCTCCGGTCTCTTCATGGGACACACAGGCATGCCTATAATCTCCGGTCTCTTCATGGGACACACAGGCATGCCTATAATCTCCGGTCACTTAATGGGACACTCAGCCATGCCTATAATCTCCGGTCTCTTCATGGGACACACAGGCATGCCTATAATCTCCGGTCTCTTCATGGGACACACAGGCATGCCTATAATCTCCGGTCTCTTCATGGGACACACAGGCATACCTATAATCCTAGTTTTCTTCATGGGACACACAGGCATGCCTAAAATACAAGGTCTCTTCATGGGACACACAGGCATGCCTATAATCTCTGGTCCCTTCATGGGACACACAGGCATGCCTATAATCCTAGTTCTCTTCATGGGACACACAGGCATGCCTATAATCTCCGGTCTCTTCATGGGACACACAGGCATGCCTATAATCTCCAGTCTCTTCATGGGACACACAGGCATACCTATAATCCTAGTTTTCTTCATGGGACACACAGGCATGCCTAAAATACAAGGTCTTCATGGGACACCCAGGCATCCCTATAATCGGAGGTCTCTTCATGGGGCACACAGGCATGCTGATAATCTCCGGTCTCTTCATGGGACACACAGGCATGCCTATAATCTCCGGTCTCTTCATGGGACACACAGGCATGCCTATAATCTCCGGTATCTTCATGGGACTCACAAGCATGCCTATAATCTTCGGTCTCTTCATGGGACACACAGGCATGCCTATAATCACTGGTCTCTTCATGGGACACACAGGCATGCCTATAATCTCCGGTCTCTTCATGGGACACACAGGCATGCCTATAATCTGAGTTTTCTTCATGGGATACACAGACATGCCTATAATCTGAGATCTCTTCATGAGACACACAAGCATGCCTATAATCGCCGGTCTCTTCATGGGACACACAGGCATGCCTACAATCTTTGGTCTCTTCATGGGACACAGGCATGCCTATAATCTCCGTTCTCTTCATGGGAAACACAGGCATGCCTATAATCTCCGGTCTCTTCATGGGACACACAGGCATGCATATAATCTCTGGTCTCTTCATTGGACACACAGGCATTCCTATAATCCGAGGTCTCTTCATGGGACACACAGGCATGCCTATAATCCGAGGTCTCTTCATGGGACACACAGACATGCCTATAATCCGAGGTCTCTTCATGGAACACACAGGCATGCCTATAATCCGAGGTCTCTTCATGGGGCACACAAGCATGCCTATAATCTCCGGTCTCTTCATGGGACACACAGGCATGCCTATAATCTCCGGTCTCTTCATGGGACATACAGGCATGTCTATAATTTACGGTCTCTTAATGGGACACACAGGCATGCATATAATCTCTGGTCTCTTCATGGGACACACATGCATGACTATAATCTCCAGTCCCTTCATGGGACACACAGGCATGCCTATAATCCTAGTTTTCTTCATGGGACACATAGGCAAGCCTATAATCTGAGGTCTCTTCATGGGACACACAGGCATGCCTATAATCTCCAGTCTCTTCATGGGACACACAGGCATACCTATAATCCTAGTTTTCTTCATGGGACACACAGGCATGCCTAAAATACAAGGTCTCTTCATGGGACACACAGGCATGCCTATAATCTCTGGTCCCTTCATGGGACACACAGGCATGCCTATAATCTTCGGTCTCTTCATGGGACACCCAGGCATCCCTATAATCGGAGGTCTCTTCATGGGGCACACAGGCATGCTGATAATCTCTGGTCCCTTCATGGGACACACAGGCATGCCTATAATCCTAGTTCTCTTCATGGGACACACAGGCATGCCTATAATCTCCGGTCTCTTCATGGGACACACAGGCATGCCTATAATCTCCAGTCTCTTCATGGGACACACAGGCATACCTATAATCCTAGTTTTCTTCATGGGACACACAGGCATGCCTAAAATACAAGGTCTCTTCATGGGACACACAGGCATGCCTATAATCTCTGGTCCCTTCATGGGACACACAGGCATGCCTATAATCTTCGGTCTCTTCATGGGACACCCAGGCATCCCTATAATCGGAGGTCTCTTCATGGGGCACACAGGCATGCTGATAATCTCCGGTCTCTTCATGGGACTCACAAGCATGCCTATAATCTTTGGTCTCTTCATGGGACACACAGGCATGCCTATAATCACTGGTCTCTTCATGGGACACACAGGCATGCCTATAATCTCCGGTCTCTTCATGGGACACACAGGCATGCCTATAATCTGAGTTTTCTTCATGGGATACACAGGCATGCCTATAATCTGAGATCTCTTCATGAGACACACAAGCATGCCTATAATTGCCGGTCTCTTCATGGGACACACAGGCATGCCTACAATCTTTGGTCTCTTCATGGGACACAGGCATGCCTATAATCTCCGTTCTCTTCATGGGACACACAGGCATGCCTATAATCTCCGGTCTCTTCATGGGACACACAGGCATGCATATAATCTCTGGTCTCTTCATTGGACACACAGGCATTCCTATAATCCGAGGTCTCTTCATGGGACACACAGGCATGCCTATAATCCGAGGTCTCTTCATGGGACACACAGACATGCCTATAATCCGAGGTCTCTTCATGGAACACACAGGCATGCCTATAATTCGAGGTCTCTTCATGGGGCACACAAGCATGCCTATAATCTCCGGTCTCTTCATGGGACACACAGGCATGCCTATAATCTCCGGTCTCTTCATGGGACATACAGGCATGTCTATAATTTACGGTCTCTTAATGGGACACACAGGCATGCATATAATCTCTGGTCTCTTCATGGGACACACATGCATGCCTATAATCTCCAGTCCCTTCATGGGACACACAGGCATGCCTATAATCCTAGTTCTCTTCATGGGACACACAGGCAAGCCTATAATCTGAGGTCTCTTCATGGGACACACAAGCATGCCTATAATCTCCGGTCTCTTCATGAGACACACAGGCATGCCTACAATCTCCCGTCTCTTCATGGGACACACAGGCATGCCTATAATCTCCGGTCTCTTCAAGGGACACACAGGCATGACTATAATCTCCGGTTTCTTCATGGGACACACAGGCATGCATATAATCTCCGGTCTCTTCATGGGACACACAGGCATGCCTATAATCTCCGGTCTCTTCATGGAACACATAGGCCTGTCTATAATCTGAGGTCTCTTCATGGGACACACAGGCATACCCATAAACCGAGGTCTCTTCGTGGGACACACAGGCATGCCTATAATCCGTGGTCTCTTCATGGGACACCCAGGCATCCCTATAATTGGAGGTCTCTTCATGGGACACACAGTCATGCCAATAATCTCCGGTCTCTTCATGGGACACACAGGCATGCCTATAATCTCTGGTCTCTTCATGGGACACACAGGCATGCCTATAATCTCCGGTCTCTTCATGGGACACACAGGCATGCCTATAATCTCTGGTCTCTTCATGAGACTCACAAGCATGCCTATAATCTTCGGTCTCCATGGGACACACAGGCATGCCTATAATCTCCGGTCTCTTCATGGGACACACAGCCATGCCTATAATACGATTTCTCTTCATGGGACACACAGGCATGCCTATAATCTGAGATCTCTTCATGGGACACACAGGTATGCCTACAATCTCCGGTCTCTTCATGGGACACACAGGCATGCCTACAATCTCCGGTCTCTTCATGGGACACACAGGCATGCCTATAATCTCCGCTCTTCATGGGACACAGGCATGCCTATAATCTCCGGTCTCTTCATGGGACACACAGGCATGCATATAATCTCTGGTCTCTTCATTGGACACACAGGCATTCCTATAATCCGAGGTCTCTTCATGGGACACACAGACATGCCTATAATCCGAGGTCTCTTCATGGGACACACAGGCATGCCTATAATCCGAGGTCTCTTCATGGGACACGCAAGCATGCCTATAATCTCCGGTCTCTTCATGGGACACACAGGCATGCCTATAATCTCTGGTCTCTTCATGGGACACACAGGCATGCCTATAATCTCTGGTCTCTTCATGGGACACACAGGCATGCCTATAATCTCCGGTCCCTTATGGGACACACAGGCATGCCTATAATCCTAGTTTTCTTCATGGGACACACAAGCATGCCTATAATCTCTGGTCTCTTCATAGGACACACAGGCATGCCTACAATCTCCCTTCTCTTCATGGGACACACAGGCATGCCTATAATCTCCAGTCTCTTCATGGGACACACAGGCATGCCTATAATCTCCGGTCTCTTCATCGGACACACAGGCATGCATATAATCTCCGGTCTCTTCATGGGACACACAGGCATGCCTATAATCTCCGGTCTCTTCATGGAACACACAGGCCTGTCTATAATCTGAGGTCTCTTCATGGGACACACAGGCATGCCCATAATCCGAGGTCCCTTCGTGGGACACACAGACATGCCTATAATCCGCAGTCTCTTCATGGGACACACAGGCCTGTCTATAATCTGAGGTCTCTTCATGGGACACACAGGCATGCCTATAATCCTAGTTTTCTTCATGGGACACACAGGCATGCCTAAAATCCAAGGTCTCTTCATGGGACACATAGGCATGCCTATAATCTCTGGTCCCTTCATGGGACACACAGGCATGCCTATAATCCTAGATCTCTTCATGGGACACACAGGCATGCCTATAATCTTCGGTCTCTTCATGTGACACACAAGCATGCCTATAATCTCCGGTCGCTTCATGGGATACACAGGCATGCCTATAATCTCCGGTCTCTTCATGGGACACACAGGCATGCCTGTAATCTTCGGTCTCTTCATGGGACACCCAGGCATCCCTATAATCAGAGGTCTCTTCATGGGGCACACAGGCATGCTGATAATCGCCGGTCTCTTCATGGGACACACAGGCATGCTGATAATCGCCGGTCTCTTCATGGGACACACAGGCATGCCTATAATCTCCGGTCTCTTCATGGGACACACAGGCATGCCTATAATCTCCGGTATCTTCATGGGACTCACAAGCATGCCTATAATCTTCGGTCTCTTCATGGGACACACAGGCATGCCTATAATCACTGGTCTCTTCATGGGACACACAGGCATGCCTATAATCTCCAGTCTCTTCATGGGACACACAGGCATGCCTATAATCCGAGTTTTCTTCATGGGATACACAGGCATGCCTATAATCTTTGGTCTCTTCATGGAACACAGGCATGCCTATAATCTCCGTTCTCTTCATGGGAACACAGGCATGCCTATAATCTCCGGTCTCTTCATGGGACATACAGGCATGCATATAATCTCTGGTCTCTTCATTGGACACAGGCATTCCTATAATCCGAGGTCTCTTCATGGGACACACAGGCATGCCTATAATCCGAGGTCTCTTCATGGGACACACAGACATGCCTATAATCCGAGGTCTCTTCATGGAACACACAGGCATGCCTATAATCCGAGGTCTCTTCATGGGGCACACAAGCATGCCTATAATCTCTGGTCTCTTCATGGGACACACAGGCATGCCTATAATCTCCGGTCTCTTAATGGGACATACAGGCATGTCTATAATTTCTAGTCTCTTAATGGGACACACGGGCATGCCTATAATCTCTGGTCTCTTCATGGGACACACATGCATGCCTATAATCTCTGGTCCCTTCATGGGACACACAGGCATGCCTATAATCCTAGTTCTCTTCATGGGACACACAGGCATGCCTATAATCTGAGGTCTCTTCATGGGACACACAAGCATGCCTATAATCTCCGGTCTCTTCATGGGACACACATGCATGACTATAATCTCCGGTTTCTTCATGGGACACACAGGCATGACTATAATCTCCGGTCTCTTCATGGGACACACAGGCATGCCTACAATCTCCCGTCTCTTCATGGGACACACAGGCATGCCTATAATCTCCGGTCTCTTCATGGGACACACAGGCATGACTATAATCTCCGGTTTCTTCATGGGACACACAGGCATGACTATAATCTCCGGTCTCTTCTTGGGACACACAGGCATGCCTATAATCTCCGGTCTCTTCATGGAACACATAGGCCTGTCTATAATCTGAGGTCTCTTCATGGGACACACAGGCATACCCATAAACCGAGGTCTCTTCGTGGGACACACAGGCATGCCTATAATCCATGGTCTCTTCATGGGACACCCAGGCATCCCTATAATCGGAGGTCTCTTCATGGGACACACAGTCATGCCGATAATCTCCGGTCTCCTCATGGGACACACAGGCATGCCTATAATCTCTGGTCTCTTCATGGGACACACAGGCATGCCTATAATCTCCGGTCTCTTCATGGGACACACAGGCATGCCTATAATCTCTGGTCTCTTCATGAGACTCACAAGCATGCCTATAATCTTCGGTCTCCATGGGACACACAGGCATGCCTATAATCTCTGGTCTCTTCATGGGATACACAGGCATGCCTATAATCTCCGGTCTCTTCATGGGACACACAGCCATGCCTATAATACAATTTCTCTTCATGGGACACACAGGCATGCCTATAATCTGAGATCTCTTCATGGGACACACAGGTATGCCTACAATCTCCAGTCTCTTCATGGGACACACAGGCATGCCTACAATCTCCGGCCTCTTCATGGGACACACAGGCATGCCTATAATCTCTGTTCTCTTCATGGGACACAGGCATGCCTATAATCTCCGGTCTCTTCATGGGACACACAGGCATGCATATAATATCTGGTCTCTTCATGGGACACACAAGCATTCCTATAATCCGAGGTCTCTTCATGGGACACACAGACATGCCTATAATCCGAGGTCTCTTCATGGGACACACAGGCATGCCTATAATCCGAGGTCTCTTCATGGGACACGCAAGCATGCCTATAATCTCCGGTCTCTTCATGGGACACACAGGCATGCCTATAATCTCTGGTCTCTTCATGGGACACACAGGCATGCCTATAATCTCCAGTCTCTTAATGGGACACACAGGCATGCCTATAATCTCTGGTCTCTTCATGGGACACACAGGCATTCCTATAATCTCCGATCCCTTATGGGACACACAGGCATGCCTATAATCCTAGTTTTCTTCATGGGACACACAAGCATGCCTATAATCTCCGGTCTCTTCATGGGACACATAGGCATGCCTACAATCTCCCTTCTCTTCATGGGACACACAGGCATGCCTATAATCTCCGGTCTCTTCATGGGACACATAGGCATGCCTATAATCTCCGGTCTCTTCATGGGACATACAGGCATGCATATAATCTCCGGTCTCTTCATGGGACACAAAGGCATGCCTATAATCTCCGGTCTCTTCATGGAACACACAGGCTTGTCTATAATCTGAGGTCTCTTCATGGGACACACAGGCATGCCCATAATCTGAGGTCTCTTCGTGGGACACACAGACATGCCTATAATCCGCAGTCTCTTCATGGGACACACAGGCATGCCTATAATCTCCGGTCTCTTCATGGGACACACAGGCATGCATATAATCTCCGGTCTCTTAATGGGACACACAGGCATGCATATAATCTCCGGTCTCTTAATGGGACACACAGGCATGCCTATAATCTCTGATCTCGTCATGGGACACACAGGCATGCCTATAATCTCCGGTCCCTTATGGGACACACAGGCATGCCTATAATCCTAGTTTTCTTCATGGGACACACAAGCATGCCTATAATCTCCGGTCTCTTCATGGGACACACAGGCATGCCTACAATCTCCCTTCTCTTCATGGGACACACAGGCATGCCTATAATCTCCGGTCTCTTCATGGGACACACAGGCATGCCTATAATCTCTGGTCTCTTCATGGGACACACAGGCATGCATATAATCTCCGGTCTCTTCATGGGACACACAGCCATGCCTATAATACGATTTCTCTTCATGGGACACACAGGCATGCCTATAATCTGAGATCTCTTCATGGGACACATGGGTATGCCTACAATCTCCGGTCTCTTCATGGGACACACAGGCATGCCTACAATCTCCGGTCTCTTCATGGGACACACAGGCATGCCTATAATCTCCGTTCTCTTCATGGGACACAGGCATGCCTATAATCTCTGGTCTCTTCATGGGACACACAGGCATGCATATAATCTCTGGTCCCTTATGGGACACACAGGCATGCTTATAATCCTAGTTTTCTTCATGGGACACACAAGCATGCCTATAATCTCCGGTCTCTTCATGGGACACACAGGCATGCCTACAATCTCCCTTCTATTCATGGGACACACAGGCGTGCCTATAATCTCCGGTCTCTTCATGGGACACACAGGCATGCCTATAATCTCCGGTCTCTTCATGGGACACACAGGCATGCATATAATCTCCGGTCTCTTCATGGGACACACAGGCATGCCTATAATCTCCGGTCTCTTCATGGAACACACAGGCCTGCCTATAATCTCCGGTCTCTTAATGGGACACACAGGCATGCCTATAATCTCTGGTATCTTCATGGGACACACAGGCATGCCTATAATCTCCGGTCCCTTATGGGACACACAGGCATGCCTATAATCCTAGTTTTCTTCATGGGACACACAAGCATGCCTATAATCTCCGGTCTCTTCATGGGACACACAGGCATGCCTACAATCTCCCTTCTCTTCATGGGACACACAGGCATGCCTATAATCTCCGGTCTCTTCATGGGACACACAGGCATGCCTATAATCTCCGGTCTCTTCATGGGACACACAGGCATGCATATAATCTCCGGTCTCTTCATGGGACACACAGGCATGCCTATAATCTCCGGTCTCTTCATGGAACACACAGGCCTGCCTATAATCTGAGGTCTCTTCATGGGACACACAGTCATGCCTATAATCCGAGGTCTCTTCATGGGACACACAGACATGCCTATAATCTGAGGTCTCTTCATGGGACACCCAGGCATCCCTATAATCGGAGGTCTCTTCATGGGGCACACAGGCATGCCTATAAACTCGGTCTCTTCATGGGACGCACAGGCATGCCTATAATCCGAGTTCTCTTCATGGGACACACAGGCATGCCTATATTCTGAGATCTCTTCATGGGACACACAAGCATGCCTATAATCTCCGGTCTCTTCATGGGACACACAGGCATCCCTACAATCTCTGGTCTCTTCATGGGACACAAAGGCATGCCTATAATCTCCGGTCTCTTCATGGGACACACAGGCATGCCTATAATCTCCGGTCTGTTCATGGGACACACAGGCATGCCTATATTCTCTGGTTTCTTCATGGGACACACAGGCATGCCTATAATCTCCAGTCTCTTCATGGGACACATAGGCATACCTATAATTTCCGGTCTCTTCATGGGACACACAGGCATGCCTTTAATCTGAGGTCTCTTCATGGGACACACAGGCATGCCTATAATCTCGGTCTCTTCATGGGACACACAGGCATGCCTATAATCTCCGGTGTCTTCATGGGACACATGGCCATGTCTATAATTTCCGTTCTCTTCATGGGACACACAGGCATGCCTATAATCTCCAGTCTCTTCATGGGACACACAGGCATGCCTATTATCTCGGTCTCTTCATGGGACACACAAACATGCCTATAATCTCAGTCTTTTCATGGGATACACAAGCATGCCTATAATCTCTGGTCTCTTAATGAGACACACAGGCATGCCTATAATCTGAGGTCTCTTCATGGGGCACACAGGCATGCCGAAATCTCCGGTCTCTTCATGGGATACACAGGCATGCCTATAATCTCCGGTCTCTTCATGGGACACACAGGCTTGCCTATAATCTCCGGTCTCTTCATGGGACACAGGCATGCCTATAATCTCCAGTCTTCATGGGACACAGGCATGCCTATAATCTCTAGTTTTCATGGGACACACAGGCATGCCTATAATCTCCGGTCTCTTCATGGGACACACAGGCATGCCTATAATCTCCGGTCTCTTCATGGGACACACAGGCATGCCTATAATCTCCGGTCACTTAATGGGACACTCAGCCATGCCTATAATCTCCGGTCTCTTCATGGGACACACAGGCATGCCTATAATCTCCGGTCTCTTCATGGGACACACAGGCATACCTATAATCCTAGTTTTCTTCATGGGACACACAGGCATGCCTAAAATACAAGGTCTCTTCATGGGACACACAGGCATGCCTATAATCTCTGGTCCCTTCATGGGACACACAGGCATGCCTATAATCCTAGTTCTCTTCATGGGACACACAGGCATGCCTATAATCTCCGGTCTCTTCATGGGACACACAGGCATGCCTATAATCTCCAGTCTCTTCATGGGACACACAGGCATACCTATAATCCTAGTTTTCTTCATGGGACACACAGGCATGCCTAAAATACAAGGTCTTCATGGGACACCCAGGCATCCCTATAATCGGAGGTCTCTTCATGGGGCACACAGGCATGCTGATAATCTCCGGTCTCTTCATGGGACACACAGGCATGCCTATAATCTCCGGTCTCTTCATGGGACACACAGGCATGCCTATAATCTCCGGTCTCTTCATGGGACTCACAAGCATGCCTATAATCTTCGGTCTCTTCATGGGACACACAGGCATGCCTATAATCACTGGTCTCTTCATGGGACACACAGGCATGCCTATAATCTCCGGTCTCTTCATGGGACACACAGGCATGCCTATAATCTGAGTTTTCTTCATGGGATACACAGGCATGCCTATAATCTGAGATCTCTTCATGAGACACACAAGCATGCCTATAATCGCCGGTCTCTTCATGGGACACACAGGCATGCCTACAATCTTTGGTCTCTTCATGGGACACAGGCATGCCTATAATCTCCGTTCTCTTCATGGGAAACACAGGCATGCCTATAATATCCGGTCTCTTCATGGGACACACAGGCATGCATATAATCTCTGGTCTCTTCATTGGACACACAGGCATTCCTATAATCCGAGGTCTCTTCATGGGACACACAGGCATGCCTATAATCCGAGGTCTCTTCATGGGACACACAGACATGCCTATAATCCGAGGTCTCTTCATGGAACACACAGGCATGCCTATAATCCGAGGTCTCTTCATGGGGCACACAAGCATGCCTATAATCTCCGGTCTCTTAATGGGACACACAGGCATGCATATAATCTCTGGTCTCTTCATGGGACACACATGCATGACTATAATCTCCAGTCCCTTCATGGGACACACAGGCATGCCTATAATCCTAGTTTTCTTCATGGGACACACAGGCAAGCCTATAATCTGAGGTCTCTTCATGGGACACACAGGCATGCCTATAATCTCTAGTCTCTTCATGGGACACACAGGCATACCTATAATCCTAGTTTTCTTCATGGGACACACAGGCATGCCTAAAATACAAGGTCTCTTCATGGGACACACAGGCATGCCTATAATCTCTGGTCCCTTCATGGGACACACAGGCATGCCTATAATCTTCGGTCTCTTCATGGGACACCCAGGCATCCCTATAATCGGAGGTCTCTTCATGGGGCACACAGGCATGCTGATAATCTCTGGTCCCTTCATGGGACACACAGGCATGCCTATAATCCTAGTTCTCTTCATGGGACACACAGGCATGCCTATAATCTCCGGTCTCTTCATGGGACACACAGGCATGCCTATAATCTCCAGTCTCTTCATGGGACACACAGGCATACCTATAATCCTAGTTTTCTTCATGGGACACACAGGCATGCCTAAAATACAAGGTCTCTTCATGGGACACACAGGCATGCCTATAATCTCTGGTCCCTTCATGGGACACACAGGCATGCCTATAATCTTCGGTCTCTTCATGGGACACCCAGGCATCCCTATAATCGGAGGTCTCTTCATGGGGCACACAGGCATGCTGATAATCTCCGGTCTCTTCATGGGACACACAGGCATGCCTATAATCTCCGGTCTCTTCATGGGACACACAGGCATGCCTATAATCTCCGGTATCTTCATGGGACTCACAAGCATGCCTATAATCTTTGGTCTCTTCATGGGACACACAGGCATGCCTATAATCTCCGGTCTCTTCATGGAACACACAGGCATGCCTATAATCCTAGTTCTCTTCATGGGACACACAGGCAAGCCTATAATCTGAGGTCTCTTCATGGGACACACAAGCATGCCTATAATCTCCGGTCTCTTCATGAGACACACAGGCATGCCTACAATCTCCCGTCTCTTCATGGGACACACAGGCATGCCTATAATCTCCGGTCTCTTCAAGGGACACACAGGCATGACTATAATCTCCGGTTTCTTCATGGGACACACAGGCATGCATATAATCTCCGGTCTCTTCATGGGACACACAGGCATGCCTATAATCTCCGGTCTCTTCATGGAACACATAGGCCTGTCTATAATCTGAGGTCTCTTCATGGGACACACAGGCATACCCATAAACCGAGGTCTCTTCGTGGGACACACAGGCATGCCTATAATCCGTGGTCTCTTCATGGGACACCCAGGCATCCCTATAATTGGAGGTCTCTTCATGGGACACACAGTCATGCCGATAATCTCCGGTCTCTTCATGGGACACACAGGCATGCCTATAATCTCTGGTCTCTTCATGGGACACACAGGCATGCCTATAATCTCCGGTCTCTTCATGGGACACACAGGCATGCCTATAATCTCTGGTCTCTTCATGAGACTCACAAGCATGCCTATAATCTTCGGTCTCCATGGGACACACAGGCATGCCTATAATCTCCGGTCTCTTCATGGGACACACAGCCATGCCTATAATACGATTTCTCTTCATGGGACACACAGGCATGCCTATAATCTGAGATCTCTTCATGGGACACACAGGTATGCCTACAATCTCCGGTCTCTTCATGGGACACACAGGCATGCCTACAATCTCCGGTCTCTTCATGGGACACACAGGCATGCCTATAATCTCCGCTCTTCATGGGACACAGGCATGCCTATAATCTCCGGTCTCTTCATGGGACACACAGGCATGCATATAATCTCTGGTCTCTTCATTGGACACACAGGCATTCCTATAATCCGAGGTCTCTTCATGGGACACACAGACATGCCTATAATCCGAGGTCTCTTCATGGGACACACAGGCATGCCTATAATCCGAGGTCTCTTCATGGGACACGCAAGCATGCCTATAATCTCCGGTCTCTTCATGGGACACACAGGCATGCCTATAATCTCTGGTCTCTTTATGGGACACACAGGCATGCCTATAATCTCTGGTCTCTTCATGGGACACACAGGCATGCCTATAATCTCCGGTCCCTTATGGGACACACAGGCATGCCTATAATCCTAGTTTTCTTCATGGGACACACAAGCATGCCTATAATCTCTGGTCTCTTCATAGGACACACAGGCATGCCTACAATCTCCCTTCTCTTCATGGGACACACAGGCATGCCTATAATCTCCAGTCTCTTCATGGGACACACAGGCATGCCTATAATCTCCGGTCTCTTCATCGGACACACAGGCATGCATATAATCTCCGGTCTCTTCATGGGACACACAGGCATGCCTATAATCTCCGGTCTCTTCATGGAACACACAGGCCTGTCTATAATCTGAGGTCTCTTCA
The DNA here is from genome assembly GCF_964204655.1 of Triturus cristatus. Taxonomy (NCBI): domain Eukaryota; kingdom Metazoa; phylum Chordata; class Amphibia; order Caudata; family Salamandridae; genus Triturus; species Triturus cristatus. The sequence continues at coordinate 733,269,627 of NC_140590.1, forward strand.
TGGGACACACAGGCATGCCCATAATCCGAGGTCCCTTCGTGGGACACACAGACATGCCTATAATCCGCAGTCTCTTCATGGGACACACAGGCCTGTCTATAATCTGAGGTCTCTTCATGGGACACACAGGCATGCCTATAATCCTAGTTTTCTTCATGGGACACACAGGCATGCCTAAAATCCAAGGTCTCTTCATGGGACACATAGGCATGCCTATAATCTCTGGTCCCTTCATGGGACACACAGGCATGCCTATAATCCTAGTTCTCTTCATGGGACACACAGGCATGCCTATAATCTTCGGTCTCTTCATGTGACACACAAGCATGCCTATAATCTCCGGTCGCTTCATGGGATACACAGGCATGCCTATAATCTCCGGTCTCTTCATGGGACACACAGGCATGCCTGTAATCTTCGGTCTCTTCATGGGACACCCAGGCATCCCTATAATCAGAGGTCTCTTCATGGGGCACACAGGCATGCTGATAATCTCCGGTCTCTTCATGGGACACACAGGCATGCCTATAATCTCCGGTCTCTTCATGGGACACACAGGCATGCCTATAATCTCCGGTATCTTCATGGGACTCACAAGCATGCCTATAATCTTCGGTCTCTTCATGGGACACACAGGCATGCCTATAATCACTGGTCTCTTCATGGGACACACAGGCATGCCTATAATCTCCAGTCTCTTCATGGGACACACAGGCATGCCTATAATCCGAGTTTTCTTCATGGGATACACAGGCATGCCTATAATCTGAGATCTCTTCATGAGACACACAAGCATGCCTATAATCTCCGGTCTCTTCATGGGACACAGGCATGCCTACAATCTTTGGTCTCTTCATGGAACACAGGCATGCCTATAATCTCCGTTCTCTTCATGGGAACACAGGCATGCCTATAATCTCCGGTCTCTTCATGGGACATACAGGCATGCATATAATCTCTGGTCTCTTCATTGGACACAGGCATTCCTATAATCCGAGGTCTCTTCATGGGACACACAGGCATGCCTATAATCCGAGGTCTCTTCATGGGACACACAGACATGCCTATAATCCGAGGTCTCTTCATGGAACACACAGGCATGCCTATAATCCGAGGTCTCTTCATGGGGCACACAAGCATGCCTATAATCTCCGGTCTCTTCATGGGACACACAGGCATGCCTATAATCTCCGGTCTCTTAATGGGACATACAGGCATGTCTATAATTTCTAGTCTCTTAATGGGACACACGGGCATGCCTATAATCTCTGGTCTCTTCATGGGACACACATGCATGCCTATAATCTCTGGTCCCTTCATGGGACACACAGGCATGCCTATAATCCTAGTTCTCTTCATGGGACACACAGGCATGCCTATAATCTGAGGTCTCTTCATGGGACACACAAGCATGCCTATAATCTCCGGTCTCTTCATGGGACACACCGGCATGACTATAATCTCCGGTTTCTTCATGGGACACACAGGCATGACTATAATCTCCAGTCTCTTCATGGGACACACAGGCATGCCTACAATCTCCCGTCTCTTCATGGGACACACAGGCATGCCTATAATCTCCGGTCTCTTCATGGGACACACAGGCATGACTATAATCTCCGGTTTCTTCATGGGACACACAGGCATGACTATAATCTCCGGTCTCTTCTTGGGACACACAGGCATGCCTATAATCTCCGGTCTCTTCATGGAACACATAGGCCTGTCTATAATCTGAGGTCTCTTCATGGGACACACAGGCATACCCATAAACCGAGGTCTCTTCGTGGGACACACAGGCATGCCTATAATCCATGGTCTCTTCATGGGACACCCAGGCATCCCTATAATCGGAGGTCTCTTCTAGGCCTGGGCGGCAAATTCCGTTCCGCTCGCGGAATTTGCGGAATTTGCGGAATTTCGCGTTCCGCGGAGAACGCGAAATTGCTCAAAAGTCTGCTTTCCGCGATTTCGCGAAATTTTTGCTTGTTCGCGTTCTCAAAATGCATGTTCGCGAGATATTTCTCCTCGAGCACGCAAATAGCAATTGCGAACAGGAAAAAAGCATCGCGAACAAGCAATTCCGCGTGTTCGCGGAATTTCTGCGTGTTCGCGGAGATTTTTTACCGTTTCGCGGAGATTTGCGTAATGCAATTCCGCAAATTCCGCCCAACCCTAGTCTCTTCATGGGACACACAGTCATGCCGATAATCTCCGGTCTCCTCATGGGACACACAGGCATGCCTATAATCTCTGGTCTCTTCATGGGACACACAGGCATGCCTATAATCTCCGGTCTCTTCATGGGACACACAGGCATGCCTATAATCTCTGGTCTCTTCATGAGACTCACAAGCATGCCTATAATCTTCGGTCTCCATGGGACACACAGGCATGCCTATAATCTCTGGTCTCTTCATGGGATACACAGGCATGCCTATAATCTCCGGTCTCTTCATGGGACACACAGCCATGCCTATAATACGATTTCTCTTCATGGGACACACAGGCATGCCTATAATCTGAGATCTCTTCATGGGACACACAGGTATGCCTACAATCTCCGGTCTCTTCATGGGACACACAGGCATGCCTACAATCTCCGGCCTCTTCATGGGACACACAGGCATGCCTATAATCTCTGTTCTCTTCATGGGACACACAGGCATGCCTATAATCTCCGGTCTCTTCATGGAACACATAGGCCTGTCTATAATCTGAGGTCTCTTCATGGGACACACAGGCATACCCATAAACCGAGGTCTCTTCGTGGGACACACAGGCATGCCTATAATCCATGGTCTCTTCATGGGACACCCAGGCATCCCTATAATCGGAGGTCTCTTCATGGGACACACAGTCATGCCGATAATCTCCGGTCTCCTCATGGGACACACAGGCATGCCTATAATCTCTGGTCTCTTCATGGGACACACAGGCATGCCTATAATCTCCGGTCTCTTCATGGACACACAGGCATGCCTATAATCTCTGGTCTCTTCATGAGACTCACAAGCATGCCTATAATCTTCGGTCTCCATGGGACACACAGGCATGCCTATAATCTCTGGTCTCTTCATGGAATACACAGGCATGCCTATAATCTCCGGTCTCTTCATGGGACACACAGCCATGCCTATAATACGATTTCTCTTCATGGGACACACAGGCATGCCTATAATCTGAGATCTCTTCATGGGACACACAGGTATGCCTACAATCTCCGGTCTCTTCATTGGACACACAGGCATGCCTACAATCTCTGGCCTCTTCATGGGACACACAGGCATGCCTATAATCTCTGTTCTCTTCATGGGACACAGGCATGCCTATAATCTCCGGTCTCTTCATGGGACACACAGGCATGCATATAATATCTGGTCTCTTCATGGGACACACAAGCATTCCTATAATCCGAGGTCTCTTCATGGGACACACAGACATGCCTATAATCCGAGGTCTCTTCATGGGACACACAGGCATGCCTATAATCCGAGGTCTCTTCATGGGACACGCAAGCATGCCTATAATCTCCGGTCTCTTCATGGGACACACAGGCATGCCTATAATCTCTGGTCTCTTCATGGGACACACAGGCATGCCTATAATCTCCAGTCTCTTAATGGGACACACAGGCATGCCTATAATCTCTGGTCTCTTCATGGGACACACAGGCATGCCTATAATCTCCGGTCCCTTATGGGACACACAGGCATGCCTATAATCCTAGTTTTCTTCATGGGACACACAAGCATGCCTATAATCTCCGGTCTCTTCATGGGACACATAGGCATGCCTACAATCTCCCTTCTCTTCATGGGACACACAGGCATGCATCTCCGGTCTCTTCATGGGACACATAGGCATGCCTATAATCTCCGGTCTCTTCATGGGACACACAGGCATGCATATAATCTCCGGTCTCTTCATGGGACACACAGGCATGCCTATAATCTCCGGTCTCTTCATGGAACACACAGGCTTGTCTATAATCTGAGGTCTCTTCATGGGACACACAGGCATGCCCATAATCTGAGGTCTCTTCGTGGGACACACAGACATGCCTATAATCCGCAGTCTCTTCATGGGACATCCAGGCATCCCTATAATCGGAGGTCTCTTCATGGGACACACAGGCATGCCTATTATCCTAGTTTTCTTCATGGGACACACAGGCGTGCCTAAAATCCAAGGTCTCTTCATGGGACACACAGGCATGCCTATAATCTCTGGTCCCTTCATGGGACACACAGGCATGCCTATAATCTGAGGTCTCTTCATGGGACACACAAGCATGCCTATAATCTCCGGTCTCTTCATGGGACACACAGGCATGCCTACAATCTCCCGTCTCTTCATGGGACACACAGGCATGCCTATAATCTCCGGTCTCTTCATGGGACACACAGGCATGACTATAATCTCCGGTTTCTTCATGGGACACACAGGCATGCATATAATCTCCGGTCTCTTCATGGGACACACAGGCATGCCTATAATCTCCGGTCTCTTCATGGGACACACAGGCATGCATATAATCTCCGGTCTCTTCATGGGACACACAGGCATGCCTATAATCTCCAGTCTCTTCATGGAACACACAGGCCTGTCTATAATCTGAGGTCTCTTCATGGGACACACAGGCATGCCCATAATCTGAGGTCTCTTCGTGGGACACACAGACATGCCTATAATCTCCGGTCCCTTCATGGGACACACAGGCATGCCTATAATCCTAGTTCTCTTCATGGGACACACAGGCATGCCTATAATCTGAGGTCTCTTCATGGGACACACAAGCATGCCTATAATCTCCGGTCTCTTCATGGGACACACAGGCATGCCTACAATCTCCCGTCTCTTCATGGGACACACAGGCATGCCTATAATCTCCGGTCTCTTCATGGGACACACAGGCATGATTATAATCTCCGGTTTCTTCATGGGACACACAGGCATGCATATAATCTCCGGTCTCTTCATGGGACACACAGGCATGCCTATAATCTCCGGTCTCTTCATGGAACACATAGGCCTGTCTATAATCTGAGGTCTCTTCATGGGACACACAGGCATACCCATAAACCGAGGTCTCTTCGTGGGACACACAGGCATGCCTATAATCCGTGGTCTCTTCATGGGACACCCAGGCATCCCTATAATCGGAGGTCTCTTCATGGGACACACAGTCATGCCGATAATCTCCGGTCTCTTCATGGGACACACAGGCATGCCTATAATCTCTGGTCTCTTCATGGGACACACAGGCATGCCTATAATCTCCGGTCTCTTCATGGGACACACAGGCATGCCTATAATCTCTGGTCTCTTCATGAGACTCACAAGCATGCCTATAATCTTCGGTCTCCATGGGACACACAGGCATGCCTATAATCTCTGGTCTCTTCATGGGACACACAGGCATGCCTATAATCCGCAGTCTCTTCATGGGACACCCAGGCATCCCTATAATCGGAGGTCTCTTTATGGGACACACAGGCATGCCTATTATCCTAGTTTTCTTCATGGGACACACAGGCATGCCTAAAATCCAAGGTCTCTTCATGGGACACACAGGCATGCCTATAATCTCTGGTCCCTTCATGGGACACACAGGCATGCCTATAATCCTAGTTCTCTTCATGGGACACACAGGCATGCCTATAATCTTCGGTCTCTTCATGCGACACACAAGCATGCCTATAATCTCCGGTCGCTTCATGGGATACACAGGCATGCCTATAATCTACGGTCTCTTCATGGGACACACAGGCATGCCTGTAATCTTCGGTCTCTTCATGGGACACATAGGCCTGTCTATAATCATAGGTCTCTTCATGGGGCACACAGGCATGCTGATAATCTCCGGTCTCTTCATGGGACACACAGGCATGCCTATAATCTCTGGTCTCTTCATGGGACACACAGGCATGCCTATAATCTCCGGTATCTTCATGGGACTCACAAGCATGCCTATAATCTTCGGTCTCTTCATGGGACACACAGGCATGCCTATAATCACTGGTCTCTTCATGGGACACACAGGCATGCCTATAATCTCCAGTCTCTTCATGGGACACACAGGCATGCCTATAATCCGAGTTTTCTTCATGGGATACACAGGCATGCCTATAATCTGAGATCTCTTCATGAGACACACAAGCATGCCTATAATCTCCGGTCTCTTCATGGGACACACAGGCATGCCTACAATCTTTGGTCTCTTCATGGAACACAGGCATGCCTATAATCTCCGTTCTCTTCATGGGACACACAGGCATGCCTATAATCTCCGGTCTCTTCATGGGACATACAGGCATGCATATAATCTCTGGTCTCTTCATTGGACACAGGCATTCCTATAATCCGAGGTCTCTTCATGAGACACACAGGCATGCCTATAATCCGAGGTCTCTTCATGGGACACACAGACATGCCTATAATCCGAGGTCTCTTCATGGAACACACAGGCATGCCTATAATCCGAGGTCTCTTCATGGGGCACACAAGCATGCCTATAATCTCCGGTCTCTTCATGGGACACACAGGCATGCCTATAATCTCCGGTCTCTTAATGGGGCATACAGGCATGTCTATAATTTCTAGTCTCTTAATGGGACACACGGGCATGCCTATAATCTCTGGTCTCTTCATGGGACACACATGCATGCCTATAATCTCTGGTCCCTTCATGGGACACACAGGCATGCCTATAATCCTAGTTCTCTTCATGGGACACACAGGCATGCCTATAATCTGAGGTCTCTTCATGGGACACACAAGCATGCCTATAATCTCCGGTCTCTTCATGGGACACACAGGCATGCCTACAATCTCCCGTCTCTTCATGGGACACACAGGCATGCCTATAATCTCCGGTCTCTTCATGGGACACACAGGCATGACTATAATCTCCGGTTTCTTCATGGGACACACAGGCATGCATATAATCTCCGGTCTCTTCATGGGACACACAGGCATGCCTATAATCTCCGGTCTCTTCATGGAACACATAGGCCTGTCTATAATCTGAGGTCTCTTCATGGGACACACAGGCATACCCATAAACCGAGGTCTCTTCGTGGGACACACAGGCATGCCTATAATCCATGGTCTCTTCATGGGACACCCAGGCATCCCTATAATCTGAGGTCTCTTCATGGGACACACAGTCATGCCGATAATCTCCGGTCTCCTCATGGGACACACAGGCATGCCTATAATCTCTGGTCTCTTCATGGGACACACAGGCATGCCTATAATCTCCGGTCTCTTCATGGGACACACAGGCATGCCTATAATCTCTGGTCTCTTCATGAGACTCACAAGCATGCCTATAATCTTCGGTCTCCATGGGACACACAGGCATGCCTATAATCTCTGGTCTCTTCATGGGATACACAGGCATGCCTATAATCTCCGGTCTCTTCATGGGACACACAGCCATGCCTATAATACGATTTCTCTTCATGGGACACACAGGCATGCCTATAATCTGAGATCTCTTCATGGGACACACAGGTATGCCTACAATCTCCGGTCTCTTCATGGGACACACAGGCATGCCTACAATCTCCGGCCTCTTCATGGGACACACAGGCATGCCTATAATCTCTGTTCTCTTCATGGGACACAGGCATGCCTATAATCTCCGGTCTCTTCATGGGACACACAGGCATGCATATAATCTCTGGTCTCTTCATGGGACACACAAGCATTCCTATAATCTGAGGTCTCTTCATGGGACACACAGGCATGCCTATAGTGTTGGTCTCTCCATGGGATACACAGGCATGCCTATAGTTTCCGGTCTCTTCATGGGACACACAGGCATGCCTATAATCTCCGGTCTCTTCATGGGACACACAGGCATGCCTATAATCTCTGGTCTCTTCATGGGACACACAGGCATGCCTATAATCTCCAGTCTCTTAATGGGACACACAGGCATGCCTATAATCTCTGGTCTCTTCATGGGACACACAGGCATGCCTATAATCTCCGGTCCCTTATGGGACACACAGGCATGCCTATAATCCTAGTTTTCTTCATGGGACACACAAGCATGCCTATAATCTCCGGTCTCTTCATGGGACACATAGGCATGCCTACAATCTCCCTTCTCTTCATGGGACACACAGGCATGCCTATAATCTCCGGTCTCTTCATGGGACACATAGGCATGCCTATAATCTCTGGTCTCTTCATGGGACACACAGGCATGCATATAATCTCCGGTCTCTTCATGGGACACACAGGCATGCCTATAATCTCCGGTCTCTTCATGGAACACACAGGCTTGTCTATAATCTGAGGTCTCTTCATGGGACACACAGGCATGCCCATAATCTGAGGTCTCTTCGTGGGACACACAGACATGCCTATAATCCGCAGTCTCTTCATGGGACACCCAGGCATCCCTATAATCGGAGGTCTCTTCATGGGACACACAGGCATGCCTATTATCCTAGTTTTCTTCATGGGACACACAGGCATGCCTAAAATCCAAGGTCTCTTCATGGGACACACAGGCATGCCTATAATCTCTGGTCCCTTCATGGGACACACAGGCATGCCTATAATCCTAGTTCTCTTCATGGGACACACAGGCATGCCTATAATCTTCGGTCTCTTCATGCGACACACAAGCATGCCTATAATCTCCGGTCACTTCATGGGATACACAGGCATGCCTATAATCTTCGGTCTCTTCATGGGACACACAGGCATGCCTGTAATCTTTGGTCTCTTCATGGGACACCCAGGCATCCCTATAATCGGAGGTCTCTTAATGGGGCACACAGGCATGCTGATAATCTCCAGTCTCTTCATGGGACACACAGGCATGCCTATAATCTCTGGTCTCTTCATGGGACACACAGGCATGCCTATAATCTCCGGTATCTTCATGGGACTCACAAGCATGGCTATAATCTTCGGTCTCTTCATGGGACACACAGGCATGCCTATAATCACTGGTCTCTTCATGGGACACACAGGCATGCCTATAATCTGCGGTCTCTTCATGGGACACACAGGCATGCCTATAATCCGAGTTTTCTTCATGGGATACACAGGCATGCCTATAATCTGAGGTCTCTTCATGGGACACACAAGCATGCCTATAATCTCCGGTCTCTTCATGGGACACACAGGCATGCCTACAATCTCCCGTCTCTTCATGGGACACACAGGCATGCCTATAATCTCCGGTCTCTTCATGGGACACACAGGCATGCCTATAATCTCCGGTCTCTTCATGGGACACACAGGCATGACTATAATCTCCGGTTTCTTCATGGGACACACAGGCATGCATATAATCGGAGGTCTCTTCATGGGACACACAGTCATGCCGATAATCTCCGGTCTCTTCATGGGACACACAGGCATGCCTATAATCTCTGGTCTCTTCATGGGACACACAGGCATGCCTATAATCTCCGGTCTCTTCATGGGACACACAGGCATGCCTATAATCTCTGGTCTCTTCATGAGACTCACAAGCATGCCTATAATCTTCGGTCTCCATGGGACACACAGGCATGCCTATAATCTCCGGTCTCTTCATGGGACACACAGGCATGCCTACAATCTTTGGTCTCTTCATGGGACACAGGCATGCCTATAATCTCCGTTCTCTTCATGGGACACACAGGCATGCCTATAATCTCCGGTCTCTTCATGGGACACACAGGCATGCATATAATCTCTGGTCTCTTCATTGGACACACAGGCATTCCTATAATCCGAGGTCTCTTCATGGGACACACAGACATGCTTATAATCCGAGGTCTCTTCATGGAACACACAGGCATGCCTATAATCCGAGGTCTCTTCATGGGGCACACAAGCATGCCTATAATCTCCGGTCTCTTCATGGGACTCACAGGCATGCCTATAATCTCCGGTCTCTTCATGGGACATACAGGCATGTCTATAATTTCCGGTCTCTTAATGGGACACACAGGCATGCCTATAATCTCTGGTCTCTTCATGGGACACACATGCATGCCTATAATCTCCGGTCCCTTCATGGGACACACAGGCATGCCTATAATCCTAGTTCTCTTCATGGGACACACAGGCATGCCTATAATCTGAGGTCTCTTCATGGGACACACAAGCATGCCTATAATCTCCGGTCTCTTCATGGGACACACAGGCATGCCTACAATCTCCCGTCTCTTCATGGGACACACAGGCATGCCTATAATCTCCCGTCTCTTCATGGGACACACAGGCATGACTATAATCTCCGGTTTCTTCATGGGACACACAGGCATGCATATAATCTCCGGTCTCTTCATGGGACACACAGGCATGCCTATAATATCCGGTCTCTTCATGGAACACATAGGCCTGTCTATAATCTGAGGTCTCTTCATGGGACATACAGGCATGCATATAATCTCTGGTCTCTTCATTGGACACAGGCATTCCTATAATCCGAGGTCTCTTCATGGGACACACAGGCATGCCTATAATCCGAGGTCTCTTCATGGGACACACAGACATGCCTATGATCCGAGGTCTCTTCATGGAACACACAGGCATGCCTATAATCCGAGGTCTCTTCATGGGGCACACAAGCATGCCTATAATCTCCGGTCTCTTCATGGGACACACAGGCATGCCTATAATCTCCGGTCTCTTAATGGGACATACAGGCATGTCTATAATTTCTAGTCTCTTAATGGGATACACAGGCATGCCTATAATCTCTGGTCTCTTCATGGGACACACATGCATGCCTATAATCTCTGGTCCCTTCATGGGACACACAGGCATGCCTATAATCCTAGTTCTCTTCATGGGACACACAGGCATGCCTATAATCTGAGGTCTCTTCATGGGACACACAAGCATGCCTATAATCTCCGGTCTCTTCATGGGACACACAGGCATGACTATAATCTCCGGTTTCTTCATGGGACACACAGGCATGACTATAATCTCCGGTCTCTTCATGGGACACACAGGCATGCCTACAATCTCCCTTCTCTTCATGGGACACACAGGCATGCCTATAATCTCCGGTCTCTTCATGGGACACACAGGCATGACTATAATCTCCGGTTTCTTCATGGGACACACAGGCATGACTATAATCTCCGGTCTCTTCTTGGGACACACAGGCATGCCTATAATCTCCGGTCTCTTCATGGAACACATAGGCCTGTCTATAATCTGAGGTCTCTTCATGGGACACACAGGCATACCCATAAACCGAGGTCTCTTCGTGGGACACACAGGCATGCCTATAATCCATGGTCTCTTCATGGGACACCCAGGCATCCCTATAATCGGAGGTCTCTTCATGGGACACACAGTCATGCCGATAATCTCCGGTCTCCTCATGGGACACACAGGCATGCCTATAATCTCTGGTCTCTTCATGGGACACACAGGCATGCCTATAATCTCCGGTCTCTTCATGGGACACACAGGCATGCCTATAATCTCCGGTCTCTTCATGGGACACACAGGCATGCCTATAATCTCTGGTCTCTTCATGAGACACACAGGCATGCCTATAATCTCTGGTCTCTTCATGGGATACACAGGCATGCCTATAATCTCTGGTCTCTTCATGGGACACACAGCCATGCCTATAATATGATTTCTCTTCATGGGACACACAGGCATGCCTATAATCTGAGATCTCTTCATGGGACACACAGGTATGCCTACAATCTCCGGTCTCTTCATGGGACACACAGGCTTGTCTATAATCTGAGGTCTCTTCATGGGACACACAGGCATGCCCATAATCTGAGGTCTCTTCGTGGGACACACAGACATGCCTATAATCCGCAGTCTCTTCATGGGACATCCAGGCATCCCTATAATCGGAGGTCTCTTCATGGGACACACAGGCATGCCTATTATCCTAGTTTTCTTCATGGGACACACAGGCGTGCCTAAAATCCAAGGTCTCTTCATGGGACACACAGGCATGCCTATAATCTCTGGTCCCTTCATGGGACACACAGGCATGCCTATAATCTGAGGTCTCTTCATGGGACACACAAGCATGCCTATAATCTCCGGTCTCTTCATGGGACACACAGGCATGCCTACAATCTCCGGTCTCTTCATGGGACACACAGGCATGCCTATAATCTCCGGTCTCTTCATGGGACACACAGGCATGACTATAATCTCCGGTTTCTTCATGGGACACACAGGCATGCATATAATCTCTGGTCTCTTCATGGGACACACAGGCATGCCTATAATCTCCGGTCTCTTCATGGGACACACAGGCATGCATATAATCTCCGGTCTCTTCATGGGACACACAGGCATGCCTATAATCTCCAGTCTCTTCATGGAACACACAGGCCTGTCTATAATCTGAGGTCTCTTCATGGGACACACAGGCATGCCCATAATCTGAGGTCTCTTCGTGGGACACACAGGCATGCCTATAATCCTAGTTCTCTTCATGGGACACACAGGCATGCCTATAATCTCCGGTCCCTTCATGGGACACACAGGCATGCCTATAATCCTAGTTCTCTTCATGGGACACACAGGCATGCCTATAATCTGAGGTCTCTTCATGCGACACACAAGCATGCCTATAATCTCCGGTCTCTTCATGGGACACACAGGCATGCCTACAATCTCCTGTCTCTTCATGGGACACACAGGCATGCCTATAATCTCCGGTCTCTTCATGGGACACACAGGCATGATTATAATCTCCGGTTTCTTCATGGGACACACAGGCATGCATATAATCTCCGGTCTCTTCATGGGACACACAGGCATGCCTATAATCTCCGGTCTCTTCATGGAACACATAGGCCTGTCTATAATCTGAGGTCTCTTCATGGGACACACAGGCATACCCATAAACCGAGGTCTCTTCGTGGGACACACAGGCATGCCTATAATCCGTGGTCTCTTCATGGGACACCCAGGCATCCCTATAATCGGAGGTCTCTTCATGGGACACACAGTCATGCCGATAATCTCCGGTCTCTTCATGGGACACACAGGCATGCCTATAATCTCTGGTCTCTTCATGGGACACACAGGCATGCCTATAATCTCCGGTCTCTTCATGGGACACACAGGCATGCCTATAATCTCTGGTCTCTTCATGAGACTCACAAGCATGCCTATAATCTTCGGTCTCCATGGGACACACAGGCATGCCTATAATCTCTGGTCTCTTCATGGGACACACAGGCATGCCTATAATCCGCAGTCTCTTCATGGGACACCCAGGCATCCCTATAATCGGAGGTCTCTTTATGGGACACACAGGCATGCCTATTATCCTAGTTTTCTTCATGGGACACACAGGCATGCCTAAAATCCAAGGTCTCTTCATGGGACACACAGGCATGCCTATAATCTCTGGTCCCTTCATGGGACACACAGGCATGCCTATAATCCTAGTTCTCTTCATGGGACACACAGGCATGCCTATAATCTTCGGTCTCTTCATGCGACACACAAGCATGCCTATAATCTCCGGTCGCTTCATGGGATACACAGGCATGCCTATAATCTCCGGTCTCTTCATGGGACACACAGGCATGCCTGTAATCTTCGGTCTCTTCATGGGACACCCAGGCATCCCTATAATCAGAGGTCTCTTCATGGGGCACACAGGCATGCTGATAATCTCCGGTCTCTTCATGGGACACACAGGCATGCCTATAATCTCTGGTCTCTTCATGGGACACACAGGCATGCCTATAATCTCCGGTATCTTCATGGGACTCACAAGCATGCCTATAATCTTCGGTCTCTTCATGGGACACACAGGCATGCCTATAATCACTGGTCTCTTCATGGGACACACAGGCATGCCTATAATCTCCAGTCTCTTCATGGGACACACAGGCATGCCTATAATCCGAGTTTTCTTCATGGGATACACAGGCATGCCTATAATCTGAGATCTCTTCATGAGACACACAAGCATGCCTATAATCTCCGGTCTCTTCATGGGACACACAGGCATGCCTACAATCTTTGGTCTCTTCATGGAACACAGGCATGCCTATAATCTCCGTTCTCTTCATGGGACACACAGGCATGCCTATAATCTCCGGTCTCTTCATGGGACATACAGGCATGCATATAATCTCTGGTCTCTTCATTGGACACAGGCATTCCTATAATCCGAGGTCTCTTCATGGGACACACAGGCATGCCTATAATCCGAGGTCTCTTCATGGGACACACAGACATGCCTATAATCCGAGGTCTCTTCATGGAACACACAGGCATGCCTATAATCCGAGGTCTCTTCATGGGGCACACAAGCATGCCTATAATCTCCGGTCTCTTCATGGGACACACAGGCATGCCTATAATCTCCGGTCTCTTAATGGGGCATACAGGCATGTCTATAATTTCTAGTCTCTTAATGGGACACACGGGCATGCCTATAATCTCTGGTCTCTTCATGGGACACACATGCATGCCTATAATCTCTGGTCCCTTCATGGGACACACAGGCATGCCTATAATCCTAGTTCTCTTCATGGGACACACAGGCATGCCTATAATCTGAGGTCTCTTCATGGGACACACAAGCATGCCTATAATCTCCGGTCTCTTCATGGGACACACAGGCATGCCTACAATCTCCCGTCTCTTCATGGGACACACAGGCATGCCTATAATCTCCGGTCTCTTTATGGGACACACAGGCATGACTATAATCTCCGGTTTCTTCATGGGACACACAGGCATGCATATAATCTCCGGTCTCTTCATGGGACACACAGGCATGCCTATAATGTCCGGTCTCTTCATGGAACACATAGGCCTGTCTATAATCTGAGGTCTCTTCATGGGACACACAGGCATACCCATAAACCGAGGTCTCTTCGTGGGACACACAGGCATGCCTATAATCCATGGTCTCTTCATGGGACACCCAGGCATCCCTATAATCTGAGGTCTCTTCATGGGACACACAGTCATGCCGATAATCTCCGGTCTCCTCATGGGACACACAGGCATGCCTATAATCTCTGGTCTCTTCATGGGACACACAGGCATGCCTATAATCTCCGGTCTCTTCATGGGACACACAGGCATGCCTATAATCTCTGGTCTCTTCATGAGACTCACAAGCATGCCTATAATCTTCGGTCTCCATGGGACACACAGGCATGCCTATAATCTCTGGTCTCTTCATGGGATACACAGGCATGCCTATAATCTCCGGTCTCTTCATGGGACACACAGCCATGCCTATAATACGATTTCTCTTCATGGGACACACAGGCATGCCTATAATCTGAGATCTCTTCATGGGACACACAGGTATGCCTACAATCTCCGGTCTCTTCATGGGACACACAGGCATGCCTACAATCTCCGGCCTCTTCATGGGACACACAGGCATGCCTATAATCTCTGTTCTCTTCATGGGACACAGGCATGCCTATAATCTCCGGTCTCTTCATGGGACACACAGGCATGCATATAATCTCTGGTCTCTTCATGGGACACACAAGCATTCCTATAATCTGAGGTCTCTTCATGGGACACACAGACATGCCTATAATCCGAGGTCTCTTCATGGGACACACAGGCATGCCTATAATCCGAGGTCTCTTCATGGGACACGCAAGCATGCCTATAATCTCCGGTCTCTTCATGGGACACACAGGCATGCCTATAATCTCTGGTCTCTTCATGGGACACACAGGCATGCCTATAATCTCCAGTCTCTTAATGGGACACACAGGCATGCCTATAATCTCTGGTCTCTTCATGGGACACACAGGCATGCCTATAATCTCCGGTCCCTTATGGGACACACAGGCATGCCTATAATCCTAGTTTTCTTCATGGGACACACAAGCATGCCTATAATCTCCGGTCTCTTCATGGGACACATAGGCATGCCTACAATCTCCCTTCTCTTCATGGGACACACAGGCATGCCTATAATCTCCGGTCTCTTCATGGGACACATAGGCATGCCTATAATCTCCGGTCTCTTCATGGGACACACAGGCATGCATATAATCTCCGGTCTCTTCATGGGACACACAGGCATGCCTATAATCTCCGGTCTCTTCATGGGACACACAAGCATGCCTATAATCTCCGGTCTCTTCATGGGACACACAAGCATGCCTATAATCTTCGATCTCTTCATGGGACATACAGGCATGCCTATAATCCGGGGTCTCTTCATGGGACATACAGGCATGCCTATAATCTCCGGTCTCTTCATGGGACATACAGGCATGCCTATAATCTCCGGTCTCTTCATGGGACACACAGGCATGCCTATAATCTCCGGTCTCTTCATGGGACACACAGGCATGACTATAATCTCCGGTTTCTTCATGGGACACACAGGCATGACTATAATCTCCGGTCTCTTCTTGGGACACACAGGCATGCCTATAATCTGAGGTCTCTTCATGGGACACACAAGCATGCCTATAATCTCCGGTCTCTTCATGGGACACACAGGCATGCCTACAATCTCCCGTCTCTTCATGGGACACACAGGCATGCCTATAATCTCCGGTCTCTTCATGGGACACACAGGCATGCCTATAATCTCCGGTCTCTTCATGGGACACACAGGCATGCCTATAATCTCCGGTCTCTTCATGGGACACACAGGCATGCCTATAATCTCTGGTCTCTTCATGAGACTCACAAGCATGCCTATAATCTTCGGTCTCCATGGGACACACAGGCATGCCTATAATCTCCGGTCTCTTCATGGGACACACAGGCATGCCTACAATCTTTGGTCTCTTCATGGGACACAGGCATGCCTATAATCTCCGTTCTCTTCATGGGACACACAGGCATGCCTATAATCTCCGGTCTCTTCATGGGACACACAGGCATGCATATAATCTCTGGTCTCTTCATTGGACACACAGGCATTCCTATAATCCGAGGTCTCTTCATGGGACACACAGACATGCTTATAATCCGAGGTCTCTTCATGGAACACACAGGCATGCCTATAATCCGAGGTCTCTTCATGGGGCACACAAGCATGCCTATAATCTCCGGTCTCTTCATGGGACTCACAGGCATGCCTATAATCTCCGGTCTCTTCATGGGACATACAGGCATGTCTATAATTTCCGGTCTCTTAATGGGACACACAGGCATGCCTATAATCTCTGGTCTCTTCATGGGACACACATGCATGCCTATAATCTCCGGTCCCTTCATGGGACACACAGGCATGCCTATAATCCTAGTTCTCTTCATGGGACACACAGGCATGCCTATAATCTGAGGTCTCTTCATGGGACACACAAGCATGCCTATAATCTCCGGTCTCTTCATGGGACACACAGGCATGCCTACAATCTCCCGTCTCTTCATGGGACACACAGGCATGCCTATAATCTCCGGTCTCTTCATGGGACACACAGGCATGACTATAATCTCCGGTTTCTTCATGGGACACACAGGCATGCATATAATCTCCGGTCTCTTCATGGGACACACAGGCATGCCTATAATATCCGGTCTCTTCATGGAACACATAGGCCTGTCTATAATCTGAGGTCTCTTCATGGGACATACAGGCATGCATATAATCTCTGGTCTCTTCATTGGACACAGGCATTCCTATAATCCGAGGTCTCTTCATGGGACACACAGGCATGCCTATAATCCGAGGTCTCTTCATGGGACACACAGACATGCCTATGATCCGAGGTCTCTTCATGGAACACACAGGCATGCCTATAATCCGAGGTCTCTTCATGGGGCACACAAGCATGCCTATAATCTCCGGTCTCTTCATGGGACACACAGGCATGCCTATAATCTCCGGTCTCTTAATGGGACATACAGGCATGTCTATAATTTCTAGTCTCTTAATGGGACACACGGGCATGCCTATAATCTCTGGTCTCTTCATGGGACACACATGCATGCCTATAATCTCTGGTCCCTTCATGGGACACACAGGCATGCCTATAATCCTAGTTCTCTTCATGGGACACACAGGCATGCCTATAATCTGAGGTCTCTTCATGGGACACACAAGCATGCCTATAATCTCCGGTCTCTTCATGGGACACACAGGCATGACTATAATCTCCGGTTTCTTCATGGGACACACAGGCATGACTATAATCTCCGGTCTCTTCATGGGACACACAGGCATGCCTACAATCTCCCTTCTCTTCATGGGACACACAGGCATGCCTATAATCTCCGGTCTCTTCATGGGACACACAGGCATGACTATAATCTCCGGTTTCTTCATGGGACACACAGGCATGACTATAATCTCCGGTCTCTTCTTGGGACACACAGGCATGCCTATAATCTCCGGTCTCTTCATGGAACACATAGGCCTGTCTATAATCTGAGGTCTCTTCATGGGACACACAGGCATACCCATAAACCGAGGTCTCTTCGTGGGACACACAGGCATGCCTATAATCCATGGTCTCTTCATGGGACACCCAGGCATCCCTATAATCGGAGGTCTCTTCATGGGACACACAGTCATGCCGATAATCTCCGGTCTCCTCATGGGACACACAGGCATGCCTATAATCTCTGGTCTCTTCATGGGACACACAGGCATGCCTATAATCTCCGGTCTCTTCATGGGACACACAGGCATGCCTATAATCTCTGGTCTCTTCATGAGACTCACAAGCATGCCTATAATCTTCGGTCTCCATGGGACACACAGGCATGCCTATAATCTCTGGTCTCTTCATGGGATACACAGGCATGCCTATAATCTCTGGTCTCTTCATGGGACACACAGCCATGCCTATAATATGATTTCTCTTCATGGGACACACAGGCATGCCTATAATCTGAGATCTCTTCATGGGACACACAGGTATGCCTACAATCTCCGGTCTCTTCATGGGACACACAGGCTTGTCTATAATCTGAGGTCTCTTCATGGGACACACAGGCATGCCCATAATCTGAGGTCTCTTCGTGGGACACACAGACATGCCTATAATCCGCAGTCTCTTCATGGGACATCCAGGCATCCCTATAATCGGAGGTCTCTTCATGGGACACACAGGCATGCCTATTATCCTAGTTTTCTTCATGGGACACACAGGCGTGCCTAAAATCCAAGGTCTCTTCATGGGACACACAGGCATGCCTATAATCTCTGGTCCCTTCATGGGACACACAGGCATGCCTATAATCTGAGGTCTCTTCATGGGACACACAAGCATGCCTATAATCTCCGGTCTCTTCATGGGACACACAGGCATGCCTACAATCTCCGGTCTCTTCATGGGACACACAGGCATGCCTATAATCTCCGGTCTCTTCATGGGACACACAGGCATGACTATAATCTCCGGTTTCTTCATGGGACACACAGGCATGCATATAATCTCTGGTCTCTTCATGGGACACACAGGCATGCCTATAATCTCCGGTCTCTTCATGGGACACACAGGCATGCATATAATCTCCGGTCTCTTCATGGGACACACAGGCATGCCTATAATCTCCAGTCTCTTCATGGAACACACAGGCCTGTCTATAATCTGAGGTCTCTTCATGGGACACACAGGCATGCCCATAATCTGAGGTCTCTTCGTGGGACACACAGGCATGCCTATAATCCTAGTTCTCTTCATGGGACACACAGGCATGCCTATAATCTCCGGTCCCTTCATGGGACACACAGGCATGCCTATAATCCTAGTTCTCTTCATGGGACACACAGGCATGCCTATAATCTGAGGTCTCTTCATGCGACACACAAGCATGCCTATAATCTCCGGTCTCTTCATGGGACACACAGGCATGCCTACAATCTCCTGTCTCTTCATGGGACACACAGGCATGCCTATAATCTCCGGTCTCTTCATGGGACACACAGGCATGATTATAATCTCCGGTTTCTTCATGGGACACACAGGCATGCATATAATCTCCGGTCTCTTCATGGGACACACAGGCATGCCTATAATCTCCGGTCTCTTCATGGAACACATAGGCCTGTCTATAATCTGAGGTCTCTTCATGGGACACACAGGCATACCCATAAACCGAGGTCTCTTCGTGGGACACACAGGCATGCCTATAATCCGTGGTCTCTTCATGGGACACCCAGGCATCCCTATAATCGGAGGTCTCTTCATGGGACACACAGTCATGCCGATAATCTCCGGTCTCTTCATGGGACACACAGGCATGCCTATAATCTCTGGTCTCTTCATGGGACACACAGGCATGCCTATAATCTCCGGTCTCTTCATGGGACACACAGGCATGCCTATAATCTCTGGTCTCTTCATGAGACTCACAAGCATGCCTATAATCTTCGGTCTCCATGGGACACACAGGCATGCCTATAATCTCTGGTCTCTTCATGGGACACACAGGCATGCCTATAATCCGCAGTCTCTTCATGGGACACCCAGGCATCCCTATAATCGGAGGTCTCTTTATGGGACACACAGGCATGCCTATTATCCTAGTTTTCTTCATGGGACACACAGGCATGCCTAAAATCCAAGGTCTCTTCATGGGACACACAGGCATGCCTATAATCTCTGGTCCCTTCATGGGACACACAGGCATGCCTATAATCCTAGTTCTCTTCATGGGACACACAGGCATGCCTATAATCTTCGGTCTCTTCATGCGACACACAAGCATGCCTATAATCTCCGGTCGCTTCATGGGATACACAGGCATGCCTATAATCTCCGGTCTCTTCATGGGACACACAGGCATGCCTGTAATCTTCGGTCTCTTCATGGGACACCCAGGCATCCCTATAATCAGAGGTCTCTTCATGGGGCACACAGGCATGCTGATAATCTCCGGTCTCTTCATGGGACACACAGGCATGCCTATAATCTCTGGTCTCTTCATGGGACACACAGGCATGCCTATAATCTCCGGTATCTTCATGGGACTCACAAGCATGCCTATAATCTTCGGTCTCTTCATGGGACACACAGGCATGCCTATAATCACTGGTCTCTTCATGGGACACACAGGCATGCCTATAATCTCCAGTCTCTTCATGGGACACACAGGCATGCCTATAATCCGAGTTTTCTTCATGGGATACACAGGCATGCCTATAATCTGAGATCTCTTCATGAGACACACAAGCATGCCTATAATCTCCGGTCTCTTCATGGGACACACAGGCATGCCTACAATCTTTGGTCTCTTCATGGAACACAGGCATGCCTATAATCTCCGTTCTCTTCATGGGACACACAGGCATGCCTATAATCTCCGGTCTCTTCATGGGACATACAGGCATGCATATAATCTCTGGTCTCTTCATTGGACACAGGCATTCCTATAATCCGAGGTCTCTTCATGGGACACACAGGCATGCCTATAATCCGAGGTCTCTTCATGGGACACACAGACATGCCTATAATCCGAGGTCTCTTCATGGAACACACAGGCATGCCTATAATCCGAGGTCTCTTCATGGGGCACACAAGCATGCCTATAATCTCCGGTCTCTTCATGGGACACACAGGCATGCCTATAATCTCCGGTCTCTTAATGGGGCATACAGGCATGTCTATAATTTCTAGTCTCTTAATGGGACACACGGGCATGCCTATAATCTCTGGTCTCTTCATGGGACACACATGCATGATATAATCTCTGGTCCCTTCATGGGACACACAGGCATGCCTATAATCCTAGTTCTCTTCATGGGACACACAGGCATGCCTATAATCTGAGGTCTCTTCATGGGACACACAAGCATGCCTATAATCTCCGGTCTCTTCATGGGACACACAGGCATGCCTACAATCTCCCGTCTCTTCATGGGACACACAGGCATGCCTATAATCTCCGGTCTCTTTATGGGACACACAGGCATGACTATAATCTCCGGTTTCTTCATGGGACACACAGGCATGCATATAATATCCGGTCTCTTCATGGGACACACAGGCATGCCTATAATGTCCGGTCTCTTCATGGAACACATAGGCCTGTCTATAATCTGAGCTCTCTTCATGGGACACAC
Source organism: Triturus cristatus (assembly GCF_964204655.1). Classification (NCBI taxonomy): domain Eukaryota; kingdom Metazoa; phylum Chordata; class Amphibia; order Caudata; family Salamandridae; genus Triturus; species Triturus cristatus. The sequence goes on from NC_140590.1 coordinate 733,291,618, forward strand.
AGGCATACCCATAAACCGAGGTCTCTTCGTGGGACACACAGGCATGCCTATAATCCATGGTCTCTTCATGGGACACCCAGGCATCCCTATAATCTGAGGTCTCTTCATGGGACACACAGTCATGCCGATAATCTCCGGTCTCCTCATGGGACACACAGGCATGCCTATAATCTCTGGTCTCTTCATGGGACACACAGGCATGCCTATAATCTCCGGTCTCTTCATGGGACACACAGGCATGCCTATAATCTCTGGTCTCTTCATGAGACTCACAAGCATGCCTATAATCTTCGGTCTCCATGGGACACACAGGCATGCCTATAATCTCTGGTCTCTTCATGGGATACACAGGCATGCCTATAATCTCCGGTCTCTTCATGGGACACACAGCCATGCCTATAATACGATTTCTCTTCATGGGACACACAGGCATGCCTATAATCTGAGATCTCTTCATGGGACACACAGGTATGCCTACAATCTCCGGTCTCTTCATGGGACACACAGGCATGCCTACAATCTCCGGCCTCTTCATGGGACACACAGGCATGCCTATAATCTCTGTTCTCTTCATGGGACACAGGCATGCCTATAATCTCCGGTCTCTTCATGGGACACACAGGCATGCATATAATCTCTGGTCTCTTCATGGGACACACAAGCATTCCTATAATCTGAGGTCTCTTCATGGGACACACAGACATGCCTATAATCCGAGGTCTCTTCATGGGACACACAGGCATGCCTATAATCCGAGGTCTCTTCATGGGACACGCAAGCATGCCTATAATCTCCGGTCTCTTCATGGGACACACAGGCATGCCTATAATCTCTGGTCTCTTCATGGGACACACAGGCATGCCTATAATCTCCAGTCTCTTAATGGGACACACAGGCATGCCTATAATCTCTGGTCTCTTCATGGGACACACAGGCATGCCTATAATCTCCGGTCCCTTATGGGACACACAGGCATGCCTATAATCCTAGTTTTCTTCATGGGACACACAAGCATGCCTATAATCTCCGGTCTCTTCATGGGACACATAGGCATGCCTACAATCTCCCTTCTCTTCATGGGACACACAGGCATGCCTATAATCTCCGGTCTCTTCATGGGACACATAGGCATGCCTATAATCTCCGGTCTCTTCATGGGACACACAGGCATGCATATAATCTCCGGTCTCTTCATGGGACACACAGGCATGCCTATAATCTCCGGTCTCTTCATGGAACACACAGGCTTGTCTATAATCTGAGGTCTCTTCATGGGACACACAGGCATGCCCATAATCTGAGGTCTCTTCGTGGGACACACAGACATGCCTATAATCCGCAGTCTCTTCATGGGACACCCAGGCATCCCTATAATTGGAGGTCTCTTCATGGGACACACAGGCATGCCTATTATCCTAGTTTTCTTCATGGGACACACAGGCATGCCTAAAATCCAAGGTCTCTTCATGGGACACACAGGCATGCCTATAATCTCTGGTCCCTTCATGGGACACACAGGCATGCCTATAATCCTAGTTCTCTTCATGGGACACACAGGCATGCCTATAATCTTCGGTCTCTTCATGCGACACACAAGCATGCCTATAATCTCCGGTCGCTTCATGGGATACACAGGCATGCCTATAATCTCCGGTCTCTTCATGGGATACACAGGCATGCCTGTAATCTTTGGTCTCTTCATGGGACACCCAGGCATCCCTATAATCGGAGGTCTCTTAATGGGGCACACAGGCATGCTGATAATCTCCGGTCTCTTCATGGGACACACAGGCATGCCTATAATCTCCGGTCTCTTCATGGGACACACAGGCATGCCTATAATCTCCGGTATCTTCATGGGACTCACAAGCATGCCTATAATCTTCGGTCTCTTCATGGGACACACAGGCATGCCTATAATCACTGGTCTCTTCATGGGACACACAGGCATGCCTATAATCTGCGGTCTCTTCATGGGACACACAGGCATGCCTATAATCCCAGTTTTCTTCATGGGATACACAGGCATGCCTATAATCTGAGGTCTCTTCATGGGACACACAAGCATGCCTATAATCTCCGGTCTCTTCATGGGACACACAGGCATGCCTATAATCACTGGTCTCTTCATGGGACACACAGGCATGCCTATAATCTACGGTCTCTTCATGGGACACACAGGCATGCCTATAATCCGAGTTTTCTTCATGGGATACACAGGCATGCCTATAATCTGAGGTCTCTTCATGGGACACACAAGCATGCCTATAATCTCCGGTCTCTTCATGGGACACACAGGCATGCCTACAATCTCCCGTCTCTTCATGGGACACACAGGCATGCCTATAATCTCCGGTCTCTTCATGGGACACACAGGCATGCCTATAATCTCCGGTCTCTTCATGGGACACACAGGCATGACTATAATCTCCGGTTTCTTCATGGGACACACAGGCATGCATATAATCTCCGGTCTCTTCATGGGACACACAGGCATGCCTATGATCTCCGGTCTCTTCATGGAACACATAGGCCTGTCTATAATCTGAGGTCTCTTCATGGGACACACAGGCATACCCATAAACCGAGGTCTCTTCGTGGGACACACAGGCATGCCTATAATCCGTGGTCTCTTCATGGGACACCCAGGCATCCCTATAATCGGAGGTCTCTTCATGGGACACACAGTCATGCCGATAATCTCCGGTCTCTTCATGGGACACACAGGCATGCCTATAATCTCTGGTCTCTTCATGGGACACACAGGCATGCCTATAATCTCCGGTCTCTTCATGGGACACACAGGCATGCCTATAATCTCTGGTCTCTTCATGAGACTCACAAGCATGCCTATAATCTTCGGTCTCCATGGGACACACAGGCATGCCTATAATCTCTGGTCTCTTCATGGGACACACAGGCATGCCTATAATCCGCAGTCTCTTCATGGGACACCCAGGCATCCCTATAATCGGAGGTCTCTTCATGGGACACACAGGCATGCCTATTATCCTAGTTTTCTTCATGGGACACACAGGCATGCCTAAAATCCAAGGTCTCTTCATGGGACACACAGGCATGCCTATAATCTCTGGTCCCTTCATGGGACACACAGGCATGCCTATAATCCTAGTTCTCTTCATGGGACACACAGGCATGCCTATAATCTTCGGTCTCTTCATGCGACACACAAGCATGCCTATAATCTCTGGTCGCTTCATGGGATACACAGGCATGCCTATAATCTCCGGTCTCTTCATGGGACACACAGGCATGCCTGTAATCTTTGGTCTCTTCATGGGACACCCAGGCATCCCTATAATCGGAGGTCTCTTCATGGGGCACACAGGCATGCTGATAATCTCCGGTCTCTTCATGGGACACACAGGCATGCCTATAATCTCCGGTCTCTTCATGGGACACACAGGCATGCCTATAATCTCCGGTATCTTCATGGGACTCACAAGCATGCCTATAATCTTCGGTCTCTTCATGGGACACACAGGCATGCCTATAATCACTGGTCTCTTCATGGGACACACAGGCATGCCTATAATCTGCGGTCTCTTCATGGGACACACAGGCATGCCTATAATCCGAGTTTTCTTCATGGGATACACAGGCATGCCTATAATCTCCGGTCTCTTCATGGGACACACAGGCATGACTATAATCTCCGGTTTCTTCATGGGACACACAGGCATGCATATAATCTCCGGTCTCTTCATGGGACACACAGGCATGCCTATAATCTCCGGTCTCTTCATGGAACACATAGGCCTGTCTATAATCTGAGGTCTCTTCATGGGACACACAGGCATACCCATAAACCGAGGTCTCTTCGTGGGACACACAGGCATGCCTATAATCCGTGGTCTCTTCATGGGACACCCAGGCATCCCTATAATCGAGGGTCTCTTCATGGGACATACAGTCATGCCGATAATCTCCGGTCTCTTCATGGGACACACAGGCATGCCTATAATCTCTGGTCTCTTCATGGGACACACAGGCATGCCTATAATCTCCGGTCTCTTCATGGGACACACAGGCATGCCTATAATCTCTGGTCTCTTCATGAGACTCACAAGCATGCCTATAATCTTCGGTCTCCATGGGACACACAGGCATGCCTATAATCTCCGGTCTCTTCATGGGACACACAGGCATGCCTACAATCTTTGGTCTCTTCATGGGACACAGGCATGCCTATAATCTCCGTTCTCTTCATGGGACACACAGGCATGCCTATAATCTCCGGTCTCTTCATGGGACACACAGGCATGCATATAATCTCTGGTCTCTTCATTGGACACACAGGCATTCCTATAATCCGAGGTCTCTTCATGGGACACACAGACATGCTTATAATCCGAGGTCTCTTCATGGAACACACAGGCATGCCTATAATCCGAGGTCTCTTCATGGGGCACACAAGCATGCCTATAATCTCCGGTCTCTTCATGGGACTCACAGGCATGCCTATAATCTCCGGTCTCTTCATGGGACATACAGGCATGTCTATAATTTCCGGTCTCTTCATGGGACATACAGGCATGCCTATAATCCTAGTTCTCTTCATGGGACACATAGGCATGCCTACAATCTCCCTTCTCTTCATGGGACACACAGGCATGCCTATAATCTCCGGTCTCTTCATGGGACACATAGGCATGCCTATAATCTCCGGTCTCTTCATGGGACACACAGGCATGCATATAATCTCCGGTCTCTTCATGGGACACACAGGCATGCCTATAATCTCCGGTCTCTTCATGGAACACACAGGCTTGTCTATAATCTGAGGTCTCTTCATGGGACACACAGGCATGCCCATAATCTGAGGTCTCTTCGTGGGACACACAGACATGCCTATAATCCGCAGTCTCTTCATGGGACACCCAGGCATCCCTATAATTGGAGGTCTCTTCATGGGACACACAGGCATGCCTATTATCCTAGTTTTCTTCATGGGACACACAGGCATGCCTAAAATCCAAGGTCTCTTCATGGGACACACAGGCATGCCTATAATCTCTGGTCCCTTCATGGGACACACAGGCATGCCTATAATCCTAGTTCTCTTCATGGGACACACAGGCATGCCTATAATCTTCGGTCTCTTCATGCGACACACAAGCATGCCTATAATCTCCGGTCGCTTCATGGGATACACAGGCATGCCTATAATCTCCGGTCTCTTCATGGGATACACAGGCATGCCTGTAATCTTTGGTCTCTTCATGGGACACCCAGGCATCCCTATAATCGGAGGTCTCTTCATGGGGCACACAGGCATGCTGATAATCTCCGGTCTCTTCATGGGACACACAGGCATGCCTATAATCTCCGGTCTCTTCATGGGACACACAGGCATGCCTATAATCTCCGGTATCTTCATGGGACTCACAAGCATGCCTATAATCTTCGGTCTCTTCATGGGACACACAGGCATGCCTATAATCACTGGTCTCTTCATGGGACACACAGGCATGCCTATAATCTGCGGTCTCTTCATGGGACACACAGGCATGCCTATAATCCGAGTTTTCTTCATGGGATACACAGGCTTGCCTATAATCTGAGGTCTCTTCATGGGACACACAAGCATGCCTATAATCTCCGGTCTCTTCATGGGACACACAGGCATGCCTATAATCACTGGTCTCTTCATGGGACACACAGGCATGCCTATAATCTACGGTCTCTTCATGGGACACACAGGCATGCCTATAATCCGAGTTTTCTTCATGGGATACACAGGCATGCCTATAATCTGAGGTCTCTTCATGGGACACACAAGCATGCCTATAATCTCCGGTCTCTTCATGGGACACACAGGCATGCCTACAATCTCCCGTCTCTTCATGGGACACACAGGCATGCCTATAATCTCCGGTCTCTTCATGGGACACACAGGCATGCCTATAATCTCCGGTCTCTTCATGGGACACACAGGCATGACTATAATCTCCGGTTTCTTCATGGGACACACAGGCATGCATATAATCTCCGGTCTCTTCATGGGACACACAGGCATGCCTATGATCTCCGGTCTCTTCATGGAACACATAGGCCTGTCTATAATCTGAGGTCTCTTCATGGGACACACAGGCATACCCATAAACCGAGGTCTCTTCGTGGGACACACAGGCATGCCTATAATCCGTGGTCTCTTCATGGGACACCCAGGCATCCCTATAATCGGAGGTCTCTTCATGGGACACACAGTCATGCCGATAATCTCCGGTCTCTTCATGGGACACACAGGCATGCCTATAATCTCTGGTCTCTTCATGGGACACACAGGCATGCCTATAATCTCCGGTCTCTTCATGGGACACACAGGCATGCCTATAATCTCTGGTCTCTTCATGAGACTCACAAGCATGCCTATAATCTTCGGTCTCCATGGGACACACAGGCATGCCTATAATCTCTGGTCTCTTCATGGGACACACAGGCATGCCTATAATCCGCAGTCTCTTCATGGGACACCCAGGCATCCCTATAATCGGAGGTCTCTTCATGGGACACACAGGCATGCCTATTATCCTAGTTTTCTTCATGGGACACACAGGCATGCCTAAAATCCAAGGTCTCTTCATGGGACACACAGGCATGCCTATAATCTCTGGTCCCTTCATGGGACACACAGGCATGCCTATAATCCTAGTTCTCTTCATGGGACACACAGGCATGCCTATAATCTTCGGTCTCTTCATGCGACACACAAGCATGCCTATAATCTCTGGTCGCTTCATGGGATACACAGGCATGCCTATAATCTCCGGTCTCTTCATGGGACACACAGGCATGCCTGTAATCTTTGGTCTCTTCATGGGACACCCAGGCATCCCTATAATCGGAGGTCTCTTCATGGGGCACACAGGCATGCTGATAATCTCCGGTCTCTTCATGGGACACACAGGCATGCCTATAATCTCCGGTCTCTTCATGGGACACACAGGCATGCCTATAATCTCCGGTATCTTCATGGGACTCACAAGCATGCCTATAATCTTCGGTCTCTTCATGGGACACACAGGCATGCCTATAATCACTGGTCTCTTCATGGGACACACAGGCATGCCTATAATCTGCGGTCTCTTCATGGGACACACAGGCATGCCTATAATCCGAGTTTTCTTCATGGGATACACAGGCATGCCTATAATCTCCGGTCTCTTCATGGGACACACAGGCATGACTATAATCTCCGGTTTCTTCATGGGACACACAGGCATGCATATAATCTCCGGTCTCTTCATGGGACACACAGGCATGCCTATAATCTCCGGTCTCTTCATGGAACACATAGGCCTGTCTATAATCTGAGGTCTCTTCATGGGACACACAGGCATACCCATAAACCGAGGTCTCTTCGTGGGACACACAGGCATGCCTATAATCCGTGGTCTCTTCATGGGACACCCAGGCATCCCTATAATTGAGGGTCTCTTCATGGGACATACAGTCATGCCGATAATCTCCGGTCTCTTCATGGGACACACAGGCATGCCTATAATCTCTGGTCTCTTCATGGGACACACAGGCATGCCTATAATCTCCGGTCTCTTCATGGGACACACAGGCATGCCTATAATCTCTGGTCTCTTCATGAGACTCACAAGCATGCCTATAATCTTCGGTCTCCATGGGACACACAGGCATGCCTATAATCTCCGGTCTCTTCATGGGACACACAGGCATGCCTACAATCTTTGGTCTCTTCATGGGACACAGGCATGCCTATAATCTCCGTTCTCTTCATGGGACACACAGGCATGCCTATAATCTCCGGTCTCTTCATGGGACACACAGGCATGCATATAATCTCTGGTCTCTTCATTGGACACACAGGCATTCCTATAATCCGAGGTCTCTTCATGGGACACACAGACATGCTTATAATCCGAGGTCTCTTCATGGAACACACAGGCATGCCTATAATCCGAGGTCTCTTCATGGGGCACACAAGCATGCCTATAATCTCCGGTCTCTTCATGGGACTCACAGGCATGCCTATAATCTCCGGTCTCTTCATGGGACATACAGGCATGTCTATAATTTCCGGTCTCTTAATGGGACACACAGGCATGCCTATAATCTCTGGTCTCTTCATGGGACACACATGCATGCCTATAATCTCCGGTCCCTTCATGGGACACACAGGCATGCCTATAATCCTAGTTCTCTTCATGGGACACACAGGCATGCCTATAATCTGAGGTCTCTTCATGGGACACACAAGCATGCCTATAATCTCCGGTCTCTTCATGGGACACACAGGCATGCCTACAATCTCCCGTCTCTTCATGGGACACACAGGCATGCCTATAATCTCCGGTCTCTTCATGGGACACACAGGCATGACTATAATCTCCGGTTTCTTCATGGGACACACAGGCATGCATATAATCTCCGGTCTCTTCATGGGACACACAGGCATGCCTATAATATCCGGTCTCTTCATGGAACACATAGGCCTGTCTATAATCTGAGGTCTCTTCATGGGACACACAGGCATACCCATAAACCGAGGTCTCTTCGTGGGACACACAGGCATGCCTATTATCCGTGGTCTCTTCATGGGACACCCAGGCATCCCTATAATCGGAGGTCTCTTCATGGGACACACAGTCATGCCGATAATCTCCGGTCTCTTCATGGAACACAGGCATGCCTATAATCTCCGTTCTCTTCATGGGAACACAGGCATGCCTAAAATCTCCGGTCTCTTCATGGGACATACAGGCATGCATATAATCTCTGGTCTCTTCATTGGACACAGGCATTCCTATAATCCGAGGTCTCTTCATGGGATACACAGGCATGCCTATAATCCGAGGTCTCTTCATGGGACACACAGACATGCCTATAATCCGAGGTCTCTTCATGGAACACACAGGCATGCCTATAATCCGAGGTCTCTTCATGGGGCACACAAGCATGCCTATAATCTCCGGTCTCTTCATGGGACACACAGGCATGCCTATAATCTCCGGTCTCTTAATGGGACATACAGGCATGTCTATAATTTCTAGTCTCTTAATGGGACACACGGGCATGCCTATAATCTCTGGTCTCTTCATGGGACACACATGCATGCCTATAATCTCTGGTCCCTTCATGGGACACACAGGCATGCCTATAATCCTAGTTCTCTTCATGGGACACACAGGCATGCCTATAATCTGAGGTCTCTTCATGGGACACACAAGCATGCCTATAATCTCCGGTCTCTTCATGGGACACACAGGCATGACTATAATCTCCGGTTTCTTCATGGGACACACAAGCATGACTATAATCTCCGGTCTCTTCATGGGACACACAGGCATGCCTACAATCTCCCGTCTCTTCATGGGACACACAGGCATGCCTATAATCTCCGGTCTCTTCATGGGACACACAGGCATGACTATAATCTCCGGTTTCTTCATGGGACACACAGGCATGACTATAATCTCCGGTCTCTTCTTGGGACACACAGGCATGCCTATAATCTCCGGTCTCTTCATGGAACACATAGGCCTGTCTATAATGTGAGGTCTCTTCATGGGACACACAGGCATACCCATAAACCGAGGTCTCTTCGTGGGACACACAGGCATGCCTATAATCCATGGTCTCTTCATGGGACACCCAGGCATCCCTATAATCGGAGGTCTCTTCATGGGACACACAGTCATGCCGATAATCTCCGGTCTCCTCATGGGACACACAGGCATGCCTATAATCTCTGGTCTCTTCATGGGACACACAGGCATGCCTATAATCTCCGGTCTCTTCATGGGACACACAGGCATGCCTATAATCTCTGGTCTCTTCATGAGACTCACAAGCATGCCTATAATCTTCGGTCTCCATGGGACACACAGGCATGCCTATAATCTCTGGTCTCTTCATGGGATACACAGGCATGCCTATAATCTCCGGTCTCTTCATGGGACACACAGCCATGCCTATAATACGATTTCTCTTCATGGGACACACAGGCATGCCTATAATCTGAGATCTCTTCATGGGACACACAGGTATGCCTACAATCTCCGGTCTCTTCATGGGACACACAGGCATGCCTACAATCTCCGGCCTCTTCATGGGACACACAGGCATGCCTATAATCTCTGTTCTCTTCATGGGACACACAGGCATGCCTATAATCTCCGGTCTCTTCATGGAACACATAGGCCTGTCTATAATCTGAGGTCTCTTCATGGGACACACAGGCATACCCATAAACCGAGGTCTCTTCGTGGGACACACAGGCATGCCTATAATCCATGGTCTCTTCATGGGACACCCAGGCATCCCTATAATCGGAGGTCTCTTCATGGGACACACAGTCATGCCGATAATCTCCGGTCTCCTCATGGGACACACAGGCATGCCTATAATCTCTGGTCTCTTCATGGGACACACAGGCATGCCTATAATCTCCGGTCTCTTCATGGTACACACAGGCATGCCTATAATCTCTGGTCTCTTCATGAGACTCACAAGCATGCCTATAATCTTCGGTCTCCATGGGACACACAGGCATGCCTATAATCTCTGGTCTCTTCATGGGATACACAGGCATGCCTATAATCTCCGGTCTCTTCATGGGACACACAGCCATGCCTATAATACGATTTCTCTTCATGGGACACACAGGCATGCCTATAATCTGAGATCTCTTCATGGGACACACAGGTATGCCTACAATCTCCGGTCTCTTCATGGGACACACAGGCATGCCTACAATCTCCGGCCTCTTCATGGGACACACAGGCATGCCTATAATCTCTGTTCTCTTCATGGGACACAGGCATGCCTATAATCTCCGGTCTCTTCATGGGACACACAGGCATGCATATAATATCTGGTCTCTTCATGGGACACACAAGCATTCCTATAATCCGAGGTCTCTTCATGGGACACACAGACATGCCTATAATCCGAGGTCTCTTCATGGGACACACAGGCATGCCTATAATCCGAGGTCTCTTCATGGGACACGCAAGCATGCCTATAATCTCCGGTCTCTTCATGGGACACACAGGCATGCCTATAATCTCTGGTCTCTTCATGGGACACACAGGCATGCCTATAATCTCCAGTCTCTTAATGGGACACACAGGCATGCCTATAATCTCTGGTCTCTTCATGGGACACACAGACATGCCTATAATCTCCGGTCCCTTATGGGACACACAGGCATGCCTATAATCCTAGTTTTCTTCATGGGACACACAAGCATGCCTATAATCTCCGGTCTCTTCATGGGACACATAGGCATGCCTACAATCTCCCTTCTCTTCATGGGACACACAGGCATGCATCTCCGGTCTCTTCATGGGACACATAGGCATGCCTATAATCTCCGGTCTCTTCATGGGACACACAGGCATGCATATAATCTCCGGTCTCTTCATGGGACACACAGGCATGCCTATAATCTCCGGTCTCTTCATGGAACACACAGGTTTGTCTATAATCTGAGGTCTCTTCATGGGACACACAGGCATGCCCATAAACTGAGGTCTCTTCGTGGGACACACAGACATGCCTATAATCCGCAGTCTCTTCATGGGACATCCAGGCATCCCTATAATCGGAGGTCTCTTCATGGGACACACAGGCATGCCTATTATCCTAGTTTTCTTCATGGGACACACAGGCGTGCCTAAAATCCAAGGTCTCTTCATGGGACACACAGGCATGCCTATAATCTCTGGTCCCTTCATGGGACACACAGGCATGCCTATAATCTGAGGTCTCTTCATGGGACACACAAGCATGCCTATAATCTCCGGTCTCTTCATGGGACACACAGGCATGCCTACAATCTCCCGTCTCTTCATGGGACACACAGGCATGCCTATAATCTCCGGTCTCTTCATGGGACACACAGGCATGACTATAATCTCCGGTTTCTTCATGGGACACACAGGCATGCATATAATCTCCGGTCTCTTCATGGGACACACAGGCATGCCTATAATCTCCGGTCTCTTCATGGGACACACAGGCATGCATATAATCTCCGGTCTCTTCATGGGACACACAGGCATGCCTATAATCTCCAGTCTCTTCATGGAACACACAGGCCTGTCTATAATCTGAGGTCTCTTCATGGGACACACAGGCATGCTCATAATCTGAGGTCTCTTCGTGGGACACACAGACATGCCTATAATCTCCGGTCCCTTCATGGGACACACAGGCATGCCTATAATCCTAGTTCTCTTCATGGGACACACAGGCATGCCTATAATCTGAGGTCTCTTCATGGGACACACAAGCATGCCTATAATCTCCGGTCTCTTCATGGGACACACAGGCATGCCTACAATCTCCCGTCTCTTCATGGGACACACAGGCATGCCTATAATCTCCGGTCTCTTCATGGGACACACAGGCATGATTATAATCTCCGGTTTCTTCATGGGACACACAGGCATGCATATAATCTCCGGTCTCTTCATGGGACACACAGGCATGCCTATAATCTCCGGTCTCTTCATGGAACACATAGGCCTGTCTATAATCTGAGGTCTCTTCATGGGACACACAGGCATACCCATAAACCGAGGTCTCTTCGTGGGACACACAGGCATGCCTATAATCCGTGGTCTCTTCATGGGACACCCAGGCATCCCTATAATCGGAGGTCTCTTCATGGGACACACAGTCATGCCGATAATCTCCGGTCTCTTCATGGGACACACAGGCATGCCTATAATCTCTGGTCTCTTCATGGGACACACAGGCATGCCTATAATCTCCGGTCTCTTCATGGGACACACAGGCATGCCTATAATCTCCGGTCTCTTCATGGGACACACAGGCATGCCTATAATCTCCGGTATCTTCATGGGACTCACAAGCATGCCTATAATCTTCGGTCTCTTCATGGGACACACAGGCATGCCTATAATCACTGGTCTCTTCATGGGACACACAGGCATGCCTATAATCTCCAGTCTCTTCATGGGACACACAGGCATGCCTATAATCCGAGTTTTCTTCATGGGATACACAGGCATGCCTATAATCTGAGATCTCTTCATGAGACACACAAGCATGCCTATAATCTCCGGTCTCTTCATGGGACACAGGCATGCCTACAATCTTTGGTCTCTTCATGGAACACAGGCATGCCTATAATCTCCGTTCTCTTCATGGGAACACAGGCATGCCTATAATCTCCGGTCTCTTCATGGGACATACAGGCATGCATATAATCCGAGGTCTCTTCATGGGACACACAGGCATTCCTATAATCCGAGGTCTCTTCATGGGACACACAGGCATGCCTATAATCCGAGGTCTCTTCATGGGACACACAGACATGCCTATAATCCGAGGTCTCTTCATGGAACACACAGGCATGCCTATAATCCGAGGTCTCTTCATGGGGCACACAAGCATGCCTATAATCTCCGGTCTCTTCATGGGACACACAGGCATGCCTATAATCTCCGGTCTCTTAATGGGACATACAGGCATGTCTATAATTTCTAGTCTCTTAATGGGACACACGGGCATGCCTATAATCTCTGGTCTCTTCATGGGACACACATGCATGCCTATAATCTCTGGTCCCTTCATGGGACACACAGGCATGCCTATAATCCTAGTTCTCTTCATGGGACACACAGGCATGCCTATAATCTGAGGTCTCTTCATGGGACACACAAGCATGCCTATAATCTCCGGTCTCTTCATGGGACACACAGGCATGACTATAATCTCCGGTTTCTTCATGGGACACACAGGCATGACTATAATCTCCGGTCTCTTCATGGGACACACAGGCATGCCTACAATCTCCCGTCTCTTCATGGGACACACAGGCATGCCTATAATCTCCCGTCTCTTCATGGGACACACAGGCATGACTATAATCTCCGGTTTCTTCATGGGACACACAGGCATGACTATAATCTCCGGTCTCTTCTTGGGACACACAGGCATGCCTATAATCTCCGGTCTCTTCATGGAACACATAGGCCTGTCTATAATCTGAGGTCTCTTCATGGGACACACAGGCATACCCATAAACCGAGGTCTCTTCGTGGGACACACAGGCATGCCTATAATCCATGGTCTCTTCATGGGACACCCAGGCATCCCTATAATCGGAGGTCTCTTCATGGGACACACAGTCATGCCGATAATCTCCGGTCTCCTCATGGGACACACAGGCATGCCTATAATCTCTGGTCTCTTCATGGGACACACAGGCATGCCTATAATCTCTGGTCTCTTCATGAGACTCACAAGCATGCCTATAATCTTCGGTCTCCATGGGACACACAGGCATGCCTATAATCTCTGGTCTCTTCATGGGATACACAGGCATGCCTATAATCTCCGGTCTCTTCATGGGACACACAGCCATGCCTATAATACGATTTCTCTTCATGGGACACACAGGCATGCCTATAATCTGAGATCTCTTCATGGGACACACAGGTATGCCTACAATCTCCGGTCTCTTCATGGGACACACAGGCATGCCTACAATCTCCGGCCTCTTCATGGGACACACAGGCATGCCTATAATCTCTGTTCTCTTCATGGGACACACAGGCATGCCTATAATCTCCGGTCTCTTCATGGAACACATAGGCCTGTCTATAATCTCTGGTCTCTTCATGGGACACACAGGCATGCCTATAATCTCCGGTCTCTTCACCTATAATCTCTGGTCTCTTCATGAGACTCACAAGCATGCCAATAATCTTCGGTCTCCATGGGACACACAGGCATGCCTATAATCTCTGGTCTCTTCATGGGATACACAGGCATGCCTATAATCTCCGGTCTCTTCATGGGACACACAGCCATGCCTATAATACGATTTCTCTTCATGGGACACACAGGCATGCCTATAATCTGAGATCTCTTCATGGGACACACAGGTATGCCTACAATCTCCGGTCTCTTCATGGGACACACAGGCATGCCTATAATCACTGGTCTCTTCATGGGACACACAGGCATGCCTATAATCTCCAGTCTCTTCATGGGACACACAGGCATGCCTATAATCCGAGTTTTCTTCATGGGATACACAGGCATGCCTATAATCTGAGATCTCTTCATGAGACACACAAGCATGCCTATAATCTCCGGTCTCTTCATGGGACACAGGCATGCCTACAATCTTTGGTCTCTTCATGGAACACAGGCATGCCTATAATCTCCGTTCTCTTCATGGGAACACAGGCATGCCTATAATCTCCGGTCTCTTCATGGGACATACAGGCATGCATATAATCCGAGGTCTCTTCAAGGGACACACAGGCATTCCTATAATCCGAGGTCTCTTCATGGGACACACAGGCATGCCTATAATCCGAGGTCTCTTCATGGGACACACAGACATGCCTATAATCCGAGGTCTCTTCATGGAACACACAGGCATGCCTATAATCCGAGGTCTCTTCATGGGGCACACAAGCATGCCTATAATCTCCGGTCTCTTCATGGGACACACAGGCATGCCTATAATCTCCGGTCTCTTAATGGGACACACATGCATGCCTATAATCTCTGGTCTCTTCATGGGACACACATGCATGCCTATAATCTCTGGTCCCTTCATGGGACACACAGGCATGCCTATAATCCTAGTTCTCTTCATGGGACACACAGGCATGCCTATAATCTGAGGTCTCTTCATGGGACACACAAGCATGCCTATAATCTCCGGTCTCTTCATGGGACACACAGGCATGACTATAATCTCCGGTTTCTTCATGGGACACACAGGCATGACTATAATCTCCGGTCTCTTCATGGGACACACAGGCATGCCTACAATCTCCCGTCTCTTCATGGGACACACAGGCATGCCTATAATCTCCAGTCTCTTCATGGGACACACAGGCATGACTATAATCTCCGGTTTCTTCATGGGACACACAGGCATGACTATAATCTCCGGTCTCTTCTTGGGACACACAGGCATGCCTATAATCTCCGGTCTCTTCATGGAACACATAGGCCTGTCTATAATCTGAGGTCTCTTCATGGGACACACAGGCATACCCATAAACCGAGGTCTCTTCGTGGGACACACAGGCATGCCTATAATCCATGGTCTCTTCATGGGACACCCAGGCATCCCTATAATCGGAGGTCTCTTCATGGGACACACAGTCATGCCGATAATCTCCGGTCTCCTCATGGGACACACAGGCATGCCTATAATCTCTGGTCTCTTCATGGGACACACAGGCATGCCTATAATCTCTGGTCTCTTCATGAGACTCACAAGCATGCCTATAATCTTCGGTCTCCATGGGACACACAGGCATGCCTATAATCTCTGGTCTCTTCATGGGATACACAGGCATGCCTATAATCTCCGGTCTCTTCATGGGACACACAGCCATGCCTATAATACGATTTCTCTTCATGGGACACACAGGCATGCCTATAATCTGAGATCTCTTCATGGGACACACAGGTATGCCTACAATCTCCGGTCTCTTCATGGGACACACAGGCATGCCTACAATCTCCGGCCTCTTCATGGGACACACAGGCATGCCTATAATCTCTGTTCTCTTCATGGGACACACAGGCATGCCTATAATCTCCGGTCTCTTCATGGAACACATAGGCCTGTCTATAATCTCTGGTCTCTTCATGGGACACACAGGCATGCCTATAATCTCCGGTCTCTTCACCTATAATCTCTGGTCTCTTCATGAGACTCACAAGCATGCCAATAATCTTCGGTCTCCATGGGACACACAGGCATGCCTATAATCTCTGGTCTCTTCATGGGATACACAGGCATGCCTATAATCTCCGGTCTCTTCATGGGACACACAGCCATGCCTATAATACGATTTCTCTTCATGGGACACACAGGCATGCCTATAATCTGAGATCTCTTCATGGGACACACAGGTATGCCTACAATCTCCGGTCTCTTCATGGGACACACAGGCATGCCTACAATCTCCGGCCTCTTCATGGGACACACAGGCATGCCTATAATCTCTGTTCTCTTCATGGGACACAGGCATGCCTATAATCTCCGGTCTCTTCATGGGACACACAGGCATGCATATAATATCTGGTCTCTTCATGGGACACACAAGCATTCCTATAATCCGAGGTCTCTTCATGGGACACACAGACATGCCTATAATCCGAGGTCTCTTCATGGGACACACAGGCATGCCTATAATCCGAGGTCTCTTCATGGGACACGCAAGCATGCCTATAATCTCCGGTCTCTTCATGAGACACACAGGCATGCCTATAATCTCTGGTCTCTTCATGGGACACACAGGCATGCCTATATTCTCCAGTCTCTTAATGGGACACACAGGCATGCCTATAATCTCTGGTCTCTTCATGGGACACACAGGCATGCCTATAATCTCCGGTCCCTTATGGGACACACAGGCATGCCTATAATCCTAGTTTTCTTCATGGGACACACAAGCATGCCTATAATCTCCGGTCTCTTCATGGGACACATAGGCATGCCTACAATCTCCCTTCTCTTCATGGGACACACAGGCATGCATCTCCGGTCTCTTCATGGGACACATAGGCATGCCTATAATCTCCGGTCTCTTCATGGGACACACAGGCATGCATATAATCTCCGGTCTCTTCATGGGACACACAGGCATGCCTATAATCTCCGGTCTCTTCATGGAACACACAGGCTTGTCTATAATCTGAGGTCTCTTCATGGGACACACAGGCATGCCCATAATCTGAGGTCTCTTCGTGGGACACACAGACATGCCTATAATCCGCAGTCTCTTCATGGGACATCCAGGCATCCCTATAATCGGAGGTCTCTTCATGGGACACACAGGCATGCCTATTATCCTAGTTTTCTTCATGGGACACACAGGCGTGCCTAAAATCCAAGGTCTCTTCATGGGACAAACAGGCATGCCTATAATCTCTGGTCCCTTCATGGGACACACAGGCATGCCTATAATCTGAGGTCTCTTCATGGGACACACAAGCATGCCTATAATCTCCGGTCTCTTCATGGGACACACAGGCATGCCTACAATCTCCCGTCTGTTCATGGGACACACAGGCATGCCTATAATCTCCGGTCTCTTCATGGGACACACAGGCATGACTATAATCTCCGGTTTCTTCATGGGACACACAGGCATGCATATAATCTCCGGTCTCTTCATGGGACACACAGGCATGCCTATAATCTCCGGTCTCTTCATGGGACACACAGGCATGCATATAATCTCCGGTCTCTTCATGGGACACACAGGCATGCCTATAATCTCCAGTCTCTTCATGGAACACACAGGCCTGTCTATAATCTGAGGTCTCTTCATGGGACACACAGGCATGCCCATAATCTGAGGTCTCTTCGTGGGATACACAGACATGCCTATAATCTCCGGTCCCTTCATGGGACACACAGGCATGCCTATAATCCTAGTTCTCTTCATGGGACACACAGGCATGCCTATAATCTGAGGTCTCTTCATGGGACACACAAGCATGCCTATAATCTCCGGTCTCTTCATGGGACACACAGGCATGCCTACAATCTCCCGTCTCTTCATGGGACACACAGGCATGCCTATAATCTCCGGTCTCTTCATGGGACACACAGGCATGATTATAATCTCCGGTTTCTTCATGGGACACACAGGCATGCATATAATCTCCGGTCTCTTCATGGGACACACAGGCATGCCTATAATCTCCGGTCTCTTCATGGAACACATAGGCCTGTCTATAATCTGAGGTCTCTTCTTGGGACACACAGGCATACCCATAAACCGAGGTCTCTTCGTGGGACACACAGGCATGCCTATAATCCGTGGTCTCTTCATGGGACACCCAGGCATCCCTATAATCGGAGGTTTCTTCATGGGACACACAGTCATGCCGATAATCTCCGGTCTCTTCATGGGACACACAGGCATGCCTATAATCTCTGGTCTCTTCATGGGACACACAGGCATGCCTATAATCTCCGGTCTCTTCATGGGACACACAGGCATGCCTATAATCTCTGGTCTCTTCATGAGACTCACAAGCATGCCTATAATCTTCGGTCTCCATGGGACACACAGGCATGCCTATAATCTCTGGTCTCTTCATGGGACACACAGGCATGCCTATAATCCGCAGTCTCTTCATGGGACACCCAGGCATCCCTATAATCAGAGGTCTCTTTATAGGACACACAGGCATGCCTATTATCCTAGTTTTCTTCATGGGACACACAGGCATGCCTAAAATCCAAGGTCTCTTCATGGGACACACAGGCATGCCTATAATCTCTGGTCCCTTCATGGGACACACAGGCATGCCTATAATCCTAGTTCTCTTCATGGGACACACAGGCATGCCTATAATCTTCGGTCTCTTCATGCGACACACAAGCATGCCTATAATCTCCGGTCGCTTCATGGGATACACAGGCATGCCTATAATCTCCGGTCTCTTCATGGGACACACAGGCATGCCTGTAATCTTCGGTCTCTTCATGGGACACCCAGGCATCCCTATAATCAGAGGTCTCTTCATGGGGCACACAGGCATGCTGATAATCTCCGGTCTCTTCATGGGACACACAGGCATGCCTATAATCTCTGGTCTCTTCATGGGACACACAGGCATGCCTATAATCTCCGGTATCTTCATGGGACTCACAAGCATGCCTATAATCTTCGGTCTCTTCATGGGACACACAGGCATGCCTATAATCACTGGTCTCTTCATGGGACACACAGGCATGCCTATAATCTCCAGTCTCTTCATGGGACACACAGGCAGGCCTATAATCCGAGTTTTCTTCATGGGATACACAGGCATGCCTATAATCTGAGATCTCTTCATGAGACACACAAGCATGCCTATAATCTCCGGTCTCTTCATGGGACACACAGGCATGCCTACAATCTTTGGTCTCTTCATGGAACACAGGCATGCCTATAATCTCCGTTCTCTTCATGGGACACACAGGCATGCCTATAATCTCCGGTCTCTTCATGGGACATACAGGCATGCATATAATCTCTGGTCTCTTCATTGGACACAGGCATTCCTATAATCCGAGGTCTCTTCATGGGACACACAGGCATGCCTATAATCCGAGGTCTCTTCATGGGACACACAGACATGCCTATAATCCGAGGTCTCTTCATGGAACACACAGGCATGCCTATAATCCGAGGTCTCTTCATGGGGCACACAAGCATGCCTATAATCTCCGGTCTCTTCATGGGACACACAGGCATGCCTATAATCTCCGGTCTCTTAATGGGACATACAGGCATGTCTATAATTTCTAGTCTCTTAATGGGACACACGGGCATGCCTATAATCTCTGGTCTCTTCATGGGACACACATGCATGCCTATAATCTCTGGTCCCTTCATGGGACACACAGGCATGCCTATAATCCTAGTTCTCTTCATGGGACACACAGGCATGCCTATAATCTGAGGTCTCTTCATGGGACACACAAGCATGCCTATAATCTCCGGTCTCTTCATGGGACACACAGGCATGCCTACAATCTCTCGTCTCTTCATGGGACACACAGGCATGCCTATAATCTCCGGTCTCTTCATGGGACACACAGGCATGACTATAATCTCCGGTTTCTTCATGGGACACACAGGCATGCATATAATCTCCGGTCTCTTCATGGGACACACAGGCATGCCTATAATCTCCGGTCTCTTCATGGAACACATAGGCCTGTCTATAATCTGAGGTCTCTTCATGGGACACACAGGCATACCCATAAACCGAGGTCTCTTCGTGGGACACACAGGCATGCCTATAATCCATGGTCTCTTCATGGGACACCCAGGCATCCCTATAATCTGAGGTCTCTTCATGGGACACACAGTCATGCCGATAATCTCCGGTCTCCTCATGGGACACACAGGCATGCCTATAATCTCTGGTCTCTTCATGGGACACACAGGCATGCCTATAATCTCCGGTCTCTTCATGGGACACACAGGCATGCCTATAATCTCTGGTCTCTTCATGAGACTCACAAGCATGCCTATAATCTTCGGTCTCCATGGGACACACAGGCATGCCTATAATCTCTGGTCTCTTCATGGGATACACAGGCATGCCTATAATCTCCGGTCTCTTAATGGGACACACAGCCATGCCTATAATACGATTTCTCTTCATGGGACACACAGGCATGCCTATAATCTGAGATCTCTTCATGGGACACACAGGTATGCCTACAATCTCCGGTCTCTTCATGGGACACACAGGCATGCCTACAATCTCCGGCCTCTTCATGGGACACACAGGCATGCCTATAATCTCTGTTCTCTTCATGGGACACAGGCATGCCTATAATCTCCGGTCTCTTCATGGGACACACAGGCATGCATATAATCTCTGGTCTCTTCATGGGACACACAAGCATTCCTATAATCTGAGGTCTCTTCATGGGACACACAGACATGCCTATAATCCGAGGTCTCTTCATGGGACACACAGGCATGCCTATAATCCGAGGTCTCTTCATGGGACACGCAAGCATGCCTATAATCTCCGGTCTCTTCATGGGACACACAGGCATGCCTATAATCTCCAGTCTCTTAATGGGACACACAGGCATGCCTATAATCTCTGGTCTCTTCATGGGACACACAGGCATGCCTATAATCTCCGGTCCCTTATGGGACACACAGGCATGCCTATAATCCTAGTTTTCTTCATGGGACACACAAGCATGCCTATAATCTCCGGTCTCTTCATTGGACACATAGGCATGCCTACAATCTCCCTTCTCTTCATGGGACACACAGGCATGCCTATAATCTCCGGTCTCTTCATGGGACACATAGGCATGCCTATAATCTCCGGTCTCTTCATGGGACACACAGGCATGCATATAATCTCCGGTCTCTTCATGGGACACACAGGCATGCCTATAATCTCCGGTCTCTTCATGGAACACACAGGCTTGTCTATAATCTGAGGTCTCTTCATGGGACACACAGGCATGCCCATAATCTGAGGTCTCTTTGTGGGACACACAGACATGCCTATAATCCGCAGTCTCTTCATGGGACACCCAGGCATCCCTATAATCGGAGGTCTCTTCATGGGACACACAGGCATGCCTATTATCCTAGTTTTCTTCATGGGACACACAGGCATGCCTAAAATCCAAGGTCTCTTCATGGGACACACAGGCATGCCTATAATCTCTGGTCCCTTCATGGGACACACAGGCATGCCTATAATCCTAGTTCTCTTCATGGGACACACAGGCATGCCTATAATCTTCGGTCTCTTCATGCGACACACAAGCATGCCTATAATCTCCGGTCGCTTCATGGGATACACAGGCATGCCTATAATCTCCGGTCTCTTCATGGGACACACAGGCATGCCTGTAATCTTTGGTCTCTTCATGGGACACCCAGGCATCCCTATAATCGGAGGTCTCTTCATGGGGCACACAGGCATGCTGATAATCTCCGGTCTCTTCATGGGACACACAGGCATGCCTATAATCTCCGGTCTCTTCATGGGACACACAGGCATGCCTATAATCTCCGGTATCTTCATGGGACTCACAAGCATGCCTATAATCTTCGGTCTCTTCATGGGACACACAGGCATGCCTATAATCACTGGTCTCTTCATGGGACACACAGGCATGCCTATAATCTGCGGTCTCTTCATGGGACACACAGGCATGCCTATAATCCGAGTTTTCTTCATGGGATACACAGGCATGCCTATAATCTGAGGTCTCTTCATGGGACACACAAGCATGCCTATAATCTCCGGTCTCTTCAAGGGACACACAGGCATGCCTACAATCTCCCGTCTCTTCATGGGACACACAGGCATGCCTATAATCTCCGGTCTCTTCATGGGACACACAGGCATGCCTATAATCTCCGGTCTCTTCATGGGACACACAGGCATGACTATAATCTCCGGTTTCTTCATGGGACACACAGGCATGCATATAATCTCCGGTCTCTTCATGGGACACACAGGCATGCCTATAATCTCCGGTCTCTTCATGGAACACATAGGCCTGTCTATAATCTGAGGTCTCTTCATGGGACACACAGGCATACCCATAAACCGAGGTCTCTTCGTGGGACACACAGGCATGCCTATAATCCGTGGTCTCTTCATGGGACACCCAGGCATCCCTATAATCTGAGGTCTCTTCATGGGACACACAGTCATGCCGATAATCTCCGGTCTCCTCATGGGACACACAGGCATGCCTATAATCTCTGGTCTCTTCATGGGACACACAGGCATGCCTATAATCTCCGGTCTCTTCATGGGACACACAGGCATGCCTATAATCTCTGGTCTCTTCATGAGACTCACAAGCATGCCTATAATCTTCGGTCTCCATGGGACACACAGGCATGCCTATAATCTCTGGTCTCTTCATGGGATACACAGGCATGCCTATAATCTCCGGTCTCTTAATGGGACACACAGCCATGCCTATAATATGATTTCTCTTCATGGGACACACAGGCATGCCTATAATCTGAGATCTCTTCATGGGACACACAGGTATGCCTACAATCTCCGGTCTCTTCATGGGACACACAGGCATGCCTACAATCTCCGGCCTCTTCATGGGACACACAGGCATGCCTATAATCTCTGTTCTCTTCATGGGACACAGGCATGCCTATAATCTCCGGTCTCTTCATGGGACACACAGGCATGCATATAATCTCTGGTCTCTTCATGGGACACACAAGCATTCCTATAATCTGAGGTCTCTTCATGGGACACACAGACATGCCTATAATCCGAGGTCTCTTCATGGGACACACAGGCATGCCTATAATCCGAGGTCTCTTCATGGGACACGCAAGCATGCCTATAATCTCCGGTCTCTTCATGGGACACACAGGCATGCCTATAATCTCTGGTCTCTTCATGGGACACACAGGCATGCCTATAATCTCCAGTCTCTTAATGGGACACACAGGCATGCCTATAATCTCTGGTCTCTTCATGGGACACACAGGCATGCCTATAATCTCCGGTCCCTTATGGGACACACAGGCATGCCTATAATCCTAGTTTTCTTCATGGGACACACAAGCATGCCTATAATCTCCGGTCTCTTCATGGGACACATAGGCATGCCTACAATCTCCCTTCTCTTCATGGGACACACAGGCATGCCTATAATCTCCGGTCTCTTCATGGGACACATAGGCATGCCTATAATCTCCGGTCTCTTCATGGGACACACAGGCATGCATATAATCTCCGGTCTCTTCATGGGACACACAGGCATGCCTATAATCTCCGGTCTCTTCATGGAACACACAGGCTTGTCTATAATCTGAGGTCTCTTCATGGGACACACAGGCATGCCCATAATCTGAGGTCTCTTCGTGGGACACACAGACATGCCTATAATCCGCAGTCTCTTCATGGGACACCCAGGCATCCCTATAATCGGAGGTCTCTTCATGGGACACACAGGCATGCCTATTATCCTAGTTTTCTTCATGGGACACACAGGCATGCCTAAAATCCAAGGTCTCTTCATGGGACACACAGGCATGCCTATAATCTCTGGTCCCTTCATGGGACACACAGGCATGCCTATAATCCTAGTTCTCTTCATGGGACACACAGGCATGCCTATAATCTTCGGTCTCTTCATGCGACACACAAGCATGCCTATAATCTCCGGTCGCTTCATGGGATACACAGGCATGCCTATAATCTCCGGTCTCTTCATGGGACACACAGGCATGCCTGTAATCTTTGGTCTCTTCATGGGACACCCAGGCATCCCTATAATCGGAGGTCTCTTCATGGGGCACACAGGCATGCTGATAATCTCCGGTCTCTTCATGGGACACACAGGCATGCCTATAATCTCCGGTCTCTTCATGGGACACACAGGCATGCCTATAATCTCCGGTATCTTCATGGGACTCACAAGCATGCCTATAATCTTCGGTCTCTTCATGGGACACACAGGCATGCCTATAATCACTGGTCTCTTCATGGGACACACAGGCATGCCTATAATCTGCGGTCTCTTCATGGGACACACAGGCATGCCTATAATCCGAGTTTTCTTCATGGGATACACAGGCATGCCTATAATCTGAGGTCTCTTCATGGGACACACAAGCATGCCTATAATCTCCGGTCTCTTCATGGGACACACAGGCATGCCTACAATCTCCCGTCTCTTCATGGGACACACAGGCATGCCTATAATCTCCGGTCTCTTCATGGGACACACAGGCATGCCTATAATCTCCGGTCTCTTCATGGGACACACAGGCATGACTATAATCTCCGGTTTCTTCATGGGACACACAGGCATGCATATAATCTCCGGTCTCTTCATGGGACACACAGGCATGCCTATAATCTCCGGTCTCTTCATGGAACACATAGGCCTGTCTATAATCTGAGGTCTCTTCATGGGACACACAGGCATACCCATAAACCGAGGTCTCTTCGTGGGACACACAGGCATGCCTATAATCCGTGGTCTCTTCATGGGACACCCAGGCATCCCTATAATCGGAGGTCTCTTCATGGGACACACAGTCATGCCGATAATCTCCGGTCTCTTCATGGGACACACAGGCATGCCTATAATCTCTGGTCTCTTCATGGGACACACAGGCATGCCTATAATCTCCGGTCTCTTCATGGGACACACAGGCATGCCTATAATCTCTGGTCTCTTCATGAGACTCACAAGCATGCCTATAATCTTCGGTCTCCATGGGACACACAGGCATGCCTATAATCTCTGGTCTCTTCATGGGACACACAGGCATGCCTATAATCCGCAGTCTCTTCATGGGACACCCAGGCATCCCTATAATCGGAGGTCTCTTCATGGGACACACAGGCATGCCTATTATCCTAGTTTTCTTCATGGGACACACAGGCATGCCTAAAATCCAAGGTCTCTTCATGAGACACACAGGCATGCCTATAATCTCTGGTCCCTTCATGGGACACACAGGCATGCCTATAATCCTAGTTCTCTTCATGGGACACACAGGCATGCCTATAATCTTCGGTCTCTTCATGCGACACACAAGCATGCCTATAATCTCTGGTCGCTTCATGGGATACACAGGCATGCCTATAATCTCCGGTCTCTTCATGGGACACACAGGCATGCCTGTAATCTTTGGTCTCTTCATGGGACACCCAGGCATCCCTATAATCGGAGGTCTCTTCATGGGGCACACATGCATGCTGATAATCTCCGGTCTCTTCATGGGACACACAGGCATGCCTATAATCTCCGGTCTCTTCATGGGACACACAGGCATGCCTATAATCTCCGGTATCTTCATGGGACTCACAAGCATGCCTATAATCTTCGGTCTCTTCATGGGACACACAGGCATGCCTATAATCACTGGTCTCTTCATGGGACACACAGGCATGCCTATAATCTGCGGTCTCTTCATGGGACACACAGGCATGCCTATAATCCGAGTTTTCTTCATGGGATACACAGGCATGCCTATAATCTCCGGTCTCTTCATGGGACACACAGGCATGACTATAATCTCCGGTTTCTTCATGGGACACACAGGCATGCATATAATCTCCGGTCTCTTCATGGGACACACAGGCATGCCTATAATCTCCGGTCTCTTCATGGAACACATAGGCCTGTCTATAATCTGAGGTCTCTTCATGGGACACACAGGCATACCCATAAACCGAGGTCTCTTCGTGGGACACACAGGCATGCCTATAATCCGTGGTCTCTTCATGGGACACCCAGGCATCCCTATAATCGAGGGTCTCTTCATGGGACATACAGTCATGCCGATAATCTCCGGTCTCTTCATGGGACACACAGGCATGCCTATAATCTCTGGTCTCTTCATGGGACACACAGGCATGCCTATAATCTCCGGTCTCTTCATGGGACACACAGGCATGCCTATAATCTCTGGTCTCTTCATGAGACTCACAAGCATGCCTATAATCTTCGGTCTCCATGGGACACACAGGCATGCCTATAATCTCCGGTCTCTTCATGGGACACACAGGCATGCCTACAATCTTTGGTCTCTTCATGGGACACAGGCATGCCTATAATCTCCGTTCTCTTCATGGGACACACAGGCATGCCTATAATCTCCGGTCTCTTCATGGGACACACAGGCATGCATATAATCTCTGGTCTCTTCATTGGACACACAGCCATTCCTATAATCCGAGGTCTCTTCATGGGACACACAGACATGCTTATAATCCGAGGTCTCTTCATGGAACACACAGGCATGCCTATAATCCGAGGTCTCTTCATGGGGCACACAAGCATGCCTATAATCTCCGGTCTCTTCATGGGACTCACAGGCATGCCTATAATCTCCGGTCTCTTCATGGGACATACAGGCATGTCTATAATTTCCGGTCTCTTAATGGGACACACAGGCATGCCTATAATCTCTGGTCTCTTCATGGGACACACATGCATGCCTATAATCTCCGGTCCCTTCATGGGACACACAGGCATGCCTATAATCCTAGTTCTCTTCATGGGACACACAGGCATGCCTATAATCTGAGGTCTCTTCATGGGACACACAAGCATGCCTATAATCTCCGGTCTCTTCATGGGACACACAGGCATGCCTACAATCTCCCGTCTCTTCATGGGACACACAGGCATGCCTATAATCTCCGGTCTCTTCATGGGACACACAGGCATGACTATAATCTCCGGTTTCTTCATGGGACACACAGGCATGCATATAATCTCCGGTCTCTTCATGGGACACACAGGCATGCCTATAATATCCGGTCTCTTCATGGAACACATAGGCCTGTCTATAATCTGAGGTCTCTTCATGGGACACACAGGCATACCCATAAACCGAGGTCTCTTCGTGGGACACACAGGCATGCCTATTATCCGTGGTCTCTTCATGGGACACCCAGGCATCCCTATAATCGGAGGTCTCTTCATGGGACACACAGTCATGCCGATAATCTCCGGTCTCTTCATGGGACACACAGGCATGCCTATAATCTCTGGTCTCTTCATGGGACACACAGGCATGCCTATAATCTCCGGTCTCTTCATGGGACACACAGGCATGCCTATAATCTCTGGTCTCTTCATGAGACTCACAAGCATGCCTATAATCTTCGGTCTCCATGGGACACACAGGCATGCCTATAATCTCTGGTCTCTTCATGGGACACACAGGCATGCCTATAATCTCTGGTCTCTTCATGGGACACACAGGCATGCCTATAATCTCCGGTCTCTTCATGGGACGCACAAGCATGCCTATAATCTTCGGTCTCTTCATGGGACACACAGGCATGCCTATAATCTCCGGTCTCTTCTTGGGACACACAGGCATGCCTATAATCTCTGGTCTCTTCATGGGACACACAGGCATGCCTATAATCCGAGGTCTCTTCATGGGACACAGGGGCATGCCTATAAACTCGGTCTCTTCATGGGACGCACAGGCATGCCTATAATCCGAGTTCTCTTCATGGGACACACAGGCATGCCTATATTCTGAGATCTCTTCATGGGACACACAAGCATGCCTATAATCTCCGGTCTCTTCATGGGACACACAGGCATCCCTACAATCTCTGGTCTCTTCATGGGACACAAAGGCATGCCTATAATATCCGGTCTCTTCATGGGACACACAGGCATGCCTATAATCTCCGGTCTCTTCATGGGACACACAGGCATGCCTATAATCTCTGGTCTCTTCATGGGACACACAGGCATGCCTATAATCTCCAGTCTCTTCATGGGACACACAGGCATACCTATAATCTCCGGTCTCTTCATGGGACACACAGGCATGCCTTTAATCTGAGGTCTCTTCATGGGACACACAGGCATGCCTATAATCTCGGTCTCTTCATGGGACACACAGGCATGCCTATATTCTCCGGTGTCTTCATGGGACACACGGCCATGTCTATAATTTCCGTTCTCTTCATGGGACACAGGCATGCCTATAATCTCCAGTCTCTTCATGGGACTCACAGGCATGCCTATTATCTCAGTCTCTTCATGGGACACACAGGCATGCCTATAATCTCGGTCTTTTCATGGGACACACAGGCATGCCTATAATCTCTGGTCTCTTAATGAGACACACAGGCATGCTTATAATCTGAGGTCTCTTCATGGGACACACAAGCATGCCTATAATCTCCGGTATCTTCATGGGACGCACAGGCATGCCTACAATCTCCGGTCTCTTCATGGGACACACAGGCATGACTATAATCTCCGGTCTCTTCATGGGACACACAGGCATGCCTATAATCTCCGGTCTCTTCATGGGACACACAGGCATGCCTATAATCTCCGGTCACTTAATGGGACACTCAGGCATGCCTATAATCTCCGGTCTCTTCATGGGACACACAGGCATGCCTATAATCTCCGGTCTCTTCATTGGACACACAGGCATGCCTATAATCCTAGTTTTCTTCATGGGACACACAGGCATGCCTATAATCTTCGGTCACTTCATTTGACACACAAGCATGCCTATAACCTCGGTCGCTTCATGGGATACACAGGCATGCCTATAATCTCTGGTCTCTTCATGGGACACACAGGCATGCCTGTAATCTTCGGTCTCTTCATGGGACACCCAGGCATCCCTATAATCGGAGGTCTCTTCATGGGGCACACAGGCATGCTGATAATCTCCGGTCTCTTCATGGGACACACAGGCATGCCTATAATCTCCGGTCTCTTCATGGGACACACAGGCATGCCTATAATCTCCGGTATCTTCATGGGACTCACAAGCATGCCTATAATCTCCGGTCTCTTCATGGGACACACAGGCATGCCTATAATCCGAGTTTTCTTCATGGGATATACAGGCATGCCTATAATCTGAGATCTCTTCATGAGACACACAAGCATGCCTATAATCTCTGGTCTCTTCATGGGACACACGGGCATGCCTACAATCTTTGGTCTCTTCATGGGACACAGGCATGCCTATAATCTCCGTTATCTTCATGAGACACACAGGCATGCCTATAATCTCCGGTCTCTTCATGGGACACACTGGCATGCATATAATCTCTGGTCTCTTCATTGGACACAGGCATTCCTATAATCGGAGGTCTCTTCATGGGACACACAGTCATGCCGATAATCTCCGGTCTCTTCATGGGACACACAGGCATGCCTATAATCTCTGGTCTCTTCATGGGACACACAGGCATGCCTATAATCTCCGGTCTCTTTATGGGACACACAGGCATGCCTATAATCTCTGGTCTCTTCATGAGACTCACAAGCATGCCTATAATCTTCCATCTCCATGGGACACACAGGCATGCCTATAATCTCTGGTCTCTTCATGGGACACACAGGCATGCCTATAATCTCCGGTCTCTTCATGGGACACACAGCCATGCCTATAATACAATTTCTCTTCATGGGACACACAGGCATGCCTATAATCTGAGATCTCTTCATGGGACACACAGGTATGCCTACAATCTCCGGTCTCTTCATGGGACACACAGGCATGCCTACAATCTCCGGCCTCTTCATGGGACACACAGGCATGCCTATAATCTCTGTTCTCTTCATGGGACACAGGCATGCCTATAATCTCTGGTCTCTTCATGGGACACACAGGCATGCATATAATCTCTGGTCTCTTCATGGGACACACAGGCATTCCTATACTCCGAGGTCTCTTCATGGGACACACAGACATGCCTATAATCTGGGGTCTCTTCATGGGACACACAGGCATGCCTATAATCCGAGGTCTCTTCATGGGACACGCAAGCATGCCTATAATCTCCGGTCTCTTCATGGGACACACAGGCATGCCTATAATCTCTGGTCTCTTCATGGGACACACAGGCATGCCTATAATCTCCGGTCCCTTATGGGACACAGGCATGACTATAATCCTAGTTTTCTTCATGGGACACACAAGCATGCCTATAATCTCCGGTCTCTTCATGGGACACACAGGCATGCCTACAATCTCCCTTCTCTTCATGGGACACACAGGCATGCCTATAATCTCCGGTCTCTTCATGGGACACACAGGCATGCCTATAATCTCCGGTCTCTTCATGGGACACACAGGCATGCATATAATCTCCGGTCTCTTCATGGGACACACAGGCATGCCTATAATCTCCGGTCTCTTCGTGGAACACACAGGCTTGTCTATAATCTGAGGTCTCTTCATGGGACACACAGGCATGCCCATAATCCGAGGTCTCTTCGTGGGACACACAGACATGCCTATAATCCGCAGTCTCTTCATGGGACACCCAGGCATCCCTATAATCGGAGGTCTCTTCATGGGACACACAGGCATGCCTATAATCCTAGTTTTCTTCATGGGACACACAGGCATGCCTAAAATCCAAGGTCTCTTCATGGGACACACAGGCATGCCTGTAATCTCTGGTCCCTTCATGGGACACACAGGCATGCCTATAATCCTAGTTCTCTTCATGGGACACACAGGCATGCCTATAATCTTCGGTCTCTTCATGCGACACACAAGCATGCCTATAATCTCCGGTCGCTTCATGGGATACACAGGCATGCCTATAATCTCCGGTCTCTTCATGGGACACACAGGCATGCCTGTAATCTTTGGTCTCTTCATGGGACACCCAGGCATCCCTATAATCGGAGGTCTCTTCATGGGGCACACAGGCATGCTGATAATCTCCAGTCTCTTCATGGGACACACAGGCATGCCTATAATCTCCGGTCTCTTCATGGGACACACAGGCATGCCTATAATCTCTGGTCTCTTCATGGGACACACAGGCATGTCTATAATCTCCGATCTCTAAATGGGACACACAGGCATACCTATAATCTCTGGTCTCTTCATGGGACACACAGGCATGCCTATAATCTCCGGTCTCTTCATGGGACACACAGGCATGCCTATAATCTCTGGTCTCTTCATGGGACACACAGGCATGCCTATAATCTCCGGTCCCTTATGGGACACACAGGCATGCCAATAATCCTAGTTTTCTTCATGGGACACACAAGCATGCCTATAATCTCCGGTCTCTTCATGGGACACACAGGCATGCCTATAATCTCCGGTCGCTTCATGGGATACACAGGCATGCCTATAATCTCCGGTCTCTTCATGGGACACACAGGCATGCCTGTAATCTTTGGTCTCTTCATGGGACACCCAGGCATCCCTATAATCAGAGGTCTCTTCATGGGGCACACAGGCATGCTGATAATCTCCAGTCTCTTCATGGGACACACAGGCATGCCTATAATCTCCGGTCTCTTCATGGGACACACAGGCATGCCTATAATCTCTGGTCTCTTCATGGGACACACAGGCATGTCTATAATCTCCGATCTCTAAATGGGACACACAGGCATACCTATAATCTCTGGTCTCTTCATGGGACACACAGGCATGCCTATAATCTCCAGTCTCTTCATGGGACACACAGCCATGCCTATAATACGATTTCTCTTCATGGGACACACAGGCATGCCTATAATCTGAGATCTCTTCATGGGACACCCAGGCATCCCTATAATCGGAGGTCTCTTCATGGGACACACAGTCATGCCGATAATCTCCGGTCTCTTCATGGAACACACAGGCATGCCTATAATCTCTGGTCTCTTCATGGGACACACAGGCATGCCTATAATCTCCGGTCTCTTCATGGGACACACAGGCATGCCTATAATCTCTGGTCTCTTCATGGGACACACAGGCATGCCTATAATCTCCGGTCTCTTCATGGGACACACAGCCATGCCTATAATACGATTTCTCTTCATGGGACACACAGGCATGCCTATAATCTGAGATCTCTTCATGGGACACACAGGTATGCCTACAATCTCCGGTCTCTTCATGGGACACACAGGCATGCCTACAATCTCCGGTCTCTTTATGGGACACACAGGCATGCCTATAATCTCCGTTCTCTTCATGGGACACAGGCATGCCTATAATCTCCGGTCTCTTCATGGGACACACAGGCATGCATATAATCTCTGGTCTCTTCATGGGACACACAGGCATTCCTATAATCCGAGGTCTCTTCATGGGACACACAGACATGCCTATAATCCGAGGTCTCTTCATGGGACACACAGGCATGCCTATAATCCGAGATCTCTTCATGGGACATGCAAGCATGCCTATAATCTCTGGTCTCTTCATGGGACACACAGGCATGCCTATAATCTCAGGTCTCTTCATGGGACACACAGGCATGCCTATAATCTCCGGTCTCTTAATGGGACACACAGGCATGCCTATAATCTCTGGTCTCTTCATGGGACACACAGGCATGCCTATAATCTCCGGTCCCTTATGGGATACACAGGCATGCCAATAATCCTAGTTTTCTTCATGGGACACACAAGCATGCCTATAAACTCCGGTCTCTTCATGGGACACACAGGCATGCCTACAATCTCCCTTCTCTTCATGGGACACACAGGCATGCCTATAATCTCCGGTCTCTTCATGGGACACACAGGCATGCCTATAATCTCCGGTCTCTTCATGGGACACACAGGCATGCATATAATCTCCGGTCTCTTCATGGGACACACAGGCATGCCTATAATCTCCGGTCTCTTCATGGAACACACAGGCCTGCCTATAATCTGAGGTCTCTTCATGGGACACACAGTCATGCCTATAATCCGAGGTCTCTTCATGGGACACACAGACATGCCTATAATCTGAGGTCTCTTCATGGGACACCCAGGCATCCCTATAATCGGAGGTCTCTTCATGGGGCACACAGGCATGCCGATAATCTCCGTTCTCTTCATGGGACACAAAGGCATGCCTATAATCTATGGTCTCTTCATGGGACACACAGGCATGCCTATAATCTCCTGTCTCTTCATGGGACACACAGCCATGCCTATAATACGATTTCTCTTCATGGGACACACAGGCATGCCTATAATCTGAGATCTCTTCATGGGACACCCAGGCATCCCTATAATCGGAGGTCTCTTCATGGGACACACAGTCATGCCGATAATCTCCGGTCTCTTCATGGAACACACAGGCATGCCTATAATCTCTGGTCTCTTCATGGGACACACAGGCATGCCTATAATCTCCGGTCTCTTCATGGGACACACAGGCATGCCTATAATCTCTGGTCTCTTCATGGGACATACAGGCATGCCTATAATCCGAGGTCTCTTCATGGGACACACAGGCATGCCTATAATCCGAGGTCTCTTCATGGGACACAGGGGCATGCCTATAAACTCGGTCTCTTCATGGGACACACAGGCATACCTATAATCTCCGGTCTCTTCATGGGACACACAGGCATGCCTTTAATCTGAGGTCTCTTCATGGGACACACAGGCATGCCTATAATCTCGGTCTCTTCATGGGACACACAGGCATGCCTATAATCTCCGGTGTCTTCATGGGACACATGGCCATGTCTATAATTTCCGTTCTCTTCATGGGACACACAGGCATGCCTATAATCTCCAGTCTCTTCATGGGACACACAGGCATGCCTATTATCTCGGTCTCTTCATGGGACACACAGGCATGCCTATAATCTCAGTCTTTTCATGGGACACACAGGCATGCCTATAATCTCTGGTCTCTTAATGAGACACACAGGCATGCCTATAATCTGAGGTCTCTTCATGGGGCACACAGGCATGCCGAAATCTCCGGTCTCTTCATGGGATACACAGGCATGCCTATAATCTCCGGTCTCTTCATGGGACACACAGGCTTGCCTATAATCTCCGGTCTCTTCATGGGACACAGGCATGCCTATAATCTCCAGTCTTCATGGGACACAGGCAGGCCTATAATCTCCAGTTTTCA
This sequence comes from Triturus cristatus, assembly GCF_964204655.1. NCBI lineage: Eukaryota > Metazoa > Chordata > Amphibia > Caudata > Salamandridae > Triturus > Triturus cristatus. Next base: position 733,326,516 of record NC_140590.1, read on the forward strand.
TGGGACACACAGGCATGCCTATAATCTCCGGTCTCTTCATGGGACACACAGGCATGCCTATAACCTCCGGTCTCTTCATGGGACACACAGGTATGCCTATAATTTCCGGTCACTTAATGGGACACTCAGGCATGCCTATAATCTCCGGTCTCTTCATGGGACACACAGGCATGCCTATAATCTCCGGTCTCTTCATGGGACACACAGGCATGCCTATAATCTCCGGTCTCTTCATGGGACACACAGGCATGCCTATAATCCTAGTTTTCTTCATGGGACACACAGGCATGCCTATAATCCTAGTTCTCTTCATGGGACACACAGACATGCCTATAATCTTCGGTCTCTTCATGCGACACACAAGCATGCCTATAATCTCCGGTCTCTTCATGGGACACACAGGCATGCCTGTAATCTTCGGTCTCTTCATGGGACACCCAGGCATCCCTATAATCGGAGGTCTCTTCATGGGGCACACAGGCATGCTGATAATCTCCGGTCTCTTCATGGGACACACAGGCATGCCTATAATCTCCGGTCTCTTCATGGGACACACAGGCATGCCTATAATCTCCGGTATCTTCATGGGACTCACAAGCATGCCTATAATCTTCGGTCTCTTCATGGGACACACAGGCATGCCTATAATCACTGGTCTCTTCATGGGACACAGGCATGCCTATAATCTGAGATCTCTTCATGAGACACACAAGCATGCCTATAATCTCCGGTCTCTTCATGGGACACACAGGCATGCCTACAATCTTTGGTCTCTTCATGGGACACAGGCATGCCTATAATCTCCGTTCTCTTCATGGGACACACAGGCATGCCTATAATCTCCGGTCTCTTCATGGGACACACAGGCATGCCTATAATCTCCGGTCTCTTCATGGGACACACAGGCATGCATATAATCTCCGGTCTCTTCATGGGACACACAGGCATGCCTATAATCTCCGGTCTCTTCATGGAACACACAGGCCTGCCTATAATCTGAGGTCTCTTCATGGGACACACAGACATGCCTATAATCTGAGGTCTCTTCATGGGACACCCAGGCATCCCTATAATCGGAGGTCTCTTCATGGGGCACACAGGCATGCCGATAATCTCCGTTCTCTTCATGGGACACAAAGGCATGCCTATAATCTATGGTCTCTTCATGGGACACACAGGCATGCCTATAATCTCCTGTCTCTTCATGGGACTCACAAGCATGCCTATAATCTTCGGTCTCTTCATGGGACACACAGGCATGCCTATAATCTCCGGTCTCTTCTTGGGACACACAGGCATGCCTATAATCTCCGGTCTCTTCATGGGACACACAGGCATGCCTATAATCCGAGGTCTCTTCATGGGACACAGGGGCATGCCTATAAACTCGGTCTCTTCATGGGACGCACAGGCATGCCTATAATCCGAGTTCTCTTCCTGGGACACACAGGCATGCCTATATTCTGAGATCTCTTCATGGGACACACAAGCATGCCTATAATCTCCGGTCTCTTCATGGGACACACAGGCATCCCTACAATCTCTGGTCTCTTCATGGGACACAAAGGCATGCTTATAATCTCCGGTCTCTTCATGGGACACACAGGCATGCCTATAATCTCCGGTCTCTTCATGGGACACACAGGCATGCCTATAATCTCCGGTCTCTTCATGGGACACACAGGCATGCCTATAATCTCCAGTCTCTTCATGGGACACACAGGCATACCTATAATCTCCGGTCTCTTCATGGGACACACAGGCATGCCTTTAATCTGAGGTCTCTTCATGGGACACACAGGCATGCCTATAATCTCGGTCTCTTCATGGGACACACAGGCATGCCTATAATCTCCGGTGTCTTCATGGGACACATGGCCATGTCTATAATTTCCGTTCTCTTCATGGGACACACAGGCATGCCTATAATCTCCAGTCTCTTCATGGGACACACAGGCATGCCTAATATCTCGGTCTCTTCATGGGACACACAGGCATGCCTATAATCTCGGTCTTTTCATGGGACACACAGGCATGCCTATAATCTCTGGTCTCTTAATGAGACACAAAGGCATGCCTATAATCTGAGGTCTCTTCATGGGGCACACAGGCATGCCGAAATCTCCGGTCTCTTCATGGGATACACAGGCATGCCTATAATCTCCGGTCTCTTCATGGGACACACAGGCTTGCCTATAATCTCCGGTCTCTTCATGGGACACACAGGCATGCCTATAATCTCCGGTCTCTTCATGGGACACAGGCAGGCCTATAATCTCCAGTTTTCATGGGACACACAGGCATGCCTATAATCTCCGGTCACTTAATGGGACACTCAGGCATGCCTATAATCTCCGGTCTCTTCATGGGACACACAGGCATGCCTATAATCTCCGGTCTCTTCATGGGACACATAGGCATGCCTATAATCTCCGGTCTCTTCATGGGACACACAGGCATGCCTATAATCCTAGTTCTCTTCATGGGACACACAGACATGCCTATAATCTTCGGTCTCTTCATGCGACACACAAGCAAGCCTATAATCTCCGGTCGCTTCATGGGATACACAGGCATGCCTATAATCTCCGGTCTCTTCATGGGACACACAGGCATGCCTGTAATCTTCGGTCTCTTCATGGGACACCCAGGCATCCCTATAATCGGAGGTCTCTTCATGGGGCACACAGGCATGCTGATAATCTCCGGTCTCTTCATGGGACACACAGGCATGCCTATAATCTCCGGTCTCTTCATGGGACACACAGGCATGCCTATAATCTCCGGTATCTTCATGGGACTCACAAGCATGCCTATAATCTTCGGTCTCTTCATGGGACACACAGGCATGCCTATAATCACTGGTCTCTTCATGGGACACAGGCATGCCTATAATCTGAGATCTCTTCATGAGACACACAAGCATGCCTATAATCTCCGGTCTCTTCATGGGACACACAAGCATGCCTACAATCTTTGGTCTCTTCATGGGACACAGGCATGCCTATAATCTCCGTTCTCTTCATGGGACACACAGGCATGCCTATAATCTCCGGTCTCTTCATGGGACACACAGGCATGCATATAATCTCTGGTCTCTTCATTGGACACACAGGCATTCCTATAATCCAAGGTCTCTTCATGGGACACACAGGCATGCCTATAATCCGAGGTCTCTTCATGGGACACACAGACATGCCTATAATCCGAGGTCTCTTCATGGAACACACAGGCATGCCTATAATCCGAGGTCTCTTCATGGGGCACACAAGCATGCCTATAATCTCCGGTCTCTTCATGGGACACACAGGCATGCCTATAATCTCCAGTCTCTTCATGGGACATACAGGCATGTCTATAATTTCCGGTCTCTTAATGGGACACACAGGCATGCCTATAATCTCTGGTCTCTTCATGGGACACACATGCATGCCTATAATCTCCGGTCCCTTCATGGGACACACAGGCATGCCTATAATCCTAGTTCTCTTCATGGGACACACAGGCATGCCTATAATCTGAGGTCTCTTCATGGGACACACAAGCATGCCTATAATCTCCGGTCTCTTCATGGGACACACAGGCATGCCTACAATCTCCCGTCTCTTCATGGGACACACAGGCATGCCTATAATCTCCGGTCTCTTCATGGGACACACGCATGACTATAATCTCCGGTTTCTTCATGGGACACACAGGCATGCATATAATCTCCGGTCTCTTCATGGGACACACAGGCATGCCTATAATCTCCGGTCTCTTCATGGAACACATAGGCCTGTCTATAATCTGAGGTCTCTTTATGGGACACACAGGCATACCCATAAACCGAGGTCTCTTCGTGGGACACACAGGCATGCCTATTATCCGTGGTCTCTTCATGGGACACCCAGGCATCCCTATAATCAGAGGTCTCTTCATGGGACACACAGTCATGCCGATAATCTCCGGTCTCTTCATGGGACACACAGGCATGCCTATAATCTCTGGTCTCTTCATGAGACTCACAAGCATGCCTATAATCTTCGGTCTCCATGGGACACACAGGCATGCCTATAATCTCTGGTCTCTTCATGGGACACACAGGCATGCCTATAATCTCCGGTCTCTTCATGGGACTCACAAGCATGCCTATAATCTTCGGTCTCTTCATGGGACACACAGGCATGCCTATAATCTCCGGTCTCTTCTTGGGACACACAGGCATGCCTATAATCTCCGGTCTCTTCATGGGACACACAGGCATGCCTATAATCCGAGGTCTCTTCATGGGACACAGGGGCATGCCTATAAACTCGGTCTCTTCATGGGACACACAGGCATGCCTATAATCCGAGTTCTCTTCATGGGACACACAGGCATGCCTATATTCTGAGATCTCTTCATGGGACACACAAGCATGCCTATAATCTCCGGTCTCTTCATGGGACACACAGGCATCCCTACAATCTCTGGTCTCTTCATGGGACACAAAGGCATGCCTATAATCTCCGGTCTCTTCATGGGACACACAGGCATGCCTATAATCTCCGGTCTCTTCATGGGACACACAGGCATGCCTATAATCTCTGGTCTCTTCATGGGACACACAGGCATGCCTATAATCTCCAGTCTCTTCATGGGACACACAGGCATACCTATAATCTCCGGTCTCTTCATGGGACACACAGGCATGCCTTTAATCTGAGGTCTCTTCATGGGACACACAGGCATGCCTATAATCTCGGTCTCTTCATGGGACACACAGGCATGCCTATAATCTCCGGTGTCTTCATGGGACACACGGCCATGTCTATAATTTCCGTTCTCTTCATGGGACACACAGGCATGCCTATAATCTCCAGTCTCTTCATGGGACTCACAGGCATGCCTATTATCTCGGTCTCTTCATGGGACACACAGGCATGCCTATAATCTCGGTCTTTTCATGGGACACACAGGCATGCCTATAATCTCTGGTCTCTTAATGAGACACACAGGCATGCCTATAATCTGAGGTCTCTTCATGAGGCACACAGGCATGCCGAAATCTCCGGTCTCTTCATGGGACACACAGGCATGCCTATAATCTCCAGTCCCTTATGGGATACACAGGCATGCCAATAATCCTAGTTTTCTTCATGGGACACACAAGCATGCCTATAAACTCCGGTCTCTTCATGGGACACACAGGCATGCCTACAATCTCCCTTCTCTTCATGGGACACACAGGCATGCCTATAATCTCCGGTCTCTTTATGGGACACACAGGCATGCCTATAATCTCTGGTCTCTTCATGGGACACACAGGCATGCATATAATCTCCGGTTTCTTCATGGGACACACAGGCATGCCTATAATCTCCGGTCTCTTCATGGAACACACAGGCCTGCCTATAATCTGAGGTCTCTTCATGGGACACACAGTCATGCCTATAATCCGAGGTCTCTTCATGGGACACACAGACATGCCTATAATCTGAGGTCTCTTCATGGGACACCCAGGCATCCCTATAATCGGAGGTCTCTTCATGGGGCACACAGGCATGCCGATAATCTCCGTTCTCTTCATGGGACACAAAGGCATGCCTATAATCTATGGTCTCTTCATGGGACACACAGGCATGCCTATAATCTCCTGTCTCTTCATGGGACTCACAAGCATGCCTATAATCTTCGGTCTCTTCATGGGACACACAGGCATGCCTATAATCTCCGGTCTCTTCTTGGGACACACAGGCATGCCTATAATCTCCGGTCTCTTCATGGGACACACAGGCATGCCTATAATCCGAGGTCTCTTCATGGGACACAGGGGCATGCCTATAAACTCGGTCTCTTCATGGGACGCACAGGCATGCCTATAATCCGAGTTCTCTTCCTGGGACACACAGGCATGCCTATATTCTGAGATCTCTTCATGGGACACACAAGCATGCCTATAATCTCCGGTCTCTTCATGGGACACACAGGCATCCCTACAATCTCTGGTCTCTTCATGGGACACAAAGGCATGCTTATAATCTCCGGTCTCTTCATGGGACACACAGGCATGCCTATAATCTCCGGTCTCTTCATGGGACACACAGGCATGCCTATAATCTCCGGTCTCTTCATGGGACACACAGGCATGCCTATAATCTCCAGTCTCTTCATGGGACACACAGGCATGCCTATAATCTCCGGTGTCTTCATGGGACACATGGCCATGTCTATAATTTCCGTTCTCTTCATGGGACACACAGGCATGCCTATAATCTCCAGTCTCTTCATGGGACACACAGGCATGCCTATTATCTCGGTCTCTTCATGGGACACACAGGCATGCCTATAATCTCGGTCTTTTCATGGGACACACAGGCATGCCTATAATCTCTGGTCTCTTAATGAGACACACAGGCATGCCTATAATCTGAGGTCTCTTCATGGGGCACACAGGCATGCCGAAATCTCCGGTCTCTTCATGGGATACACAGGCATGCCTATAATCTCCGGTCTCTTCATGGGACACACAGGCTTGCCTATAATCTCCGGTCTCTTCATGGGACACAGGCATGCCTATAATCTCCAGTCTTCATGGGACACAGGCAGGCCTATAATCTCCAGTTTTCATGGGACACACAGGCATGCCTATAATCTCCGGTCTCTTCATGGGACACACAGGCATGCCTATAACCTCCGGTCTCTTCATGGGACACACAGGTATGCCTATAATCTCCGGTCACTTAATGGGACACTCAGGCATGCCTATAATCTCCGGTCTCTTCATGGGACACACAGGCATGCCTATAATCTCCGGTCTCTTCATGGGACACACAGGCATGCCTATAATCTCCGGTCTCTTCATGGGACACACAGGCATGCCTATAATCCTAGTTTTCTTCATGGGACACACAGGCATGCCTATAATCCTAGTTCTCTTCATGGGACACACAGACATGCCTATAATCTTCGGTCTCTTCATGCGACACACAAGCATGCCTATAATCTCCGGTCGCTTCATGGGATACACAGGCATGCCTATAATCTCCGGTCTCTTCATGGGACACACAGGCATGCCTGTAATCTTCGGTCTCTTCATGGGACACCCAGGCATCCCTATAATCGGAGGTCTCTTCATGGGGCACACAGGCATGCTGATAATCTCCGGTCTCTTCATGGGACACACAGGCATGCCTATAATCTCCGGTCTCTTCATGGGACACACAGGCATGCCTATAATCTCCGGTATCTTCATGGGACTCACAAGCATGCCTATAATCTTCGGTCTCTTCATGGGACACACAGGCATGCTTATAATCACTGGTCTCTTCATGGGACACAGGCATGCCTATAATCTGAGATCTCTTCATGAGACACACAAGCATGCCTATAATTTCCGGTCTCTTCATGGGACACACAGGCATGCCTACAATCTTTGGTCTCTTCATGGGACACAGGCATGCCTATAATCTCCGTTCTCTTCATGGGACACACAGGCATGCCTATAATCTCCGGTCTCTTCATGGGACACACAGGCATGCCTATAATCTCCGGTCTCTTCATGGGACACACAGGCATGCATATAATCTCCGGTCTCTTCATGGGACACACAGGCATGCCTATAATCTCCGGTCTCTTCATGGAACACACAGGCCTGCCTATAATCTGAGGTCTCTTCATGGGACACACAGACATGCCTATAATCTGAGGTCTCTTCATGGGACACCCAGGCATCCCTATAATCGGAGGTCTCTTCATGGGGCACACAGGCATGCCGATAATCTCCGTTCTCTTCATGGGACACAAAGGCATGCCTATAATCTATGGTCTCTTCATGGGACACACAGGCATGCCTATAATCTCCTGTCTCTTCATGGGACTCACAAGCATGCCTATAATCTTCGGTCTCTTCATGGGACACACAGGCATGCCTATAATCTCCGGTCTCTTCTTGGGACACACAGGCATGCCTATAATCTCCGGTCTCTTCATGGGACACACAGGCATGCCTATAATCCGAGGTCTCTTCATGGGACACAGGGGCATGCCTATAAACTCGGTCTCTTCATGGGACGCACAGGCATCCCTACAATCTCTGGTCTCTTCATGGGACACACAGGCATGCCTATAATCTCCAGTCTCTTCATGGGACACACAGGCATACCTATAATCTCCGGTCTCTTCATGGGACACACAGGCATGCCTATAATCTCCGGTGTCTTCATGGGACACATGGCCATGTCTATAATTTCCGTTCTCTTCATGGGACACACAGGCATGCCTATAATCTCCAGTCTCTTCATGGGACACACAGGCATGCCTATTATCTCGGTCTCTTCATGGGACACACAGGCATGCCTTTAATCTCGGTCTTTTCATGGGACACACAGGCATGCCTATAATCTCTGGTCTCTTAATGAGACACACAGGCATGCCTATAATCTGAGGTCTCTTCATGGGGCACACAGGCATGCCGAAATCTCCGGTCTCTTCATGGGATACACAGGCATGCCTATAATCTCCGGTCTCTTCATGGGACACACAGGCTTGCCTATAATCTCCGGTCTCTTCATGGGACACACAGGCATGCCTATAATCTCCGGTCTCTTCATGGGACACAGGCAGGCCTATAATCTCCAGTTTTCATGGGACACACAGGCATGCCTATAATCTCCGGTCACTTAATGGGACACTCAGGCATGCCTATAATCTCCGGTCTCTTCATGGGACACACAGGCATGCCTATAATCTCCGGTCTCTTCATGGGACACACAGGCATGCCTATAATCTCCGGTCTCTTCATGGGACACACAGGCATGCCTATAATCCTAGTTCTCTTCATGGGACACACAGACATGCCTATAATCTTCGGTCTCTTCATGCGACACACAAGCATGCCTATAATCTCCGGTCGCTTCATGGGATACACAGGCATGCCTATAATCTCCGGTCTCTTCATGGGACACACAGGCATGCCTGTAATCTTCGGTCTCTTCATGGGACACCCAGGCATCCCTATAATCGGAGGTCTCTTCATGGGGCACACAGGCATGCTGATAATCTCCGGTCTCTTCATGGGACACACAGGCATGCCTATAATCTCCGGTCTCTTCATGGGACACACAGGCATGCCTATAATCTCCGGTATCTTCATGGGACTCACAAGCATGCCTATAATCTTCGGTCTCTTCATGGGACACACAGGCATGCCTATAATCACTGGTCTCTTCATGGGACACAGGCATGCCTATAATCTGAGATCTCTTCATGAGACACACAAGCATGCCTATAATCTCCGGTCTCTTCATGGGACACACAAGCATGCCTACAATCTTTGGTCTCTTCATGGGACACAGGCATGCCTATAATCTCCGTTCTCTTCATGGGACACACAGGCATGCCTATAATCTCCGGTCTCTTCATGGGACACACAGGCATGCATATAATCTCTGGTCTCTTCATTGGACACACAGGCATTCCTATAATCCAAGGTCTCTTCATGGGACACACAGGCATGCCTATAATCCGAGGTCTCTTCATGGGACACACAGACATGCCTATAATCCGAGGTCTCTTCATGGAACACACAGGCATGCCTATAATCCGAGGTCTCTTCATGGGGCACACAAGCATGCCTATAATCTCCGGTCTCTTCATGGGACACACAGGCATGCCTATAATCTCCAGTCTCTTCATGGGACATACAGGCATGTCTATAAATTCCGGTCTCTTAATGGGACACACAGGCATGCCTATAATCTCTGGTCTCTTCATGGGACACACATGCATGCCTATAATCTCCGGTCCCTTCATGGGACACACAGGCATGCCTATAATCCTAGTTCTCTTCATGGGACACACAGGCATGCCTATAATCTGAGGTCTCTTCATGGGACACACAAGCATGCCTATAATCTCCGGTCTCTTCATGGGACACACAGGCATGCCTACAATCTCCCGTCTCTTCATGGGACACACAGGCATGCCTATAATCTCCGGTCTCTTCATGGGACACACGCATGACTATAATCTCCGGTTTCTTCATGGGACACACAGGCATGCATATAATCTCCGGTCTCTTCATGGGACACACAGGCATGCCTATAATCTCCGGTCTCTTCATGGAACACATAGGCCTGTCTATAATCTGAGGTCTCTTTATGGGACACACAGGCATACCCATAAACCGAGGTCTCTTCGTGGGACACACAGGCATGCCTATTATCCGTGGTCTCTTCATGGGACACCCAGGCATCCCTATAATCAGAGGTCTCTTCATGGGACACACAGTCATGCCGATAATCTCCGGTCTCTTCATGGGACACACAGGCATGCCTATAATCTCTGGTCTCTTCATGGGACACACAGGCATGCCTATAATCTCCGGTCTCTTCATGGGACACACAGGCATGCCTATAATCTCCGGTCTCTTCATGGGACACACAGGCATGCCTATAATCTCTGGTCTCTTCATGAGACTCACAAGCATGCCTATAATCTTCGGTCTCCATGGGACACACAGGCATGCCTATAATCTCTGGTCTCTTCATGGGACACACAGGCATGTCTATAATCTCCGGTCTCTTCATGGGACTCACAAGCATGCCTATAATCTTCGGTCTCTTCATGGGACACACAGGCATGCCTATAATCTCCGGTCTCTTCTTGGGACACACAGGCATGCCTATAATCTCCGGTCTCTTCATGGGACACACAGGCATGCCTATAATCCGAGGTCTCTTCATGGGACACAGGGGCATGCCTATAAACTCGGTCTCTTCATGGGACACACAGGCATGCCTATAATCCGAGTTCTCTTCATGGGACACACAGGCATGCCTATATTCTGAGATCTCTTCATGGGACACACAAGCATGCCTATAATCTCTGGTCTCTTCATGGGACACACAGGCATCCCTACAATCTCTGGTCTCTTCATGGGACACAAAGGCATGCCTATAATCTCCGGTCTCTTCATGGGACACACAGGCATGCCTATAATCTCCGGTCTCTTCATGGGACACACAGGCATGCCTATAATCTCTGGTCTCTTCATGGGACACACAGGCATGCCTATAATCTCCAGTCTCTTCATGGGACACACAGGCATACCTATAATCTCCGGTCTCTTCATGGGACACACAGGCATGCCTTTAATCTGAGGTCTCTTCATGGGACACACAGGCATGCCTATAATCTCGGTCTCTTCATGGGACACACAGGCATGCCTATAATCTCCAGTCTCTTCATGGGACTCACAGGCATGCCTATTATCTCGGTCTCTTCATGGGACACACAGGCATGCCTATAATCTCGGTCTTTTCATGGGACACACAGGCATGCCTATAATCTCTGGTCTCTTAATGAGACACACAGGCATGCCTATAATCTGAGGTCTCTTCATGAGGCACACAGGCATGCCGAAATCTCCGGTCTCTTCATGGGACACACAGGCATGCCTATAATCTCCGGTCTCTTCATGGGACACACAGGCTTGCCTATAATCTCCGGTCTCTTCATAGGACACAGGCATGCCTATAATCTCCAGTTTTCATGGGACACACAGGCATGCCTATAATCTCCGGTCTCTTCATGGGACACACAGGCATGCCTATAATCTCCGGTCTCTTCATGGGACACACAGGCATGCCTATAGTCAGAGTTCTCTTCATGGGACACACAGGCATGCCTATAATCCAAGGTCTCTTCATGGGATACACAGGCATGCCTATAATCTCTGGTCTCTTCATGGGACACACAGGCATGCCTATAATCCGAGTTCTCTTCATGGGACACACAGGCATGCTTATAATCTAAGGTCTCTTCATGGGACACACAAGCATGCCTAATATCTCTGGTCTCTTCATGGGACACACAGGCATGCCTATAGTTTCCGGTCCCTTCATGGGACACACAAGCATGCCTATAATCTCCGGTCTCTTCATGGGACACACAGGCATGCCTATAATCTCCAATCTCTTCATTGGACACAGAGGCATGCCTATAATCTCCCGTCTCTTCATGGGACATACGGGCATGCCTATAATCTCCGGTCTCTTCATGGGACACACAGGCATGCCTATAATCTCCAGTCTCTTCATGGGACACACAGGCATGCCTATAATCTCCGATTTTTTCATGGGACACAGGCATGACTATAATCTCCGGACTCTTCATGGGACACACAGGCATGCCTACAATCTCCGGTCTCTTTATGGGACACAGGCATGCCTATAATCTCCGGTCTCTTCATGGGACACACAGGCATGCCTATAATCTCTGGTCTCTTCATGGGGCACACAGGCATGCCTATAATCTCCAGTCTCTTCATGGGATACACAGGCATGCCTATAATCTCCGGTCTCTTCATGGGACATACAGGCATGCCTATAATCCGAGGTCTCTTCATGGGACACACAGGCATGCCTATAATCTCCGGTCTCTTCATGGGATACACAGGCATGCCTATAATCTCCGATCTCTTCATGGGACACACAGGCATGCCTATATTCTGAGGTCTCTTCATGGGACACACAGGCATGCCTATAATCTCTGGTCTCTTCATGGGACACACAGGCATGCCTATAATCAGAGTTCTCTTCATGGGACACACAGGCATGCTTATAATCTGAGGTCTCTTCATGGGACTCACAGACATGCCTATAATCCGAGATCTCTTCATGGGACACACAGGCATGCCTATAATCTCTGGTCTCTTCATGGGACACACAGGCATGCCTATGATCAGAGTTCTCTTCATGGGACATACAGGCATGCCTATAATCCGAGGTCTCTTCATGGGACACACAGGCATGCCTATAATCTCCGGTCACTTCATGGGACACACAGGCATGCCTATAATCCGAGGTTTCTTCATGGGACACACAGGCATGCCTATAATCTGAGGTCTCTTCATAGGACACACAAGCATGCCTATAATCTCTGATCTCTTCATGGGATACACAGGCATGCCTATATTCTTCAGTCTCTTCATGGGATACACAGGCATGCCTATAATCTTGGTCTCTCCATGGGATACAAAGGCATGCCTACAGTTTCTGGTCTCTTCATGGGATACACAGGCATGCCTATAATCCGAGGTCTCTCATGGTACACACAGGCATGCCTATAATCTCCGGTCTCTTCATGGGACACACAGGCATGCCTATAATCTCCGGTCCCTTCATGGGATACACAAACATGCCTATAATCTCTGGTCTCTTCATGGGACACACAGGCATGTCTATAATCTCCGATCTCTAAATGGGACACACAGGCATACCTATAATCACTGGTCTCTTCATGGGACACACAGGCATGCCTATAATCTCCGGTCTCTTCATGGGACACACAGGCATGCCTATAATCTCCGGTCTCCTTATGGGACACACAGGCATGCCTATATTCTCGGTCTCTTCATGGGACACACAGGCATGCCTATAATCTCCGGTCTCCTCATGGGACACACAGGCATGCCTATTCTCTCCGGTCTCTTCATGGGACACACAGGCATGCCTATAATATCCGGTCTCTTCATGGGACACACAGGCATGCCTATAAACTCTGGTCTCTTCATTGGACACAGAGGCATGCCTATAATCTCCTGTCTCCTTATGGGACATACAGGCATGCCTATAATCCGAGGTCTCTTCATGGGACACACAGGCATGCCTATAATCCGAGGTCTCTTCATGGGACACACAGGCATGCCTATAATCTGAGGTCTCTTCATGGGACAAACAAGCATGCCTATAATCTCTGGTATCTTCATGGTACACACAGGCATGCCTACAATCTCCGGTCTCTTCATGGGACACCCAGGCATGCCTATAGTTTCCGGTCTCTTCATGGGACACACAGGCATGCCTATAATCTGAGGTCTCTTCATGGGACACACAGGCATGCCTATAATCCGAGGTCTCTTCATGGGACACGCAAGCATGCCTATAATCTCCTGTCTCTTCATGGGACACACAGGCATGCCTATAATCTCTGGTCTCTTCATGGGACACACAGGCATGCCTATAAACTCTGGTCTCTTCATGGGTTGCACAGGCATGCCTATAATCTCCGGTCTCTTCATGGGAAACACAGGCATACCTATAATCTCCTGTCTCTACATGGGACACACAGGCATGCCTATAAACTCTGGTCTCTTCATGGGACACACAGGCATGCATATAATCTCCGGTCTCTTCATGGGACACACAGGCTTGCTCATAATCTGAGGTCTCTTCATGGGACACACAGGCATGCCTATAATCTGAGGTCCCTTCATGGGACACACAAGCATGCCTATAATCTCCGGTCTCTTCATGGGACACACAGGCCTGCCTATAATCTGAGGTCTCTTCATGGGACACACAGGCATGCCTATAATATCCGGTCTCTTCATGGGACACATAGGCATGCCTATAATCTCTGGTCTCTTCATGGGACACACAGGCATGTCTATAATCTGAGGTCTCTTCCTGGGACACACAGGCATGCCTATAAGCTCCGGTCTCTTCATGGGTCACACAGGCATGCCTATGATCTCCGGTCTCTTCATGGGACACACAGACATGTCTATAATCTCCGGTCTCTTCATGGGACACACAGGCATGCCTATAATCTCCGGTCTCTTCATGGGACACAGGCATGACTATAATCTCCGGTCTCTTCATGGGACACACAGGCATGCCTATAATCCGAGGTCGCTTCATGGGACACCCAGGCAACCCTATATCCGAGGTCTCTTCATTGGGCACACAGGCATGCCGATAATCTCCGGTCTCTTCATGGGACACGCAGGCATGCCTATAATCTCCGGTTTCTTCATGGGACACACAGGCATGCCTATAATCTCCGGTCTCTTCATGGGACACACAAGCATGCCTATAATCTTCGGTCTCTTCATGGGACACATAGGCATGCCTATAATCTCTGATCTCTTCATGGGATACACAGGCATGCCTATATTCTTCAGTCTCTTCATGGGATACACAGGCATGCCTATAATCTTGGTCTCTCCATGGGATACAAAGGCATGCCTACAGTTTCTGGTCTCTTCATGGGATACACAGGCATGCCTATAATCCGAGGTCTCTCATGGTACACACAGGCATGCCTATAATCTCCGGTCTCTTCATGGGACACACAGGCATGCCTATAATCTCCGGTCCCTTCATGGGATACACAAACATGCCTATAATCTCTGGTCTCTTCATGGGACACACAGGCATGTCTATAATCTCCGATCTCTAAATGGGACACACAGGCATACCTATAATCACTGGTCTCTTCATGGGACACACAGGCATGCCTATAATCTCCGGTCTCTTCATGGGACACACAGGCATGCCTATAATCTCCGGTCTCCTTATGGGACACACAGGCATGCCTATATTCTCGGTCTCTTCATGGGACACACAGGCATGCCTATAATCTCCGGTCTCCTCATGGGACACACAGGCATGCCTATTCTCTCCGGTCTCTTCATGGGACACACAGGCATGCCTATAATATCCGGTCTCTTCATGGGACACACAGGCATGCCTATAAACTCTGGTCTCTTCATTGGACACAGAGGCATGCCTATAATCTCCTGTCTCCTTATGGGACATACAGGCATGCCTATAATCCGAGGTCTCTTCATGGGACACACAGGCATGCCTATAATCCGAGGTCTCTTCATGGGACACACAGGCATGCCTATAATCTGAGGTCTCTTCATGGGACAAACAAGCATGCCTATAATCTCTGGTATCTTCATGGTACACACAGGCATGCCTACAATCTCCGGTCTCTTCATGGGACACCCAGGCATGCCTATAGTTTCCGGTCTCTTCATGGGACACACAGGCATGCCTATAATCTGAGGTCTCTTCATGGGACACACAGGCATGCCTATAATCCGAGGTCTCTTCATGGGACACGCAAGCATGCCTATAATCTCCTGTCTCTTCATGGGACACACAGGCATGCCTATAATCTCTGGTCTCTTCATGGGACACACAGGCATGCCTATAAACTCTGGTCTCTTCATGGGTTGCACAGGCATGCCTATAATCTCCGGTCTCTTCATGGGAAACACAGGCATACCTATAATCTCCTGTCTCTACATGGGACACACAGGCATGCCTATAAACTCTGGTCTCTTCATGGGACACACAGGCATGCATATAATCTCCGGTCTCTTCATGGGACACACAGGCTTGCTCATAATCTGAGGTCTCTTCATGGGACACACAGGCATGCCTATAATCTGAGGTCCCTTCATGGGACACACAAGCATGCCTATAATCTCCGGTCTCTTCATGGGACACACAGGCCTGCCTATAATCTGAGGTCTCTTCATGGGACACACAGGCATGCCTATAATATCCGGTCTCTTCATGGGACACATAGGCATGCCTATAATCTCTGGTCTCTTCATGGGACACACAGGCATGTCTATAATCTGAGGTCTCTTCCTGGGACACACAGGCATGCCTATAAGCTCCGGTCTCTTCATGGGTCACACAGGCATGCCTATGATCTCCGGTCTCTTCATGGGACACACAGACATGTCTATAATCTCCGGTCTCTTCATGGGACACACAGGCATGCCTATAATCTCCGGTCTCTTCATGGGACACAGGCATGACTATAATCTCCGGTCTCTTCATGGGACACACAGGCATGCCTATAATCCGAGGTCGCTTCATGGGACACCCAGGCAACCCTATATCCGAGGTCTCTTCATTGGGCACACAGGCATGCCGATAATCTCCGGTCTCTTCATGGGACACGCAGGCATGCCTATAATCTCCGGTTTCTTCATGGGACACACAGGCATGCCTATAATCTCCGGTCTCTTCATGGGACACACAAGCATGCCTATAATCTTCGGTCTCTTCATGGGACACATAGGCATGCCTATAATCTCCGGTCTCTTCATGGGACATACAGGCATGCCTATAATCCAAGGTCTCTTCATGGGACACACAGGCATGCCTATAATCTCTGGTCTCTTCATGGGACACACAGGCATGCCTATAATCTCTGGTCTCTTCATGGGACACACAGGCATGCTTATAATCTGATGTCTCTTCATGGGACACACAAGCATGCCTATAATCTCCGGTATCTTCATGGGACGCACAGGCATGCCTACAATCTCCGGTCTCTTCATGGGACACACAGGCATGACTATAATCTCCGGTCTCTTCATGGGACACACAGGCATGCCTATAATCTCCGGTCTCTTCATGGGACACACAGGCATGCCTATAATCTCCGGTCTCTTCATGGGACACACAAGCATGCCTATAATCTCCGGTCTCTTCATGGGACACACAAGCATGCCTATAATCTTCGGTCTCTTCATGGGACATACAGGCATGCCTATAATCCGGGGTCTCTTCATGGGACATACAGGCATGCCTATAATCTCCGGTCTCTTCATGGGACACACAGGCATGCCTATAATCCGAGGTTTCTTCATGGGACACACAGGCATGCCTATAATCTGAGGTCCCTTCATGTGACACACAAGCATGCCTATAATCTCCGGTCTCTTCATGGGACACACAGGCATGCCTATAATCTTCAGTCTCTTCATGGGACACACAGGCATGCCTATAATCTCCGGTCTCTTCATGGGACACACAGGCATGCCTATAATCTCCGGTCTCTTCATGGGATACACAAGCATGCCTATAATCTCCGGTCTCTTCATGGGACACACAAGCATGCCTATAATCTTCGGTCTCTTCATGGGACATACAGGCATGCCTATAATCTGGGGTCTCTTCATGGGACATACAGGCATGCCTATAATCTCCGGTCTCTTCATGGGACACACAGGCATGCCTATAATCCGAGGTTTTTTCATGGGACACACAGGCATGCCTATAATCTCCGGTCTCTTCATGGGACACACAGGCATGCCTATAATCTTCAGTCTCTTCATGGGACACACAGGCATGCCTATAATCTTGGTCTCTCCATGGGATACACAGGCATGCCTATAGTTTCCGGTCTCTTCATGGGACACACAGGCATGCCTATATTCCGAGGTCTCTTCATGGGACACACAGGCATGCCTATAATCTCCGATCTCTTCATGGGACACACAGGCATGTCTATAATCTCCGGTCTCTAAATGGGACACACAGGCATACCTATAATCACTGGTCTTTTCATGGGACACACAGGCATGCCTATAATCTCCGGTCTCTTCATTGGATACACAGGCATGCCTATAATCTCCGGTCTCCTTAAGGGACACACAGGCATGCCTATATTCTCGGTCTCTTCATGGGACACACAGGCATGCCTATAATCTCCGGTCTCCTCATGGGACACACAGGCATGCCTATTCTCTCCGGGCACGATCACAGGTTTAGTGTCCTGATGGGCGAGCCGGATGGGGGATATGCTTGAGGTATGGACGATGTCCAATTTTTGTCCCAAGAGTAGTAGCTCATCGTGGTAAAGGACCACTGTGGTGGCCATCTTGGGGTCAGGCAAGAGGTTCTGCCCCTGGTGTTCCATTCGGCCAGACCCCATTTTTACCTTTCCCCTTTGTATTCTCAGGGGCCTCAAGGGTAATTTGCGCAGTTCTTTAGGTGTCTCCAGGGCTGTCACAGTAGGATACTCCTCCTTGCTACCTATTAGCTGCCATTTTAGGGTCAGGGGTGCAGGAAGATTAATTATGGTCCTTTCGGCAGGGGCCGGGTGGGAGGTTGCCTCACCGCTTTTAGGAGGTTTGTCTGAGCGCCTGAGACCATACAGGCAGAATCTCCAGGGGCCGGGACTAAAGAAAGCCCCAGACACACGCGGGGGCCTCCAGCACTATGGAGCCGATGGGTCATTTGCCAGAGCTCACATACTTTTTTGGTGATAAATATTGATGTGAAGCCTTAAGATGAAAAATTACAAAAATTTGGCTCAAGAGCCAGAGGTTGGCTCTATTAAATGTTGGTGCAGCAATAATCAAGGCTGCGTAGTCCTGATCCACTCCGGGTCTCTTGTCAGGCACACCCTGCCCATCATTCTAAGAGGTTACCGCTTTTTCCCTTTTTCCATGTATTCAGTTTCTTTTCCTCCACCACTCAGCACCAACTCAGCATCACTAAGCATCGCCTCAGTATCACTCTGCATCGCCTTCGCACCAGCACACCACCACCTCAGGATCACTCAGGCCAGGAACGACATTCTACTATATACTACAGCACACTACATCACTCTACTCCTTTACATTATCTGTCACTACATATTACTGTATTCTATTATGCACCACAGTACTCTACCTCACTCCTTTCTGCACCACTATACTTAGCCACAGTGCAACACAACCCTATTTAAACATACACTCCAACGCTCTATTCTGCATAACTACACTGTATGCCACTACATTCTATATTACTTCACTCAGCACCTCAACTCTACTGCACTTAATGTCACTACACTGTACCCAACACTACTCTGCACCAATCCACTCTACAAAACTATAATTCTATAACACTCTACACCATTGCACTGTATACAACTACAATATACTTTACACTGCTGTACACTATACCACAGCACTCTATCCCCTTCGCTACTAGGCCTTTTCCCCTCTGTGCTAAGCCTTTTTTTTGGCTATTTGGAGTTGTTTGCGCTTAGGCCCCTGTAACTTATTGGCCACAAAAGGTATCCACGCCAAAATTGCATCCTTTTCTTCCAACATCTTGGGGATTCTCAAGGTACCCAGGGTTTGTGGATTCCCCTGGAGCGGACCCAGAAATTAGCCAAAATACAGCTAAATTTTTGGTGGAAAAATGAAGGGAAAGTGCTACAAATGAAAGCATCTGTTTTCCCTGCAAAGGGTTTGTGGGGCTGATATCACAATTTTCCCAGCTTTCAGGAGCTGACCCACTTTTGTCAGAAAACCCACATTTTTTACACAGTTTTGGCATTTTACTGGGACATCGCCTATTTTTGCTATTTTTTTGTGCTTTCAACCTTCTTTCTGTTAATGGTCGAAATGGATATGAAATCAATAATGGTTCCTGGAAAGTTATACATTTTAGAAAATTAGACACAATTCAGAATCCAGCAAGGTGTCATTAGTGTAGCTCCTTCAAGGTTTCTTTAAAGAAAATAACAGTTGAAAATAGGAAAAATTGAAAATTAGTTAAAAAAAAAAACAGACATTTGTGCCAACGTTTTCACCTGTAACTTCTAATTATGACAGATGTTTGAAAGCAATATACAGTTACATCCACTGGACCTTTCTGGTTGTGGGGATATATAGGAGTTAGAGGTTCACCAAGAACCTGACTAACCCAGAGCCAATAATGAGCAGCGTCTTGCAATGTTTTTTTATTATTATGTACCGAGTATATAGCAATTAATTTGGGAAAATATATAAAGTGAAAAATCGGGATGAAAGACACTTATGAATTTCTGAAATTGGAATAAAATAGAGTTTAGAAACAGTAGCTATTGGCACATATCCGAAATTGTAAGTACCCAAACTAGCATGAGAATTATGGGACATTTTTCAAAGTGACTTCTTTTTTACACATTGTCTTAAATTTGGAGGTCAGAAATGCATCGAAAGTCAATAGGTAACGGTTGCTCTACAATTCTGTGTTACCCTAAGTCTCCAATAAAAATGGTACCTCACTTGTGTGGGTAGGCCTAGTACCTGTGACCGGAAACAGCCTAACACGCAATGTGGACATAACCCATTTTCACAGTGAAAACTGACCCTTTTTTTGCAAAGTGCCTAGCTGTAGATTTTGAACCCTAGCTCTGCCGCCACCTAGGAAACCCAGAAAACCTATACATTTTTGAAAACTAGACTCCCAGGGGAATCCAGGATTGGGTGACTTGTCTGGCTCTCACCAGGTTCTGTTACCCAGAACCCCTTGCAAACCTCAAACTTTGTAAAAAAAAAAAAGACATTTGCCTCATTTCTGTGATGGAAATTTCTGGAATCTGCGTGGATCCACAAATTTTCTACCACCCAGCGTTCCGCCAGGTCTCCCAACAAGCATTGGCATAGCCAATAGGTCTCGCCTTTGGGACCTTATAAGTGTTTAGTTATCCAGCACAATATCCTTGGTGCAACAACATCGTGTTGCATGGCTAAACATTTATAAGGTCCCAAAGGCGAGACCTATTGGCTATGCCAATGCTTGTTTTGAGTGAGTGCTCGTGCAGGTATGCCACTGTGAGGTAGTGATGCTGTGAGTAATTTTACAGGAGCCCCTGTGACATTGCGCCTCTTCAAAATGTATCTTGGGTCTGGTGTAATACTTCTAGCCCCTATTCCTGTCTTCTCGCACCCAATGCATCCTTAAATGTCCCATGTACAGCCGGGGTTGACACTCCTATTACCCCTGCCCTCCAGTGACACTTTACCTGTCACGGGTGGTGGTGTTGGATGTGGTGGTTGTGGTTGACGACGTGGTGGTAGTTGTGGGGGAAGTGGTGGTGGTTGTGGTGGACGTGGTGGTGGTTGTGGTGGACGTGGTGGTGGTTGTGGTGGACGTGGTGGTGGTGGTTGTGGTGGACGTGGTGGTGGTTGTGGTGGACGTGGTGGACGTGGTGGTGGTTGTGGTGGACGTGGTGGTGGACGTGGTGGTGGTGGACGTGGTGGTGGTGGACGTGGTGGTGGTGGACGCGGTGGAAGGGCTACTGCCCCAACTGCGTTCTGGAGGGCAGAAAGACTGGCTTTTTGGGGGGGTTGGGGGCATTGGCATGCATGCCCATTCTGGGCAGCCCCCACCCCTGAAATTTGAAAAACGATACCCCTGGTGCCTAGTGGGATTCTGCCCCGAGGCGGCAGATAAGGGACTATTGCCCCATCTGCCTTGGGGGGGGGGGGGGCAGAAAGACTAGTACGTTTTTGAGGGTTGGTGCATTGACATGCCTATTCTGTGCAGCTCCCACCCGAACTTTGAAGGAAAAAAGTCGCTGGGGTTTAGTTGGCTTTCTGCCCCCTCGGGAGGGGGGGGCAGATCAGTGGCTGTTGCCTCATCTGCCTCCTGGGGGTGGCAGAAAGTCTTATGCCTGCTTTGGGGGGATAGGGAGGGGGCATTGGCATGCCCATTCTGCTCAGCTCCCACCCCTGGCCCATAAAAAAAATCCCTGGCGTCTAGTGTTTAACCATTGTGTAACAATATAATACACCAAATAAAACATGCTTTTACTATCTTGGTAAAGTGTTAACAATGCTTCTTATTGTATTCAATATTCTGCGATACTCAGACCTACCAATATCATGGCACTTAATACTGGGAAGGGCTGACATAAGGAATTGTAATCATACCCATAACACATTCTTTCATTTTGAAGACAGAAATGCATCAAAAGTCAATAGGTAATGATTGTTGCTCTACAATTGTTTTTTTTTTAAAACAAATTTTGAGGTTTGCAAGGGATTCTGGGTAACAGAACCTGGCGAGAGCCAGACAAGTCACCCCATCCTGGATTCCCCTGGGTGTCTAGTTTTCAGAAATGTATAGGGTTGCTAGGTTTTCCTAGGTGCAGGAGAACTAGGGTTCAAAATCTACAGCTCGGCACGTTGCAAAAAAAAGTGTCAGTTTTCACTGTGAATATGTGGTGGGTCTGTTAGAAGTGGGGGTCTCTAGTTGGCAATGGCTGGCCACCGTCCAAGTAGGGACCCTTCTTCCTAAGTCCGAGTAAGAGGGGTACACCCTTTGATTACCCCTACTCAACCCTGTGGTAACGTAGCACGAGCAGGTAGGCTTATCTCAGAGGCAGTGTGTGAAGCATTTATGACCATACACAGTAACACAGTGAAGAACACTACAAAGGGACACCACACAAGTAGTTATAAAAAAATAAGTATCTTTATATATAGACTTAACACAAGACCAATTACGGTAAAAGCCACAATACTGTAAAATAGGATTATTCTTCAAATGCTGCAAAAATAGTTCAAAGTGTGCAAAGAGGAGTTCAGTTCAAAGCAGTGGTCTCTGCGAGCCTTTTACTTACAAAGTACCTGGATTTTGTAGCAAAACAACCAAAATGTCGCAAAGGAGCTGTAGCGATGATTTTCTGCACGCGAGGCTGGCGATGCGTTGAATCCTTGTCACTAGGGAGGATGATGCGCCGACCTGCTGATGCGTGCGGAGACGATGCTACAAACTTCTGCACGCTAGGCTGTTGATGCGATGACTCCTTGCTGCGAGGGAGGAGATGATGCGACGACGAAATGGCGCTCTGCGAGAGAGTGGCAATCCTGATGTGGTGCTATGAAAATCGTGGACGCCTGGCGTCCGCGTTGCGATATCGTGAAGCGACTATCTCGATGCGATGATCTCTTGGAGTTAGCTAGCACTTGGAAGCCCACAAACGTGCGACGGGTTGATCTTTGGTTGCGAGCACTCAGTGGCAGCAGCGTGACGATTTTCCGAGTGCTTTCGGCTGCGTCGGCTCGCAAACGGGCGTTAGCAACGATTTCAGCACTCTCTTCTCTGTAGTAGAACTAGAGGCCCTGGAACACACAGGAGCCTCACCTGCAGATAGAAATCCTCGCTGGGAGGAATCAGGAGGCTGGTGGTGAAGTCTGATGTGCCTGAGACTTCAGCAGGAGGCTAGCTCTCTTCTAGCCCCTAGGTGATTGCTTTAGCAAGATAAATAAAAGTTCTCTCAAGTCCTTTTCCCTCTTCTTCCAAGTCCAATAGTAACCACTGCAGGCCAATCCAGGAAACCGCACACAAGCACAAGGATAGTCACCTCCTGCAGATTCCTTCAGTTACACGGACAGAGGTTCTTCTTGATGTCCAGGAGCAATACAAATTGTAGGGGTTTCTTTCAGCACAGATATTTATACCCCAAAAGTCTTTGTTCTCAAAAGCTGCAAGTCACTGAACCTAGCCAGAACCAGTTCTGCTCGGTCCTGGAGCACTTTGTTTACCAGGCTGCATCCTTCCTTTCAGAAAGAGGGGGTCAGCCATCAGACGCACAGTGGGAGGTGGAGCCAGCATTCACCTTGCCAGGCACAGCCCTATTCAGGTCAAGGAGCTACCCCTCCCCATACTCCAAATGCAGATCTCTCTATTCAACCCAGGTCTGACTCAGCCTGCCCTATCCCTCCAAAACCAGACAGCCAATACACATAACAGCAGAGCACACTGGAAGGCTTAGGCAAGAAAATACCTACTTTCTAAAAGTGGTATTTTCAAACACAGAATATAAAACTAAACTTCAATAAAATGTGTATTTTAATATTCTGAGCTCAGGCATACTAAATTCGTTTTTCTACCATGTTCCTGGGGTCAGTTAGGACTATAGAGTGTAATAGTCAAACTGCCCATTCTGGCCTATGGCGAACAGGTAGCCTTACAGTAGTGAAAAACGAAATTTGCTGTAATTCACTACCAGGACATGCTACACACACCAAGGCATGTCCTACCTTACACATACAATGCCACCCTACCATAGGGGTGAATTACATGATGCCAAGGGAAGGTCCAGGGGCTGAGAAGTGGGTGCACTTCACAGCCAAGATGGCAGTTCTGGACTGCACACAAACTCTGCAGTGGCAGGTTTGAGACACACTTTACAATCTGCTTCTGTGGGTGGCGCAAACCAGCGTTGCAGGCCCACCAGCAGCATCTGGTCTACCAGCCCTGGGCGTGAAGAACCAGAACCTTTTGGGTCTGGCGGCGCAGGGTATGCCTTAATATCCTAGGTTCTCCTGCTCAGCTACACAGAGACACGGGGACACTCTGTCGCCGTAAAAGATCAGATTTTATTAGCTGCAGCTAGTACAGTTGTCCTAGAAGTACACACACGGTATGTTCTCAGGAGACTGCCACTTCACTCCGTGGCGCACAATCTTATATTGGTGTAGAAGACATATACATTAACCAGAAAACACACCTAAAACATCCAATAGGAAAGGTTAGAAAACAGAACAGAGCCAATAGGAAAGGTTTGAAAATAAAGTATCAGGTAACTCGAAGAAACTTCTCCTCCAACGGTGTTTGCCATCCCTCCCACAGGTTAAGGTATTAACTTGTTTGTAACTGGTTTGCAGGTGGCAAGATACGTTCGTGTGTTTTGGAGGACAGTTGTGAAACGAGAGAATACGAGCAGAGGACAGCGAAGGTCAGACGATAACATAAAGTCAGAAGAGAATAGTGTGAACCAACAGATAGTTGAGACAGGGATTAGAAAAACCAGATGGGGATTAGTGTACTCGGCCAGTCCTAACACCAGCTTTGTAAATAGAGGCAGAAGGCTTATTTTGACACGATGCTGCAGGAAAAGCAGAAAAGACTTTGTTCACCGTGCTGCCTGAGTGAGGGCAACACAAAATGGCGGCGGAGCACAAAATGGCAGGTCGATTCGATCACGATCGAAAATCGATTTTTCTCAGACCCTCCTTTTGCCAGAACTCAGGCAAGATACTTACTCACGTTAATCTGAGTCAATGTCGATGGCCATGAGGTCATCGAGCTGTTGCTGTAGCATCATTCTAATATTCTCTGTTCTTTGTGATTTGGGTTTAGGGATGCACATAGTAGCACAAAGGTCGCAGATGGCGGGACCACAGTGCATACATAGGCAACAAGAAAAAATGATGGCCAAAACTACTCCAAGGAATGTCAATACCTTCCAACCCCATTTGGACAGTAGTCCCCAAAACCCCTCCAATAATGACCAATCTCCTTTGTCCTGATGAATCGACTCAGAGATTATATGTAACTTAGAGATAGCTTGGTATACTGTCGGAGCGTCATAAGGTATGAAAATACAGCAACTTGACCCGATCAATTTGCACAATCCACCACGGTCCGCAAGAACAAAGTCTAAGGCAACTCGGTTTTGTAAAGTCATAAGACGATCCGCCTGTAGTTCTGCCGTGATATTACTTAAGGCTCCTACAGTGATGTCTATAGTGGTTTCTACGACACAAACCAGTTGCCTTATGTTTCTGCTGTTGGCCATTGGACCCCAAAAAGGAAGAAATCCTTTGAGGAAATCTCCTCCCTCTTGTCCTGCTGTCTTTAGAATCAATAATCCCTCTTCCATATCTGTTTCGATGATGTTTTGCAGAAGCGGTGTATATAGGGGGAAGAAGAAAAGCTATATAACAGGTACCAGAAAAACCAGTTGGCAACCACGTGTAAGCCCTATTGTGGCAGATAAAATACGTGCCTTGAGATGGTACTAGAGGCGGCGAGTTTTGAGAGGAGTAGACGTATGTGTGGGAACAGTTGTTTCTTTGTACGGTGTCAGTACAGTGACCATTTATTTGCAGACAAAAATTTCCCTGATGAGGAATAGTCCAAATCGGTGGATATTTTCCTCGTTTACCGTTATCACTAAGGCTAGTGACATAATGGGTGACGTTCCAGTTAGTGTACGCTTTTCTTTCGTCAATGGAAATTTTACTATTTTCCATGATTTTAGGAAGCTACCATTCCCTTTATCAATGAACTATGGCTGAAATCCGGACCACCAATATGTGAACTAACGGATCGTCTGAATTTGCTTTGATAGGCATTGGAGAAGATAACAAAATAAGCCCAAGCATAACCCTCATAGGAGAACGGAAGAACTAAATACGGCATTCCTTTTTCTGTGGTATGTGGCATAAGTCCACACACCCAACAGTCAGTTGTATTTATCACTAGTTGGTGTTGATGTAATAACTGGACAAACGAATTGTTGTAATATTTGGTTCGTCTAATGAGTTCATGTTGGGGAAGGGTATGAAATAGATGTGGAGAGACAGTAGAAGAAGACGAAAAGGTAGAAGGAGAGACAACTTTTTGCTGCAGAGCATAAATAATCCAACTTATACACGCCAAAAGGATACACAATAATATAATACATAAGGCTATACTAAAACGACTGTACATTAATCTACAGAATTCTTTTTTTATTATATCCTTTCTCTCTCTTTTTCCTAATGTAGTTTCCATCTTTCTAAATGGATGCTCACGGCAATCTTCCCCAATCACTTGATTATGATTATCTGCCGTCCTATGACACTGCACGTCCTGCATGCCTATTGCCACTACTCAGGTCACTACCAAGACTCCTACCGTGACCCTGCAACCGGGATAGAATACTACATAGGAGAGAGAAAAATCTTAAGTGTTCTTTGGTCTAGGTCTTAGATTATAGTGTTCTTTATCAGGTGCAGTTTGGTCTCGGAACAATGTTCGCAGATTTGTCGTATTCAAGCGACGATGTGGTTTTATCGCTTCCTGAAGAATATCGTCGTCCTCTTTCTCAGACAATGTTCCTTTCAGGCGTGCATCGCTAAAAGGTACAGTTCGTGGAACCTTCTCACTCTGAGTCACTATTACCCTTACGCACCCATTGATCGAAGGGTAGAGGCAAAGGCACTTTCTTACAATGCACGCCGTGAATCCAGTTTTTCTTCCCTTCGACTTTTACTGCTATTCTCGCGGTTAAGAGAACCAACCGAGGCTCCCTCCACCTGGGCTCCAAATTCTTCGTCCTTTGGAAATTCTTTATGCAGACCCAGTCACCTGGTCGGCTGGAATGACCTTGGTCTGTGGAAGCCTCTGGCAAAGCACTCTGAACCTGTTGATGGAGAACACGCAATTTAGTTGTAAGTTCATGCAAGTAATCAATCAACATTGGATATGGCAAGTCTGAGTATTTCTTACGGCGAGGGACTCCCCATATATTAGCTGGGCGCCCAAAAACCACCTCGTAAGGGCCAAGTCCCAAACGAGTGTACAGCAGTTCTGGTGGATAGAAGAGCCAATGGTAAAGCATCAGGCCAATTAAGTCTGTTCTAGCCTGCACTTTCGCTAGTTTAAGTTTCAAAGTTCCATTGTAGCATTCCACTAAACCCGCTGACTGTGGATGGTTTACCGCATGGAACTTTTGCTTGATACCAAGACCCGCACAAACTTTTTGCATGACTTGGCCCACAAACTCGCTCCCATTGTCACTCCAGACAATGCGCGGCAAACCAAACCTGGGGAAGAATTCTTTTAGTAGAACTTTGGCTGTGGATAAGGCTGTATTGTATTTTAGAGGGTATGCTT
The DNA here is from genome assembly GCF_964204655.1 of Triturus cristatus. NCBI lineage: Eukaryota > Metazoa > Chordata > Amphibia > Caudata > Salamandridae > Triturus > Triturus cristatus. Next base: position 733,354,508 of record NC_140590.1, read on the forward strand.
CTATCCACCTAGAAACGGCGCATACCACCACCAGAACATATTTGAGGTTGTTGCATCGTTCCATATGAATGTAATCGATATGCAACACCTCAAATGGATATGTCGGAGGAGCAAAGTTGGAGTTGGGGTTCCCTTTCCCGGATTGTACATCAAACATACAATACAATGTTTCACTACATTGTCTGCACACTTTGGGATTCCTTCATTTTGCCACACTGGAGCCAGAAGCTTGCATATACCTTTCGCACTTAAGTGGGCTGGACCATGCGCCATAGTAACTACTGGGAGTACATAGGCATCTATTAACAGCCAACGTTGGTGTTCAGATAATTCCACCCAACATCCCATCTCGTCTAATTGCCTGTACTTTCTTTCCACTTGCTCAATTCTTTCTCTGTAGCCTCTTCCTGAATTGACCTTACACTTTCTACTGTATCCTCATACATTCCTCTCTCTAACCCAGTTCGCAGGACCAGCAACATACATTCGACTTGTAGCATCTCTCGCTGTCTTTTTAGCTACTTCATCTGCAAATGCATTTTCTCGACCAACATCATCTGTAATCTTCTTGTGTGCACTACACTTCACAATTGCTATCTGAGCAGGTAAAGAAAGTGACTCAAGAAGATCAGTCACCAACTGACCATGTTGTATTTTAGTGCCATGTGAAGTAAGGAATCCCCTCTCTTTCCAAAGACGCCCAAAATTGAACGCTACACCAAACGCATACTGACTGTCAGTATACACATTCACTCTTTTTCCTTTTGACAACACCCATGCTCTAGTTAGGACTATCAGTTCTGCTGCTTGAGCTAAATTGTGTTTGATGCGTGCTGCTTCCACAACTGTATGCAAAGTAGTAACAGCATAGCCTGAAACTGTATCTCCGTTAGGGAGCTTGAAACAAGAACCATCTACCCATAGCGTTCCATCCGGATTCACTAATGGCGTATCTGTCAGATCAATTCTTCCTTTTGTCTCGTCCTCAGTACGGAGGAAACAATCATGTTGGTTTTGAACACCCTTATCTACTGGAAGAGGCAACCAAGTAGCTGGATTTAAAGTGTTACATCGTTTGATGTGCACATGACTAGCCAAAAGTGTCAGCTCATATCCAGTCAAGCGAGCACTCGTAAGATGTTGTGTTTTCGTTCCGTTTAGTAAGGTATCCACTGCATGCGGCACCATAACAATAAGTGTGTTATCTAACACTATTCCAGCAGACTGTCGAATAGAAATTGCTGCTGCTGCTGTCGCTTTAAGACAACTAGGTAATGCTTTTGGCTACTGGATCTAACGTAGCTGAAAAATATGCACATGGTCGTTTGTCTCCAAAACGCTGTGTTAAAACTGACAACGCACAACCCTCTTTCTCATGAACGTAAAGCGTGACTGGCTTACTGTAATCGGGAGTACCCAATACAGTAGCAGAACATAGCGCAGTACGTAAGTCAGTGAAACTCTTCTGACATTAGTCAGTCCATGGAAGGGGCTGAGGCGTATCTTTCAAAGTGAGTGCCAACAAAGGTTTGGCCAATAGAGAGAAGTTAGGGATCCACTGCCTACAATAGGAAGTAATACCTAGGAAGGCACGGACCTCCCTTTGTGTGGATGGCACGGACATTTGCACAATAGCTTGGATGCGTTCTGGGTTTAACCGCCGTCTCTCCTTTGATAGGAGATGACCCAAATAGGTAACCTCTCGACGAACATATTGTAGTTTGGAAGGTGAAACCTTATGATTCAGATAAAACAAATGGCGTAACAATGCAACAGTCACATTTTTGCAAATATCTTCTGAATCAGCAGCGATTAACAGGTCGTCCATGTACTGGATAAGAGCAGCACCAGACGGCAAATGAAAAGCCTCAAGATGACATTTCAAAGCTTGGCTATAAATAGAAGGACTTTCACAATAGCCCTGAGGTGCGCGCTTGAACCGGAAGCTTCGGCCTCCAAGAGAGAAGCCAAAAACATCCCTACTCTCTTCAGCAATGGGAATACTAAAGAAAGCATTCTTTAGATCGATCACAGAAAACCAAGTCGCTGTGGAATGTATCATTGTCAACAGAGCAGTAATATCTGGGACAACAGGAAATTGTGGTACAACAATTTTGTTTACCTCCCGAAGATCAATTACGAAACGATATACAGGAAGCTGAGAAGGATCTGTGCGTTTAAGAACAGGAAGAATAGGACTATTGCATATGTTTCCTCTCGTTTCTTCAACCACACCCTTCTGAATCAAATCATGAATGATTTCCAAAAGCGCTTTTTCACCGTCAGTAGAAATTCTGTACTGCGGAATACGTGGCAATTCAACATTAGGCTTGAGAGTGACAACATAAGGTGGAATCTCAAGACAGCCAACATCGTTCGGACCCGTGGCCCAAAGCGTTGCCGGAAGAGAAAGCAATTCAGGTGGAAACTGATCTTTGGACAAATACATTGGAGAAGTCAGTTTCTGTCCTAAAGTAAGATGTACACCAGAAGGAGAACAAGATATCCGTTGCATGCAATCTTTTCAATAGATCCAAGCCCAATAGATTCTCACCACAACCATTTCTCAAAAGAAGCGGAGCTTCCAAATCATAAGGGCCAATTGAAATAGGCAAAGGGCAAGAAACCGGATTACGAACAGGGGCGCCAGAAAATCCTACAGATACATTTGTTAAGCCAGACAAAGGTGCCCCAGGGAGTTTAGAATGAATGATAGAACTTCTCATCGCACCAGTATCTAAAAGAAATGGCTCTGAAACACCCATTGTAGTGACATTAACATAAGGTCCCTTCTGATCTACTGGAATCGACACAACTCCCTTACGTTGTCCATGGCTGTCCTAGTTAGCATGAAGACTTTAATTCCCGTCTTCAATGTAATAATCCTCATTGTAGTACTGTGTAGACCGAGCGTTTTGCTGATCAAAGTAATTCACTGAATTAGGAGGAGGAAGGGAACGCTGTTCTTGGGTCAACATACCTCGACCTCTACCTCTGTTTGCTGACTGGAGGCCAGCACGACCTCGTGGAGCAGATAGTGTCCCATTTCGCTGCAATAAAACCGGACAACTATTCTTGAAGTGACCTTCCTCTCTACAATAGGCACATTGATTAGGACCTAACAAAGGTCGCGGAATATATGGCTCAGGCTTTGATACACCCTCTGAAACTGTGGAGGCTGTTGAAACTGGGGCTGAGCATAACGAGGTGGATAAGCCTGTTGCAAGAGAACCTTCGTTTTTAATTCTTTAGTCTATTTCTCTTGCTTATCTCTTTCTTCTTTATCTCTATTTTCATAATATTGAGCAGTAGCCAATATCTGAGCTGAAGAAGAGACAGCCCATGAACTTTCGGAGTCTTTCAACTTATGCGACAAAGCAAATTAAATACGAACTTGTCTACAAATAATCGCTGTCCACCCTCTGTAGTCATATCCTGACCACTGTGATCAATGAATATCTCTTCGAAACGAGTAAAGAAATCAGAGACACTCATCTTTCTTCTGTTTACACGCGGCTAGTTTATCCCAGTTAACTCTCAAGGCAGGCATCATTGTTTTCATTAATGTAATAATCCTACCAGGGAGTTCTGAAATCAAAGCATCAGGCTTCGCACCACCCACTTGGTTTCTGTCTGCGGCAATTATAGCATCCCAGTCTCCACCTAATTCTTGGGCATGATTTTCTTTACGAATCCTAGCCCATAATGCTTGTGGAACTACATTCCCCATCAACATATCAATATCTTCTAAATTCTTGATGCAGGCTTCAACAGTTTGTGACAACTCTTTATAATAACCTGCAGGGTTCTTACGAGGATCCGGTAGAGACTGTTTAAGGGCTAAAACTTCAGATCTTTTCCAGGGAACATGTACCCATATACGCTGGAAATGAGCAGGAATAGGTTGATTACCACCTACTCCCGCAACCTCTTCTCTCCACACTGGAGGAACCTCTCTCATTCGATAATTTTTCAGTGTTAACCTAATTGAAGGATCGGAATCTAGAAAAGTCTGTGAGGAAAATAAGGTTCTAAAGGTAACAAGTGTCTTTACAGCGTCCTCAACCTTGGAACCCACAATGAGACCCTTATCAAAGTCAGCCTGAATGTCTAACAGACCCTGAGGAACTGAACCCAAATCCATATCCTCCCATCCTTTGACTAGAGTATCACACATAGCATTGAAGACATATCTCTGCGTAGGCGCATTCCACTGTGAGATGGTAGGCATAATGTCAGGTACACTATACCGAGGACCCTTTTCAATCCATTTACGGGCAAGAGAGTCTAACATTTCTCGTTCTTCGGAAGCTGGGACACATTTAACGCTTCAAAGAAAGGTGATAAAAGACCAGAGACCGTATCTGTGAGTCGTTTACGCATAGACGGAGAATTGGACATAAGAACAGGGGACAAAGTATTAGGCGAACTAACGGAAGGGAAATCGGTAATTACCAGAGGAGCGGAAGGCAAAGAAGATGAAGGCAAAGGAGTCGAAGGCAAGGCCAGTAGAGGCGGCAATACTTGAGGGGGCAAATGTGGAAGAGCCGGAGCAAGCGGAGGCGCAACTGGTGGCTGAACAGGCTGTAACAACTGGGGTGCATTAGCACCTTGTTCATAGGGCGGAGGCAATCTCAATAAGTGAGACATCAAGGGATCTTCCTCTGAGACCTTTCTTTTATCGGAAGAGGAAGCTGGCAACATCGGATAGCATTTATCTATTGCCATACGATGCTGTCTCTCTGAAATTTCCATCGCATTGTCGACCTCATCATCTTTAAATTGTTGAGCAGCCTGTATAATGGTCATACCCTGTGCTTTCTTATCTCGTTTTTCTTGCTTAATTTTCCTCTGTTTGGCTTCCTTACGCCAAAGGCGGAAAGAGTCAAACATTGCCGGCCGGGCGTTTCTTTTGAATAGAACTGCTTCTAAATTATCTAATATATCAGGCTCAAAACTACCATTTTCTGGCCATTTTAAAACACAATCATTCTTCGTGTATCGGATCCATGCCTCATTAAAGGCAATGGGGCCAACACCATGTTTAGAATAGAGCTCATAAGTGGGAGTTCCAACCAAAGGAATCGGACAAGAGTCCTCAATCCGGGAATCCCTATTACAACCAAAGCAACAAAGCTTTCCAAACTTAGTCAGACCAGGCATCTCGTGATTTCACCGGACTGTTCACAAACATCAAGGGGGCAAACTCAGTTTACGCAGCACAAATGCACTTACCCCTCGGCTTCGGCTATTGCAATAGTCGAATCTAAGGACCAAAGGAAACAAAGGAACAAAGACCCAAAATTGTGGGAGCGAGCCACCAAATACTTAACTAAGGATGTCTTCTTACACCAACAGAGACCCCGTCTATTGTCTCGCCTTACCATACATCATCGAAAGAGGGCCAAGGCAGGGCGGCAGTCAGGGCAGCAGTCGTCAGTAGCCGTCAGGAAGGAGTAACCACGCTGCAAAAGACCTTCGGGCCACTTTCGACATACAGGGGTCGCTTGACGTGGCTCGCGATTCCTCCAGAATTTTCATGCGGGGTTCCTCACGACCTTCAGGCAGAACCACTACCTCTGAAGCCACCCGACGTTGGGCGCCAGTTGAAGAACCAGAACCTTTTGGGTCTGGCGGCGCAGGGTACGCCTTAATCTCCTAGGTTCTCCTGCTCAGCTACACAGAGACACGGGGACACTCTGTCGGCGTAAAAGATCAGATTTTATTAGCTGCAGCTAGTACAGTTGTCCTAGAAGTACACACACGGTATGTTCTCAGGAGACTGCCACTTCACTCCGTGGCGCACAATCTTATATTGGTGTAGAAGACATATACATTAACCAGAAAACACACCTAAAACATCCAATAGGAAAGGTTAGAAAACAGAACAGCACCAATAGGAAAGGTTTGAAAATAAAGTTTCAGGTAACTCGAAGAAACCTCTCCTCCAACGGTGTTTGCCATCCCTCCCACAGGTTAAGGTATTAACTTGTTTGTAACTGATTTGCAGGTGGCGAGATACGTTCATGTGTTTTGCAGGACAGTTGTGAAACGAGAGAATAAGAGCAGAGGACAGCGAGGACGGCCTCTCTCTCCTCTCTAATGCCCCCACGCATAGAGCAGGCCACGCTCTTGATTTGATCTTCTCTTCTATGACGGATCTCACTGTTCTCTCCCCACTTCCTCTAACATGGTCTGAACATTTTATGGTCCCTTTTACTCTTCAACAACATAACCCCACTATTCTAACTAAAGCGGAACCTCGCTCCTCTCAGTGTCGGAGACCCTGGAACAACTTATCGCTAGAAGCCTTTACGGCTGCCTACAACGCCCTACCCTCGGCGCCTCTACCTTCAGGCGCAGACACGTCAGAGCTGTTGAAGTCTTTTTCGACCAAACTTACCATAGTATTTGACGCTCTAATCCCTATAAAAAAGTTTGGTCCCGCCAAACAACGTAAATCTGCCCTATGGTACACAGAAGAGCTTAGGTCAGAAAAATCAAGATGCAAAGTCCTAGAGAGATCCTGGAGAACCAGTCAAACTCCTTCGGACCGAAGGATGTATAAACTTTCTCTGACAAATTACCACCAGAATATAAAATCAGCCAGGAAAGCGTTTATACTAAAACAAATCGACCTAGCGTCCAACTCCTCAAAAACCCTTTTCACCATAGTCAAAGACTTTGTTAATCCTCAGGCGTGTAGACTGCCTCAAACAGAGTCGCAAACCCTATGCGACTCATTAGCAATCCACTTTGAGGAAAAAATCAACCCGATCTACGCAAATCTTGCTCCTACACAAACATACACCAACACCCTACTCTCAAGCTATGCCGAACCGAAGTCACAACCTTCGAGCAAGCTTAGACAATTTGCACCGTCTACTGTCACGGAAGTACACTCCTTGCTCTCATCGGCTAAGTCAGGGTCACCCGGTGACCTATGCCCTCCGAGGGTTATGGCCCTAATAGCACCATGCTGTGCCTCGGAAGTCCGAGCGATTTTCAATAGTTCCATAGAAGCAGGCACTATCCCCCCGAGTTGGAAGGAAGCCTTCGTCCGCCCCATCTTGAAAAAACCAACGGCAGACCCCCTTATCCAGTATTGGGGTATCTTTCATAGATTCACATGCCTGAATCATTCCCCGTCGCCGAGGCGGGAGTCTCGGTAGATAAAAAAGTAGTGCCAAAAAATAATTAGTAGTAATAGTAGTAGTAGGCCCAAAGAAAAAAGGCCCTAAGGCCTATATCTTAGAAGCCTATCTACCTTGTTATGTAAAATAACCCAAGAATTGGTAGCAACCAATCAGACATCAGCACCCTTCTAGAACCCTCTCAGCAGAGCCAGCTCTCCTCAGATTTTCACCGCACGTCGTGTGGAAGGGAGTCTCCCTGAGTGCCTACTCAGTTCTTCTTTTCTTCAGTCATGTCTGACAAAAAAGCTTTGTTTAGACCCTGCAGGACCTGTGATAAGAAGAGGGTCCATGTAGACGACCAGCATGAGGAGTGTATTTATTGTCTACATCCTAAGCATGTTGCTAAGGACTGTAGAATTTGCCGGACTTTCCCTCCTAAGACCTTAAGGGACAGAGAGGCAAGAGTTTTGTTATGGTTGAAATCTTCCTCGGCTGAGGAGGATGACAGGGCCTCGACATCTAGCAAGAGAGCTAGATCAATTGATAGTTCTTCCAGTGAAGGGAGAAAACATCATAAGGCCTCTCATGTAACTTCTGACCATTCACAGAAGTCACAAGACTCTGACAGATCCTAGAAGTCTTCTACTACAAAAACCGTGAGTAAATCTCAGGTTAAGACTTTGTCAGTGGGATCATCTTATACCATCTCTGTAACTTCTGCGGCTCCTCTGTCGACGGCTACAGTCTCCACTACTTCGATATCGTCACCTATCATGTCTCCCAGGGCGTCTAAAACTCCTTCGACAATTGCGTCGACGTCGACCTTAAAGGAAGTTCTGTCAGCATCGTCGATGACAACATCGACGACGAAAACCCCGTCGACGACAACCCCGTCGACGACGAAAACCCCGTCGACGACGACGAAAACCCCGTCGACGACGACTAAGACCCCGTCGACGACGACGAAGACCCCGTCGACGACGAAGACCCCGTCGACGGCGAAGACCCCGTCGACGGCGAAGACCCCGTCGACGGCGAAGACCTCGTCGACGGCGAAGACCCCGTCGACGGCGACTATTTCGTCGACGATGACGATCCCGTCGACGGCGAAGACCCCGTCGACGATGACGACAATTCCGTCGACGGCGAAGACCTCGTCGACGATGACGATCCCGTCGACGGCGAAGACCTCGTCGACGATGACGCTCTCGTCGACGACGATTACAATCCCGTCGACGCCTCAAAAGACAGCAAGTCCGTCTATGAGGGGAAGCCCGTCGACGAGAGGTTTCCTTAAAGCGATTCCAACTACCCATGTTACGCCTATTGCGTACACGCATATTCAGCTAAAAACTTTTCATAAACAGGATTACAGCAATATTTCTCCTTTGCTGCCTTCGCATATCCTGGACTCATATACGGAAGGGGATGATTATGAAGAGGAAGATGATGAGGGTCCTTTCGGGATAGCTAAGCACCCCTCGGAGTTGCATATTAAGTGTCAGGAGATGGATGAGGAGGATGACTACCATGAGCATGCTTACCAGGAAGGCCTTACGGCACCAGTTTACAGGCATTCCTCAAGAGATTGGGACCGTAGAGAATCAAGTCATCTCCCGCCTACACTGATTCAGGACCTTCAGGCCATGCTGGCGGATTACCGCCAACGCTTTCCTCCACAACAACCTCTTCCTAATATAGAACCGACGGAGGAGTCGCACACTGACATCCCAAATTCGCCGATTCACCCTGCTGGTTCGGGTACACAATCGCACCATGATACCATTTCCACTGATGAGGAAGATATCGAGGAGGGTGAAGTACCGGATAAAGACACCAATCTGGATCCTTGGGATGATTACATTATTCCCATGCCTTCTCCACCTATTCCACAACCATCGGATTCTCCTCCAGAGGATATAGGTGGCTTTCACAATTTATTTAATGCAGCGTGCAGCAGTCAGGTTTCAATTACCAGTCACTGTGGAGCATACGGATTGTTTCCTCCATGACTTTAAAGAGGAGCAAAGGAAAATTACCAGAGCAATTCCCATCATCGATTTTATTTGGAATGAGGGGTTAAAAATTATGAAAACACCTGCTTCTGTACCTGCGGTCCTCCCTCGTATTGATAAGAAATATCGTGCCCCTCCAGAGACGCCCTCCTGTCTCATCGGTCATCCCCGACCAGATTCCGTTATATCACAGGCTGCTCAACAAAAGTCCAAAAATCCGGCTATGCCAATATCGACGCCGCCGGATAGAGAAGGGCGAAGATTGGATCTGATCGGCAAGAAGTTCTCTACGATGGCGGCAACTTCTATCAAAGCTGCAAACTCCTTGGCCATTCTTGGTCGCTATGACCGCCAGATGTGGTCAGAATTCTCTGAATTCATAGACCTCATTCCTGAGGATCGTCAACAAGAGGCAAGGAAAATACTTCAAGAGGGAGAACGAGCCGCATCAGAGATCATAGACTGTGCTCTTGATATTGCAAATACCAACTTTAGGCAGCTTGCAGGGGCTGCAGTTCTTAGGTGTCAAGGATGGCTTAAAGCAACATCTTTTAGGCCAGAGGTTCAAGCCAAGATCATTGATATGGCCTATGATGGAGAATCCTAGTTTGGGAAACATATAGACGAGGCCCTCCTAGCAATCAAGACTGATACGGATACAGCTAAGTCACTAGCTGCTCTCCAATACAAACGGGGATCTTTCCGTGGTGCAAGAGGTCGAGGCTTTGTTTCAAGAGGAAATTATCAAAGTCAGCAAAATAGAGAATATCAGTCTCAATATAGACAGCCTTATGGACGATCATCTTACAGGCAATCTTCCTCGAATAGTTTCTCTCGTCAGGGAGGAAGAAGTTGATCGAACAATCAGGGTCGCGACGCCAACAAGAAGCAATGAGTTACGCTGGACGCCAGTCATCCCTCCTTCCCTCCCAGTAGGAGCAAAGATAACAGCTTTTGCACACAATTGGGAGGAGATCACCTCGGATCGTTGGGTCATCGACTTAGTCAGAAACGGTCACACCCTGGAGTTCTCAAAACAACCCCCTACTGCCCCGCCCAGGGGTCCCCCTCCCCCTCGTCTTCACTTATTGTTCAAAGAAGCTTTAATAATGCTCCGCAAGAACGCAATAGAGAAAGTTCCTTCGCCCCAGAAGGGAACCGGGTTCTATTCTCGATTTTTCCTCATAAAGAAAAAGTCAGGGGAGTGGCGCCCGATTCTGGATCTCCACAAGCTCAACAAATTTCTAAAGAAGCAGAGTTTTCGGATGGTTACACTGGCCGAAGTGTTGAGCTGCCTAAACAAGGGGGATTTTATGGCTTCTCTGGACATGGAGGACGCGTACTTCCACATTCCTATCCTTCCCAAGCATCGCAAGTACCTGCGATTTGTAGTGGCTGGCGTCCACTATCAGTTCAAAGTCCTTCCGTTCGGGCTGAAATCTGCTCCAAGAATTTTTACAAAGTGTCTTGCACCAGTAGCAGCGACTCTAAGATCACAGGGAATACAGGTATTTCCGTACCTGGACGACTGGCTGCTCAAAGGCCCTTCGAAGCAGACTACCGTAGAGGCGGTTTCAGCATGCCTAAGTCTATTCTCAAACTTAGGCCTCACTCTCAACAACAGCAAATCTCAACTGCTCCCTCTACAGAGAATTCAGTTTCTGGGAGCAATGCTGGACACCAGACAATGCAAGGCATTCTTGTCAGAGGAACGTCAACTTCGTTTACAAAAGCTAGCACTTTCAATCGCAAGAAGAAAGTCAGTTTCTGTCCGGAGGTTTGCGTCTCTGCTGGGGATGTGTTCTTCAACTATAAATCTTGTACCTTTAGCAAGGCTCCGAATGAGACCTCTGCAGGAACAGTTACATCTACAATGGAAACAGGCCTTGGGGTCTTTCAACGACTCCATCAGGATAACACCTCACATGAGAGTCTCTCTGCATTGGTGGTCAAGGATGGAAAACCTGAATTTGGGCCTTTCTTTTCTAACATCTCCTCCAGAATTCGTGGTAACAACAGACGCCTCCATGGAGGGGTGGGGAGGACATCTCCAAGATCTACAGATTCAGGGACGATGGTCCCAGGAATACCGCCAACTACATATCAACAGACTGGAGCTTCGCGCCATTTTTCTCACTCTGCAGGCGTTCCTCCCGAGGATTGCAGGGGCCTCAGTGCTGGTCCGAACGGACAACACTACCAGCATGTATTACGTGACGTCAACAAACAGGGAGGAACGAGGTCACTGTCCCTTTCGCAGGAAGCTCAGGAACTATGGGAGTGGCTTACAACACACAAGATATCCTTACGAGCGGAGCACGTCAGGGGCCTTCACAACACGTTGGCCGACAACCTAAGCAGATCCCTGGCAGGCTGTCACGAATGGGAAATAGAGCAGAAGCAACTAGACGAAATTTTTCAGTCATGGGGCAAACCGGCACTGGATTTGTTTGCTACAAGGGAAAACAAGAAATGCCGCTATTACGCAAGCAGATTCCCTCAACAGGGATCAAGAGGAAATGCCCTGTCCATGAGATGGTCAGGGCTTTGTGCGTACGCTTTTCCCCCGATACCACTAATTGCGAAAGTGATCCGCAAAGTGAAGATAGAACATTGCCGCCTCATCCTGATTGCACCCCGTTGGCCAAGGCAATATTGGTTCCAGGAGCTGCTTCTTCTAGCTCACAGCTCCATCCGTCTAATACCAACAATGACGATGTTGACAAGGGAAAGGGGTCAAATACTCCATCCAGATCCACAGTCGCTGCACTTGCACGCTTGGCTCCTGATTTCCTAGAATACAAAGATCTAACCATTTCACAGGAATGCCGTGAGATTCTATCTAAGTCACGCGCACAAAGTACTTTAAAGACTTATCGTTTGAAGTGGAAACGATTTTGTCATTGGTGCGAGGGGAAGGATGTCCATCCTTTACAAGCTCCAGTAGAGCAAATCCTTCCTTATTTGTTATCCCTAGCTAAATCGGGACTTGCATTCTCATCAATTAAAGTTCATTTTGCGGCTCTATCAAGATTCATGAAGAGTACCTCTAAGCCTTCGCTCTGTTCCTCTTCATTAATAAAACAATTTATGAAGGGGCTATTCCGCGTTTTTCCACCAATTCGTGCACCTCCTCCAGAGTGGGAGTTGAACACAGTTCTAGCTCAATTGATGAAAAGGCCTTTTGAACCTATCCACAAGGCTGAGCTAAAATTTTTAACATGGAAGGTAGCTATTCTTTTGGCTCTTACATCGGCTCGAAGAGTCAGTGAGATTCAAGCGTTCACCATCTCAGAACCCTTTTTGCAGTTCTCCAAGGACTTTGTTACTCTCAGGACAAATCCACGATTCATCCCTAAAGTTCTGACTCAGTTCCACTTAAATGAGCCAGTGAAACTACGGGTTTTCTTCCCAAATCCAGCCACTCCAGCTGAGCGAGCGTTGCATTCACTGGATATAAAACGCTGTCTGAAATTTTACTTGCAAAAGACGAAGGACATCAGGCGGTCCAATCAATTGCTTGTAGCTTATGGTCAAGCTACACTTGGGTCTGCTGTGACTAAAGCGACTATAGCCAGATGGTTGGCTTCTACAATTCATTTTTGTCATGATAAAGCCAATAGACCATTACAAAGAAAGGTCAAGCCGCATTCTACTAGAACTATGGCAGCATCTACTGCATTGTTCGCAGGAGTATCTTTGGAGAATATTTGTCGTGCTGCAACGTGGAGGAATGTTCACACATTCACGAAGCACTACTGTCTGCAATCTACTCTGCAGGAGGATACAGCGGTAGGACAAGCCGTCCTTCAGCATCTGTTAAACTAAGGTCAGATATTTATATATGTTTCTTCAATTTACTGTTTATAATTGCTATATTTTAAGCTATATTGTCTTTTCTTTATGTAAGGTAGATGTTTGAATTTTAACAGAAAACATCTTATGCCTTCTACTTATCAGGTTGCGGGCGTAATTGGGAGTGTATCAGCAATAGTCTCCCACCATCCGCAAACGACTGTATGCTTGGCATACTGCTTGCTATTCTGATTCAGGCATGTGAATCTATGAAAGATACCCCAATACTGGATAAGAAAACAAGTTACTTACCTGTAACTACAGTTATCCAGTATTGGTATCTTTCATAGATTCACATGCACCCACCCTCCTCCCCGCAGAGTCAGTTCTCTATGTTTGGGATATAAGCTTCCCACTCGTGCTAGGAAAATCTGAGGAGAGCTGGCTCTGCTGAGAGGGTTCTAGAAGGGTGCTGATGTCTGATTGGTTGCTACCAATTCTTGGGTTATTTTACATAACAAGGTAGATAGGCTTCTAAGATATAGGCCTTAGGGCCTTTTTTCTTTGGGCCTACTACTACTATTACTACTAATTATTTTTTGGCACTACTTTTTTATCTACCGAGACTCCCGCCTCGGCGACGGGGAATGATTCAGGCATGTGAATCTATGAAAGATACCAATACTGGATAACTGTAGTTACAGGTAAGTAACTTGTTTTCTTACCCTCGCTAATTACCGGCCTGTATCACTACTCCCTTTGCTGGCTAAATCACTGTAAGCAGCCATAAACAAACAGCTGAGCCATTATCTCGAAGTGAACGAACATCTACATCCTTCTCAATCATGCTTCAGACCGGGTTTCAGTACGGAAACTGCTATCCTTGCGGTCACAGATTCCCTGAGGCTAGAAATAGATGCGGGAGGATCAGCCATTCTGGTCCTCCTAGATCTCTCTGCTGCATTTGACACGATATCACATTCCAAACTGCTAGAAAGACTGAGATATTGTGGCATTCAAGATCAAGCCCTGAAGTGGCTTCAAAACTTCCTGATAGAAAGAAACCAAACAACTATGCTAGGGCCATTTAGATCAAGCAAACATGGCCTGGACAAAGGTGTCCCTCAGGGTTCTTGCCTAAGTCCTACCTTGTTCAATCTTTATATGTCCCTGTTAGCCAATCCTGCGGGTTTGAGATTGTCTCATACGCGGACGATACCCAACTTATTTTTAAAATCGACCCTAATACCTCATTAGAAAACCTACGTTTCGCAGAAGATATGTCTGCAATCTCCAACTGGATGACAGAGAATCTCCTCCAGCTGAACCCAAGCAAGACGGAGATCCTGCTTGTAGGAAAAGCCTCTCTTTCCTGGTCCACAGAATGGTGGCCTAAGGATCTCGGAAGTGCCCCGGTTCCGAAGAAAAGTGTGAAGAACCTAGGATTCACACTAGACCAGGCACTTTCTATGAAAGACCATGCTGCCACAATCACTAGCTCCTGTTATTACAGCCTGCAATTGTTGCGAAAGATGCTCCCTTATCTTCCCACTAAACACCGTAGAACGCTAGTACAGGCAATGGTGATCTGTCGTCTTGATTACGGCAACGCGATGCTCGCCGAACTCGGTCCTTCCCTGCTAAGAAAATTACAGGTCATCCAGAACACGGCTGCCCGAATGATTCTTTATCGCCCTGCCGGCTCACCTTCTGCCCCCATCTTATCAGAGCTCCACTGGCTGCCAATTAGGAAGCGTGCCCAGTTTAAGACCTGCTGTCTCACGTACAAAGCCCTGAACGGCTTGGGCCCCAAATACTTGACTAACAAATTAATAAACAAGACCTCAATCTTTAACTTACGGTCCAATGCCATGGAATTGCTAAAGACCCCTAGAGTTCGCCGCGCCCGCTCAGGGGCTAAGTCCTTTTCTAGTCTTGCTCCGCGCTACTGGAATTCACTTCCTATCGCCATCCGGAAATGCCCCTCTCTCGCTGTATTTAGGAAAAAACTGAAAACCTTTCTATTCCTGACTCCGTAAAGCTGAACGTAGTGCCCTTCCCTCCTTCCTCTCTTTCAGTAACGACAAGCAAGCGCCGAGATGCCCCCGGGTGATTCGCGCGCTATAGAAATTCTCATAACATAACAAGGCCAGACGATAAGATAAAGTCAGAAGAGAATAGTGTGAACCAACAGATAGTTGAGACAGGGATTAGAAAAACCAGACGGGGATTAGTGTACTCGGCCAGTCCCAACACCAGCTTTGTAAATAGAGGCAGAAGGCTTATTTTGACACGATGCTGCAGGAAAAGCAGAAAAGACTTTGTTCGCCGTGCTGCCTGAGTGAGGGCAACACAAAATGGCGGTGGAGCACAAAATGGCGGGTCGATTCGATCACGATCGAAAATCGAATTTTCTCATGCGCACACAGACCTCGCTACTAGGGACTAACAGGTAAGCCAAATAAGCCAATCATGGGTATACCAATTCACATGTCCTATTTACACAGGGAGCATTGGCGCTGTGGCACTGAATGGCAGTGGCACAGCGCCCAGAGCATCTAATACCAGCAAAACAGAGGAGACAACAGCGAAAAATGGAAGGGAGACCCACGTCAATGGTGCCAGGTCTAACACCATTGACGTGGTACCCTCCAGCTGAAATGTGGGGAGAACTACCCATCCCCTTGGAAGTTCTCATCACTAAGGTGGAAACATCTGTACAGACCATCAGCATTGGCGTGTTCTGTACCAGGACGGTGTTCCACCGTGAAGTCCATACCCTGTAGGGAAATGGACCACCTCAACAACTTGGGATTCTCACCCCTCATCTGCAGCAACCATCTGAGGAGCCTGTGGTCTGTCTGAACCCGGAAGTGAGTCCCAAACAGGTATGGTCTCAGCTTCTTCACTGCCCAGACCACAGCAAATGCCTCACGCTCAATTGCACTCCACCTCTGTTCCCGTGGAAGTAACCTCCTACTGATGAAGGCTACAGGTTGGTCTAGTCCCTCCTCATTTTTCTGTGACAGAATGGCCCCCACCTCATGCTCTGAAGCGTCTGTCTGGACAATATATTCCTTAGCAATATTGGGCGCCTGGAGTACGGGTGCTGTACACATGGCAGTCTTGAGGGCATCAAAAGCTTTCTGACCGGTGTCAGTCCAGTTCACAATCCTTGGCTGCTTCTTGGAAGTCAGCTCAGTCAAGGGTGCAACAATGTTGCCATACCCCTTGACAAACCTCCTGTAGTAACCCGTGAGTCTTGAGAATGCCCTCACCTGGGTCTGGGACCTTGGGGGGCTCCCAAGCCGGAATGGTTTCAATCTTGGGCTGCAGGGGTGCCACCGGGCCACTCCCAACCTGGTGTCCCAAGAACACCACAGAACCCTGCCCAATCTGGCACTTACTGGCCTTGATTGTGAGGCCTGCTCTGCGCAGCGCCATCAACACTTCCCAGAGGAGAGGTGCAAGTGGTCCTCCCAGGAGGAACTAAACACTGCAGTGTCATCCAGGTAGGCTGCACTGAAATCTTCCAGCCCAACCAACACCTGGTTGACCAACCTCTGAAAGGTGGCAGGGGCATTCTTCATCGCAAAGGGCATCACTCGGAACTGGTAGTGCCCATCTGGTGTGGAGAATGCTGACCTCTCCTTTGCCCCTTCAGTCAAGGCGATCTGCCTTGATGTCAGATCAAACGTGCTGAGGTACCGGGCAGCCCCTAACCGATCTATGAGCTCATTAGCTCTGGGGATGGGATGCGCGTCGGTCTTCGTGACCGAATTGAGACCTCGGTAGTCCACACAGAACCTAAGTTCAGGGGTGGCACCAGGCGCTGCAGCTTTTGGTACCAAGACCACGGGGCTGGACCAGGGGCTGCTAGAGGACTCAATCACCCCTAGGACAAACATTTTGGAGACCTCCTCCTTAATGTAGGCCTTGAACCTGTCAGTCACTCTGTAAGCCTTGTGCTTGACAGGAAGACTGTCCCCGGTGTCCACCTCATGGACGCACCAATCAGTGAAACCAGGCACAACAAATCAGAAAATTGCCCCAACAGTTGGTGACAATCTCTCCGCTGCTCAGGGGTCAGTGTGGTGGAGAGGACCACACCCTCCACTGACCCATCCTTCTCTCCTGCACACAGGAGGTCAGGAAGAGGCTCCCTCTCCTCCATCCCAGCATCTGTGGCAAGAAGCATGCAAACTTCAGACCTCTCAAAGTGGGGCTTCAGGTGGTTCACATGCAGGACCCGCAATGGGTTCCTGGGAGACAAAGTCCACCAAGTAGGTAACTGGACTTTTGCGCTTGTTAGAATGGGGGATCTCTGGTTGGCAACCAAAAATCAAAAGGTATGTAGCTGTGTTATGGTCTGAACTCACTAAGTGGTGTTCACCAATCACTGTACATGAATCACAAATGCAAATTCAGGATCCTCACCGCTGACCACCAATGTTCGAATTGGGGATCTCTGGTTGGCACAGGTAGGTACTTGTGACAAGCAGGGACCCTCTCCTCTAGTCAGGGTAAGGGGTTACACTCCTAACACAACCCCTGCTCACCCTCTAGGTAGCTTGGCGCGAGCAGACAAGGCTTCTCAGAGCGTTATAGGTTAAGCATTTGTGACCACATACAGTAACTCAGTGACAACACCACAAATGGACACCACACTAGATTTATATAAAAAATAGTGATCTTTTATATAAAGACTTAGCACAAGACCAAATAACGACCAAAATGACATACCCAGTTCAAGAATATGATTTCAGAAAGAGTTCTTAGGTTAGTGACAAAATCATTCACCTTAGCATCTGTTTTAACCCACAGTACCTTATGATGTGATAAAAAGTTCCTAGCGGCACTCCAGCGTTGAAAATCAAGGTGTAGCTTATCCGGTAGAAATGTACTCGCTAAGGCACAATGCGACAAACTTCGGCCCGCTAACGAGCGACAATTTCACCAGCAGTTATCTTGGTTGGGTCTGCGACGATTTTCGCAGCTATAAAATTACTCGCACTAACGAGCGGTGCGATGATCTTGGCTTGTTCTGCGACGATTTCACACAGCAGCGGCAATAACTGGCAATATCAATCAAAAATAGAATTTTAAAAAAACTCAAAACGTATGTGGTTGCGTTATGGTCTGCACTCATTAGTAGTGTACACTATAATTACTGTATGCGATCATAAATGCAAGTCCAGATCCTCACCGCTGACCACCAATGTTAGAAATGGGGGTCTCTAGTTGGCAATGGCTGGCCACCGTCCAAGTATGGACCCTTCTTCCTAAGTCAGAGTAAGAGGGCTATACCCTTTGATAACCCCTGCTCAACCCTGTGGTAAGGTAGCACGAGCAGCTAGGCTTATCTCAGAGGCAGTGTGTGAAGCATTTATGACCATACACAGTAACACAGTGAAAAAGTATCTTTATATATAGACTTAAAACAAGATCAATAACGGTAAAAAGCCACAATACTGTAAAATAGGATTATTCTTGAAATGATGCAAAAATAGTTCAAAGTGTGCAAAGAGGAGTTCAGTTCTAAGCAGTGGTCTCTGCGACCCTTTTACTTACAAAGTACCTGGATTTCGTAGCAAAACAACCAAAATGTCACAAAGGAGCTGTAGCGATGATTTTCTGCACACGAGAGGCTGGCGATGTGTTGAATCCTTGCCGCTATGGAGGCTGATGCGCCGATCTGCTGATGCGTGCGGAGACGATGCGACAAACTTCTGCATGCTAGGCCGTTGATGCGATGACTCCTTGCTGCGAGGGAGGAGACAATGCAACGCGACAGGTTGCGATGCGAAGAAAGGGCGCTCCGCGAGGAAGCTACGATCCTGATGCGATGAAAATGGCGGACGCCCAGCGTCCGCGCTGCGATGTCGTGAAGCGACGATCTCGATGCGATGATCTCTAGGAGTTAGCGAGCACTTGGCGGCCCGCAAACGTGCGATGAGTTGATCTTTGGTTGCGAGCACTCAGCGGCAGCAGCGCGATGATTTTCCGAGCGCTTTTGGCTGCGGCGTTTCGCAAACGGGCGTTAGCGACGATTTCAGCACTCTCTTCTCTGTAGTAGAACTAGAGGCCCTGGAACTCACAGGAGCCTCACCTGCAGATAGAAATCCTCGCTGGGAGGAATCAGGAGGCTGGTGGTGAAGTCTGGTGTGCCTGAGACTTCAGCAGGAGGCTAGCTCTCTTCTAGCCCTTGGGTGATTGCTTTACCAAGCTAAATAAAAGTTCTCTCAAGTCCTTTTCCCTCTTCTTCCAAGTCCAATAGTAACCACTGCAGGCCAATCCAGGAAACAGCACACAAGCACAAGGATAGTCACCTCCTGCAGATTCCTTCAGTTACATGAACAGAGGTTCTTCTTGATGTCCAGGAGCAATACAAATTGTAGGGGGTTCAGCACAGATATTTATACCCCCAAAGTATTTGTTCTCAAAAGCTACAAGTCACTGAACCCAGCCAGAACCAGTTCTGCCCAGTCCTGGAGCATTTTGTTTACCAGGCTGCATCCTTCCTTTCAGGAAGAGGGGGTCTGCCATCAGATGCACAGTAGGAGGTGGAGCCAGCATTCACCTTGCCAGGCACAGCCCTATTCAGGTCAAGGAGCTACCCCTCCCCATACTCCAAATGCAGATCTCTCTATTCAACCCAGGTCTGACTCAGCCTGCCCTGTCCCTCCAAAACCAGACAGCCAATATACATAACAGCAGAGCACACTGGAAGGCTTAGGCAAGAAAATGCCTACTTTCTAAAAGTGGTATTTTCAAACACAGAATATAAAAATAACCTTCAATAAAAGATGTATTTTAATATTCTGAGCTCAGGCATACGAAATTCGTTTTTTTACCATGTTCCTGGGGTTAGTTAGGACTATAGAGTGTAATAGTCAAACTGCCCATTCTGGCCTATGGAGAACAGGTAGCCTTACAGTAGTGAAAAACGAAATTGGGTGTAATTCACTACCAGGACATGCTACACACACCAAGGCATGTCCTACCTTACACATACAATGCACCCTACCATAGGGGTGACTTACATGATGCCAAGGGAAGGTACAGGGGCTGGGAAGTGGGTGCACTTCACAGCCAAGATGGCAGTTGTGGACAGCACACAGACTCTGCAGTGGCAGGTCTGACACACACTTTACAAGCTGCTACTGTGGGTGGCGCAAACCAGCGCTGCAGGCCCACCAGCAGCATTTGGTCTACTCTGGGCACACACCGGTCACGCTACTAGGGACTAACAGGTAAACCAAATAAGCCAATCATGGGTATACCAATTCACATGTCATATTTACACAGGGAGCATTCGCACTGTGGCACTGAATGGCAGTGGCACAACGCCCAGAGCATCTAATACCAGCAAAAACAGAGGAGACACCAGCGAAAGATGGAAGGGAGACGCATGCCAATGGTGCCAGGTCTAACAGTGTCCATGTACGTAGCGTTTTGGGCCGTTTCCATCTGCGGGCACTAGGCCCACCCACACAAGTGAGGTACCATTTTTCCCATAAGACTTTTGGGAATGCGGGGTAGGTGGAATTTTATGGATCCACGTAGATTCCAGAACTTTCCACCACAACTGTGAGGAAAATGTTTTTTGACAAATTCTGAGGTTTGCAAGGGATTCTTGGTAACAGAACCTGGTGAGAGCCAGACAAGTCACCCCATCCTTGATTCCCCTGGTGTCTAGTTTTAAAAAATGCATAGGTTTGCTAGGTTTCCCAAGGGGGCAGAAAGACTGGCATTTTTTTGGTTAGGTCAGAGTATTGGCATGCCCATTCTCAACTGACCTCATCCCTGAATTAAAAACATATATATATTCCTGAGTCCTAGTGGGATTTCTGCCCCCCGGGGAGATCAGGGGCTATTGCCCCCATCTGCCCCTGGGGGGAGAAGAAAGGCTTGCATTTTTTGGGGGTGGGGTCATTCACTGCCCATCTTGGGCAGCCCCCACCCCTACATCAATAAAAAAAAATCCCTGGTTTCTGATGGGCTATCTGCCCCCCCCCGAGGGGGCAGATTAAGGTCTACTGACCCATCTGCCCCCCGGTGGGGCAGAAAAACTGGAATTTCACTGGGGTGGGAGCATTGTCATGACCATTTTGTGCAGCCCCCACGCAAACATCAATAAAAAAAATCCTTGGTTTCTAGTGGGCTTTCTGCCCCCTGGGGGTAGATTGGGGGCTACTGCCCCGTCTGCCCCCTGGGGGTGGAAAGACTGCCATTTCTCTGGGGGGAGGGGAGATGGCATTGCCATGCCCTTTTTGGCCAGCCCACATCCCAATGTCAATAAAAAAATCCCCTGGTTTCTAGTGGGCTTTGGGGGGCAGATTGGGGGCTACTGCAATAATCCACTATTCAACAATGTACACAACTCCATCTATCCACTACATATCACTTTACTTCACTATATTATAAAACTCTGTACTCCTACAGTATATAACAATATACTCCATTTTACTCACTGTACTTTACAACGCTCTGCACCACACCCTCTCCACTACTACAGTATACTCTACACAGCACTATATTCAATTGTAATACTATAGTCTACTCTGCAACACTATGGACCACATGCATCAAACTTTTTTCGCAAATCGGCCCGTTTGCGAATGGCCAGAGCTCTTTTCTGAATCATGAAGCCATTTCCATTCGCAAATAAGGTAATCACAATTTTTTGCGATTACCTAAGTTGCAAATGAATTTAGGGAATCGCAATTTGCGATTTCCTAAAGGCAATGCATTAAGCCTTTCCTAAATGCACACTGTGCATTTAGGAAACGCTAATTACCATCAACTTGAAGTTGATGGTAATTTTCTCATTCTTTGAAAAAATGCACAAAAGTGCATTTTTCAAAGTGACATGTGGCATGTGCACCACATGTACACACTTAACTTTTTGATGTGGTGGTGCATCAGGGGGGCCTTAGGCCCCCTTGCACCCTCGGAATTGCATTCGCAATTTGTGATTACCAATTTGGTAATCGCAATTTTCAAATGCGTTGCCATTCATTCCTTTGGACCTATAGGCCCATAGGAATGAATGGAGTAACATTATCTAATAGCTATTTGCAATTCGCGGATCGCTAATGGGTAATAACGAATTGTAATTTGTTTTGCGATTCATACATGCATTAGGATTTGCGATTCCTTAAAAATCGATATACAGGAAATGCAAATCCAAATGTTTATGCATGTGGCACTATACTCCCTCTACAACACAGTTCACAACACCTTAAGCTACTTAATAACACTACTCTTCACTCCTCTAAAGTATCTTATTCGGCAAGACCTATTGGCATAGTCAATGCTTGTTAGCTTTACCACATCGACAGCCATTGCTCGATTCGTCGAGGATCCGTGTGCGAATTACGGATCGTACATGTGAGGTGTTAATTGGACACAATGTCTGTAAAGTATTACATAGCACAAGAAGCCAGAGAAGCCTTACAGCCCTGTGCACCCCCCACATGTTAGGGGCCCAAAGAATGCACTGATTAAAAGGCTACCCTGGATAGGAGCTCTGCGACATCAAGGCTGTTTTCCCGCAATACCAGAGCGGCACCCCTGGTTCTGATAAGACTGGCTTCTGCCCCACTATCAACAGAAAGCATTACAGGGGCATACCCTTTGCCAAGTAGATACTCAAGCCAGAATTGATTGATTGTAGAAATAAACACCACCAACAGTGCACTCAACCGTTATCCTCCAGCAACGGTCCTTCACGCTCCAAATAAATTCAATAGCTTGTGTAGTGACAGTGACGTAAAGCTGTACACAACAATACCCCTTTCTGGGGGCTGTGCTGGGGCCGATACACCATCCTGGGCACTGCAGGCATTAGGCCACTTCTCTCAGGGGTGTGCATCCCCCAGTTTTTACAGTAGGCTGTAGGTGTCTAGCCTTGCTTATGGTTGCACAGTCTGGTATTAGGCCGTTATCCTTGCTGAGGGGCTTGACAGAGCTCCGGAGATACTGAGAGTTCAGACATGCATAGAGGTGATGGCCGCATCACAGATGCTTTTGAATGGCTCCTATTCATCAGGACTCTGCAACCATCCAGAAGGTGCAGTTGGTGAGAAGGGACCTGCGCATCAGTGCTTGTTATTGTTGGCATGGATATCGTTACAGCTTGAATATTTATTTTAGTACACTCCTGAAATACTGTTATTATGAAGGTGGCAGAAGTGACATAAAGTGGGCCCATGGGATTAGGAACTGTGGGGGACGTGAGGGATTTATACTCCCATATTTTGGAGGGGGGGGGGGTACAATGTAGATCCGGTTTGAACTTTATTGGCTTCATGGGTGCTGAAAAAGGAAAATATTTGAAACGGGCTGCTGACTCTTTACCCGTGTCCAAGCCTGCAACGCCTATGGCACAGAGGATTCTTATGTGATCTGTGTTCTAGACTGCAGTATTTCATAGTTCCTTCAAAGGCCTTTTAAAAGTCGAGGAGTCTGGTGTTTTTATTGCTACTTTTGCCCCCTACAGTATGCGCTCCCTACATCCCACTTGCAAGGTGTCAATTAAAGACTTGGTAGGGATAAGGAAACTGAGATGAATGGCTTCATTAGCATATCTCCCCCCAATGAGAAATACACTGCAGTAGTACCATGTTGCACTCTTTACTATACTGGAGAGGTTATGCAAGATTTCTTTAAAATATAAATGAGCAAGACAGCTGCAATGTTTTAATATATTGGCATTTCTATAGTGCTTTCCTAACCCTTGAGTCCAAGGCAGTGCTTTCGCCGTCTCTTTGGGACTTGCTGTTTTCAGATATGGACTTTAATCTCCTCATTTTCCGCTCATCTTTACAAATGACTCTTCTTCCTATCCTTTGTAAATAATGGCTTTTACTTCATGAATGGGCTTAGTAGTTGTTCGAAATGGGGGTCTCTAGTTGGCAATGGCTGGCCACTGTACAAGTAGGGACCCTTCTTCCTAAGTCAGAGTAAGCGGGCTACACCCTTTGATAACCCCTGCTCAACCCTGTGGTAACGTAGCACAAACAGGCTTATCTCAGAGGCAGTGTGTGAAGCATTTATGATCATAGTGAGGAACACTACAAAGGGACACCACACAAGGAGTTATAAAAATAAGTATCTTTATATATAGACTTAACACAAGACCAATAACAGTAAAAATCCACAATACTAGAAAAATAGGGTTACTCTTAAAATGCTGCAAAAATAGTTCAAAGTGTGCAAAGAGGAGTTCAGTTCAAGGCAGTGGTCTTTGCGCCCCTTTTACTCACAAAATACCTGGATTCTGTAGCAAAGCAACCAAAATGTCGCTAAGGAGTTGTAGCGATGATTTTCCTCACGCGTGATCAGTGATGCGTGGAATCCTTGCCGCAAGGGAGGATGATGCGCTGATCTGTTTGCAGGACAAAGCGACAAACTTCTCTACGCTAAGCCGGCGATGCGTTGAAATCCTTGCCGCGAAGGGAGGATGATGCGCCAAGCCTGTTACGATGAAAAGAAATCGCGCCCCGCGAGGGAGCGACGATCCTGATGCAATGAAAATGGCGAACGCTCAGCGTCCGCGCTGCGATGTCGTGAAGCGATAAACACGATGCGATGATCTTTGGTTAGCACCACCAGCAGCATTTGGTTTACCAGCCCTGGGCGCACACAGGCCACGCTACTAGGGACTAACAGGCAAACCAAATATGCCAATCATGGATATACCAATTCACATGTCATATTTACACAGGGAGCATTCACGCTGTGGTACTGAATGGCAGTGGCACAGCGCCCAGAGCATCTAATACCAGCAATAACAGAGGAGACCACAGCGTAAAATGGAAGGGAGACCCACGCCAATGGTGCCAGGTCTAACAGTAGTCCCTCCTTAAAACCTCCCTTTCTTCTGTTTCCTCCCATAAGGACAGCCTCTCTTACAAATATCCATACACTCTAGCTTTCATTAGCAGTTAGTGAGCCCTATTTACTTCATGTCTTGCTGAAGCAGGCCAGACGGAGCGCATAGCAATGGTGCCTCATCTTGTTTGTATTTGCAGTGAAGCCATGTTTGCTTTCACGTTAACAATGGCTGCCGCCCCACACAGCACCCACATGATGCCGGCTTCGGCAATGCGGACTCTTATTGTATTTGCAGCATGCCATGTGCATTTTCACTTTAAGAATGACTGAGTTGCGCCCCACACAGCACTCGTGGGACGGTGGCTTCTGCAATTGCAGCTGCTTGTATGTATCTGCAGCGCTCTATGTGCGCTTTGTCTTTAACAATAGATACCCCCACACAGCACTCGTGGAATGCCTGTTTTTTCTTTTGAGAATCTGATCACCCTACATTATACTCATAAAAGTTGTTGCACTACATTGCATAATTTGTATTTTCTAGATGCTTAATTTACTCAAAAATCAAAATGTTAAGAAGCACTGTCTTTCAGTATTCAAAATGCTTTTGGAAAAACTCCTCTCTGAAGAGCCCTTTCATTTCAACCTCAAATTTACCCAGATGTTTTCACGAGCTGCCCGTTGTAAAGCGCTTCAATGCATCACCAGGAAAAGTAAGCACCATTAATTCAATTACAATACAGTATAAAATGAGAATCTTTTGTGAAAAAAGTAATATTCTGTCATCCGGTTCTAAAAGTGAATTTATGTAATGGCCCAGCCTTCCATGACCACCTGCTCTTCTCATTCCCAGTAATTAGTGCATTTAGAAAACTATATTGTGGGTGCTGTATATTGTACAGTGCATGTCAAGTTTTCCTTCTATGAAATCTGCTTTGAGGGGGATATGGTGCATGTATAGGCTTTTTAACTGTGTGAAACCCTAGGATTGCTCTTCTGAAGGTTGGTACTCTTCTCATACCAGAATAGTCCAAACATAGGCTACAAGTCACCCACACACTTGATCCATACATTAGAATCAGTCGAGAGCAACCTGTCTCTCAATCCTTTTTACCTTAAAGTCATGCATAACAGCAGCGAAAACACATGGTAGGGGCACAACTCTGATCACCACATAAAACATGTATGCAACCTTTAGGTGTTAAACCGGTACTAAGGAGATGAAACCCTTGCCCATACAGTGTTACAGTTTCTAAAAAAGGCAATATAGTGAAGTGATACCAACACAAAAAGTGGCACATTATGCAGCACTGTTTGCATAATTTACTAATTTACAGGGCGAGCGGAGTCAGAGCTGAGCCAAAGGACTGGCTTGGCTTAGGCTGTGCACAGGCAAGTCCTGAAAATAGTTTACCATAAAAATCATACACCAAACATCACTTAAAATATGATAATGTTAGTTCAAAATCCATAAAAAGTGCTTTTCTAAAACATTTCTGGTTTCACTTTGTACAAATCGGCCACTAAATTGGTATTTATTTGTATCTCCTTTTTACCTCGATGTTAATGTTTTGTCATTTTTTGTGCATGAGTGGCAGCCATAAGCCACATGAAGGCTTGGCTTGTTATGGGCTTGATGATTAAACATCGATCCAAACCAGGGTCAGGCTTGAGCTTGAATGAGCTTTCCATGGCTCATCTCACCTCTAGTGTATTATTACTTGAGATATATGTATGTATAACTGGTTGGTGCACTGGGGACTTGTGACTTGTGTGGTTATAGACCTATGAGGTCCCATCCTGGGATTGAAAGCACTGTGAATATGTAGGACAGTTAAAAATGAATTGCATGCTGCACACAGTATAAGATAGACCGTCAGAAAGGCTCAAGGAGAATTTGTTTTCACCAGGATTGCATCTTAAAGAAACAGTGACGCAAAGCCATGGCCAATGTGTAGTACTACAATTTACTTTCCAACACACATCCTGATTTGCATTGGATAGTTACCTAACATAATGCAAAGTAATGCTAAGTGCTACTTTGTGGCAGGAGTGTTCCATGGGTTGTACATTGGCATGGCTCTCGCAAGAACGTCTATTTGGAATCCGCACCGACCAAAGAGTTGGGCACCACAAGACGTACCAAGTGCTTCGAGAGTGGACTCCATTTCTCTTATTACAAAGACGGTGCTCTCTGAATAATATGGGTCATCGTTACCCTTGCCGCTTTGATCGTGTGGTGGCCAGTACATATATTTTTTCACATTTTCCTCACTATTGCAAGCCTTTGCAGAGTGACCACACAACTCTTAAGGTCCTGACGAATGCTCCGGTCCCCTTTTAAGGGACCATATATGGACAGAAACATGTTGACCATTGATAGGGATATATTTGCTTAATACCTAGTCCTCTTTTTAAAGTCTATCCTAGAGGCCTACTGAATAAAGTATACTTGGACCCCTGGAGATAGTTTAATTTATCATCTTTGCACTTATTTGCACTCTGCCCCTCACTGACCCCTGTCTCATCTTTGAAAAACACCTTAGCTCCTTCTCATAGGGGAGTCGTAGCCCACACCATGGACCTCGCAGTTCAGGTGTAAGGAGAGTACTTGTTTAAAGTGATAGTTTTCTACCACTCGCAGTCTGAACTCTGATATTTGGGCTTTGTAAAATGTTTTGGTGGAATTAAATATTTGCCTAAGATCCCACCATTTAAGTGGGGACGCCCTGGTTTATTTAGGTTTTCTGGCTTCGCTTTGTACAAATCATCCAGTAAATGGGTATCTGTTTGCCTTTCCTTATGTTAATGTTTTATTTTTACCTTTTAGTGCGTTTTTCTACAGTCTTTGAAATAAAGCGCAAACTCAACCTGAAGGTATTGGAGTGCTTTAAATGAGCACCGGATACATTACACAAGATCACATGCATTGTTTACTGGTGTGATTAGATTAAGTGAATGTCCCGCAATCACAGGATGGTAAGCCAATGCGGACACTCAAACCTGGTTCTCAAGTTCAGTCCGCTTCTCTGATCCTAACACTGCATCCTGTGTAGAGGGAGGGTGGCAGGCAGAAGCCAATGCGCAGCTGAATATGGGCTCGAGGTTCGAACAGGACCT
Source organism: Triturus cristatus (assembly GCF_964204655.1). NCBI lineage: Eukaryota > Metazoa > Chordata > Amphibia > Caudata > Salamandridae > Triturus > Triturus cristatus. Next base: position 733,382,412 of record NC_140590.1, read on the forward strand.
TGAGCTGAGCCTGGGTGGGCTTCAGTCTCGAGCCTGTCTTGAGCTTTTAGCGTCTCTATTACATTGTTTACCAAGTCTCAGCTTGCTATGACATTGGAGCATTCCATACATACAGATATAAAGACACCTCTACTCGATGTCCTGGAACATGGATCTAAACTCTACACAGAACTGACGCAGGAGTGATTTCTATTGCACCTCTTGTATGGTATATTACCGAAATAGAGAATTATGATGATATGGAAGCTCAATTGTGGTATAGCTGGTGTGTGCAGTTGACAGTGTGGATGAAAATGTTCCAGAGCATTGGCAGAGTGGCGAGGTAGGAGCAGGCAGGTGAGACTGTGAAGATCAGTGGTCGGCCCTTGGGCTCTTTCTTTATGTAACTTGTGGATGTATTATTTCCATATTCTGGATATTGCCAATAAAGAATAACCTACGACGAAGCTGGGCGACTTTGTACTATCTTTGCCACACTGGTGACGAGGATGGGATGGTGGCACCAATCTGACTTTGGTATTAGAAGACCTGGCAGGGAACCACCTACCCTTCTTGAGGAATCTTGTGACATGGGGGGGTGTAATTTCAAAGGAAATTGTTAATTGGATTTCATAATATCCTAAAGTATTTCTGGATGAAGTAGTTCAAATTAAGAATTTTGAACACAGTATCAAAGTTAAAGATGGATGTGTACCCATTAAGCACAAGTTATGTAATGTGCCTCTCAGCGTGAGATGATTTGTACAAAATTTCAACGAAAATGCAGCAAAATGGTATTATTGAACCTTATGGTTATCTCAAGTCGATTTAGCCAAGAAGAGCTCAGGTGAGCTGCAACTTTTTATTGACTTAAGTGTAAACAGTGGAATCTGGGTAGAAAATGTTCCGTTACCACGGATAGAGGATTTGATCAGAGGTTGGACAGGCCAAATGATACACTAAGTTGGATTTGAAGGTGGCGTACCATCAGATGGTATTAGAAGCAGAATCATGTCATCTTACTGCTTTTGTCACACCTGATTTTTCAGTTTTGTAGAATGCCATTTGACCTTGCATCTGCTGCTTCTGTTTTTCAGAAAATTGACAAGGATGTTACAAGGGATCAAAAATGTGGTAGCATTTCAAGATGACACTGAAGTGTTTGCTAAGGTTTTGGAGGAACATAACACTCTCAGAAGGCTGTTAAATCTGTTTTGTGAAAATGGTGTAGCTCTAAGGAAATGCAAATGTGTTTTTGCGGTCAAGGAGATAGAATACCTTGGCCATATTCTTTCTTTTGAAGGTGTCGAATCAAAACCAGGATTGGTGGATGCAATTGTAAAGGCTCCGCATCCCAAGGACCAGAATCAACTTGGATCTTTCCTAGGGATGTGTGAGTTCTATTTTAAATTTGTCAGGAATTCAGATCTAACTGAATGCTTTAGATGCTTGTTGTAGAACAGAGCGTTCACTTGGTCAACCATCTGTCGAAGACATTTGGTATGCTCAAAGAACAAATGATTTCAGCACCAGTGCTTCAACCATATGTAGCTGGCCGCAAACGTTTTGTCACTGTGGATGCAAGTGCATATGGAATTGAATCTACCATAGGTTTCACATCAAGAAGATTATCTGACGTGGAAACCAGATACTCTATGATCGAAAGAGATGTTTGCTTACATGTGGGGAGTTGAAAAATGTAAGCCATATTTGTGGGGGAAGATCATTTTGTCTACAAACGGACCATCGTCCTTTGATGGACATTCTCAATGGGCACAAAGTTAAGAAATCTACTGCTAGACTTTCCAGATTATCGGTCAAATTTCTTGAGTTTAGCTTTGATGTTGTGTATATTCCTGGAGGCAAGAATTGTACAGCCAATTGTTTGTCAAGGCTATTGCTGGTTGACCAAGAGGAATTTAATGAAGTTGAAGAATGTATAATATCAATGATAGATCGTGTGGTGTGTAGCAGTGTCCAGAAATGATATGCTGCAATTAATACGAATATGGATCTCATGGATGTCATGAAATGTGTTGGAAGAATGGCCAAGAGAAAAACATTTTTTGAAATCTTCTTTACAATTATACTGGAAAGTGGTGAATGATCTATTGAGAGTGGTATTTTGGTCAGGGGAGAAATGTAATCCTCCAGGGAGGTATAGAAAAAGGATTATTGAAACGGCTCATGCTGGTCATTTGGGCAGGACAGCCACCAAAAGAGTTATTAGAACAAGATACTGGTGGCCATCCATGGAAACAGAGGTTGGTAAGGTGGTTATGGATTGTGCTCAGAGTTACATCATTGAGCATTCGGTGACCTCAGTTCCTATACCTAGGATGGTAGTAAGTCTGGAAAAGGTGTGGAAGAAAGTATCAGTTGATTTTCTGGGGCTTTTTCATGTTCTATCATACAGATGAGATATTTCATTTTATTAATTGACCAGTTATCCTGATGGGTTGAGGTCAAAGGTGTGGCTGAGTCCAACACTGCCAGCGTACTCTGGTTCTTCAAGGAGGTATTTTATAGGGAAGGAATGCCAGCAGAGGTTTTATCGGATAATGGGGTAAAATTCACTTTTACAACCATGCTGGATTTTTTTCTCTAAGAATTGTATTAAACATGTTTGTACACCATTGTACTGTCCTCAATTTAATGGTAAAATTGAAAGATTTAACAAGGTATTGGTGGAGTGTGTGCAGAGGGTACTTGGGTCTGGAGTGGATTGTGCTCATGCAATTAGGGATACTATTTGGGCTTATCGTACGACTCCGCACTCAGTTACGGGTTTGGTGCCTTTTGAGCTGATGACTGGAAGGTTTGTCAGCTCTTGTCTGTGTCCGGATTGGATCTCTGTTATCAACAAGCAGTTGGATGTAAAAATGTTGTCGGGTGAAGCCAAAACAGGTGATGAGGCTAGTAGGATTAAGGTGAATGATTTGGAGAGTAAGAGCAAGTGCAAACAAGCTGTGGAGTTGCAGGGTGGCGATTGGGTTCAGGTCAAAGATCCTCTACTATTAAGATAAGGCCTGTCGTAATTTAGAGAACCCATTCAAGTAAAAAGAGTTTCTGCACAGATTGCTAATGGACGGCAGTGAAATGTTTCTTGTTTAGCTGGAGTGGATAAATGCAGAGTGGAGGTGGGTAATGAGAATTCAGCTTGTAAAGGTACGAGTAGATCCAAGAGTATTTCCAATAAGTGCAAGAATCTGGTTGTTTTACCTAGGAGGAGTTCTCGTGTCAAGAGATTACCAAGGATTTTTATTGATTAATTCTTGTGGCTGTTTGTCGTTCTGTGTTTCACTTGTCGCCCTGTGTGTGTGGTTTTCCTCTGTTTTGTCTGTTGAAATGTTGAATGTTTGTGAAGGGTAAATGTGGGGTATAGTTGGTGTGTACAGGTGACGGTGTGTATTACAGTGTTATTCTAGAGCATTGGCAGAGTGGCAAGGGAGTAGCTGGCAGGTGAGACGGTGGACATCGGTGGTCGGCTCTTGGGCTCTTTCTGTATGTAACTTGTGGATGTATTCTTTACATATTCTGGATATCGTCAATAAAGAATAACTTGCGTCGAAGCTGGGCTATACTGTACTATCTTTACCACAGAGCTTTCTAAATACAATCATTCTATATTGCATGTGGAAGCCCACCCTTCCTCTGCTCCTGTTTGTCCCCTCCCTACAGCAATGCTGCGTTCTACTCAGCTTGCAGTTATAGGGTCTTATATCAACCAGGTTCGTCGCGTAAGCTGGTTAGAAAAGGGCGAAAACTTTGGATGCAGATTGTGTGGTCATACATTTTAACAGACCGCATGTGGCAGGAATAATTTTAAAATTATTTAGGGGTAACACTTTTAATGGCCCGGTTTCCTCTATTCCCACACTCCCACTGTTTTGTTTTCTTTCTATTAATCACTGGCTGATGTCTCCATACATGACCATTGGCAGATCCCAAAACAGCAGGCAGAGGTTGGGTGGTCAGTGGCTGCCTCCGAGTTGAATATCTTTAACAGATATCGCTCTTTGTCCTGGCTGGATGCATGTGATTGACTTTGAGAGGTGAATGGGCTTAACACCCCAGAAGTCAGTGAAGCAATGGTACCTACACTGCTGCAAAAAGAGGCCCAAACGATTTGTAACACCAGGAACATTTGTAAGTTTATTTGTTGGAATGTGACGGGTATTGCTGGGAAATTGGAGTACCCAAAATGGTTGGCCTTTTATTAGAGGTTTGAAGTAATTTTTTTCCAAGAGAATTGGGTAGTTAATTTTTGTAGCGCTTCTAAACCCTTTTTTTCAACAGCATTAGAATCCTGAGCTGGACGAGCGAAGAGGGGCGGGCTGGCTGATTATTTTTCTCACTTGCATTAAAAGGGAGGTTTTAGGTGTTACCAACTGGAGTCCCCACCATGCAGCTTTATTAGTCTCCTCCGCTGTCCCACATCAAGTGTAATGGTAAATTTGTATAATGCTCAATCTTTTCCTCATGAGGAATGCAATGTACAGATATTGGGTTAGTTGATTAAAAATCTGATGTACTTTAAAACTTCTTTGGCATATATTATGGTGGATGGGGACTTTAATGTTCACCTGTGTGGTCCCGAGGGAATTGGGGGTTTGGGATGTTGGGTGCGCTCTTGTATCTGGAACACATCTATAACACATTCGTTAGGGCATTAGATTAAACACCTTGTTGAATGAGATTAATTTAGCCTTTACATTGGATGTAATGTTGCTAACTAGAAGGGATGTTAATCCTACTTTTATAGGAAGAGGTTGTTAATCATACATAGATTTTGAGGTCTCGCCTGACCCAGTGCATGCGCTTGTCTGGCGAGACATTTTATGAGGGCTCCAAAAACTGCTACCAGGCCAGCCTAGAGCTACAGTGCATGTGTGCGGGCGCGCTCGCCGCGCTTGACCGAGATTACTTTCACTTTCACGATCACTTTCGTTTAAATGGCCATAAGGATTTACTACAAAAAAATGTAAAGCTTCTTATTCCAACAGAAATCACGCCTTTCAGGTAGCATTAATTACCACATGGCTACCATATTTCCCCTTTCTGACTGTCCTTTCTGCAATAAGGTGTTTCAATATACGACTACTTTCGCTGACTAACCTTACTAGTAGGTATGGACTGCATTAAGGGCGTTCGGATTGCTGCCTGGCTCTCAACATTTCAATAAATGTGCTTGTTAGATAGCATTGCCTTCTGCCCAGAGTAGTATTTTACCCTCCAGTTATGTGCGAGGGCCAAAGGCCTGGTGGCATGTGGGCCATGAGGCCTCGGTCTACCCAACCCCATACACAACACTAAACTATTTCAGCTGTTCATGTGTGCTTCATGTTCGTGCCTTACATGTCTACTCAACTTACATTGAAGGCAGGCATCAGCAGACAAGCTGATTATATTTAAGCCTTCTGATTGGCTGAGTCAACCTCAGCATTCCTTGGATGCGATTCTGGATACAGCTTCGAAACCTTTAACACAATTAACTTAATCTAATGCGAGTATTGCTGCTCTAGACAGCATAATATGTACAGCATTATGGATTAGGGGGATAGACTTGTATATCCAAAGGAATTACTATTTCATAGGTTTGAAGTCCAGAGTGTCGCGACTGCACGCAGTTCATTCCTATTGGCCAGTGATTTACAATCAGCCTTGTATACTTCTGGACTAGTGACCTTTCATCTTTCTGAACAGTTTTCACCCCACAGCTTCTTAGTGCTAATTAACAAGTTACTTAACTTTGGTAAAGCTCTTTCTGGTGGGTACTCGACTAGCCACAGATTCCTCACCTTTACAATATCTCCAGGCACTGGACTGAATCTGGAGAATTCTTCCAACAGTCCTTAAATTCTCCCAGCCCTGCTACTGTCAAGCCGCCTTATTTTTCAGTCCCTTGAGGCATAATATGGCATTTCTGCCCAGTTCCAGTCCCATCTCCATCAGGAAGGTGGGTCCTACATGTTGTTCAAAAGGGCTATACCCTTTCTCTTCTCACCAACCCACATTCCTCCAACACCGAAGCGACTCTGAGGAGCACTCTGCAATCCTTTTGCAGAAGTCAGCATTTTGTTGTTCAAGGGTGCCATAGAGAGAGACCAGGCTTGGAGAAAGGGCAAGGATACTATTTGCGTTACTTCCTCATTCTGGAGTATGGTGTGGGCCCCAGGCCTACTTTTCTAACCTCCTCCCACTCTTTACAGATTCAAAATGCTCACTCTGGCTTAGATCCTGTCCCCTTTGGATGCCGGTGGTGGGATGGCGTCCTTAGGCTTGCAGGGCACCCATTTCCATATGCCCATCCTACAGTCCTACAGGGGTTTTCTGAGGTTCAAGGGAGGCCAGGAACAGTTTTGGTTTACTGTGCTCCCATTCAGCCCCGCCTCTGACCCTCAGGTATTCATGAAAATGTTGGAGTGTTATTAATGGTTGCTGCCTATATTTCGAGGTCCTCAGTATGTTTATTCCCATACCTTAAAGACTTGTTGCTAAAAGCAGGCTCGCTGCAGTTAGTCATAGACCACCTCCCAACGATGGCCAATGTCCTGATATCGGTGGCATTTACCATCGATTGGTAGAAGTCCTGACTTAGCCCCAAACAGATTATTCAATTTATTGTGGCGATTCTGAACATGGTGATGTTCAAAGCTTTTCCTCCGCTGCTTGAGTCCAGTATGTTCAGGAAATGATCCAGATGTTTCTGGAACAGGCCTGAGTTTTGGTGAGCATTACTCTGACACTTCTTGGCCTACTGGTCTTGAGTATCCTGCTCATGCTGAATGCTAGGTGACGCATGCAGGCCTTGCATTGGACCTTCAGAACTCAGTAGGCCCAGCATCACGATTTCCTCTCTGACTCCTTTCAGATCCTCAAGGAGACGGCGCAGATCTGCAGTGTTGGCTGGTAGATGCCAACTTGACCTATGGCAGCTCCCACCCAGAGATCTTTGTGATGGCCGATGCATCACTGCTGCGTTAAGGGGTCATCTGGGAGGGGTGGAGACCAGATGCCTCTGGTTTCCAGTGGAGAGCCAACTGTTTTGTGGAGCTTTGGATAATCAGTCTGGCCTTTCCTACCCCATCCATTATAGGGTGGCAGGTACAGTTCCCCATTGACAACACAATGGCTGTGATACTGCAACAAGCAGAAGAAAGTGGGTTCTGTATCCGATGCCAGGAGGCCATGTGCCTCTGGACCATCAAAAGATCTTCCTGATCGCCAACCCCCTAGCAGGGTCCATGAAAGTCAGCGTGGATTACCTGAGCAAGCTTTGTCTGGCAGATCGTGAGTGGTGGCTGCATCCTGAAGTGGGGAAGTGAGTCTTTGAGCAGTGGAGCATTCCCTGCCTTGTAGCTGTTCGCCACCATTGAATGCACAGTGTCAACAATTCTGGTATTGGAGTTTCCTCCATGATGCTCTTTAGGAACTGCATTCTAGATGGAATGGAAGGATGGCCTCCTTTACACGTTTCCACCTCTCTCTCTCTCCTGGGTTCTTAGAAAGATCAATACAGATCAGGCCCAAGACATTCTCAGTGTCTGGACGGGGCCAAGACAAAGTGTCACCCAGAGCTCCTGAGCCTTAGTATTTGTCCTCGGATCAGGTTTCTACTTCAGGAGGACCTGCTCTCTCAGTAGTAGGGTAGGGTCCTGCAACAGTCTCCACAACCTACACCTCCAAACGTAAATGTGTGTGACTTGCTAACCAAAGTGATTGATGTCATCGCAGAAGCCAAGCGCCCTTCCTCAAAGTTGAATTATGCTGGAAGCTGGAATTTATTTTGTTTGGTGTGGTTCTCAAAACACACACCATACAAGCCAACCTTTCTAATGTTCTTTGGTTTGTTCGTTCATTAGCCCAATAAAGTATATTGCAGTGGGCACAGTGAAGGATTATTCATTGTCCTGTTGATATTTCTGTGTTGCCTGACCAACGATCTTTAAGTCACCGGTAGTGATGCATTTTATAAAATGTTTGACACATGTTTCACCCACAAACCGTTTGTGTTGCCTCAATAGGACCTGAACTTTCTCTTGACATTTCACTTTGAAGCCCTTTGTGGATATGTACAGCTGTAACTTATGACTCTTCACGCTGAAAACTGTCTTCCTCATTCAGGTTATGTCAGCACGTCCCATGAGTCAATTTCTGATGTGGTCGGTGCAACCACCTGACACCTCCTCCTTTCCAGACAATGTGGTATTAAGGACCAGGGTGACCTTCCAAGCAAAGCTGGTGACTCCCTTCACATTGGCCAATCAATTACTCTGCCAGCATATTTTGCACTGCCTCGCTCCTTGAAGGAGGAGGAAAGGTTCCATCAACTTTACCATAAAAGAACTTTGCGCTTTTACATCACTATGATGCCTATGGTATGCAGGGTACCTGTTCTAGACATCCGCCAGGTTTCTATGTGGGTTTGGTGCATATGTTGAGGAAGTCTCGCCTGAGTCAGCCCGTCTGCGCCCGTCAGCGTCCCGGAAGCGCTCGGGAACGTTTTTCTGGTGGGTTCCTTTTAGCTCTTGGCTCGATGTACACTAGAGATGATCTTCTGTCTTACAATGTACACACTGCTCCATGTCAGCGAGCTATCCCCTACTCTGCTGGGGATATCACTAAGTGCCCCACGTGTGGGTGGATGCCGGACCCCACAATTCCCTGTCCTGGCAAGCTCCCTCTTTTAGGTACTAACTGCGCCTTGTTAAATACTAGGTCTCTTCCTCAGCACGCTCTCGACATATATAATCTCTTAACACAAGATGACATAGATTGTCTCTTTCTCACAGAAACATGGCTCGGTGAGGGCTCGGAACCTGATCTGGCTATTGCCATCCCTCCCTCATATGCTATTTTCCGTCGAGACAGATGCAAGGGAAGGGGAGGCGGAGTGGCACTTATCATTAAAAGGCACATTCCTTGTACCATCTTGTCGACGGATGATTTACCTGACTGTGAAATCCTTGCCTTCTCCCTGGCCCTATCCCCCCATCAATCCTGCCTGGGGCTTTTGCTTTATAGACCACCTGGCCCTCTTGGCTCCTTTACTGAGGATTTGCTATCGATCATTTCCACACTGAGTCTTAGAACAAAACACTGCCTAATACTCGGGGACTTTAACATCCACATGGATAAGGGCGAGGATCCTGAAGTGCAAAAATTTCTGGATATGACATCGTCGGTGGGACTTCATATGTACCTACAGTCCCCTACACATGAGAAGGGGCATATTTTAGATCAAATTTTTTCGACCGTTCCGGTGGTCCTTTCCTCCCTTGCCCCAGTTCTTTGGTCGGATCATTTCCTAGCGGATTTCACGCTAGTACATCAGCCTGTGGCCGCCCGCATTTCGCAGCGGCTCGCTGCTCGTAGTTCTAGAGCCTTCCACAAAGTCACCCCGGCCATGATCACCCAGGCTTTAGATACCCATCCTTGTGTTCTTACGGGCAGTCTGGAGGATGATGTGGTGTGCTTTCAGAATTGGCTCACTGCACGTTTGGAAGCCTTGGCACCATCTTGCCAGGTTAGATCTGAACTGGCACGAGCATCAGCCCCGTGGTTCTCTGCTGCCTTGGCGGCCAAGAGAAGGCACTGCAAGAGGCTGGAGAGAATTTGGAGGAGGCACTATGATACATCGGCTAAGCAGTCTTACAGAGCAGCAGTGAAAGAATATCACAGGGAGCTCGTTGCAGAGAAAAAATCCTTTTTGGCCAGAAGGATCGAGGAAGCAGATAGCTCCTGCAAAGAGATCTTTAAGATTGTTAAAGAATTCACCTCTCCCTCCTGCTGCACTTCTGCATCTGCTTTCTCGGAACCTTGGATCATGGAGCTTGCAGTATTTTTCACTAATAAAATACGTACTATCCAGTCAGCGTTGCAAGGAACCCAGATCATCTTGAGCACAGGTTCAGAGGTCGATGGCCTTTCGAACCCCTGGTTATGCCCACCAGCTATGCATATGGATTCTGTGGGCCCTACCTTGCACTGTTTTCCCTCTTTAGAGCCTCAGGCCTCGCTTGACCTTTTATCTAGCCTGAAATCTGGCTCTCCTCTGGACCCTTGTCCCGCCAAGTGTCTTGCGACCCTGGCACCTGCCCTTAATCCGATCATCAACCCTCTCATTAATGCATCTTTGAAGTCGGGCAAAGTCCCCTCCTCCTGGAAACAGGCCTTAGTTCTTCCCCTCATTAAAAAACCAAATGCAGATGCTAAACTGCATTCTAATTATAGGCCAATCTCGCTGCTTCCTGCCCTGGCCAAGATCACTGAAAAGTGTGTTCATACCACCCTTACCAACTTTGTAGAGGGCAACTCCCTTTTACATCAGTCACAGTCTGGATTTAGATCTAACCTGAGCACTGAGACCGCTCTTCTTGAGGTTACTGAGATTGTGAAGGAGACCCTCGATAGGGGTGGAAAGGCCCTGCTTATCATGCTTGATTTGTCGGCGGCCTTCGACACCGTCCCCCACGACCTCCTCCTAATTAGACTCTGGGAGATTGGGCTGCGGGGTACGGTGTTCGCATGGTTTCAGTCTTTTTTGGCCGATCGGACACAAACGATCTGGGCTCCCCCTTTCTCCGCCCGGATGCCGCAGCTTAAGGTAGGGGTCCCGCAGGGCTCCATACTGAGTCCTTCCCTCTTTAATATCTTCCTTACACCTCTTGCGGCACGGGTGGAGGAGCTAGGGGCCCAGATCAAATCCTATGCGGATGACACACAGCTCCTGTTCACTTGTGACAGGGGCTGTGACTTCGATGGAGCAGCCATTCGGAAGTGTTTGGAGTTTGTTTGACTGGTTTGGGAAAAATGGCCTCAAATGCAACTCCGACAAATCCGAGATATTGTTCTTTGGCTGTCCTGCAGACCCACGTTGGAAGCTATGGTGGCCTTCGGCCATGTCTCCCCCTGCCAGCGATTCGGTTACAGCGAAGAACCTGGGTATGGTGGTCGATAACACTCTTTCCTTTAAAACCCAGGTTGCTGGCTTGACTGGGAAGTGCTTTGCCATCTTAAGGATGTTGCGCAAGTTTCTGCCCTATTTATCTTTGGAGCATAAGAAAATTACGGTGCAAGCATTAATTGGCTCGCGCCTAGACTACGCCAACATCCTTTACTTAGGTCTTCCTGAGTATCTGCTGACTCGTCTGCAGATAGTTCAAAATTCTGCAGCCAGGGCAATCTTCGGTTTAACTAGAAGATCTAGGGCCAGCAATCTCCTTGTCTCTCTGCATTGGTTGCCGATTCGTAAGCGTATCTTTTTCAAGACCCTAACTACAGCTTTTAGGGCGCTTCACAATTTCGGCGCTGAATATCTGCAGAGAAGGGTCAATTTCTATCTTCCATCTAGACCTCTGAGATCTGCTGCCCAGGCCAAGGCTATCGTTCCAACAGTGAAGCGTGCTCGCTGTGGAGGTCGCTCCTTTAGTTACCTAGCACCCCGCCTCTGGAACACATTGCCCTTGACGTTGCGGGTGGGCACCAATCTCTCGGTTTTTAGGAAAGGACTTAAAACCTATCTGTTTGCTTTGTAATGTTGTTATGGTTAATTCTGGTTATGTTTTCTGTTATGGCTGTTTGTTTGCTGCTGGTATTTGGTGTGATGATCTTTAGCGCCGGGACGCTCTTTGGAGCAGCTGAGCGCTCTACAAAACAAACAGTAACATAACATAACATAACATGACTGCCATGGCAGGCCGGTACAGTGGAGAGGCCACTTCACCCTCTGTTCTACTGGACTTTGTGCTCTACTTTTCAGTCCCTCCTCTTTTTGGACATACTGCTATTGTATCTATCCTAACAATCACAATGATCTGGATTCTGTGGTTAGTAGTATCTAGCATAAGAACAAGGTTTTGCTAAATAGATTCTAAGTTAGGAATCTGTCTGTTTGTTCTGCACTCAACGTCTGAGGGTGTGGAAGCAGAAAAATGTAAGAAATTGACACAGGCATTCATGGGTGGGGCTTAAATGTGGCTCTGCTCTGTCACTTATGGGGTGGCATGGCACTCCCATGGAGCCATACAGCACATCTACATGTAGGAACATTGCTGGAAGAATTATCTGTATCTAGTCTGGCACCTGGGTGTATTTTTTTGGGGGGGACACATTTTATTGATTTTATAGAGATCAATACAGGATTTCCGTACAATGATGGACATATGAATGATAACATTTAGAAGAAGGAGAGAAGTTACAGTCCACGTCTTATCCAGTATCGTAGGATTACATACAATCAACAAAAACATCATCAACAACCGCATCAAACCAATTCCGAATCTGCGCTTGCCCATATCTCGTGATTACATGCGTCATCGTTGCTGGTGTAGAGAGACAGTGTAGACCCTCAATTTTAACAGGTTGCTCCCACTTCAGGCAGTAAATAATGATCTTCTACGGGGTGCATCTCTGGGCATATTTTTTAACTTGAGGAAATTGCAGTTAGAAGTATCCATCAGTAGCTAATTGTATTGAGGCCTCCTAAGGAAGCAGCCTCTTTTATATGTGGAATAAATCACTTCTACTTGTCCTTCAGGAGTGTTCACGGTTGCTGATCAATATTTAGAGACTGCATTTTGGGGCTTGAGATTTACATTTAGTGCCTTTTCAATATTCTGTGCTGAAACTGGTTGAGGCCACTGAGAAACAACTCCTAAACAGTAACAAACATGAGCTTTGGATTGGAACAAAATCCCCATAGCCCAATTTATTTTAAAGGTGAACCTTATGCTCTGGAATTGAGAAAAATAATCACCAAAAAGTTAAAATGATCAACAGCCAGCTAGAAGAGAATGTTAATGACCTTTTCGTGTAGCAGCGTTAAGTGGAATCGGATCACTCCTAGTTCTTAGCTTATATTTCAAATGTGAAAAGGGCGCATAACCAGCTCGTTCTTTCCTTTGGTTTTTAGGTCTCGCCTGAGCCAGCACATGCGCTGCCCTGCGAGACATTTAGTAGGTGGGTTTTCAAAGTGCTACCCACATTTTTGTGCTGGCTACAAGCTGGAGTGCACGATGGCGTGCACGCGCACAGCTGCTCCCCGCATTCACCCCTCCCTTCTCGCCCAGCCATCGGCCTTTCCTGTTCCACCCTTCAGCACCATCTCCGCCCCTCCCCCCGCTGCTGCGCGCCCATCCCTAGCGTGCTTTAGCACGTCATCGCGATCACTTTCGCTTTCAGAGTGATCGCAATGACTTTCGCTTTTACGGCTGCGCGGCGTTACTTTTACTGCCGTGCGGCCAATGCTTGTTTGCACTCTTGCACCCTTTTCTCTGTCTCTTTATTTCCTCTGTTTTCTGTTGTTTTGCCCCTTCCTTCTCTCTCTTTGCCTCTCATTCTTGCTCCAATTCGCTGTAACCCTTTTGTTGGTCTCCTGCTTTTTTTTGTTGCTGCTTCTGCTTCCGCATATTCCCTCATTTCTTTCTCACTTTTACCTCTTTTAGTTATGCATCCTGTTTCCTCTTTCACTCTCACTCTTGCTTGCCTCAGTCTTGTTTTGCCTGTTCCCCCATTCCACTCTTTTTTCCCTCACATTCTCGTACATCCAATTCCCACCTCCCGTACCTGCCTGATTCTCCTGCCCCCAAACCTCAAGCTGACCAGTCCCGGCCACCGTATCTCCTTCCTCATCCTCCAGATCTTTATGGTGGGTGCACCGTAGACACCTAGCTGGCGTGCAAAACCCGCCCACTCAGCAGATGTGCGCCTCTCCCTCAAAGCAGACGCCTCTCCCCTCACTGTGCCAGGGCCTCCTCCACCCGGATGTTTGGAGCCTTGACCTGCTCCCCCCTGCCTCTTTTCCTGCAGCTCGCCCTCATTTTGCCTAAGTGCACAACCAGTGCATGGAACCCTGCACCCTCACCACCCACCCCAGTCCCATCTCCCTCAGCCGCTCGCTCCTCATCATCATGAGGCAATCACGTGCCACGCTCCAGTGATGTGTAAAAGAACATGTATTAGGACACGAATGCAAGCATTTAAACCGCTTCAATGTTTATCATAACATCAAAACTTCTTAAACATGATCCCTTTCTCCACCCCAGCATTCTCACACCATCTTGCTTCACTCATTCTTTTCACCTTTCTCCCAATAACCTCCTTCGATTCCCAGACTCTTTCTCACTTATTTTTCTTAATCATCCTTCAATGAAGCCTCCTTCGCCTGTGCTTCCTACTCCCCCCTCCCCCCCAGGGGTGGATCCGCCCACATCTGACTCGCTACCCCTCCAACTAACTCCACCCAGAACAAGCATTGGCATAGCCATTAGGTCTCGCCTTTGGGACCTTATAAGTATTTAGTTATGCAGCACAAAATCCTTGGTGCAACAACACCAACTGTTGCATGGCTAAACACTTATAAGGTCCCAAAAGCGAGCCCTATTGGCTATGTCAATGCTTGTTTTTTTTGTCTCCACTCCACTTTTAATGCATATTTCCAAATTTTGGATACAGATGAGCCCTTTCAGCAACCATAATACAGTATGCGTCTCTATCTGTTAGTCTGCACTGACAAAAAACCCAAGGGTCGGTGTCCAAGTGGTAAAGGTTACAAGCCAGGTCGGTAGACATAAGTGGACCCAGATAATACCTGAGGCTTTTTACTAGTTCTTGGACTCCAATAGCGAAAGGGGGCTAGATATTTCTATGTCCATTACAAGTAATGCCTGGGAGATTTTAAGGACCAATGTTGAGATCTCTAAAGTAGTGTGTGGTTTGCTGGAGACACCCAAGTCCTTCACGTGAACTAATCGTCCCAGGTGGTTTGCTTGAAAGCACTGAGGGAGCTTAAGAGTGCTCTGAGTGTTGAGCCATGGGATCTAGCCAGCATAAAGAAATGTCACTGTTTGTATAAAAGAAGAGCCTAACCGTAAAAAGGACATAAAGGAGGAGGCCTGGACAGGTCTAATTGAGGTAAGCATCTGAATAGCAGCTCAAGATTCTGGAGTATTATTATTAGTGGCCCCTGATATTGGTCCGGAAGATGCATGGGCGGCTCACTTTAAGGATACATACAAGATAGGCCAGTTGGAACAACAGAACTGCAATTCTGTGATGATTGGGTCCGCTAAGTTGACCTTTTTCTGAGAGAAAGTTAAGGAGCTTTATGGGTTTACCCATTACCAAAGCACCAAGCTTGGATGGCATTCCGCCTGATATATTCGTGAGTGATATCAGAGTGCCTTTTCTAACTGCACCTAATGCAGCGGTGTTGGTAGGTCCACCTCAGTCTTGGGCTATGTCCATCATTTTACCAATTTTTTTAAGCTGGGACAGAAAGCCCATCCTACTGTATGCCAATCTCCCTACTCAATTCTGTAGTGAAGGTTGTAGGTCGTATTTTACTGGAAAGACTGCCAGTGTGGGCTGAGTAAAACAATGTGCTGTCAGAATCTCAGTATGGCTTTTGTGCTGGATGGTCCACTGTACTCAAGTGTTTGAACTGATACTTTATTTTAGAGAAATACACAGTTGCCCGTTCTGGTCTCCTGCACTTAGGATTTATGGACCTTTAATTTGCGTTTGACCGGGTAAACGGAACAAAATTGTGGCAAGTCATGTTTCACTGGGGATGGAGATGGACATTTTGTTTTTGAGAGACCTTTATAGGGACACAGAGGCATCGGTCAGTTTCCCTGAAGACTTGGAGTGCTCACCTAGTTTTAGGATTAAAGGAGGGGTGTGGCATGGTTGTATTTTGGCTGTTTTTGTTTAATCTATACATTGACAGATTAGAGCAGGCCCCGATTGATGTGAAATCAGATTGTCCGAATGTGGGTCACGTAGTCTACCAGTATTTATATGCGGATATTGCGGTCCTCATCGCTAAGACAGCTAGAGGTTTACAATCCCTGTTGAGATCCTTTTCTAAGTTCATAGAAGATTTGGACTTCTCGATTAATGAGAAGAAATCCTTTGTGATGGTACTCTAAATCAACTAGTTTTAAATTAGGATCCAGTGTTCTTTCCAAGACCAGAGTATTATATTTCAGAATAGTATTCGATTCAGCACTGAGTTGGCTTCCTTTTATTACAAGGAAAAGATTTACAGTGCAAAATGTATTTCTGAAGTAATCTATGGGAGTGAAATCCGAGGTTGTGCTAACCATTTGGAGCTGCAAATAGTAGAAATTAAGTTTTTATGGAGGCTTTTGTGTCTTCCTCAAAGTACCACCTCTTTTTTGGTGGATAAGGATGTATGAGTAATTGGACATAGATTTTATATTGTATTGTGGCCTTTCACCCTCCTTGCACTTTAGTTGAGGATCTGGTTAAAGGCAGGTCTTAAAGTAGGGAGATTCTAAAAGATTTGTCCCTGGATCCTGCATTCCATGTGCCCGTGTCTTAAGTATATCAGAACCTCTTTGCAGGAATTAGGCAGGAATGACCTTTTTAGGCTCCTAAGGAGCTCTGTAAGGCAGATTATGCTTGGGTTAAGGGACATTTTTTTACAAGTTAGGCCTGCTCTTATGTGCCTACAGCTGCTTTCCGGAGATAATATTTTTAGCGTACTTAGCTTTATAAAGGTTTCTGTAAGGCTGAGGAATAGCCTTGAATAGGCTCCGAGTCTTAAGTTCTCTAGTAACTGCGACGACGTACTGAATAACCACTTCTGCATGTTCAGAAACGTACAAAGATTAGCTGATTTTTTTTTTTTTTTTTTAATCCTATGTTTTATTTGCATTTCTTTTCATCTTTACTATCTTAAGTTTTTATTGTACTTGTTTGGTTTTATGGTTTGTATCCTCAAAACCAAATAAAGCTAAGTTGATTGACTTATCAGTATTTGATGCACTGGTTTCTTTGTGAGGCGATCTTGTATACCTCTGACTTGTTCTGCATAATTGACTTCTCAGTGCTTTGGTACTCTTGTCTTTTCATGAGCCGATCTTGCATACCTCAATCTACGTAATTAACTTTTTAGTAGTTTCATACACTGGTCTCTGTGCATGCCTCTGACTTGCTCTGTGGAATTGACTTCTCACTTTGCTCTCTTCTACAGTGTGCCCACGTGGATGACTTGAAGGCAGCCAAGTCCATTTACGATTTTCCAGCCAGAGACATTGAAGGAAATGCAGGGTCCCTGGATAAATACTGGTGAGTTTGAACTGTACCCCTTACATTCTTGGGACTTGCATCTTGCGTCTACCTGAAATGAACAGACTCATGCTGATTGTTTTTGAAGTAGTTTGCCTATCAGGCACCTTATGTTTCACAGTGGTAACTGGGAGTACTTTGCTGTGCTTCACTGAGGGGTTGTTACTGGGAATAAGCTGCTGCGCTTCACTGAGGGGTGGTAACTGAGTATGCTGCTGGGAGTACACTGCTGTGCTTTAATGAGGTGTGGTAATTGGGAGTATGCCGCTGTGCTTCACTGATGGGTGGTGTTAGAACTGGGGGTCTCTAGTTGGCAGAGGTAGGTACCTTTGACCAAATAGGGACCCTTGCTTCTAGTCAGGGAAAGGGGGGTACACTTCTGGATAACCCCTGCTCACCCCTTTGGTAGCTTGGCATGAGCAGACAGTCTTAGCTCAGAGGCAATGTGTAAAGCATTTGTGAACACCTACAGTAATACAGTGAAAACACTACAAATTGACACCACACAGATTTAGAAAAATAAGTAACCTTTACTAGACTTAACACAACGACGACAATCCTCAATACTGTAATCAAAAATTCTTTAAAATGGTAGGAAATTGCTTAGTTCAATGTGGATGGTAAATGCAACACTTTACTCACAGTACCTTGGATGCGTCACGCAATGCATACAAAAGGGTCGCAGGGATGGTGATGTCGGTTCCTTACACTCAGGGGAGTGGATGCGCCGGTTCCTTACTGCTGCGCAGGGGAGTTGATGCTCGCCTCCTTACTGTGTGAGGTGATGCGTCGGTTTCTTACTGCTCTCCGGTTATGATGCAACAGGATGGCGTCTCGATGTGATGCGACGATCCGGTGCGATGCGACAAAATGGCGTCTTGGATGCCATGCAACAACGTGGATGTGATGCGTGCACGCCCGACGGCCGTTTGGCGACTCAGTGCCTTCTGAGTCACGACAGGCCCTGCGACATGCTTCTCCGGTGATGCGACGGTGACCTTTGCGGCGGCAACACGTTTCTCCGATTCTGCAACGCACTTCGTCGATGATGCGATGGCGAACAGCTGCGGCGGCGGCACGCTTCGGCGATGCAACGGCACCTGCTGCGGCAGCGACACGCTTCTCCTTGTTGCGTCGCGCTTCCAGCTCCCAGTGACACGCGGTCTTAGAGGGCCCAAACAACAGTAGGCACCTCTCTGCAGGTAGAATCCCCAGCAAGGGAATTCAGGGGAGCTGGTGGTGAATTCTTGTATCCCTGATACTTCAGGCAGGAGACCAGCACACTTCAAGCCCTTGGAGATTCTTCTTAAAGATTATGAAAAGTTCTCTTCCCCTTTCCTTGGTAGATAAAGTATCCACTGCAGGCTAACCCCAGAAATAGCACAGCACAGGGGCATTCTCCTTCAGCTTTCTTGTTTCTTCTCCTTAGCAAAGGTTCGTCTTGATTCCCGAAAGTGATCTAAAGTTCTGGGGTGTGGGCCCCAATATTTATACCGGTAAATCCTTTGCTCTGAAGGCAGGGAGTCCTGTGCCTAGCCAAAGCCAGTTCTGTGAAGCTTCCCGGCAGGAGGTGGAGACAGCATTGTCTGAGAGCAGACCTGGTCCAGGCAGCTGAAAGGAAATCTCCTCCTCCTACTCTCCATTCTGAGTGCTCAGGTCAGTGAAAGGAAATCTCTGCCCCCCCACTCTCTAGTCCATGCTGGTCCTACTCAGCCCAGCCCTGACTCATTAGACTGCTGTAGCCAAAGCCCTCTCCAGCCCCCTGTCACTCACAAACCAGACATGGAATACACACACCTAGCAGAGGCATGCTGAATGGCTAGGCAAGAAAATACCCACTTTCTAAAAGTAGTATATTCAAACACAGAATGTAAAAATCACCCACACTAAAAGATGTATTTTAACATTCTGCTTTCAGGCATACTAAACTCGAATTTCTACCTTGTTCCCTGGGTCAGTTTGGATAATAAGGTGTTATAATCAAACTGCTCATTCGGGCCTATGGGAGAAGGTAGCCTTGCAAAAGTAAAAAACGAAAATGGCTTTAATTCACAATCAGAACATGCCACACACATCCAATCCACCCAGTCCTTTGGCCTACCTTAGGGGTGGCTGACACGTATAAAATGGAAGGTTTGGGGACCGGCAAGTGTGTGCACTTGCCAAGTCGACATGGTAGTCCCAGACTGCACACAGGCTCTGTGATGGCAGGCCTGAGCCATAATTTACAAGCTGCTCCGGTGGGTGGCACAATCGGTGCTGCAAGCCCACCAGCAGAATTTGATTTACAGGCCCTCTGCACAAGCTGTGCACTGTACTAGGGTCTGACAAGTTTACCAAATAAGCCAATCATGGAGTCACTAATCCATTATAATAACAATTGGGAGCACTTGCACTTTGGCTCTGATTAGCAGTGGCAAAGTGCCCAAAGCATCTATACCAGCAAAACATGTAGCAAAACACAGAAGGCAACAGCAAAAAATGGAAGTGAGATCCACGCTAATGGTACCAGGTTTGACAGGTGGTAACTGGGAGTGCGTTGTGCTTCATTGATGGGTGGTAATGCACTACACTGCTGTGCTTCATTGAGCAGTGGTAACGAAGTACACTGCTGTGGTTAACTGAAGGATGGTCAGTGTGCTGCTGTGTTTTCCCTAGGGGTGGTAACGGAGTACGCTGCAGTGCTTAATTGAGGTGTGCTAACTGGGAGTACGAGGGCTGGTAACAGACTATGCTGCTGTGTTTCATTGAAGGGCAATAACTGCAAGTATGTTGCTGTGCTTCATTGAGAAGTGGTAACTAAAAGTACGCTGACTTGGTTTAATGGAGTGTGGTAACTGGAAATATGGTGCTGTGCTTCACTGAGGGGTAATAACCGAGTAAGCTGTTGTGCATTATTGAGGGTTGGTAACTGGGAGTACCCTGCTGTGCTTATTTCAGAGGTAGTAGCTGGAAGTGCGCTGCTGTACTTAACTGAGGAATGCTAGCCAGGACTACACAGCAGGGCTTTGAAGGGCAGTGAACACGATTATGAAGGGTGGTAATGGACTTCACTACTGTGCTTTTTTTTGGGTGGTAACTGGGAGTGCGCAGTTGTGATTAATTGAGGGGTGGTAACTGGGAGAATGAGGGGTTGTAACTAAGGTCGCTGCTGTGCTTCAGTGAGGAGAGTTAACTAGGAATACACTGCTGTGCTTCATTTAGGTGTGGGAACTGGGAATATGCCACTGTTTTTGTTTTTTGATGGGTGGTAACTGGGAGAAGACAGCTGTGCTTCATTGAGAGGTGCAATGTAGTACGCCGTTGTGCATTGAGTGGTGGTAACTGGAAGTACGCATGCTGCTGTGCTTCATTAAAGGGTGTTTATTGAGAGTACGCTTCACTTTCTTAAATGAGATGTAGTAACTGGATGTATGCTGCTGTGCTTTAATGAGGTGTGCTAACGGAGTCCTCCTCTGTGCTTCAGAGGGCTGATTACATAGTTCACTGCTGTGCTTAATTGAGGGTTGTAAGGAGTACCCTGCTGTGCTTAACTGGGGGTTAGTAACTGTGGCTATGCTGCTGTGCTTTGAGGGGTGGTGAATGGGATTATGAGGGGTGACAATGGACTTCGCTGCTTTGCTATTTTTGACTGGTGATAACGAAGTACGCTGATGAGCTTCACTGAGGGTTGGTAACAGAGTATGCAGTTGTGCTTTCTTGATGGGTTGTAACTGGGAGAGCACTGCTGTGCATAAGTGAGGGGTGGTAATGGAGTATGAGGGGTTGTATCAGAGTTCACTGCTGTGCTTCAGTATAGAAGATTAACTAGGAATACGCTGCTGTGCTTCATTGAGGGGTTGTAACGGAGAACGCCGTTGTGGTTCATGGAGGGGTGGTAACGAAGTACGCTGCTTTGCTTCATTGACAGGTTTTAACTGGAAGTGCGCTGCTGTACTTCAGTGAGGTGTACTAACGGAGTACACCACTGTGCTTAATTGATGGGTGGGAACATGTAGTACGCTGCTGTGCTTCATTGAGGGGTGTTAACGGAGTTCCCTGCTGTGCTTATTTGAGAGGTGGTAACTGGAAATACGCTGCTGTACTTAACTGAGGAATGCTAACCAGGACTACACAGCCAGGCTTTGAAGGGCAGGGAATAAGATTATGAAGGGTGGTAATGGACTTCACTACTGTGCTTTTTTGAGCAGTGATGACTAATAATGCTGCTGAGCTTCACTGAGGGGTGGTAACAGTACGCAGCTGTGCTTTTCTTGATGGGTGGTAACTGGGAGTGTGTGCTGTTGTGCTTAATTGAGGGGTGGTTACTGGGAGAATGAGGGGTTGTAATGGAGGTTGCTGCTGTGCTTCAGTGAGGAGTGTTACCTTGGGATACGCTGCTGTGCTTCATTGAGGGGTGGGAACTGGGAATACGCTGCTGTTTGTTTTGATGGCAGGTGTTAGAAATGGGGGTGTCTAGTTGGCAATGGCTGGCCACTGTCCAAGTAGGGACCCTTCTTCCTAAGTGAGAGTAAGAGGGCTACACCCCTGCTCAACCCTGTGGTAACGTAGCACGAGCAGCTAGGCTTATCTGAGGCAGTGTGTGAAGCATTTATGACCATACACAGTAACACAGTGAAGAACACTACAAAGGGACACCACACAAGTAGTTATAAAAAAAATAAGTATCTTTATATATAGACTTAACACAAGACCAATAACGGTAAAAAGACACAATACTGTAAAATAGGATTATTCTATTCTCAATGCTGTCAAAATAGTTCAGTGTGTGCAAAGAGGAGTTCAGTTCAAAGCAGTGGTCTCTGCGACCCTTTTACTTACAAAGTACCTGGATTCTGTAGCAAAACAACCAAAATGTCGCAAACGAGTTGTACTTAAAAACAAGACCAAATACGATAAAAATCCACAATACAGTACTTCAAAGAAAGTTAATTCTCAAGCTTTCTTTAAATTGCAAGAATATGTTGAAAACACAGTTCGTACAAGTCGGTAGCTCAGTCCGAGCCTACCGCTATGCTGAAAACAGTCTCGCAGTTCCCGCTGACCACGTCGGTACGGGCCAGCAACAGCGGGACAGATTCGTTAACAGTACCTTTCTTAGTGCGGCTCACATGGAGGTGCAAGTCGGTCTTGGCATCCGTTGCGGTTGCGATGCAAAGTGGAAGCGGTGCACAGTGCGGTGCCTCTCGATGCGGTGCAGGCAGCGGTTCGGTGACGATCGGCCAGACGGCGTTGGTGATACCAAGGCTTATGGTGCAGGGCGAGATGGTGCTGGCAGGTTGCGGTGCAGGTGACCGAGCCGGTCGTGATGTCCGTCGCGGTTACGGTGCAAAGTAGAAGCGGTGGACAGTGCGGTGTCCGTCGATTCGGTGCAGGCAGCGGTTCGGTGACGATCGTCCAGATGGCGTTGGTGAGACCAAGGCGTGCGGTGCAGGGCAAGACGGTGCTCGATGCGGTGCTGGCAAGTTGCGATGCAAGCGACAGAGCCGGTTGGTAGAAATTGGTGCTGGCCGAGCCGGACAGCTGTGCGTGACGAGGCGGTCACAGGTTTCGAGCCAAAGTGAAGCGAGGCGATGCGGGTTGCGGTGCCTCTTGATGCGGCGCAGGCAGACGATCATGCAGAAGGTGTCGGTGAGACCAAGGCGTGCGGTGCAGGGCGAGACGGTGCGGCCTGCGGTGCCTTCAGGACACAAGGCCGGCGACTGAGTCGGATGACGGAGTCGGTCACGGTTCCCTCTTCTCTGTGGCAACTGAAACGGCGGTTCCAGGAGCGGTACCCAGAGGTTGGTGAAGTCTTTGCAGTCCCTGAGACTTCCTAACAGGAGGCCAGCTCTGTTTCAGGCCCTTGGAGATACTCCGCACAAGTAGAGAAAGTTCAGTCCTTTCACGACCCAAGGCAGAAGCAGCAGCTGCAGGCCAACCCAACAAAACAACAACACAGCAAAGGGGCAGTACTCCTCCTGGGAGCTCTTCCAGCTCTTCTTCCGTGCAGGTTCCTTGATTCCAGCGAGTTCTCTGAAGTCTTTTCTATCCCTGAGACTTCCAAGCCCTTGGAGAAAATTCTAACAGCAGGATGATGAAAGCACAGTCCAGTCCTTTCCCTACCCAAGACAGAAGCAACCACTGCAGGCCAACGCCTCAACATGCAGCATAGGGGCAGTACTCCTCCTCCCGCTTTCCCGGTTCTTCTTCCTGGCAGGTTCCTTAGTTCAGAAGTAATCTAAATCTCTGGGGTCTGGGCCCCAATATTTATATCAGTTTCTTTGTTCTCTGAAGGCAGAGAGGCCTTTGCCTAGTTTAAACCCGTTCTGGTCAGCCCTGGAACGCTTTGTTGACAACTCCTTCTTTCATAAACAAATGAAAGAGGGGGTGCACGAATGAGATAGTCCAATGAGCCAAAACGTTGTAACTAAATGTCCTCTTTAATTCAAAAATAGATTTGGGTTGGTAAAAGGATGGTCAGCCAACGCGTTTCATTCCCTGAAGGGGACCTTCATCAGGGCTTGAATCAATGTATTTGTTCTTGAAAATAAAGCAAGTCTTGAAAGCTTAACGAAGTATGGTGTATTTCACATGTACTTCAGATTTCGGCAGTCGCCTGAGCAGGGTTCCTAGTGTAACGGCGTGTTCCTCCTTCTTTCCTTTCACAGTGCAGGCCGGGGACATCAGACGCACCACAGGAGGTGGAGCCAGCATTGGGGAGGGAAGGCACAGTCCTATTCAGGTCCCCGATGCAACTCCTCCCACCCATCTACATGCAGATCTCTCTATTCAGCCCTGTGCTGGCTCAATCCGTCTCCTGGAATCTCCCAGCCCCTGTCGCTCAAACTCCAGACAAGGAATACACAACCTAGCAGAGGCAGGTTTGGATGGTTAGATAAGAAAATACCTACTGTCTAAAAGTGGTATTTTCAAACACAATGTTGAAACCAACTTCACTAAAAGATGTAGTTTATCATTCTGAGTTCAGGCATACTAAACTCGAATTTCTACCATGTTCCCTGGGTCACTTAAGATTATAGGATGAATAATCAAACTGGCCATTCTGGCCTATGGGGAACAGGTAGGCTTGCAATAGTGAAAAACGAAGTAGGCTGTAATTCCCTATCAGGACATGCCACACACACCAGGGCATGTCCTACCTCTCACATACAATGCACCCTGCCCATGGGGGTACCTTGGGCCTACCAGAGGGGCGCCTCACATGTAAGAAAGGGAAGGTTTAGTGGCTTGCAAGTGTGTGCACTTGCCAAGTCGACATGGCAGCCCCAGGCTGCGCACAGGCTCTGCAATGGCAGGCCAGAGTTACACTTTACGGGGTGTTTGCGTGGGTGGCACAATCCAGTGCTGCAGCACACCAACAGCATTTGATTTATAGGCCCTGGCACTCGCAGTGCACTTTACTAGGGACTGACACATAAATCAAATAGGCCAATCATGGAAACGCCAATCAAAACACAGTTTACACAGATAGAATATGCACTTTAGCACTGATCAGCAGTGGTAAAGTGCCCAGAGTCCTAAAACCAACACACACAGGTCAGGAAAAAATAGGAGGAAGAAGCAAAAAGTTTAGTCAAAACCCTGCAAAAAGGGCCATTTCCAACAGCGCGCATGTGTGTGCACGTGTGTGAGATGGATAACTGATAGTGTGCTATGTGAACATCATATCCACGGACATGTTATTACATGCATATGTAACAACATGCCTATGAGTTGCCAGTTCCCTGTGTGCCTTAGGTTGTCTCTCTGAGCTTGAGTATAATTATAGGGTTGTACGGGACTGAAATGATCTCATAAGGTTGGTGCAAGTATCTGATGGCATGTATTTGAAGGTTCTGGCCAGCAAGTGTGCATTTCGGTGTCAGTACTGGTTTCTGGAAGTACATATCTCTCATTGGGAATATATGAATGGTGGTCTGTATAGGTGTCTGGTGGTAGGTGTGGATGTCTGAAAGAGTTTGAATGCATGGGTGTCGTATGTACATGAAGTATTGTGGTGTGGATGTTGGACAGTGACCCTGGATGGCAGGTGTGTGCTATGGCTTACAAAGGGTCAACTATTGATTTCCTATATCTGAGGGTTACGTGGGTGCGTATGGGCATTCAAAGCTGTGGTATCTGAAGACATGCCTTTGTGTCTGCTGTTCTTTCTAAGAGATACGAGTGTCTGAAAAGGTTTATGAAGGTGTGAAGTAGTTTTTTAGAAAGCGTTTCAATGTATAAGATTATATAATGGTATTTGCTGCTCTGATGTGCGTGTTAGTATGATGACCTACATAGTCTTTATGGGGTTCTTGTAAGCATTCTTGCTGGTTAGTAAGTTCTAATGCGCAGTGGCCTCCTTGAATTTCTGTGCTGTATTTTGGTTTCAAGAGTCCTTTCTTGACAGGGCCTGATAGCGTGTCCTCTTGTCAGGCAGTAAACATGAAGGTTCTATGGTAAATGTCTGACACTAAGTATTCTAGATACTGTTGATGAGACCCCATGATGTGACTAAGTGCAACCATTTGTTCAGGGGGAGTACTTGCATATCTTTCTGATACTGCATGTTGATTTCTGAAAGTTAGTGATTGTCTGCTTCATATTATTGTTTGGGATATCTGTATTGGTTAGCTCCTGCATGTGCAAGTGCTATCGATGTTTGGTTTATGGAGGCATTTGAAGATGTCTGTTAGAGCTGGCATCATTGGCGTGATTTCCCCCTTTATTTTTGCTCTCAGACCTCCTGTTTTTGCTGACTTTGTTTTTGCTGGCCTTCGGATTCTGCACATATAACTAGTGCCAATGTGTTTTCTTCCTAAGACATGGCAGAATTGGCTTATACTCAATTGACATATTTAATTAACCTATATGTACCTAGTTCAGTGCACTACACGTGCCCAGGGCCTGTAAATTAAATGCTACTAGTGGGCCTGCAGCTCTGAGTGTGCCACCCACCGAAACAGTCACAGCAACATCAATGGTAATGATGGACACAGCCTCTCCAGACAGCATTAGTAAATTGCCTGCATTTCTGTGTCTGCAGTGTGGCAACCCATACATAGTAGTGAAGGAGGCTAGAGATTGGGCTACCCTTAGAATTTCAGTGAGGGCCTTACTAGCAAATATCTGCTGATTTATTCTTCCTGAGCATTTATATTTGGTGAAAGGGAGGGGTAAGGGGGTAGTAATGCAGTTTTCTGTTGAACGGGGTGAAGTTCTTGCCAGGGACAACCTTTAGTCTTTGCCTGATTGAGGAGTCAAAAAGATGCAATAGTTTGCCACCTCAACAGCACATTTAGATTAGGCCTGGGCAAAAATTTCGTTCCGTTCGCGGAAATTGCGATAATTTGACATTTTTGCGTTCCGCGGAGAGCGCGAAAATGTCAAAAATTCCGGTTTCCGCAGCTTGGCGATAATTTGTTTCTTGCTCGCGCTGTAAAATGATACATTCTCGCGCGCGCGCGATCGCCTTACCTGAATCCCTGCGTTCGCCGACAAGTTTTCTTGATCCGGTCGCGTTCTCCATGAGATGTTGTATTGTTTTTAGCCATTTGCGCTGTCTCGCGACAGTTCGCGCCCGCAGTGACGTCATGCGTCGCGCGATCACGTCTTTCTTCTCGCGATCATGCACCGCGAGAACAACTCAAAACAAGATGGCCGCGCCCGCAAGCAACCACATGGGTAAGTTGGCGACCCGCAACCATGCAGAAAATCTCGCGAACATGCCGGAAAAAAACTTCCGCATCTTTGCGATATTTCTGCTTGTTTGCGATAATTTTAAACATTCTCGCGATAATTTGCGAAGGTTAATTCCGCAAATTCCGCCCACCCCTAATTTAGATACAGCTTTATTTGCACAACTATTGAGGTGAAGACCTGTTGACTATCTTTGCCTAATTTGAAAAGTTTTTATCTTTTCATGGTGGAAACAGAACATGTGAGAACACTGTGATAAGGGGTGTGCTGGAGGCGGACTGAAGAACATAAACAAACATGTTGCCCTGCAGGCAAGACTGTTGACCATTGTCGAAGCGGTGTCAGTAAGGTAAGTCGGTGACTAGAAGGTATGCCAAATCTGTGGACCTCCGGGGAAACCCACAAAAAGCAACTTGGTATACTTTCTGGGAATCCGGATCTATTCCCTACTCTTTCAGCATGAGTAGCATAGGGTCAGGTTATAGGCATACTTTCTTTTGCAGGTGGACCAGTAAACTTGCTAAAATAAACCTAGTTAGTCTAGAGTCATTTTGTAGATTCATGGTTTGCAGTTTGTCTTCCTCCAATCCCTCACTGAGGTGCTTTTGCTTACTTACGACCCACAGCATCACATTTTACAGTTGGTTCAAGGCAACCTTGCTCTCATTTTGTTTCTGCTGTCTGCACCAAGAATGTTTAGTTAAGAGACAGGTTGCAGGCACACTCCTTCTTCCCTTTCTAGGTGGACCAGGAACTTCGACAACGATCATCTAAACGTTCAGCCTAGAGAAAGTTTGTAGTTTCGTGGTTTGCAGTTTCCCTTCCTCCAATCCCTCACTAAGGTGCTTTTGCTTACTTAAGACCCACAGCATCACATTTTACAGTTGGTTCAAGGCAACCTCGCTCTCATTTTGCTTATGGTGTCTGCACCAATAATGTTTAGTTCAGGGACAGGTTGTAGGCACACTCCCTCTTTTTCCCTTTCTAGGTGGACCAGGAACTTCGACAACTATCAACTACACGTTTAGCATAGGGAAAGGTTGTAGGTTCATGGTTTGCCACTTGCCATGAGCTGATGCCCTCACTGAGTTGCTTTTGCTACCAGCAGAACCACAGCACTGCGTTGTACAGTTGGTTTAAGGCAACCTGGCTCTCGTTTTGTTTCTCCTGGCTGTACCAAAAACGTTTAGCATAAGGACAGGTTGTAGGCAGACTCCCTCTTCTTCCCTTTCTAGGTGGACCAGGAACTTCGACATCCATTAACTATACATGTTTAGCCTAGAGAAAGGTTGTAGGTTCATGGTTTGCATGTTGCATACTAGAGCATCCTGTGTGCTCATGGCACACTTCACTGATCAGTTAATTCATTTTAATCTGTGTGATGTGTAAACTAATAGGATCACCAATCTGTCACACCTGACAAAGATTTACTTTTACAAAACGCTGAGAGGGTTGAAGAACTAGAGTCTAGAGTCATTTTGTAGATTCATGGTTTGCAGTTTGCCTTCCTCCAATCCCTCACTGAGGTGCTTTTGCTTACTTAAGACCCACAGCATCACATTTTACAGTTGGTTCAAGGCAACCTCGCTCTCATTTTGCTTATGGTGTCTGCACCAATAATGTTTAGTTCAGGGACAGGTTGTAGGCACACTCCCTCTTTTTCCCTTTCTAGGTGGACCAGGAACTTCGACAACCATCAACTACACATGTTTAGCCTAGGGAAAAGGTTTTAGGTTCATGGTTTGCAGCTTGCCTTGAGCTTATGTCGTCACTGAGGTGCTTTTGCTACCAGCAGAGCCACAGCACCGCGTTGTACAGTTGGTTCAAGGCAACCTGGCTCTCGTTTTGTTTCTCCTGGCTGTACCAAAAACGTGTAGCATAAGGGGACAGGTTGTAGGCACTTTTTTGGTCATTCAGTGTATAAATCCCACGTTCCTAAGAGACACCATTGTACATTCCTGTAACCAAGATTCGATGGGTAAGACAAAGTTCCATTCTCCAAAGTCTAAGAATGCAGACCACTGCTATGGCTAATACTTTTGCAGTCTGCTGTGTCCATTCATATACAATCTCAGGGTAAACACCAAAGTGACATAGAACAACTGTCTGCTCTGTCAGGTGGCTCCTATGTAGACTGTATCCTTCATCTCCACACCTGTCCAAAGGTTATTGAACATGGTATCATACCATGGGACAAACATGCATACCTCTAATCTCTGGTCTCTCCATGGGACAAACATGCATGCCTCTAATCTTTAGTCTCTTCATGGGACAAACATGCATACATCTAATCTGAGTGCTGTGATGCACTGGTCTCTTCATGGGACAAACAAACACCACTCTAATCTCTGGTCTCTTCATGGGACAAGCATGCATACGTCTAATCTGAGTGCTGTGATGCACTGGTCTCTTCATGGGACAAACCTGCATACCTCTAATCTCTGGTCTCTTCATGGGACAAACATGCATACCTCTAATCTCTGGTCTCTTCATGATACAAACATGCATACATCTAATCTGAGTGCTGTGGTGCACTGGTATCTTCATGGGACAAACATGCATGCCTCTAATCTCTGGTCACTTCATGAGACAAACATGCATGCCTCTAATCTCTGGTCTCTTCATGGGACAAACAAGCATACCTAGAATCTGAGTGCTGTGATGCACTGGTCTCTTCATGGAACAAACATGCATACCTCTAATCTCCGGTCTCTTCATGGGACACACAAGCATGCCTATTATCCGAGCGCTGGTCTCTTCATGGGACACACAGACATGCCTATAATCTCTGGTCTCTTCATGGGACACACAGGCATGCCTATAATCCGAGGTCTTTTCATGGGGGACACAGGCATGCCTATAATCCGAGGTCTCTTCATGGGACACACAGGCATGCCTATAATCCGAGGTCTCTTCATGGGACACACAGGCATGCCTATAATCTCCGGTCTCTTCATGGGACACACAGGCATGCCTATAATCTCGGTCTCTTCATGGGACACACAGGCATGCCTATAATCTCTGGTCTCTTCATGGGACACACAGGCATGCCTATAATCTCCGGTCTCTTCATGGGACACACAGGCATGCCTATAATCTCTGGTCTCTTCATGGGACACACAGGCATGCCTATAATCTCCGGTCTTTTCATGGTACTCACAGGCATGCCTATAATCCGAGGTCTCTTCATGGGACACAGAGGCATGCCTATAATCTGAGGTCTCTTCATGGGACACACAGACATGCCTATAATCTGAGGTCTCTTCATGGGACAAACAGGCATGCCTATAATCTCCGGTCTCTTCATGGGGCACACAGGCATGCCGAAAATCTCTGGTCTCTTCATGGGACACACAGGCATGCCTTTTTTCCGAGGTCTCTTCCTGGGACACGCAGGCATGCCTATAATCTCCGGTCTCTTCATGGGGCACACAGGCATGCCTATGATCTCCGGTCTCTTCATGGGATACACAAACATGCCTATAATCTCCAGTCTCTTCATGGGACACACAGGCATGCCTATAATCTCCGGTCTCTATATGGGACACACAGGCATGCCTATAATTTCCAGTCTCTTCATGGGATACACAGGCATGCCTATAATCTCCGGTCTCTTCATGGGACACACAGGCATGCCTATAATCCGAGGTCTCTTCATGGGACACACAGGCATGCCTATAATCTCCAGTCTCTTCATGGGACACACAGGCATGCCTATAATCTCCGGTCTCTTCATGGGACACTCAGGCATGCCTATAATCTCCGGTCTCTTCATGGGACACACAGGCATGCCTATATTCTCTGGTCTCTTCATGGGACACACAGGCATGCCTATAATCCGAGTTCTCTTCATGGGACACACAGGCATTCTTATAATCTGAGGTCTCTTCATGGGACACACAAGCATGCCTATAATCTCTGGTCTCTTCATGGGACACACAGGCATGCCTATAGTCCGAGTTCTCTTCATGGGACACACAGGCATGCTTATATTCTGAGGTCTCTTCATGGGACACACAAGCATGCCTATAATCTCCGGTCTCTTCATGGGACACACAGGCATGCCTATAATCTGAGGTCTCTTCATGGGACACACAGGCATGCCTATAATCCGAGTTCTCTTCATGGGACACATAGGCATGCCTATAATCTCTGGTCTCTTCATGAGACACACAGGCATGCCTATAGTTTCCGGTCTCTTCATGGGACACATAAGCATGCCTATAATCTCCGGTCTCTTCATGGGACACACAGGCATGCGTATAATCCGAGGTCTCTTCATGGGACACACAGGCATGCCTATAATCTCCGATCTCTTCATGGGGCACACAGGCATGCCTATGATCTCCGGTCTCTCCATGGGACACACAAACATGCCTATAATCTCCAGTCTCTTCATGGGACACACAGGCATGCCTATAATCTCCGGTCTCTTCATGGGACACACAGGCATGCCTATAATCTCTGATCTCTTCATGGGACACACAGGCATGCCTATATTCCGAGGTCGCTTCATGGGACACCCAGGCATCCCTATAATCCGAGGTCTCTTCATTGGGCACACCGGCATGCCGATAATCTCCGGTCTTTTCATGGGACACACAGGCATGCCTATAATCTCCGGTTTCTTCATGGGACACACAGGCATGCCTATAATCTCTGGTCTCTTCATGGGACACACAAGCATGCCTATAATCTTTGGTCTCTTCATGGGACACACAGGCATGCCTATAATCTCGGGTCTCTTCATGGGATACACAGGCATGCCTATAATCTTTGATCTCTTCATGGGACACACAGGCATGCCTATAATCCAAGGTCTCTTCATTGGACACACAGGCATGCCTATAATCTCCGGTCTCTTCATGGGACACACAGGCATGCCTATAATCAGAGTTCTCTTCATGGGACACACAGGCATGCTTATAATCTGAGGTTTCTTCATGGGACACACAAGCATGCCTATAATCTCCGGTATCTTCATGGGACACATAGGCATGCCTACAATCTCCGGTCTCTTCATGGGACACACAGGCATGCCTATAATCTCCGGTCTCTTCATGGGACATACAGGCATGCCTATAATCTCTGATCTCTTCATGGGGCACACAGGCATGCCTATAATCTCTGGTCTCTTCATGGGACACACAGGCATGCCTATAATCTCCGGTCTCTTCATGGGACACACAGGCATGCCTATAATCTCCGGTCTCCTTATGGGACACACAGGCATGCCTATAATCTTTGGTTTCTTCATGGGACACACAGGCATGCCTATAATCTGAGGTCTCTTTATAAGACACACAAGCATGCCTATAATCTCTGGTCTCTTCATCGGACACACAGGCATGCCTATAATCTTCAGTCTCTTCATGGGATACACAGGCATGCCTATAATCTTGGTCTCTCCATGGGATACACAGGCATGCCTATAGTTTCCGGTCTCTTCATGGTACACACAGGCATGCCTATAATCTCCGGTCTCTTCATGGGATACACAAGCATGCCTATAATCTCCGGTCTCTTCATGGGACACACAGGCATGTCTATAATCTCCGGTCTCTAAATGGGACACACAGGCATACCTATAATCACTGGTCTCTTCATGGGACACACAGGCATGCCTATAATCTCTGGTCTCTTCATGGGACAAACATGCATACCTCTAATCTCTGGTCTCTTCATGATACAAACATGCATACATCTAATCTGAGTGCTGTGGTGCACTGGTATCTTCATGGGACACACAGGCATGCCTATATTCTCTGGTCTCTTCATGGGACACACAGGCATGCCTATAATCCGAGTTCTCTTCATGGGACACACAGGCATTCTTATAATCTGAGGTCTCTTCATGGGACACACAAGCATGCCTATAATCTCTGGTCTCTTCATGGGACACACAGGCATGCCTATAGTCCGAGTTCTCTTCATGGGACACACAGGCATGCTTATATTCTGAGGTCTCTTCATGGGACACACAAGCATGCCTATAATCTCCGGTCTCTTCATGGGACACACAGGCATGCCTATAATCTGAGGTCTCTTCATGGGACACACAGGCATGCCTATAATCCGAGTTCTCTTCATGGGACACATAGGCATGCCTATAATCTCTGGTCTCTTCATGAGACACACAGGCATGCCTATAGTTTCCGGTCTCTTCATGGGACACATAAGCATGCCTATAATCTCCGGTCTCTTCATGGGACACACAGGCATGCGTATAATCCGAGGTCTCTTCAT
This sequence comes from Triturus cristatus, assembly GCF_964204655.1. NCBI lineage: Eukaryota > Metazoa > Chordata > Amphibia > Caudata > Salamandridae > Triturus > Triturus cristatus. The sequence goes on from NC_140590.1 coordinate 733,415,418, forward strand.
GGGACACACAGGCATGCCTATAATCTCCGATCTCTTCATGGGGCACACAGGCATGCCTATGATCTCCGGTCTCTCCATGGGACACACAAACATGCCTATAATCTCCAGTCTCTTCATGGGACACACAGGCATGCCTATAATCTCCGGTCTCTTCATGGGACACACAGGCATGCCTATAATCTCTGATCTCTTCATGGGACACACAGGCATGCCTATATTCCGAGGTCGCTTCATGGGACACCCAGGCATCCCTATAATCCGAGGTCTCTTCATTGGGCACACCGGCATGCCGATAATCTCCGGTCTTTTCATGGGACACACAGGCATGCCTATAATCTCCGGTTTCTTCATGGGACACACAGGCATGCCTATAATCTCTGGTCTCTTCATGGGACACACAAGCATGCCTATAATCTCGGGTCTCTTCATGGGATACACAGGCATGCCTATAATCTTTGATCTCTTCATGGGACACACAGGCATGCCTATAATCCAAGGTCTCTTCATTGGACACACAGGCATGCCTATAATCTCCGGTCTCTTCATGGGACACACAGGCATGCCTATAATCAGAGTTCTCTTCATGGGACACACAGGCATGCTTATAATCTGAGGTTTCTTCATGGGACACACAAGCATGCCTATAATCTCTGGTATCTTCATGGGACACATAGGCATGCCTACAATCTCCGGTCTCTTCATGGGACACACAGGCATGCCTATAATCTCCGGTCTCTTCATGGGACATACAGGCATGCCTATAATCTCTGATCTCTTCATGGGGCACACAGGTATGCCTATAATCTCTGGTCTCTTCATGGGACACACAGGCATGCCTATAATCTCCGGTCTCTTCATGGGACACACAGGCATGCCTATAATCTCCGGTCTCCTTATGGGACACACAGGCATGCCTATAATCTTTGGTTTCTTCATGGGACACACAGGCATGCCTATAATCTGAGGTCTCTTTATAAGACACACAAGCATGCCTATAATCTCTGGTCTCTTCATCGGACACACAGGCATGCCTATAATCTTCAGTCTCTTCATGGGATACACAGGCATGCCTATAATCTTGGTCTCTCCATGGGATACACAGGCATGCCTATAGTTTCCGGTCTCTTCATGGTACACACAGGCATGCCTATAATCTCCGGTCTCTTCATGGGATACACAAGCATGCCTATAACCTCCGGTCTCTTCATGGGACACACAGGCATGTCTATAATCTCCGGTCTCTAAATGGGACACACAGGCATACCTATAATCACTGGTCTCTTCATGGGACACACAGGCATGCCTATAATCTCTGGTCTCTTCATGGGACAAACATGTATACCTCTAATCTCTGGTCTCTTCATGATACAAACATGCATACATCTAATCTGAGTGCTGTGGTGCACTGGTATCTTCATGGGACAAAAATGCATGCCTCTAATCTCTGGTCTCTTCATGAGACAAACATGCATGCCTCTAATCTCTGGTCTCTTCATGGGACAAACAAGCATACCTAGAATCTGAGTGCTGTGATGCACTGGTCTCTTCATGGAACAAACATGCATACCTCTAATCTCCGGTCTCTTCATGGGACACACAAGCATGCCTATTATCCGAGCGCTGGTCTCTTCATGGGACACACAGGCATGCCTATAATCTCTGGTCTCTTCATGGGACACACAGGCATGCCTATAATCCGAGGTCTTTTCATGGGGGACACAGGCATGCCTATAATCCGAGGTCTCTTCATGGGACACACAGGCATGCCTATAATCCGAGGTCTCTTCATGGGACACACAGGCATGCCTATAATCTCCGGTCTCTTCATGGGACACACAGGCATGCCTATAATCCGAGGTCTCTTCATGGGACACACAGGCATGCCTATAATCTCCGGTCTCTTCATGGGACACACAGGCATGCCTATAATCCGAGGTCTCTTCATGGGACACACAGGCATGCCTATAATCCGAGGTCTCTTCATGGGACACACAGGCATGCCTATAATCTCCGGTCTCTTCATGGGACACACAGGCATGCCTATAATCTCGGTCTCTTCATGGGACACACAGGCATGCCTATAATATCCGGTCTCTTCATGGGACACACAGGCATGCCTATAATCTCCAGTCTCTTCATGAGACACACAGGCATGCCTATAATCTCTGATCTCTTCATGGGACACAGGCATGACTATAATCTCCGGTCTCTTCATGGGACACAGGCATGCCTATAATCCGAGGTCGCTTCATGGGATACCCAGGCATCCCTATAATCCGAGGTCTATTCATTGGGCACACAGGCATGCCGATAATCTCCGGTCTCTTCATGGGACACAGGCATGCCTATAATCTCCGGTTTCTTCATGGGACACACAGGCATGCCTATAATCTCCGGTCTCTTCATGGGACACACAAGCATGCCTATAATCTTTGGTCTCCTCATGGGACACACAGGCATGCCTATAATCTCTGGTCTCTTCATGGGATACACAGGCATGCCTATAATCTCCGATCTCTTAATGGGACACACAGGCATGCCTATAATCCGAGGTCTCTTCATGGGACACACAGGCATGCCTATAATCTCCGGTCTCTTCATGGGACACACAGGCATGCCTATAATCTCCAATCTCTTCATTGGACACAGAGGCATGCCTATAATCTCCAGTCTCTTCATGGGACATACAGGCATGCCTATAATCTCCGGTCTCTTCATGGGACACACAGGCATGCCTATAATCTCCGGTCTCTTCATGGGACACACAGGCATGCCTATAATTTCTGGTCTCTTCATGGGACACACAGGCATGCCTATAATCCGAGTTCTCTTCATGGGACACACAGGCATGCCTATAATCTTGGTCTCTCCATGGGATACACAGGCATGCCTATAGTTTCTGGTCTCTTCATGGTACACACAGGCATGCCTATAATCTCCGGTCTCTTCATGGGATACACAAGCATGCCTATAATCTCCGGTCTCTTCATGGGACACACAGGCATGTCTATAATCTCCGGTCTCTAAATGGGACACACAGGCATACCTATAATCACTGGTCTCTTCATGGGACACACAGGCATGCCTATAATCCAAGGTCTCTTCATGGGACACAGGCATGCCTATAATCTCCGGTCTCTTCATGGGACGCATAAGCATGCCTATAATCTTCGGTCTCTTCATGGGACACACAGGCATGCCTATAATCTCCGGTCTCTTCATGGGATACACGGGCATTCCTATAATCTCCGATCTCTTCATGGGACACACAGGCATGCCTATAATCCGAGGTCTCTTCATGGGACTAGGCCTGGGCAAAAATTTCGTTCCGTTCGCGGAAATTGCGATAATTTGACATTTTTGCGTTCCGCGGAGAGCGCGAAAATGTCAAAAATTCCGGTTTCCGCAGCTTGGCGATAATTTGTTTCTTGCTCGCGCTGTAAAATGATACATTCTCGCGCGCGCGTGATCGCCTTACCTGAATCCCTGCGTTCGCCGACAAGTTTTCTTGATCCGGTCGCGTTCTCCATGAGATGTTGTATTGTTTTTAGCCATTTGAGCTGTCTGGCGACAGTTCGCGCCCGCAGTGACGTCATGCGTCGCGCGATCACGTCTTTCTTCTCGCGATCATGCACCGCGAGAACAACTCAAAACAAGATGGCCGCGCCCGCAAGCAACCACATGGGTAAGTTGGCGACCCGCAACCATGCAGAAAATCTCGCGAACATGCCGGAAAAAAACTTCCGCATCTTCGCGATATTTCTGCTTGTTTGCGATAATTTTAAACATTCTCGCGATAATTTGCGAAGGTTAATTCCGCAAATTCCGCCCACCCCTACATGGGACACACAGAAATGCCTATAATCTCCGGTCTCTTCATGGGACACACAGGCATGCCTATAATCTCCAATCTCTTCATTGGACACAGAGGCATGCCTATAATCTCCAGTCTCTTCATGGGACATACAGGCATGCCTATAATCTCCGGTCCCTTCATGGGACACACAGGCATGCCTATAATCTCCGGTCTCTTCATGGGACACAGAGGCATGCCTATAATTTCTGGTCTCTTCATGGGACACACAGGCATGCATATAATCCGAGTTCTTTTCATGGGACACACAGGCATGCCTTTAATCTTCAGTCTCTTCATGGGATACACAGGCATGCCTATAATCTTGGTCTCTCCATGGGATACACAGGCATGCCTATAGTTTCCGATCTCTTCATGGTACACACAGGCATGCCTATAATCTCCGGTCTCTTCATGGGATACACAGGCATATCTATAATCTCCGGTCTCTAAATGGGACACACAGGCATACCTATAATCACTGGTCTCTTCATGGGACACACAGGCATGCCTATAATCTCCGGTCTCTTCATGGGACACACAGGCATGCCTATAATCTCCGGTCTCCTTATGGGACACACAGGCATGCCTATTCTCTCCGGTCTCTTCATGGGACACACAGGCATGCCTATAATATCCGGTCTCTTCATTGGACACAGAGGCATGCCTATAATCTCCGGTCTCTTCATGGGACATACAGGCATGCCTATAATCTAAGGTCTCTTCATGGGACACACAGGCATGCCTATAATCCGAGGTCTCTTCATGGGACACACAGGCATGCTCATATTCTGAGATCTCTTCATGGGACACACAAGCATGCCTATAACTCCGGTCTCTTCATGGGACACACTGGCATGCCTATAATCTTTGGTCTCTTCATGGGACACACAAGCATGCCTATAATCTTTGGTCTCTTCATGGGACACATAGGCATGCCTATAATCCGAGGTCTCTTCCTGGGACACACAGGCATGCCTATAATCCGAGGTCTCTTCATGTGACACACAGGCATGCCTATAATCTCCAATCTCTTTATGGGACACACAGGCATGCCTATAATCTCCGGTCTCTTCATGGGACACACAGGCATGCCTATAATCCGAGGTCTCTTCATGGGACACACAGGCATGCCTATAATCTCTGGTCTCTTCATGGGACACACAGGCATGCCTATAATCCGAGTTCTCTTCATGGGACACACAGGCATGCTTATAATCTGAGGTCTCTTCATGGGACACACAAGCATGCCTATAATCTCTGGTCTCTTCATGGGACACACAGGCATGCCTATAGTTTCCAGTCTCTTCATGGGACACACAAGCATGCCTATAATCTCTGGTCTCTTCATTGAACACACAGGCATGCCTATAATCTCCAGTCTCTTCATGGGACATACAGGCATGCCTATAATCTCCGGTCCCTTCATGGGACACACAGGCATGCCTATAATCTCCAGTCTCTTCATGGGACACACAGGCATGCCTATAATCTCCGATCTCTTCATGGGACACAGGCATGACTATAATCTCCGGTCTCTTCATGGGACACACAGACATGCCTATAATCCGAGGTCGCTTCATGGGACACCAAGGCATCCCTATAATCCGAGGTCTCTTCATTGGGCACACAGGCATGCCGATAATCTCTGGTCTCTTCATGGGACACACAGGCATGCCTATCATCTCCGGTTTCTTCATGGGACACACAGGCATGCCTATAATCAGAGTTTTCTTCATGCGATACACAGGCATGCCTATAATCTGAGATCTCTTCATGAGACACACAAGCATGCCTATAATCTCCGGTCTCTTCATGGGACACACAGGCATGCCTACAATCTTTGGTCTCTTCATGGGACACAGGCATGCCTATAATCTGTTCTCTTCATGGGACACACAGGCATGCCTATAATCTCTGGTCTCTTCATGGGACACACAGGCATGCATATAATCTCTGGTCTCTTCATTGGACACACAGGCATTCCTATAATCCGAGGTCTCTTCATGGGACACACAGGCATGCCTATAATCCGAGGTCTCTTCATGGGACACACAGACATGCCTATAATCCGAGGTCTCTTCATGGAACATACAGACATGCCTATAATCCGAGGTCTCTTCATGGGGCACATAAGCATGCCTATAATCTCCGGTCTTTTCATGGGACACACAGGCATGCCTATAATCTCCGGTCTCTTCATGGGACATACAGGCATGTCTATAATTTCCGGTCTCTTAATGGGACACACAGGCATGCCTATAATCTCTGGTCTCTTCATGGGACACACATGCATGCCTATAATCTCCGGTCCCTTCATGGGACAAACAATCCTAGTTCTCTTCATGGGACACACAGGCATGCTTATAATCTGAGGTCTCTTCATGGGACACACAAGCATGCCTATAATCTCTGGTCTCTTCATGGGACACACAGGCATGCCTATAGTTTCCAGTCTCTTCATGGGACACACAAGCATGCCTATAATCTCTGGTCTCTTCATGGGACACACAGGCATACCTATAATCTCTAATCTCTTCATTGGACACAGAGGCATGCCTATAATCTCCAGTCTCTTCATGGGACATACAGGCATGCCTATAATCTCCGGTCCCTTCATGGGACACACAGGCATGCCTATAATCTCCGGTCCCTTCATGGGACACACAGGCATGCCTATAATCTCCAGTCTCTTCATGGGACACACAGGCATGCCTATAATCTCTGATCTCTTCATGGGATACAGGCATGACTATAATCTCCGGTCTCTTCATGGGACACACAGGCATGCCTATAATCTCCAGTCTCTTCATGGGACACACAGGCATGCATATAATCTCCGGTATCTTCATGGGACACACAGGCATGCCTATAATCTCCGGTCTCCTTATGGAACACACAGGCCTGTCTATAATCTGAGGTCTCTTCATGGGACACACAGGCATACCCATAAACCGAGGTCTCTTCTTGGGACACACAGGCATACCTATAATCTCCGGTCTCTTCATGGGACACACAGGCATGTCTATAATCCGAGGTCTCTTCATGGGACACAGGGGCATGCCTATAAACTCGGTCTCTTCATGGGACGCACAGGCATGCCTATAATCCGAGTTCTCTTCATGGGACACACAGGCATGCCTATATTCTGAGATCTCTTCATGGGACACACAAGCATGCCTATAATCTCCGGTCTCTTCATGAGACACACAGGCATCCCTACAATCTCTGGTCTCTTCATGGGACACAAAGGCATGCCTATAATCTCCGGTCTCTTCATGGGACACACAGGCATGCCTATAATCTCTGGTCTCTTCATGGGACACACAGGCATGCCTATAATCTCTAGTCTCTTCATGGGACACACAGGCATACCTATAATCTCCGGTCTCTTCATGGGACACACAGGCATGCCTTTAATCTGAGGTCTCTTCATGGGACACACAGGCATGCCTATAATCTCGGTCTCTTCATGGGACACACAGGCATGCCTATAATCTCCGGTGTCTTCATGGGACACACGGCCATGTCTATAATTTCCGTTCTCTTCATGGGACACAGGCATGCCTATAATCTCCAGTCTCTTCATGGGACACACAGGCATGCCTAATATCTCGGTCTCTTCATGGGACACACAGGCATGCCTATAATCTCGGTCTTTTCATGGGACACACAGGCATGCCTATAATCTCTGGTCTCTTAATGAGACACACAGGCATGCCTATAACCTGAGGTCTCTTCATGGGGCACACAGGCATGCCGAAATCTCTGGTCTCTTCATGGGACACACAGGCATGCCTATAATCTCCGGTCTTTTCATGGGACACACAGGCTTGCCTATAATCTCCGGTCTCTTCATGGGACACAGGCATGCCTATAATCTCCAGTCTTCATGGGACACAGGCATGCCTATAATCTCCAGTTTTCATGGGACACACAGGCATGCCTATAATCTCCGGTCTCTTCATGGGACACACAGGCATGCCTATAATCTCCGGTCTCTTCATGGGACACACAGGCATGCCTATAATCTCCGGTCACTTAATGGGACACTCAGGCATGCCTATAATCTCCAGTCTCTTCATGGGACACACAGGCATGCCTATAATCTCCGGTCTCTTCATGGGACACACAGGGATGCCTATAATCTCCGGTCTCTTCATGGGACACACAGGCATGCCTATAATCCTAGTTTTCTTCATGGGACACACATGCATGCCTAAAATCCAAGGTCTCTTCATGGGACACACAGGCATGCCTATAATCTCTGGTCCCTTCATGGGACACACAGGCATGCCTATAATCCTAGTTCTCTTCATGGGACACACAGGCATGCCTATAATCTTCGGTCTCTTCATGCGACACACAAGCATGCCTATAATCTCTGGTCGCTTCATGGGATACACAGGCATGCCTATAATCTCCGGTCTCTTCATGGGACACACAGGCATGCCTGTAATCTTCGGTCTCTTCATGGGACACCCAGGCATCCCTATAATCGGAGGTCTCTTCATGGGGCACACAGGCATGCTGATAATCTCCGGTCTCTTCATGGGACACACAGGCATGCCTATAATCTCCGGTCTCTTCATGGGACACACAGGCATGCCTATAATCTCCGGTATCTTCATGGGACTCACAAGCATGCCTATAATCTTCGGTCTCTTCATGGGACACACAGGCATGCCTATAATCACTGGTCTCTTCATGGGACACACATGCATGCCTATAATCTCCGGTCTCTTCATGGGACACACAGGCATGCGTATAATCCGAGTTTTCTTCATGGGATACACAGGCATGCCTATAATCTGAGATCTCTTCATGAGACACACAAGCATGCCGATAATCTCCGGTCTCTTCATGGGACACACAGGCATGCCTACAATCTTTGGTCTCTTCATGGGACACAGGCATGCCTATAATCTCCGTTCTCTTCATGGGACACACAGGCATGCCTATAATCTCCGGTCTCTTCATGGGACACACAGGCATGCATATAATCTCTGGTCTCTTCATTGGACACACAGGCATTCCTATAATCCGAGGTCTCTTCATGGGACACACAGGCATGCCTATAATCCGAGGTCTCTTCATGGGACACACAGACATGCCTATAATCCGAGGTCTCTTCATAAAACACACACGCATTCCTATAATCCGAGGTCTCATCGTGGGGCACACAAGCATGCCTATAATCTCCAGTCTCTTCATGGGACACACAGGCATGCCTATAATCTCTGGTCTCTTCATGGGACATACAGGCATGTCTATAATTTCCGGTCTCTTAATGGGACACACAGGCATGCCTATAATCTCTGGTCTCTTCATGGGACACACATGCATGCCTATAATCTCCGGTCCCTTCATGGGACACACAGGCATGCCTATAATCCTAGTTCTCTTCATGGGACACACAGGCATGCCTATAATCTGAGGTCTCTTCATGGGACACACAAGCATGCCTATAATCTACGGTCTCTTCATGGGACACACAGGCATGCCTACAATCTCCCGTCTCTTCATGGGACACACAGGCATGCCTATAATCTCCGGTCTCTTCATGGGACACACAGGCATGACTATAATCTCCGGTTTCTTCATGGGATACACAGGCATGCATATAATCTCCGGTCTCTTCATGGGACACACAGGCATGCCTATAATCTCCGGTCTCTTCATGGAACACATAGGCCTGTCTATAATCTGAGGTCTCTTCATGGGACACACAGGCATACCCATAAACGGAGGTCTCTTCGTGGGACACACAGGCATGCCTATAATCCGTGGTCTCTTCATGGGACACCCAGGCATCCCTATAATCGGAGGTCTCTTCATTGGACACACAGGCATGCCTATAATCTCTGGTCTCTTCATGGGACACACAGGCATGCCTATAATCTCCGGTCTCTTCATGGGACACACAGGCATGCCTATAATCTCTGGTCTCTTCATGAGACTCACAAGCATGCCTATAATCTTCGGTCTCCAAGGGTCACACAGGCATGCCTATAATCTCTGATCTCTTCATGGGACACACAGGCATGCCTATAATCTCCGGTCTCTTCATGGGACACACAGCCATGCCTATAATATGATTTCTCTTCATGGGACACACAGGCATGCCTATAATCTGAGATCTCTTCATGGGACACACAGGTATGCCTACAATCTCCGGTCTCTTCATGGGACACACAGGCATGCCTACAATCTCCGGTCTCTTCATGGGACACACAGGCATGCCTATAATCTCCGTTCTCTTCATGGGACACAGGCATGCCTATAATCTCCGGTCTCTTCATGGGACACACAGGCATGCATATAATCTCTGGTCTCTTCATGGGACACACAGGCATTCCTATAATCCGAGGTCTCTTCATGGGACACACAGACATGCCTATAATCCGAGGTCTCTTCATGGGACACACAGGCATGCCTATAATCCGAGGTCTCTTCATGGGACACACAGACATGCCTATAATCCGAGGTCTCTTCATGGAACACACAGGCATGCCTATAATCCGAGGTCTCTTCATGGGACACACAAGCATGCCTATAATCTCCGGTCTCTTCATGGGACACACAGGCATGCCTATAATCTCCGGTCTCTTCATGGGACATACAGGCATGTCTATAATTTCCGGTCTCTTAATGGGACACACAGGCATGCCTATAATCTCTGGTCTCTTCATGGGACACACATGCATGCCTATAATCTCCAGTCCCTTCATGGGACACACAGGCATGCCTATAATCCGAGGTCTCTTCATGGAACACACAGGCATGCCTATAATCCGAGGTCTCTTCATGGGACACACAAGCATGCCTATAATCTCCGGTCTCTTCATGGGACACACAGGCATGCCTATAATCTCCGGTCTCTTCATGGGACATACAGGCATGTCTATAATTTCCGGTCTCTTAATGGGACACACAGGCATGCCTATAATCTCTGGTCTCTTCATGGGACACACATGCATGCCTATAATCTCCGGTCTCTTCATGGGACATACAGGCATGCCTATAATCTCCAGTCTCTTCATGGGACACACAGGCATGTCTATAATCTCCGGTCTCTAAATGGGACACACAGGCATACCTATAATCACTGGTCTCTTCATGGGACACACAGGCATGCCTATAATCCGAGGTCTCTTCATGGGACACAGGCATGCCTATAATCTCCGGTCTCTTCATGGGACGCATAAGCATGCCTATAATCTTCAGTCTCTTCATGGGACACACAGGCATGTCTATAATCTCCGGTCTCTTCATGGGATACACAGGCATTCCTATAATCTCCGATCTCTTCATGGGACACACAGGCATGCCTATAATCCGAGGTCTCTTCATAGGACACACAGAAATGCCTATAATCTCCGGTCTCTTCATGGGACACACAGGCATGCCTATAATCTCCAATCTCTTCATTGGACACAGAGGCATGCCTATAATCTCCAGTCTCTTCATGGGACATACAGGCATGCCTATAATCTCCGGTCCCTTCATGGGACACACAGGCATGCCTATAATCTCCGGTCTCTTCATGGGACACAGAGGCATGCCTATAATTTCTGGTCTCTTCATGGGACACACAGGCATGCATATAATCCGAGTTCTTTTCATGGGATACACAGGCATGCCTATAATCTTGGTCTCTCCATGGGATACACAGGCATGCCTATAGTTTCCGATCTCTTCATGGTACACACAGGCATGCCTATAATCTCCGGTCTCTTCATGGGATACACAAGAATGCCTATAATCTCCGGTCTCTTCATGGGACACACAGGCATGTCTATAATCTCCGGTCTCTAAATGGGACACACAGGCATACCTATAATCACTGGTCTCTTCATGGGACACACAGGCATGCCTATAATCTCCGGTCTCTTCGTGGGACACACAGGCATGCCTATAATCTCCGGTCTCCTTATGGGACACACAGGCATGCCTATTCTCTCCGGTCTCTTCATGGGACACACAGGCATGCCTATAATATCCGGTCTCTTCATTGGACACAGAGGCATGCCTATAATCTCCGGTCTCTTCATGGGACATACAGGCATGCCTATAATCTAAGGTCTCTTCATGGGACACACAGGCATGCCTATAATCCGAGGTCTCTTCATGGGACACACAGGCATGCTCATATTCTGAGATCTCTTCATGGGACACACAAGCATGCCTATAACTCTGGTCTGTTCATGGGACACACTGGCATGCCTATAATCTTTGGTCTCTTCATGGGACACACAAGCATGCCTATAATCTTTGGTCTCTTCATGGGACACATAGGCATGCCTATAATCTGAGGTCTCTTCCTGGGACACACAGGCATGCCTATAATCCGAGGTCTCTTCATGTGACACACAGGCATGCCTATAATCTCCGATCTCTTTATGGGACACACAGGCATGCCTATAATCTCCGGTCTCTTCATGGGACACACAGGCATGCCTATAATCCGAGGTCTCTTCATGGGACACACAGGCATGCCTATAATCTCCGGTCTTTTCATGGGACACACAGGCTTGCCTATAATCTCCGGTCTCTTCATGGGACACAGGCATGCCTATAATCTCCAGTCTTCATGGGACACAGGCATGCCTATAATCTCCAGTTTTCATGGGACACACAGGCATGCCTATAATCTCCGGTCTCTTCATGGGACACACAGGCATGCCTATAATCTCCGGTCTCTTCATGGGACACACAGGCATGCCTATAATCTCCGGTCACTTAATGGGACACTCAGGCATGCCTATAATCTCCAGTCTCTTCATGGGACACACAGGCATGCCTATAATCTCCGGTCTCTTCATGGGACACACAGGGATGCCTATAATCTCCGGTCTCTTCATGGGACACACAGGCATGCCTATAATCCTAGTTTTCTTCATGGGACACACATGCATGCCTAAAATCCAAGGTCTCTTCATGGGACACACAGGCATGCCTATAATCTCTGGTCCCTTCATGGGACACACAGGCATGCCTATAATCCTAGTTCTCTTCATGGGACACACAGGCATGCCTATAATCTTCGGTCTCTTCATGCGACACACAAGCATGCCTATAATCTCTGGTCGCTTCATGGGATACACAGGCATGCCTATAATCTCCGGTCTCTTCATGGGACACACAGGCATGCCTGTAATCTTCGGTCTCTTCATGGGACACCCAGGCATCCCTATAATCGGAGGTCTCTTCATGGGGCACACAGGCATGCTGATAATCTCCAGTCTCTTCATGGGACACACAGGCATGCCTATAATCTCCGGTCTCTTCATGGGACACACAGGCATGCCTATAATCTCCGGTATCTTCATGGGACTCACAAGCATGCCTATAATCTTCGGTCTCTTCATGGGACACACAGGCATGCCTATAATCACTGGTCTCTTCATGGGACACACATGCATGCCTATAATCTCCGGTCTCTTCATGGGACACACAGGCATGCGTATAATCCGAGTTTTCTTCATGGGATACACAGGCATGCCTATAATCTGAGATCTCTTCATGAGACACACAAGCATGCCGATAATCTCCGGTCTCTTCATGGGACACACAGGCATGCCTACAATCTTTGGTCTCTTCATGGGACACAGGCATGCCTATAATCTCCGTTCTCTTCATGGGACACACAGGCATGCCTATAATCTCCGGTCTCTTCATGGGACACACAGGCATGCATATAATCTCTGGTCTCTTCATTGGACACACAGGCATTCCTATAATCCGAGGTCTCTTCATGGGACACACAGGCATGCCTATAATCCGAGGTCTCCTCATGGGACACACAGACATGCCTATAATCCGAGGTCTCTTCATAAAACACACACGCATTCCTATAATCCGAGGTCTCATCATGGGGCACACAAGCATGCCTATAATCTCCAGTCTCTTCATGGGACACACAGGCATGCCTATAATCTCCGGTCTCTTCATGGGACATACAGGCATGTCTATAATTTCCGGTCTCTTAATGGGACACACAGGCATGCCTATAATCTCTGGTCTCTTCATGGGACACACATGCATGCCTATAATCTCCGGTCCCTTCATGGGACACACAGGCATGCCTATAATCCTAGTTCTCTTCATGGGACACACAGGCATGCCTATAATCTGAGGTCTCTTCATGGGACACACAAGCATGCCTATAATCTACGGTCTCTTCATGGGACACACAGGCATGCCTACAATCTCCCGTCTCTTCATGGGACACACAGGCATGCCTATAATCTCCCGTCTCTTCATGGGACACACAGGCATGACTATAATCTCCGGTTTCTTCATGGGATACACAGGCATGCATATAATCTCCGGTCTCTTCATGGGACACACAGGCATGCCTATAATCTCCGGTCTCTTCATGGAACACATAGGCCTGTCTATAATCTGAGGTCTCTTCATGGGACACACAGGCATACCCATAAACGGAGGTCTCTTCGTGGGACACACCGGCATGCCTATAATCCGTGGTCTCTTCATGGGACACCCAGGCATCCCTATAATCGGAGGTCTCTTCATTGGACACACAGGCATGCCTATAATCTCTGGTCTCTTCATGGGACACACAGGCATGCCTATAATCTCCGGTCTCTTCATGGGACACACAGGCATGCCTATAATCTCTGGTCTCTTCATGAGACTCACAAGCATGCCTATAATCTTCGGTCTCCAAGGGTCACACAGGCATGCCTATAATCTCTGATCTCTTCATGGGACACACAGGCATGCCTATAATCTCCGGTCTCTTCATGGGACACACAGCCATGCCTATAATATGATTTCTCTTCATGGGACACACAGGCATGCCTATAATCTGAGATCTCTTCATGGGACACACAGGTATGCCTACAATCTCCGGTCTCTTCATGGGACACACAGGCATGCCTACAATCTCCGGTCTCTTCATGGGACACACAGGCATGCCTATAATCTCCGTTCTCTTCATGGGACACAGGCATGCCTATAATCTCCGGTCTCTTCATGGGACACACAGGCATGCATATAATCTCTGGTCTCTTCATGGGACACACAGGCATTCCTATAATCCGAGGTCTCTTCATGGGACACACAGACATGCCTATAATCCGAGGTCTCTTCATGGGACACACAGGCATGCCTATAATCCGAGGTCTCTTCATGGGACACACAGACATGCCTATAATCCGAGGTCTCTTCATGGAACACACAGGCATGCCTATAATCCGAGGTCTCTTCATGGGACACACAAGCATGCCTATAATCTCCGGTCTCTTCATGGGACACACAGGCATGCCTATAATCTCCGGTCTCTTCATGGGACATACAGGCATGTCTATAATTTCCGGTCTCTTAATGGGACACACAGGCATGCCTATAATCTCTGGTCTCTTCATGGGACACACATGCATGCCTATAATCTCCGGTCCCTTCATGGGACACACAGGCATGCCTATAATCCGAGGTCTCTTCATGGAACACACAGGCATGCCTATAATCCGAGGTCTCTTCATGGGACACACAGGCATGCCTATAATCTCCGGTCTCTTCATGGGACATACAGGCATGTCTATAATTTCCGGTCTCTTAATGGGACACACAGGCATGCCTATAATCTCTGGTCTCTTCATGGGACACACATGCATGCCTATAATCTCCGGTCTCTTCATGGGACACACAGGCATGCCTATAATCTCCAGTCTCTTCATGGGACACACAGGCATGTCTATAATCTCCGGTCTCTAAATGGGACACACAGGCATACCTATAATCACTGGTCTCTTCATGGGACACACAGGCATGCCTATAATCCGAGGTCTCTTCATGGGACACAGGCATGCCTATAATCTCCGGTCTCTTCATGGGACGCATAAGCATGCCTATAATCTTCAGTCTCTTCATGGGACACACAGGCATGTCTATAATCTCCGGTCTCTTCATGGGATACACAGGCATTCCTATAATCTCCGATCTCTTCATGGGACACACAGGCATGCCTATAATCCGAGGTCTCTTCATAGGACACACAGAAATGCCTATAATCTCCGGTCTCTTCATGGGACACACAGGCATGCCTATAATCTCCAATCTCTTCATTGGACACAGAGGCATGCCTATAATCTCCAGTCTCTTCATGGGACATACAGGCATGCCTATAATCTCCGGTCCCTTCATGGGACACACAGGCATGCCTATAATCTCCGGTCTCTTCATGGGACACAGAGGCATGCCTATAATTTCTGGTCTCTTCATGGGACACACAGGCATGCATATAATCCGAGTTCTTTTCATGGGATACACAGGCATGCCTATAATCTTGGTCTCTCCATGGGATACACAGGCATGCCTATAGTTTCCGATCTCTTCATGGTACACACAGGCATGCCTATAATCTCCGGTCTCTTCATGGGATACACAAGAATGCCTATAATCTCCGGTCTCTTCATGGGACACACAGGCATGTCTATAATCTCCGGTCTCTAAATGGGACACACAGGCATACCTATAATCACTGGTCTCTTCATGGGACACACAGGCATGCCTATAATCTCCGGTCTCTTCGTGGGACACACAGGCATGCCTATAATCTCCGGTCTCCTTATGGGACACACAGGCATGCCTATTCTCTCCGGTCTCTTCATGGGACACACAGGCATGCCTATAATATCCGGTCTCTTCATTGGACACAGAGGCATGCCTATAATCTCCGGTCTCTTCATGGGACATACAGGCATGCCTATAATCTAAGGTCTCTTCATGGGACACACAGGCATGCCTATAATCCGAGGTCTCTTCATGGGACACACAGGCATGCTCATATTCTGAGATCTCTTCATGGGACACACAAGCATGCCTATAACTCCGGTCTGTTCATGGGACACACTGGCATGCCTATAATCTTTGGTCTCTTCATGGGACACACAAGCATGCCTATAATCTTTGGTCTCTTCATGGGACACATAGGCATGCCTATAATCTGAGGTCTCTTCCTGGGACACACAGGCATGCCTATAATCCGAGGTCTCTTCATGTGACACACAGGCATGCCTATAATCTCCGATCTCTTTATGGGACACACAGGCATGCCTATAATCTCCGGTCTCTTCATGGGACACACAGGCATGCCTATAATCCGAGGTGTCTTCATGGGACACACAGGCATGCCTATAATCTCCGGTCTTTTCATGGGACACACAGGCTTGCCTATAATCTCCGGTCTCTTCATGGGACACAGGCATGCCTATAATCTCCAGTCTTCATGGGACACAGGCATGCCTATAATCTCCAGTTTTCATGGGACACACAGGCATGCCTATAATCTCCGGTCTCTTCATGGGACACACAGGCATGCCTATAATCTCCGGTCTCTTCATGGGACACACAGGCATGCCTATAATCTCCGGTCACTTAATGGGACACTCAGGCATGCCTATAATCTCCAGTCTCTTCATGGGACACACAGGCATGCCTATAATCTCCGGTCTCTTCATGGGACACACAGGGATGCCTATAATCTCCGGTCTCTTCATGGGACACACAGGCATGCCTATAATCCTAGTTTTCTTCATGGGACACACATGCATGCCTAAAATCCAAGGTCTCTTCATGGGACACACAGGCATGCCTATAATCTCTGGTCCCTTCATGGGACACACAGGCATGCCTATAATCCTAGTTCTCTTCATGGGACACACAGGCATGCCTATAATCTTCGGTCTCTTCATGCGACACACAAGCATGCCTATAATCTCTGGTCACTTCATGGGATACACAGGCATGCCTATAATCTCCGGTCTCTTCATGGGACACACAGGCATGCCTGTAATCTTCGGTCTCTTCATGGGACACCCAGGCATCCCTATAATCGGAGGTCTCTTCATGGGGCACACAGGCATGCTGATAATCTCCGGTCTCTTCATGGGACACACAGGCATGCCTATAATCTCCGGTCTCTTCATGGGACACACAGGCATGCCTATAATCTCCGGTATCTTCATGGGACTCACAAGCATGCCTATAATCTTCGGTCTCTTCATGGGACACACAGGCATGCCTATAATCACTGGTCTCTTCATGGGACACACATGCATGCCTATAATCTCCGGTCTCTTCATGGGACACACAGGCATGCGTATAATCCGAGTTTTCTTCATGGGATACACAGGCATGCCTATAATCTGAGATCTCTTCATGAGACACACAAGCATGCCGATAATCTCCGGTCTCTTCATGGGACACACAGGCATGCCTACAATCTTTGGTCTCTTCATGGGACACAGGCATGCCTATAATCTCCGTTCTCTTCATGGGACACACAGGCATGCCTATAATCTCCGGTCTCTTCATGGGACACACAGGCATGCATATAATCTCTGGTCTCTTCATTGGACACACAGGCATTCCTATAATCCGAGGTCTCTTCATGGGACACACAGGCATGCCTATAATCCGAGGTCTCTTCATGGGACACACAGACATGCCTATAATCCGAGGTCTCTTCATAAAACACACACGCATTCCTATAATCCGAGGTCTCATCATGGGGCACACAAGCATGCCTATAATCTCCAGTCTCTTCATGGGACACACAGGCATGCCTATAATCTCCGGTCTCTTCATGGGACATACAGGCATGTCTATAATTTCCGGTCTCTTAATGGGACACACAGGCATGCCTATAATCTCTGGTCTCTTCATGGGACACACATGCATGCCTATAATCTCCGGTCCCTTCATGGGACACACAGGCATGCCTATAATCCTAGTTCTCTTCATGGGACACACAGGCATGCCTATAATCTGAGGTCTCTTCATGGGACACACAAGCATGCCTATAATCTACGGTCTCTTCATGGGACACACAGGCATGCCTACAATCTCCCGTCTCTTCATGGGACACACAGGCATGCCTATAATCTCCGGTCTCTTCATGGGACACACAGGCATGACTATAATCTCCGGTTTCTTCATGGGATACACAGGCATGCATATAATCTCCGGTCTCTTCATGGGACACACAGGCATGCCTATAATCTCCGGTCTCTTCATGGAACACATAGGCCTGTCTATAATCTGAGGTCTCTTCATGGGACACACAGGCATACCCATAAACGGAGGTCTCTTCGTGGGACACACAGGCATGCCTATAATCCGTGGTCTCTTCATGGGACACCCAGGCATCCCTATAATCGGAGGTCTCTTCATTGGACACACAGGCATGCCTATAATCTCTGGTCTCTTCATGGGACACACAGGCATGCCTATAATCTCCGGTCTCTTCATGGGACACACAGGCATGCCTATAATCTCTGGTCTCTTCATGAGACTCACAAGCATGCCTATAATCCTCGGTCTCCAAGGGTCACACAGGCATGCCTATAATCTCTGATCTCTTCATGGGACACACAGGCATGCCTATAATCTCCGGTCTCTTCATGGGACACACAGCCATGCCTATAATATGATTTCTCTTCATGGGACACACAGGCATGCCTATAATCTGAGATCTCTTCATGGGACACACAGGTATGCCTACAATCTCCGGTCTCTTCATGGGACACACAGGCATGCCTACAATCTCCGGTCTCTTCATGGGACACACAGGCATGCCTATAATCTCCGTTCTCTTCATGGGACACAGGCATGCCTATAATCTCCGGTCTCTTCATGGGACACACAGGCATGCATATAATCTCTGGTCTCTTCATGGGACACACAGGCATTCCTATAATCTGAGGTCTCTTCATGGGACACACAGACATGCCTATAATCCGAGGTCTCTTCATGGGACACACAGGCATGCCTATAATCCGAGGTCTCTTCATGGGACACACAGACATGCCTATAATCCGAGGTCTCTTCATGGAACACACAGGCATGCCTATAATCCGAGGTCTCTTCATGGGACACACAAGCATGCCTATAATCTCCGGTCTCTTCATGGGACACACAGGCATGCCTATAATCTCCGGTCTCTTCATGGGACATACAGGCATGTCTATAATTTCCGGTCTCTTAATGGGACACACAGGCATGCCTATAATCTCTGGTCTCTTCATGGGACACACATGCATGCCTATAATCTCCGGTCCCTTCATGGGACACACAGGCATGCCTATAATCCGAGGTCTCTTCATGGAACACACAGGCATGCCTATAATCCGAGGTCTCTTCATGGGACACACAAGCATGCCTATAATCTCCGGTCTCTTCATGGGACACACAGGCATGCCTATAATCTCCGGTCTCTTCATGGGACATACAGGCATGTCTATAATTTCCGGTCTCTTAATGGGACACACAGGCATGCCTATAATCTCTGGTCTCTTCATGGGACACACATGCATGCCTATAATCTCCGGTCTCTTCATGGGACATACAGGCATGCCTATAATCTCCAGTCTCTTCATGGGACACACAGGCATGTCTATAATCTCCGGTCTCTAAATGGGACACACAGGCATACCTATAATCACTGGTCTCTTCATGGGACACACAGGCATGCCTATAATCCGAGGTCTCTTCATGGGACACAGGCATGCCTATAATCTCCGGTCTCTTCATGGGACGCATAAGCATGCCTATAATCTTCAGTCTCTTCATGGGACACACAGGCATGTCTATAATCTCCGGTCTCTTCATGGGATACACAGGCATTCCTATAATCTCCGCTCTCTTCATGGGACACACAGGCATGCCTATAATCCGAGGTCTCTTCATAGGACACACAGAAATGCCTATAATCTCCGGTCTCTTCATGGGACACACAGGCATGCCTATAATCTCCAATCTCTTCATTGGACACAGAGGCATGCCTATAATCTCCAGTCTCTTCATGGGACATACAGGCATGCCTATAATCTCCGGTCCCTTCATGGGACACACAGGCATGCCTATAATCTCCGGTCTCTTCATGGGACACAGAGGCATGCCTATAATTTCTGGTCTCTTCATGGGACACACAGGCATGCATATAATCCGAGTTCTTTTCATGGGATACACAGGCATGCCTATAATCTTGGTCTCTCCATGGGATACACAGGCATGCCTATAGTTTCCGATCTCTTCATGGTACACACAGGCATGCCTATAATCTCCGGTCTCTTCATGGGATACACAAGAATGCCTATAATCTCCGGTCTCTTCATGGGACACACAGGCATGTCTATAATCTCCGGTCTCTAAATGGGACACACAGGCATACCTATAATCACTGGTCTCTTCATGGGACACACAGGCATGCCTATAATCTCCGGTCTCTTCGTGGGACACACAGGCATGCCTATAATCTCCGGTCTCCTTATGGGACACACAGGCATGCCTATTCTCTCCGGTCTCTTCATGGGACACACAGGCATGCCTATAATATCCGGTCTCTTCATTGGACACAGAGGCATGCCTATAATCTCCGGTCTCTTCATGGGACATACAGGCATGCCTATAATCTAAGGTCTCTTCATGGGACACACAGGCATGCCTATAATCCGAGGTCTCTTCATGGGACACACAGGCATGCTCATATTCTGAGATCTCTTCATGGGACACACAAGCATGCCTATAACTCCGGTCTGTTCATGGGACACACTGGCATGCCTATAATCTTTGGTCTCTTCATGGGACACACAAGCATGCCTATAATCTTTGGTCTCTTCATGGGACACATAGGCATGCCTATAATCTGAGGTCTCTTCCTGGGACACACAGGCATGCCTATAATCCGAGGTCTCTTCATGTGACACACAGGCATGCCTATAATCTCCGATCTCTTTATGGGACACACAGGCATGCCTATAATCTCCGGTCTCTTCATGGGACACACAGGCATGCCTATAATCCGAGGTCTCTTCATGGGACACACAGGCATGCCTATAATCTCCGGTCTTTTCATGGGACACACAGGCTTGCCTATAATCTCCGGTCTCTTCATGGGACACAGGCATGCCTATAATCTCCAGTCTTCATGGGACACAGGCATGCCTATAATCTCCAGTTTTCATGGGACACACAGGCATGCCTATAATCTCCGGTCTCTTCATGGGACACACAGGCATGCCTATAATCTCCGGTCTCTTCATGGGACACACAGGCATGCCTATAATCTCCGGTCACTTAATGGGACACTCAGGCATGCCTATAATCTCCAGTCTCTTCATGGGACACACAGGCATGCCTATAATCTCCGGTCTCTTCATGGGACACACAGGGATGCCTATAATCTCCGGTCTCTTCATGGGACACACAGGCATGCCTATAATCCTAGTTTTCTTCATGGGACACACATGCATGCCTAAAATCCAAGGTCTCTTCATGGGACACACAGGCATGCCTATAATCTCTGGTCCCTTCATGGGACACACAGGCATGCCTATAATCCTAGTTCTCTTCATGGGACACACAGGCATGCCTATAATCTTCGGTCTCTTCATGCGACACACAAGCATGCCTATAATCTCTGGTCGCTTCATGGGATACACAGGCATGCCTATAATCTCCGGTCTCTTCATGGGACACACAGGCATGCCTGTAATCTTCGGTCTCTTCATGGGACACCCAGGCATCCCTATAATCGGAGGTCTCTTCATGGGGCACACAGGCATGCTGATAATCTCCAGTCTCTTCATGGGACACACAGGCATGCCTATAATCTCCGGTCTCTTCATGGGACACACAGGCATGCCTATAATCTCCGGTATCTTCATGGGACTCACAAGCATGCCTATAATCTTCGGTCTCTTCATGGGACACACAGGCATGCCTATAATCACTGGTCTCTTCATGGGACTCACATGCATGCCTATAATCTCCGGTCTCTTCATGGGACACACAGGCATGCGTATAATCCGAGTTTTCTTCATGGGATACACAGGCATGCCTATAATCTGAGATCTCTTCATGAGACACACAAGCATGCCGATAATCTCCGGTCTCTTCATGGGACACACAGGCATGCCTACAATCTTTGGTCTCTTCATGGGACACAGGCATGCCTATAATCTCCGTTCTCTTCATGGGACACACAGGCATGCCTATAATCTCCGGTCTCTTCATGGGACACACAGGCATGCATATAATCTCTGGTCTCTTCATTGGACACACAGGCATTCCTATAATCCGAGGTCTCTTCATGGGACACACAGGCATGCCTATAATCCGAGGTCTCCTCATGGGACACACAGACATGCCTATAATCCGAGGTCTCTTCATAAAACACACACGCATTCCTATAATCCGAGGTCTCATCATGGGGCACACAAGCATGCCTATAATCTCCAGTCTCTTCATGGGACACACAGGCATGCCTATAATCTCCGATCTCTTCATGGGACATACAGGCATGTCTATAATTTCCGGTCTCTTAATGGGACACACAGGCATGCCTATAATCTCTGGTCTCTTCATGGGACACACATGCATGCCTATAATCTCCGGTCCCTTCATGGGACACACAGGCATGCCTATAATCCTAGTTCTCTTCATGGGACACACAGGCATGCCTATAATCTGAGGTCTCTTCATGGGACACACAAGCATGCCTATAATCTACGGTCTCTTCATGGGACACACAGGCATGCCTACAATCTCCCGTCTCTTCATGGGACACACAGGCATGCCTATAATCTCCCGTCTCTTCATGGGACACACAGGCATGACTATAATCTCCGGTTTCTTCATGGGATACACAGGCATGCATATAATCTCCGGTCTCTTCATGGGACACACAGGCATGCCTATAATCTCCGGTCTCTTCATGGAACACATAGGCCTGTCTATAATCTGAGGTCTCTTCATGGGACACACAGGCATACCCATAAACGGAGGTCTCTTCGTGGGACACACCGGCATGCCTATAATCCGTGGTCTCTTCATGGGACACCCAGGCATCCCTATAATCGGAGGTCTCTTCATTGGACACACAGGCATGCCTATAATCTCTGGTCTCTTCATGGGACACACAGGCATGCCTATAATCTCCGGTCTCTTCATGGGACACACAGGCATGCCTATAATCTCTGGTCTCTTCATGAGACTCACAAGCATGCCTATAATCTTCGGTCTCCAAGGGTCACACAGGCATGCCTATAATCTCTGATCTCTTCATGGGACACACAGGCATGCCTATAATCTCCGGTCTCTTCATGGGACACACAGCCATGCCTATAATATGATTTCTCTTCATGGGACACACAGGCATGCCTATAATCTGAGATCTCTTCATGGGACACACAGGTATGCCTACAATCTCCGGTCTCTTCATGGGACACCCAGGCATGCCTACAATCTCCGGTCTCTTCATGGGACACACAGGCATGCCTATAATCTCCGTTCTCTTCATGGGACACAGGCATGCCTATAATCTCCGGTCTCTTCATGGGACACACAGGCATGCATATAATCTCTGGTCTCTTCATGGGACACACAGGCATTCCTATAATCCGAGGTCTCTTCATGGGACACACAGACATGCCTATAATCCGAGGTCTCTTCATGGGACACACAGGCATGCCTATAATCCGAGGTCTCTTCATGGGACACACAGACATGCCTATAATCCGAGGTCTCTTCATGGAACACACAGGCATGCCTATAATCCGAGGTCTCTTCATGGGACACACAAGCATGCCTATAATCTCCGGTCTCTTCATGGGACACACAGGCATGCCTATAATCTCCGGTCTCTTCATGGGACATACAGGCATGTCTATAATTTCCGGTCTCTTAATGGGACACACAGGCATGCCTATAATCTCTGGTCTCTTCATGGGACACACATGCATGCCTATAATCTCCGGTCCCTTCATGGGACACACAGGCATGCCTATAATCCGAGGTCTCTTCATGGAACACACAGGCATGCCTATAATCCGAGGTCTCTTCATGGGACACACAGGCATGCCTATAATCTCCGGTCTCTTCATGGGACATACAGGCATGTCTATAATTTCCGGTCTCTTAATGGGACACACAGGCATGCCTATAATCTCTGGTCTCTTCATGGGACACACATGCATGCCTATAATCTCCGGTCTCTTCATGGGACACACAGGCATGCCTATAATCTCCAGTCTCTTCATGGGACACACAGGCATGTCTATAATCTCCGGTCTCTAAATGGGACACACAGGCATACCTATAATCACTGGTCTCTTCATGGGACACACAGGCATGCCTATAATCCGAGGTCTCTTCATGGGACACAGGCATGCCTATAATCTCCGGTCTCTTCATGGGACGCATAAGCATGCCTATAATCTTCAGTCTCTTCATGGGACACACAGGCATGTCTATAATCTCCGGTCTCTTCATGGGATACACAGGCATTCCTATAATCTCCGATCTCTTCATGGGACACACAGGCATGCCTATAATCCGAGGTCTCTTCATAGGACACACAGAAATGCCTATAATCTCCGGTCTCTTCATGGGACACACAGGCATGCCTATAATCTCCAATCTCTTCATTGGACACAGAGGCATGCCTATAATCTCCAGTCTCTTCATGGGACATACAGGCATGCCTATAATCTCCGGTCCCTTCATGGGACACACAGGCATGCCTATAATCTCCGGTCTCTTCATGGGACACAGAGGCATGCCTATAATTTCTGGTCTCTTCATGGGACACACAGGCATGCATATAATCCGAGTTCTTTTCATGGGATACACAGGCATGCCTATAATCTTGGTCTCTCCATGGGATACACAGGCATGCCTATAGTTTCCGATCTCTTCATGGTACACACAGGCATGCCTATAATCTCCGGTCTCTTCATGGGATACACAAGAATGCCTATAATCTCCGGTCTCTTCATGGGACACACAGGCATGTCTATAATCTCCGGTCTCTAAATGGGACACACAGGCATACCTATAATCACTGGTCTCTTCATGGGACACACAGGCATGCCTATAATCTCCGGTCTCTTCGTGGGACACACAGGCATGCCTATAATCTCCGGTCTCCTTATGGGACACACAGGCATGCCTATTCTCTCCGGTCTCTTCATGGGACACACAGGCATGCCTATAATATCCGGTCTCTTCATTGGACACAGAGGCATGCCTATAATCTCCGGTCTCTTCATGGGACATACAGGCATGCCTATAATCTAAGGTCTCTTCATGGGACACACAGGCATGCCTATAATCCGAGGTCTCTTCATGGGACACACAGGCATGCTCATATTCTGAGATCTCTTCATGGGACACACAAGCATGCCTATAACTCCGGTCTGTTCATGGGACACACTGGCATGCCTATAATCTTTGGTCTCTTCATGGGACACACAAGCATGCCTATAATCTTTGGTCTCTTCATGGGACACATAGGCATGCCTATAATCTGAGGTCTCTTCCTGGGACACACAGGCATGCCTATAATCCGAGGTCTCTTCATGTGACACACAGGCATGCCTATAATCTCCGATCTCTTTATGGGACACACAGGCATGCCTATAATCTCCGGTCTCTTCATGGGACACACAGGCATGCCTATAATCCGAGGTCTCTTCATGGGACACACAGGCATGCCTATAATCTCCGGTCTTTTCATGGGACACACAGGCTTGCCTATAATCTCCGGTCTCTTCATGGGACACAGGCATGCCTATAATCTCCAGTCTTCATGGGACACAGGCATGCCTATAATCTCCAGTTTTCATGGGACACACAGGCATGCCTATAATCTCCGGTCTCTTCATGGGACACACAGGCATGCCTATAATCTCCGGTCTCTTCATGGGACACACAGGCATGCCTATAATCTCCGGTCACTTAATGGGACACTCAGGCATGCCTATAATCTCCAGTCTCTTCATGGGACACACAGGCATGCCTATAATCTCCGGTCTCTTCATGGGACACACAGGGATGCCTATAATCTCCGGTCTCTTCATGGGACACACAGGCATGCCTATAATCCTAGTTTTCTTCATGGGACACACATGCATGCCTAAAATCCAAGGTCTCTTCATGGGACACACAGGCATGCCTATAATCTCTGGTCCCTTCATGGGACACACAGGCATGCCTATAATCCTAGTTCTCTTCATGGGACACACAGGCATGCCTATAATCTTCGGTCTCTTCATGCGACACACAAGCATGCCTATAATCTCTGGTCGCTTCATGGGATACACAGGCATGCCTATAATCTCCGGTCTCTTCATGGGACACACAGGCATGCCTGTAATCTTCGGTCTCTTCATGGGACACCCAGGCATCCCTATAATCGGAGGTCTCTTCATGGGGCACACAGGCATGCTGATAATCTCCAGTCTCTTCATGGGACACACAGGCATGCCTATAATCTCCGGTCTCTTCATGGGACACACAGGCATGCCTATAATCTCCGGTATCTTCATGGGACTCACAAGCATGCCTATAATCTTCGGTCTCTTCATGGGACACACAGGCATGCCTATAATCACTGGTCTCTTCATGGGACACACATGCATGCCTATAATCTCCGGTCTCTTCATGGGACACACAGGCATGCGTATAATCCGAGTTTTCTTCATGGGATACACAGGCATGCCTATAATCTGAGATCTCTTCATGAGACACACAAGCATGCCGATAATCTCCGGTCTCTTCATGGGACACACAGGCATGCCTACAATCTTTGGTCTCTTCATGGGACACAGGCATGCCTATAATCTCCGTTCTCTTCATGGGACACACAGGCATGCCTATAATCTCCGGTCTCTTCATGGGACACACAGGCATGCATATAATCTCTGGTCTCTTCATTGGACACACAGGCATTCCTATAATCCGAGGTCTCTTCATGGGACACACAGGCATGCCTATAATCCGAGGTCTCCTCATGGGACACACAGACATGCCTATAATCCGAGGTCTCTTCATAAAACACACACGCATTCCTATAATCCGAGGTCTCATCATGGGGCACACAAGCATGCCTATAATCTCCAGTCTCTTCATGGGACACACAGGCATGCCTATAATCTCCGGTCTCTTCATGGGACATACAGGCATGTCTATAATTTCCGGTCTCTTAATGGGACACACAGGCATGCCTATAATCTCTGGTCTCTTCATGGGACACACATGCATGCCTATAATCTCCGGTCCCTTCATGGGACACACAGGCATGCCTATAATCCTAGTTCTCTTCATGGGACACACAGGCATGCCTATAATCTGAGGTCTCTTCATGGGACACACAAGCATGCCTATAATCTACGGTCTCTTCATGGGACACACAGGCATGCCTACAATCTCCCGTCTCTTCATGGGACACACAGGCATGCCTATAATCTCCCGTCTCTTCATGGGACACACAGGCATGACTATAATCTCCGGTTTCTTCATGGGATACACAGGCATGCATATAATCTCCGGTCTCTTCATGGGACACACAGGCATGCCTATAATCTCCGGTCTCTTCATGGAACACATAGGCCTGTCTATAATCTGAGGTCTCTTCATGGGACACACAGGCATACCCATAAACGGAGGTCTCTTCGTGGGACACACCGGCATGCCTATAATCAGTGGTCTCTTCATGGGACACCCAGGCATCCCTATAATCGGAGGTCTCTTCATTGGACACACAGGCATGCCTATAATCTCTGGTCTCTTCATGGGACACACAGGCATGCCTATAATCTCCGGTCTCTTCATGGGACACACAGGCATGCCTATAATCTCTGGTCTCTTCATGAGACTCACAAGCATGCCTATAATCTTCGGTCTCCAAGGGTCACACAGGCATGCCTATAATCTCTGATCTCTTCATGGGACACACAGGCATGCCTATAATCTCCGGTCTCTTCATGGGACACACAGCCATGCCTATAATATGATTTCTCTTCATGGGACACACAGGCATGCCTATAATCTGAGATCTCTTCATGGGACACACAGGTATGCCTACAATCTCCGGTCTCTTCATGGGACACACAGGCATGCCTACAATCTCCGGTCTCTTCATGGGACACACAGGCATGCCTATAATCTCCGTTCTCTTCATGGGACACAGGCATGCCTATAATCTCCGGTCTCTTCATGGGACACACAGGCATGCATATAATCTCTGGTCTCTTCATGGGACACACAGGCATTCCTATAATCCGAGGTCTCTTCATGGGACACACAGACATGCCTATAATCCGAGGTCTCTTCATGGGACACACAGGCATGCCTATAATCCGAGGTCTCTTCATGGGACACACAGACATGCCTATAATCCGAGGTCTCTTCATGGAACACACAGGCATGCCTATAATCCGAGGTCTCTTCATGGGACACACAAGCATGCCTATAATCTCCGGTCTCTTCATGGGACACACAGGCATGCCTATAATCTCCGGTCTCTTCATGGGACATACAGGCATGTCTATAATTTCCGGTCTCTTAATGGGACACACAGGCATGCCTATAATCTCTGGTCTCTTCATGGGACACACATGCATGCCTATAATCTCCGGTCCCTTCATGGGACACACAGGCATGCCTATATTCCGAGGTCTCTTCATGGAACACACAGGCATGCCTATAATCCGAGGTCTCTTCATGGGACACACAGGCATGCCTATAATCTCCGGTCTCTTCATGGGACATACAGGCATGTCTATAATTTCCGGTCTCTTAATGGGACACACAGGCATGCCTATAATCTCTGGTCTCTTCATGGGACACACATGCATGCCTATAATCTCCGGTCTCTTCATGGGACACACAGGCATGCCTATAATCTCCAGTCTCTTCATGGGACACACAGGCATGTCTATAATCTCCGGTCTCTAAATGGGACACACAGGCATACCTATAATCACTGGTCTCTTCATGGGACACACAGGCATGCCTATAATCCGAGGTCTCTTCATGGGACACAGGCATGCCTATAATCTCCGGTCTCTTCATGGGACGCATAAGCATGCCTATAATCTTCAGTCTCTTCATGGGACACACAGGCATGTCTATAATCTCCGGTCTCTTCATGGGATACACAGGCATTCCTATAATCTCCGATCTCTTCATGGGACACACAGGCATGCCTATAATCCGAGGTCTCTTCATAGGACACACAGAAATGCCTATAATCTCCGGTCTCTTCATGGGACACACAGGCATGCCTATAATCTCCAATCTCTTCATTGGACACAGAGGCATGCCTATAATCTCCAGTCTCTTCATGGGACATACAGGCATGCCTATAATCTCCGGTCCCTTCATGGGACACACAGGCATGCCTATAATCTCCGGTCTCTTCATGGGACACAGAGGCATGCCTATAATTTCTGGTCTCTTCATGGGACACACAGGCATGCATATAATCCGAGTTCTTTTCATGGGATACACAGGCATGCCTATAATCTTGGTCTCTCCATGGGATACACAGGCATGCCTATAGTTTCCGATCTCTTCATGGTACACACAGGCATGCCTATAATCTCCGGTCTCTTCATGGGATACACAAGAATGCCTATAATCTCCGGTCTCTTCATGGGACACACAGGCATGTCTATAATCTCCGGTCTCTAAATGGGACACACAGGCATACCTATAATCACTGGTCTCTTCATGGGACACACAGGCATGCCTATAATCTCCGGTCTCTTCGTGGGACACACAGGCATGCCTATAATCTCCGGTCTCCTTATGGGACACACAGGCATGCCTATTCTCTCCGGTCTCTTCATGGGACACACAGGCATGCCTATAATATCCGGTCTCTTCATTGGACACAGAGGCATGCCTATAATCTCCGGTCTCTTCATGGGACATACAGGCATGCCTATAATCTAAGGTCTCTTCATGGGACACACAGGCATGCCTATAATCCGAGGTCTCTTCATGGGACACACAGGCATGCTCATATTCTGAGATCTCTTCATGGGACACACAAGCATGCCTATAACTCCGGTCTGTTCATGGGACACACTGGCATGCCTATAATCTTTGGTCTCTTCATGGGACACACAAGCATGCCTATAATCTTTGGTCTCTTCATGGGACACATAGGCATGCCTATAATCTGAGGTCTCTTCCTGGGACACACAGGCATGCCTATAATCCGAGGTCTCTTCATGTGACACACAGGCATGCCTATAATCTCCGATCTCTTTATGGGACACACAGGCATGCCTATAATCTCCGGTCTCTTCATGGGACACACAGGCATGCCTATAATCCGAGGTCTCTTCATGGGACACACAGGCATGCCTATAATCTCCGGTCTTTTCATGGGACACACAGGCTTGCCTATAATCTCCGGTCTCTTCATGGGACACAGGCATGCCTATAATCTCCAGTCTTCATGGGACACAGGCATGCCTATAATCTCCAGTTTTCATGGGACACACAGGCATGCCTATAATCTCCGGTCTCTTCATGGGACACACAGGCATGCCTATAATCTCCGGTCTCTTCATGGGACACACAGGCATGCCTATAATCTCCGGTCACTTAATGGGACACTCAGGCATGCCTATAATCTCCAGTCTCTTCATGGGACACACAGGCATGCCTATAATCTCCGGTCTCTTCATGGGACACACAGGGATGCCTATAATCTCCGGTCTCTTCATGGGACACACAGGCATGCCTATAATCCTAGTTTTCTTCATGGGACACACATGCATGCCTAAAATCCAAGGTCTCTTCATGGGACACACAGGCATGCCTATAATCTCTGGTCCCTTCATGGGACACACAGGCATGCCTATAATCCTAGTTCTCTTCATGGGACACACAGGCATGCCTATAATCTTCGGTCTCTTCATGCGACACACAAGCATGCCTATAATCTCTGGTCGCTTCATGGGATACACAGGCATGCCTATAATCTCCGGTCTCTTCATGGGACACACAGGCATGCCTGTAATCTTCGGTCTCTTCATGGGACACCCAGGCATCCCTATAATCGGAGGTCTCTTCATGGGGCACACAGGCATGCTGATAATCTCCGGTCTCTTCATGGGACACACAGGCATGCCTATAATCTCCGGTCTCTTCATGGGACACACAGGCATGCCTATAATCTCCGGTATCTTCATGGGACTCACAAGCATGCCTATAATCTTCGGTCTCTTCATGGGACACACAGGCATGCCTATAATCACTGGTCTCTTCATGGGACACACATGCATGCCTATAATCTCCGGTCTCTTCATGGGACACACAGGCATGCGTATAATCCGAGTTTTCTTCATGGGATACACAGGCATGCCTATAATCTGAGATCTCTTCATGAGACACACAAGCATGCCGATAATCTCCGGTCTCTTCATGGGACACACAGGCATGCCTACAATCTTTGGTCTCTTCATGGGACACAGGCATGCCTATAATCTCCGTTCTCTTCATGGGACACACAGGCATGCCTATAATCTCCGGTCTCTTCATGGGACACACAGGCATGCATATAATCTCTGGTCTCTTCATTGGACACACAGGCATTCCTATAATCCGAGGTCTCTTCATGGGACACACAGGCATGCCTATAATCCGAGGTCTCTTCATGGGACACACAGACATGCCTATAATCCGAGGTCTCTTCATAAAACACACACGCATTCCTATAATCCGAGGTCTCATCATGGGGCACACAAGCATGCCTATAATCTCCAGTCTCTTCATGGGACACACAGGCATGCCTATAATCTCCGGTCTCTTCATGGGACATACAGGCATGTCTATAATTTCCGGTCTCTTAATGGGACACACAGGCATGCCTATAATCTCTGGTCTCTTCATGGGACACACATGCATGCCTATAATCTCCGGTCCCTTCATGGGACACACAGGCATGCCTATAATCCTAGTTCTCTTCATGGGACACACAGGCATGCCTATAATCTGAGGTCTCTTCATGGGACACACAAGCATGCCTATAATCTACGGTCTCTTCATGGGACACACAGGCATGCCTACAATCTCCCGTCTCTTCATGGGACACACAGGCATGCCTATAATCTCCGGTCTCTTCATGGGACACACAGGCATGACTATAATCTCCGGTTTCTTCATGGGATACACAGGCATGCATATAATCTCCGGTCTCTTCATGGGACACACAGGCATGCCTATAATCTCCGGTCTCTTCATGGAACACATAGGCCTGTCTATAATCTGAGGTCTCTTCATGGGACACACAGGCATACCCATAAACGGAGGTCTCTTCGTGGGACACACAGGCATGCCTATAATCCGTGGTCTCTTCATGGGACACCCAGGCATCCCTATAATCGGAGGTCTCTTCATTGGACACACAGGCATGCCTATAATCTCTGGTCTCTTCATGGGACACACAGGCATGCCTATAATCTCCGGTCTCTTCATGGGACACACAGGCATGCCTATAATCTCTGGTCTCTTCATGAGACTCACAAGCATGCCTATAATCCTCGGTCTCCAAGGGTCACACAGGCATGCCTATAATCTCTGATCTCTTCATGGGACACACAGGCATGCCTATAATCTCCGGTCTCTTCATGGGACACACAGCCATGCCTATAATATGATTTCTCTTCATGGGACACACAGGCATGCCTATAATCTGAGATCTCTTCATGGGACACACAGGTATGCCTACAATCTCCGGTCTCTTCATGGGACACACAGGCATGCCTACAATCTCCGGTCTCTTCATGGGACACACAGGCATGCCTATAATCTCCGTTCTCTTCATGGGACACAGGCATGCCTATAATCTCCGGTCTCTTCATGGGACACACAGGCATGCATATAATCTCTGGTCTCTTCATGGGACACACAGGCATTCCTATAATCTGAGGTCTCTTCATGGGACACACAGACATGCCTATAATCCGAGGTCTCTTCATGGGACACACAGGCATGCCTATAATCCGAGGTCTCTTCATGGGACACACAGACATGCCTATAATCCGAGGTCTCTTCATGGAACACACAGGCATGCCTATAATCCGAGGTCTCTTCATGGGACACACAAGCATGCCTATAATCTCCGGTCTCTTCATGGGACACACAGGCATGCCTATAATCTCCGGTCTCTTCATGGGACATACAGGCATGTCTATAATTTCCGGTCTCTTAATGGGACACACAGGCATGCCTATAATCTCTGGTCTCTTCATGGGACACACATGCATGCCTATAATCTCCGGTCCCTTCATGGGACACACAGGCATGCCTATAATCCGAGGTCTCTTCATGGAACACACAGGCATGCCTATAATCCGAGGTCTCTTCATGGGACACACAAGCATGCCTATAATCTCCGGTCTCTTCATGGGACACACAGGCATGCCTATAATCTCCGGTCTCTTCATGGGACATACAGGCATGTCTATAATTTCCGGTCTCTTAATGGGACACACAGGCATGCCTATAATCTCTGGTCTCTTCATGGGACACACATGCATGCCTATAATCTCCGGTCTCTTCATGGGACATACAGGCATGCCTATAATCTCCAGTCTCTTCATGGGACACACAGGCATGTCTATAATCTCCGGTCTCTAAATGGGACACACAGGCATACCTATAATCACTGGTCTCTTCATGGGACACACAGGCATGCCTATAATCCGAGGTCTCTTCATGGGACACAGGCATGCCTATAATCTCCGGTCTCTTCATGGGACGCATAAGCATGCCTATAATCTTCAGTCTCTTCATGGGACACACAGGCATGTCTATAATCTCCGGTCTCTTCATGGGATACACAGGCATTCCTATAATCTCCGCTCTCTTCATGGGACACACAGGCATGCCTATAATCCGAGGTCTCTTCATAGGACACACAGAAATGCCTATAATCTCCGGTCTCTTCATGGGACACACAGGCATGCCTATAATCTCCAATCTCTTCATTGGACACAGAGGCATGCCTATAATCTCCAGTCTCTTCATGGGACATACAGGCATGCCTATAATCTCCGGTCCCTTCATGGGACACACAGGCATGCCTATAATCTCCGGTCTCTTCATGGGACACAGAGGCATGCCTATAATTTCTGGTCTCTTCATGGGACACACAGGCATGCATATAATCCGAGTTCTTTTCATGGGATACACAGGCATGCCTATAATCTTGGTCTCTCCATGGGATACACAGGCATGCCTATATTTTCCGATCTCTTCATGGTACACACAGGCATGCCTATAATCTCCGGTCTCTTCATGGGATACACAAGAATGCCTATAATCTCCGGTCTCTTCATGGGACACACAGGCATGTCTATAATCTCCGGTCTCTAAATGGGACACACAGGCATACCTATAATCACTGGTCTCTTCATGGGACACACAGGCATGCCTATAATCTCCGGTCTCTTCGTGGGACACACAGGCATGCCTATAATCTCCGGTCTCCTTATGGGACACACAGGCATGCCTATTCTCTCCGGTCTCTTCATGGGACACACAGGCATGCCTATAATATCCGGTCTCTTCATTGGACACAGAGGCATGCCTATAATCTCCGGTCTCTTCATGGGACATACAGGCATGCCTATAATCTAAGGTCTCTTCATGGGACACACAGGCATGCCTATAATCCGAGGTCTCTTCATGGGACACACAGGCATGCTCATATTCTGAGATCTCTTCATGGGACACACAAGCATGCCTATAACTCCGGTCTGTTCATGGGACACACTGGCATGCCTATAATCTTTGGTCTCTTCATGGGACACACAAGCATGCCTATAATCTTTGGTCTCTTCATGGGACACATAGGCATGCCTATAATCTGAGGTCTCTTCCTGGGACACACAGGCATGCCTATAATCCGAGGTCTCTTCATGTGACACACAGGCATGCCTATAATCTCCGATCTCTTTATGGGACACACAGGCATGCCTATAATCTCCGGTCTCTTCATGGGACACACAGGCATGCCTATAATCCGAGGTCTCTTCATGGGACACACAGGCATGCCTATAATCTCCGGTCTTTTCATGGGACACACAGGCTTGCCTATAATCTCCGGTCTCTTCATGGGACACAGGCATGCCTATAATCTCCAGTCTTCATGGGACACAGGCATGCCTATAATCTCCAGTTTTCATGGGACACACAGGCATGCCTATAATCTCCGGTCTCTTCATGGGACACACAGGCATGCCTATAATCTCCGGTCTCTTCATGGGACACACAGGCATGCCTATAATCTCCGGTCACTTAATGGGACACTCAGGCATGCCTATAATCTCCAGTCTCTTCATGGGACACACAGGCATGCCTATAATCTCCGGTCTCTTCATGGGACACACAGGGATGCCTATAATCTCCGGTCTCTTCATGGGACACACAGGCATGCCTATAATCCTAGTTTTCTTCATGGGACACACATGCATGCCTAAAATCCAAGGTCTCTTCATGGGACACACAGGCATGCCTATAATCTCTGGTCCCTTCATGGGACACACAGGCATGCCTATAATCCTAGTTCTCTTCATGGGACACACAGGCATGCCTATAATCTTCGGTCTCTTCATGCGACACACAAGCATGCCTATAATCTCTGGTCGCTTCATGGGATACACAGGCATGCCTATAATCTCCGGTCTCTTCATGGGACACACAGGCATGCCTGTAATCTTCGGTCTCTTCATGGGACACCCAGGCATCCCTATAATCGGAGGTCTCTTCATGGGGCACACAGGCATGCTGATAATCTCCAGTCTCTTCATGGGACACACAGGCATGCCTATAATCTCCGGTCTCTTCATGGGACACACAGGCATGCCTATAATCTCCGGTATCTTCATGGGACTCACAAGCATGCCTATAATCTTCGGTCTCTTCATGGGACACACAGGCATGCCTATAATCACTGGTCTCTTCATGGGACACACATGCATGCCTATAATCTCCGGTCTCTTCATGGGACACACAGGCATGCGTATAATCCGAGTTTTCTTCATGGGATACACAGGCATGCCTATAATCTGAGATCTCTTCATGAGACACACAAGCATGCCGATAATCTCCGGTCTCTTCATGGGACACACAGGCATGCCTACAATCTTTGGTCTCTTCATGGGACACAGGCATGCCTATAATCTCCGTTCTCTTCATGGGACACACAGGCATGCCTATAATCTCCGGTCTCTTCATGGGACACACAGGCATGCATATAATCTCTGGTCTCTTCATTGGACACACAGGCATTCCTATAATCCGAGGTCTCTTCATGGGACACACAGGCATGCCTATAATCCGAGGTCTCCTCATGGGACACACAGACATGCCTATAATCCGAGGTCTCTTCATAAAACACACATGCATTCCTATAATCCGAGGTCTCATCATGGGGCACACAAGCATGCCTATAATCTCCAGTCTCTTCATGGGACACACAGGCATGCCTATAATCTCCGGTCTCTTCATGGGACATACAGGCATGTCTATAATTTCCGGTCTCTTAATGGGACACACAGGCATGCCTATAATCTCTGGTCTCTTCATGGGACACACATGCATGCCTATAATCTCCGGTCCCTTCATGGGACACACAGGCATGCCTATAATCCTAGTTCTCTTCATGGGACACACAGGCATGCCTATAATCTGAGGTCTCTTCATGGGACACACAAGCATGCCTATAATCTACGGTCTCTTCATGGGACACACAGGCATGCCTACAATCTCCCGTCTCTTCATGGGACACACAGGCATGCCTATAATCTCCCGTCTCTTCATGGGACACACAGGCATGACTATAATCTCCGGTTTCTTCATGGGATACACAGGCATGCATATAATCTCCGGTCTCTTCATGGGACACACAGGCATGCCTATAATCTCCGGTCTCTTCATGGAACACATAGGCCTGTCTATAATCTGAGGTCTCTTCATGGGACACACAGGCATACCCATAAACGGAGGTCTCTTCGTGGGACACACCGGCATGCCTATAATCCGTGGTCTCTTCATGGGACACCCAGGCATCCCTATAATCGGAGGTCTCTTCATTGGACACACAGGCATGCCTATAATCTCTGGTCTCTTCATGGGACACACAGGCATGCCTATAATCTCCGGTCTCTTCATGGGACACACAGGCATGCCTATAATCTCTGGTCTCTTCATGAGACTCACAAGCATGCCTATAATCTTCGGTCTCCAAGGGTCACACAGGCATGCCTATAATCTCTGATCTCTTCATGGGACACACAGGCATGCCTATAATCTCCGGTCTCTTCATGGGACACACAGCCATGCCTATAATATGATTTCTCTTCATGGGACACACAGGCATGCCTATAATCTGAGATCTCTTCATGGGACACACAGGTATGCCTACAATCTCCGGTCTCTTCATGGGACACACAGGCATGCCTACAATCTCCGGTCTCTTCATGGGACACACAGGCATGCCTATAATCTCCGTTCTCTTCATGGGACACAGGCATGCCTATAATCTCCGGTCTCTTCATGGGACACACAGGCATGCATATAATCTCTGGTCTCTTCATGGGACACACAGGCATTCCTATAATCCGAGGTCTCTTCATGGGACACACAGACATGCCTATAATCCGAGGTCTCTTCATGGGACACACAGGCATGCCTATAATCCGAGGTCTCTTCATGGGACACACAGACATGCCTATAATCCGAGGTCTCTTCATGGAACACACAGGCATGCCTATAATCCGAGGTCTCTTCATGGGACACACAAGCATGCCTATAATCTCCGGTCTCTTCATGGGACACACAGGCATGCCTATAATCTCCGGTCTCTTCATGGGACATACAGGCATGTCTATAATTTCCGGTCTCTTAATGGGACACACAGGCATGCCTATAATCTCTGGTCTCTTCATGGGACACACATGCATGCCTATAATCTCCGGTCCCTTCATGGGACACACAGGCATGCCTATAATCCGAGGTCTCTTCATGGAACACACAGGCATGCCTATAATCCGAGGTCTCTTCATGGGACACACAGGCATGCCTATAATCTCCGGTCTCTTCATGGGACATACAGGCATGTCTATAATTTCCGGTCTCTTAATGGGACACACAGGCATGCCTATAATCTCTGGTCTCTTCATGGGACACACATGCATGCCTATAATCTCCGGTCTCTTCATGGGACACACAGGCATGCCTATAATCTCCAGTCTCTTCATGGGACACACAGGCATGTCTATAATCTCCGGTCTCTAAATGGGACACACAGGCATACCTATAATCACTGGTCTCTTCATGGGACACACAGGCATGCCTATAATCCGAGGTCTCTTCATGGGACACAGGCATGCCTATAATCTCCGGTCTCTTCAAGGGACGCATAAGCATGCCTATAATCTTCAGTCTCTTCATGGGACACACAGGCATGTCTATAATCTCCGGTCTCTTCATGGGATACACAGGCATTCCTATAATCTCCGATCTCTTCATGGGACACACAGGCATGCCTATAATCCGAGGTCTCTTCATAGGACACACAGAAATGCCTATAATCTCCGGTCTCTTCATGGGACACACAGGCATGCCTATAATCTCCAATCTCTTCATTGGACACAGAGGCATGCCTATAATCTCCAGTCTCTTCATGGGACATACAGGCATGCCTATAATCTCCGGTCCCTTCATGGGACACACAGGCATGCCTATAATCTCCGGTCTCTTCATGGGACACAGAGGCATGCCTATAATTTCTGGTCTCTTCATGGGACACACAGGCATGCATATAATCCGAGTTCTTTTCATGGGATACACAGGCATGCCTATAATCTTGGTCTCTCCATGGGATACACAGGCATGCCTATAGTTTCCGATCTCTTCATGGTACACACAGGCATGCCTATAATCTCCGGTCTCTTCATGGGATACACAAGAATGCCTATAATCTCCGGTCTCTTCATGGGACACACAGGCATGTCTATAATCTCCGGTCTCTAAATGGGACACACAGGCATACCTATAATCACTGGTCTCTTCATGGGACACACAGGCATGCCTATAATCTCCGGTCTCTTCGTGGGACACACAGGCATGCCTATAATCTCCGGTCTCCTTATGGGACACACAGGCATGCCTATTCTCTCCGGTCTCTTCATGGGACACACAGGCATGCCTATAATATCCGGTCTCTTCATTGGACACAGAGGCATGCCTATAATCTCCGGTCTCTTCATGGGACATACAGGCATGCCTATAATCTAAGGTCTCTTCATGGGACACACAGGCATGCCTATAATCCGAGGTCTCTTCATGGGACACACAGGCATGCTCATATTCTGAGATCTCTTCATGGGACACACAAGCATGCCTATAACTCCGGTCTGTTCATGGGACACACTGGCATGCCTATAATCTTTGGTCTCTTCATGGGACACACAAGCATGCCTATAATCTTTGGTCTCTTCATGGGACACATAGGCATGCCTATAATCTGAGGTCTCTTCCTGGGACACACAGGCATGCCTATAATCCGAGGTCTCTTCATGTGACACACAGGCATGCCTATAATCTCCGATCTCTTTATGGGACACACAGGCATGCCTATAATCTCCGGTCTCTTCATGGGACACACAGGCATGCCTATAATCCGAGGTCTCTTCATGGGACACACAGGCATGCCTATAATCTCCGGTCTTTTCATGGGACACACAGGCTTGCCTATAATCTCCGGTCTCTTCATGGGACACAGGCATGCCTATAATCTCCAGTCTTCATGGGACACAGGCATGCCTATAATCTCCAGTTTTCATGGGACACACAGGCATGCCTATAATCTCCGGTCTCTTCATGGGACACACAGGCATGCCTATAATCTCCGGTCTCTTCATGGGACACACAGGCATGCCTATAATCTCCGGTCACTTAATGGGACACTCAGGCATGCCTATAATCTCCAGTCTCTTCATGGGACACACAGGCATGCCTATAATCTCCGGTCTCTTCATGGGACACACAGGGATGCCTATAATCTCCGGTCTCTTCATGGGACACACAGGCATGCCTATAATCCTAGTTTTCTTCATGGGACACACATGCATGCCTAAAATCCAAGGTCTCTTCATGGGACACACAGGCATGCCTATAATCTCTGGTCCCTTCATGGGACACACAGGCATGCCTATAATCCTAGTTCTCTTCATGGGACACACAGGCATGCCTATAATCTTCGGTCTCTTCATGCGACACACAAGCATGCCTATAATCTCTGGTCGCTTCATGGGATACACAGGCATGCCTATAATCTCCGGTCTCTTCATGGGACACACAGGCATGCCTGTAATCTTCGGTCTCTTCATGGGACACCCAGGCATCCCTATAATCGGAGGTCTCTTCATGGGGCACACAGGCATGCTGATAATCTCCGGTCTCTTCATGGGACACACAGACATGCCTATAATCTCCGGTCTCTTCATGGGACACAAAGGCATGCCTATAATCTCCGGTATCTTCATGGGACTCACAAGCATGCCTATAATCTTCGGTCTCTTCATGGGACACACAGGCATGCCTATAATCACTGGTCTCTTCATGGGACACACATGCATGCCTATAATCTCCGGTCTCTTCATGGGACACACAGGCATGCGTATAATCCGAGTTTTCTTCATGGGATACACAGGCATGCCTATAATCTGAGATCTCTTCATGAGACACACAAGCATGCCGATAATCTCCGGTCTCTTCATGGGACACACAGGCATGCCTACAATCTTTGGTCTCTTCATGGGACACAGGCATGCCTATAATCTCCGTTCTCTTCATGGGACACACAGGCATGCCTATAATCTCCGGTCTCTTCATGGGACACACAGGCATGCATATAATCTCTGGTCTCTTCATTGGACACACAGGCATTCCTATAATCCGAGGTCTCTTCATGGGACACACAGGCATGCCTATAATCCGAGGTCTCTTCATGGGACACACAGACATGCCTATAATCCGAGGTCTCTTCATAAAACACACACGCATTCCTATAATCCGAGGTCTCATCATGGGGCACACAAGCATGCCTATAATCTCCAGTCTCTTCATGGGACACACAGGCATGCCTATAATCTCCGGTCTCTTCATGGGACATACAGGCATGTCTATAATTTCCGGTCTCTTAATGGGACACACAGGCATGCCTATAATCTCTGGTCTCTTCATGGGACACACATGCATGCCTATAATCTCCGGTCCCTTCATGGGACACACAGGCATGCCTATAATCCTAGTTCTCTTCATGGGACACACAGGCATGCCTATAATCTGAGGTCTCTTCATGGGACACACAAGCATGCCTATAATCTACGGTCTCTTCATGGGACACACAGGCATGCCTACAATCTCCCGTCTCTTCATGGGACACACAGGCATGCCTATAATCTCCGGTCTCTTCATGGGACACACAGGCATGACTATAATCTCCGGTTTCTTCATGGGATACACAGGCATGCATATAATCTCCGGTCTCTTCATGGGACACACAGGCATGCCTATAATCTCCGGTCTCTTCATGGAACACATAGGCCTGTCTATAATCTGAGGTCTCTTCATGGGACACACAGGCATACCCATAAACGGAGGTCTCTTCGTGGGACACACAGGCATGCCTAAAATCCTAGTTCTCTTCATGGGACACACAGGCATGCTTATAATCTGAGGTCTCTTCATGGGACACACAAGCATGCCTATAATCTCTGGTCTCTTCATGGGACACACAGGCATGCCTATAGTTTCCAGTCTCTTCATGGGACACACAAGCATGCCTATAATCTCTGGTCTCTTCTTGGGACACACAGGCATGCCTATAATCTCTAATCTCTTCATTGGACACAGAGGCATGCCTATAATCTCCAGTCTCTTCATGGGACATACAGGCATGCCTATAATCTCCGGTCCCTTCATGGGACACACAGGCATGCCTATAATCTCCGGTCCCTTCATGGGACACACAGGCATGCCTATAATCTCCAGTCTCTTCATGGGACACACAGGCATGCCTATAATCTCTGATCTCTTCATGGGATACAGGCATGACTATAATCTCCGGTCTCTTCATGGGACACACAGGCATGCCTATAATCTCCAGTCTCTTCATGGGACACACAGGCATGCATATAATCTCCGGTATCTTCATGGGACACACAGGCATGCCTATAATCTCCGGTCTCCTTATGGAACACACAGGCCTGTCTATAATCTGAGGTCTCTTCATGGGACACACAGGCATACCCATAAACCGAGGTCTCTTCTTGGGACACACAGGCATACCTATAATCTCCGGTCTCTTCATGGGACACACAGGCATGTCTATAATCCGAGGTCTCTTCATGGGACACAGGGGCATGCCTATAAACTCGGTCTCTTCATGGGACGCACAGGCATGCCTATAATCCGAGTTCTCTTCATGGGACACACAGGCATGCCTATATTCTGAGATCTCTTCATGGGACACACAAGCATGCCTATAATCTCCGGTCTCTTCATGAGACACACAGGCATCCCTACAATCTCTGGTCTCTTCATGGGACACAAAGGCATGCCTATAATCTCCGGTCTCTTCATGGGACACACAGGCATGCCTATAATCTCCGGTCTCTTCATGGGACACACAGGCATGCCTAAAATCTCTGGTCTCTTCATGGGACACACAGGCATGCCTATAATCTCTAGTCTCTTCATGGGACACACAGGCATGCCTAAAATCTCCGGTCTCTTCATGGGACACACAGGCATGCCTTTAATCTGAGGTCTCTTCATGGGACACACAGGCATGCCTATAATCTCGGTCTCTTCATGGGACACACAGGCATGCCTATAATCTCCGGTGTCTTCATGGGACACACGGCCATGTCTATAATTTCCGTTCTCTTCATGGGACACAGGCATGCCTATAATCTCCAGTCTCTTCATGGGACACACAGGCATGCCTAATATCTCGGTCTCTTCATGGGACACACAGGCATGCCTATAATCTCGGTCTTTTCATGGGACACACAGGCATGCCTATAATCTCTGGTCTCTTAATGAGACACACAGGCATGCCTATAACCTGAGGTCTCTTCATGGGGCACACAGGCATGCCAAAATCTCT
This sequence comes from Triturus cristatus, assembly GCF_964204655.1. Lineage (NCBI taxonomy): Eukaryota > Metazoa > Chordata > Amphibia > Caudata > Salamandridae > Triturus > Triturus cristatus. Next base: position 733,459,283 of record NC_140590.1, read on the forward strand.
GGTCTCTTCATGGGACACACAGGCATGCCTATAATCTCCGGTCTTTTCATGGGACACACAGGCTTGCCTATAATCTCCGGTCTCTTCATGGGACACAGGCATGCCTATAATCTCCAGTCTTCATGGGACACAGGCATGCCTATAATCTCCAGTTTTCATGGGACACACAGGCATGCCTATAATCTCCGGTCTCTTCATGGGACACACAGGCATGCCTATAATCTCCGGTCTCTTCATGGGACACACAGGCATGCCTATAATCTCCGGTCACTTAATGGGACACTCAGGCATGCCTATAATCTCCAGTCTCTTCATGGGACACACAGGCATGCCTATAATCTCCGGTCTCTTCATGGGACACACAGGGATGCCTATAATCTCCGGTCTCTTCATGGGACACACAGGCATGCCTATAATCCTAGTTTTCTTCATGGGACACACATGCATGCCTAAAATCCAAGGTCTCTTCATGGGACACACAGGCATGCCTATAATCTCTGGTCCCTTCATGGGACACACAGGCATGCCTATAATCCTAGTTCTCTTCATGGGACACACAGGCATGCCTATAATCTTCGGTCTCTTCATGCGACACACAAGCATGCCTATAATCTCTGGTCGCTTCATGGGATACACAGGCATGCCTATAATCTCCGGTCTCTTTATGGGACACACAGGCATGCCTGTAATCTTCGGTCTCTTCATGGGACACCCAGGCATCCCTATAATCGGAGGTCTCTTCATGGGGCACACAGGCATGCTGATAATCTCCGGTCTCTTCATGGGACACACAGGCATGCCTATAATCTCCGGTCTCTTCATGGGACACACAGGCATGCCTATAATCTCCGGTATCTTCATGGGACTCACAAGCATGCCTATAATCTTCGGTCTCTTCATGGGACACACAGGCATGCCTATAATCACTGGTCTCTTCATGGGACACACATGCATGCCTATAATCTCCGGTCTCTTCATGGGACACACAGGCATGCGTATAATCCGAGTTTTCTTCATGGGATACACAGGCATGCCTATAATCTGAGATCTCTTCATGAGACACACAAGCATGCCGATAATCTCCGGTCTCTTCATGGGACACACAGGCATGCCTACAATCTTTGGTCTCTTCATGGGACACAGGCATGCCTATAATCTCTGTTCTCTTCATGGGACACACAGGCATGCCTATAATCTCCGGTCTCTTCATGGGACACACAGGCATGCATATAATCTCTGGTCTCTTCATTGGACACACAGGCATTCCTATAATCCGAGGTCTCTTCATGGGACACACAGGCATGCCTATAATCCGAGGTCTCTTCATGGGACACACAGACATGCCTATAATCCGAGGTCTCTTCATAAAACACACACGCATTCCTATAATCCGAGGTCTCATCATGGGGCACACAAGCATGCCTATAATCTCCAGTCTCTTCATGGGACACACAGGCATGCCTATAATCTCCGGTCTCTTCATGGGACATACAGGCATGTCTATAATTTCCGGTCTCTTAATGGGACACACAGGCATGCCTATAATCTCTGGTCTCTTCATGGGACACACATGCATGCCTATAATCTCCGGTCCCTTCATGGGACACACAGGCATGCCTATAATCCTAGTTCTCTTCATGGGACACACAGGCATGCCTATAATCTGAGGTCTCTTCATGGGACACACAAGCATGCCTATAATCTACGGTCTCTTCATGGGACACACAGGCATGCCTACAATCTCCCGTCTCTTCATGGGACACACAGGCATGCCTATAATCTCTGGTCTCTTCATGGGACACACAGGCATGACTATAATCTCCGGTTTCTTCATGGGATACACAGGCATGCATATAATCTCCGGTCTCTTCATGGGACACACAGGCATGCCTATAATCTCCGGTCTCTTCATGGAACACATAGGCCTGTCTATAATCTGAGGTCTCTTCATGGGACACACAGGCATACCCATAAACGGAGGTCTCTTCGTGGGACACACAGGCATGCCTATAATCCGTGGTCTCTTCATGGGACACCCAGGCATCCCTATAATCGGAGGTCTCTTCATTGGACACACAGGCATGCCTATAATCTCTGGTCTCTTCATGGGACACACAGGCATGCCTATAATCTCCGGTCTCTTCATGGGACACACAGGCATGCCTATAATCTCTGGTCTCTTCATGAGACTCACAAGCATGCCTATAATCTTCGGTCTCCATGGGTCACACAGGCATGCCTATAATCTCTGGTCTCTTCATGGGACACACAGGCATGCCTATAATCTCCGGTCTCTTCATGGGACACACAGCCATGCCTATAATATGATTTCTCTTCATGGGACACACAGGCATGCCTATAATCTGAGATCTCTTCATGGGACACACAGGTATGCCTACAATCTCCGGTCTCTTCATGGGACACACAGGCATGCCTACAATCTCCGGTCTCTTCATGGGACACACAGGCATGCCTATAATCTCCGTTCTCTTCATGGGACACAGGCATGCCTATAATCTCCGGTCTCTTCATGGGACACACAGGCATGCATATAATCTCTGGTCTCTTCATGAGACACACAGGCATTCCTATAATCCGAGGTCTCTTCATGGGACACACAGACATGCCTATAATCCGAGGTCTCTTCATGGGACACACAGGCATGCCTATAATCCGAGGTCTCTTCATGGGACACACAGACATGCCTATAATCCGAGGTCTCTTCATGGAATACACAGGCATGCCTATAATCCGAGGTCTCTTCATGGGACACACAAGCATGCCTATAATCTCCGGTCTCTTCATGGGACACACAGGCATGCCTATAATCTCCGGTCTCTTCATGGGACATACAGGCATGTCTATAATTTCTGGTCTCTTAATGGGACACACAGGCATGCCTATAATCTCTGGTCTCTTCATGGGACACACATGCATGCCTATAATCTCCGGTCCCTTCATGGGACACACAGGCATGCCTATAATCCGAGGTCTCTTCATGGAACACACAGGCATGCCTATAATCCGAGGTCTCTTCATGGGACACACAAGCATGCCTATAGTCTCCGGTCTCTTCATGGGACACACAGGCATGCCTATAATCTCCGGTCTCTTCATGGGACATACAGGCATGTCTATAAGTTCCGGTCTCTTAATGGGACACACAGGCATGCCTATAATCTCTGGTCTCTTCATGGGACACACATGCATGCCTATAATCTCAGGTCTCTTCATGGGACACACAGGCATGCCTATAATCTCCAGTCTCTTCATGGGACACACAGGCATGTCTATAATCTCCGGTCTCTAAATGGGACACACAGGCATACCTATAATCACTGGTCTCTTCATGGGACACACAGGCATGCCTATAATCCGAGGTCTCTTCATGGGACACAGGCATGCCTATAATCTCCGGTCTCTTCATGGGACGCATAAGCATGCCTATAATCTTCAGTCTCTTCATGGGACACACAGGCATGCCTATAATCTCCGGTCTCTTCATGGGATACACAGGCATTCCTATAATCTCCGATCTCTTCATGGGACACACAGGCATGCCTATAATCCGAGGTCTCTTCATGGGACACACAGAAATGCCTATAATCTCCGGTCTCTTCATGGGACACACAGGCATGCCTATAATCTCCAATCTCTTCATTGGACACAGAGGCATGCCTATAATCTCCAGTCTCTTCATGGGACATACAGGCATGCCTATAATCTCCGGTCCCTTCATGGGACACACAGGCATGCCTATAATCTCCGGTCTCTTCATGGGACACAGAGGCATGCCTATAATTTCTGGTCTCTTCATGGGACACACAGGCATGCATATAATCCGAGTTCTTTTCATGGGACACACAGGCATGCCTTTAATCTTCAGTCTCTTCATGGGATACACAGGCATGCCTATAATCTTGGTCTCTCCATGGGATACACAGGCATGCCTATAGTTTCCGATCTCTTCATGGTACACACAGGCATGCCTATAATCTCCGGTCTCTTCATGGGATACACAAGAATGCCTATAATCTCCGGTCTCTTCATGGGACACACAGGCATGTCTATAATCTCCGGTCTCTAAATGGGACACACAGGCATACCTATAATCACTGGTCTCTTCATGGGACACACAGGCATGCCTATAATCTCCGGTCTCTTCGTGGGACACACAGGCATGCCTATAATCTCCGGTCTCCTTATGGGACACACAGGCATGCCTATTCTCTCCGGTCTCTTCATGGGACACACAAGCATGCCTATAATATCCGGTCTCTTCATTGGACACAGAGGCATGCCTATAATCTCCGGTCTCTTCATGGGACATACAGGCATGCCTATAATCTAAGGTCTCTTCATGGGACACACAGGCATGCCTATAATCCGAGGTCTCTTCATGGGACACACAGGCATGCTCATATTCTGAGATCTCTTCATGGGACACACAAGCATGCCTATAACTCCGGTCTGTTCATGGGACACACTGGCATGCCTATAATCTTTGGTCTCTTCATGGGACACACAAGCATGCCTATAATCTTTGGTCTCTTCATGGGACACATAGGCATGCCTATAATCCGAGGTCTCTTCCTGGGACACACAGGCATGCCTATAATCCGAGGTCTCTTCATGTGACACACAGGCATGCCTATAATCTCCGGTCTCTTTATGGGACACACAGGCATGCCTATAATCTCCGGTCTCTTCATGGGACACACAGGCATGCCTATAATCCGAGGTCTCTTCATGGGACACACAGGCATGCCTATAATCTCCGGTCTTTTCATGGGACACACAGGCTTGCCTATAATCTCCGGTCTCTTCATGGGACACAGGCATGCCTTTAATCTCCAGTCTTCATGGGACACAGGCATGCCTATAATCTCCAGTTTTCATGGGACACACAGGCATGCCTATAATCTCCGGTCTCTTCATGGGACACACAGGCATGCCTATAATCTCCGGTCTCTTCATGGGACACACAGGCATGCCTATAATCTCCGGTCACTTAATGGGACACTCAGGCATGCCTATAATCTCCAGTCTCTTCATGGGACACACAGGCATGCCTATAATCTCCGGTCTCTTCATGGGACACACAGGGATGCCTATAATCTCCGGTCTCTTCATGGGACACACAGGCATGCCTATAATCCTAGTTTTCTTCATGGGACACACATGCATGCCTAAAATCCAAGGTCTCTTCATGGGACACACAGGCATGCCTATAATCTCTGGTCCCTTCATGGGACACACAGGCATGCCTATAATCCTAGTTCTCTTCATGGGACACACAGGCATGCCTATAATCTTCGGTCTCTTCATGCGACACACAAGCATGCCTATAATCTCTGGTCGCTTCATGGGATACACAGGCATGCCTATAATCTCCGGTCTCTTCATGGGACACACAGGCATGCCTGTAATCTTCGGTCTCTTCATGGGACACCCAGGCATCCCTATAATCGGAGGTCTCTTCATGGGGCACACAGGCATGCTGATAATCTCCGGTCTCTTCATGGGACACACAGGCATGCCTATAATCTCCGGTCTCTTCATGGGACACACAGGCATGCCTATAATCTCCGGTATCTTCATGGGACTCACAAGCATGCCTATAATCTTCGGTCTCTTCATGGGACACACAGGCATGCCTATAATCACTGGTCTCTTCATGGGACACACATGCATGCCTATAATCTCCGGTCTCTTCATTGGACACACAGGCATGCGTATAATCCGAGTTTTCTTCATGGGATACATAGGCATGCCTATAATCTGAGATCTCTTCATGAGACACACAAGCATGCCGATAATCTCCGGTCTCTTCATGGGACACACAGGCATGCCTACAATCTTTGGTCTCTTCATGGGACACAGGCATGCCTATAATCTTGGTTCTCTTCATGGGACACACAGGCATGCCTATAATCTCCGGTCTCTTCATGGGACACACAGGCATGCATATAATCTCTGGTCTCTTCATTGGACACACAGGCATTCCTATAATCCGAGGTCTCTTCATGGGACACACAGGCATGCCTATAATCCGAGGTCTCTTCATGGGACACACAGACATGCCTATAATCCGAGGCCTCTTCATAAAACACACACGCATTCCTATAATCCGAGGTCTCATCATGGGGCACACAAGCATGCCTATAATCTCCAGTCTCTTCATGGGACACACAGGCATGCCTATAATCTCCGGTCTCTTCATGGGACATACAGTCATGTCTATAATTTCCGGTCTCTTAATGGGACACACAGGCATGCCTATAATCTCTGGTCTCTTCATGGGACACACATGCATGCCTATAATCTCCGGTCCCTTCATGGGACACACAGGCATGCCTATAATCTCCGGTCTCTTCATGGGACATACAGGCATGTCTATAAGTTCCGGTCTCTTAATGGGACACACAGGCATGCCTATAATCTCTGGTCTCTTCATGGGACACACATGCATGCCTATAATCTCAGGTCTCTTCATGGGACACACAGGCATGCCTATAATCTCCAGTCTCTTCATGGGACACACAGGCATGTCTATAATCTCCGGTCTCTAAATGGGACACACAGGCATACCTATAATCACTGGTCTCTTCATGGGACACACAGGCATGCCTATAATCCGAGGTCTCTTCATGGGACACAGGCATGCCTATAATCTCCGGTCTCTTCATGGGACGCATAAGCATGCCTATAATCTTCAGTCTCTTCATGGGACACACAGGCATGCCTATAATCTCCGGTCTCTTCATGGGATACACAGGCATTCCTATAATCTCCGATCTCTTCATGGGACACACAGGCATGCCTATAATCCGAGGTCTCTTCATGGGACACACAGAAATGCCTATAATCTCCGGTCTCTTCATGGGACACACAGGCATGCCTATAATCTCCAATCTCTTCATTGGACACAGAGGCATGCCTATAATCTCCAGTCTCTTCATGGGACATACAGGCATGCCTATAATCTCCGGTCCCTTCATGGGACACACAGGCATGCCTATAATCTCCGGTCTCTTCATGGGACACAGAGGCATGCCTATAATTTCTGGTCTCTTCATGGGACACACAGGCATGCATATAATCCGAGTTCTTTTCATGGGACACACAGGCATGCCTTTAATCTTCAGTCTCTTCATGGGATACACAGGCATGCCTATAATCTTGGTCTCTCCATGGGATACACAGGCATGCCTATAGTTTCCGATCTCTTCATGGTACACACAGGCATGCCTATAATCTCCGGTCTCTTCATGGGATACACAAGAATGCCTATAATCTCCGGTCTCTTCATGGGACACACAGGCATGTCTATAATCTCCGGTCTCTAAATGGGACACACAGGCATACCTATAATCACTGGTCTCTTCATGGGACACACAGGCATGCCTATAATCTCCGGTCTCTTCGTGGGACACACAGGCATGCCTATAATCTCCGGTCTCCTTATGGGACACACAGGCATGCCTATTCTCTCCGGTCTCTTCATGGGACACACAGGCATGCCTATAATATCCGGTCTCTTCATTGGACACAGAGGCATGCCTATAATCTCCGGTCTCTTCATGGGACATACAGGCATGCCTATAATCTAAGGTCTCTTCATGGGACACACAGGCATGCCTATAATCCGAGGTCTCTTCATGGGACACACAAGCATGCCTATAATCTCCGGTCTCTTCATGGGACACACAGGCATGCCTACAATCTCCCTTCTCTTCATGGGACACACAGGCATGCCTATAATCTCCGGTCTCTTCATGGGACATACAGGCATGTCTATAATTTCCGGTCTCTTAATGGGACACACAGGCATGCCTATAATCTCTGGTCTCTTCATGGGACACACATGCATGCCTATAATCTCCGGTCCCTTCATGGGACACACAGGCATGCCTATAATCCTAGTTCTCTTCATGGGACACACAGGCATGCCTATAATCTGAGGTCTCTTCATGGGACACACAAGCATGCCTATAATCTACGGTCTCTTCATGGGACACACAGGCATGCCTACAATCTCCCGTCTCTTCATGGGACACACAGGCATGCCTATAATCTCCGGTCTCTTCATGGGACACACAGGCATGACTATAATCTCCGGTTTCTTCATGGGATACACAGGCATGCATATAATCTCCGGTCTCTTCATGGGACACACAGGCATGCCTATAATCTCCGGTCTCTTCATGGAACACATAGGCCTGTCTATAATCTGAGGTCTCTTCATGGGACACACAGGCATACCCATAAACGGAGGTCTCTTCGTGGGACACACAGGCATGCCTATAATCCGTGGTCTCTTCATGGGACACCCAGGCATCCCTATAATCGGAGGTCTCTTCATTGGACACACAGGCATGCCTATAATCTCTGGTCTCTTCATGGGACACACAGGCATGCCTATAATCTCCGGTCTCTTCATGGGACACACAGGCATGCCTATAATCTCTGGTCTCTTCATGAGACTCACAAGCATGCCTATAATCTTCGGTCTCCATGGGTCACACAAGCATGCCTATAATCTCTGGTCTCTTCATGGGACACACAGGCATGCCTATAATCTCCGGTCTCTTCATGGGACACACAGCCATGCCTATAATATGATTTCTCTTCATGGGACACACAGGCATGCCTATAATCTGAGATCTCTTCATGGGACACACAGGTATGCCTACAATCTCCGGTCTCTTCATGGGACACACAGGCATGCCTACAATCTCCGGTCTCTTCATGGGACACACAGGCATGCCTATAATCTCCGTTCTCTTCATGGGACACAGGCATGCCTATAATCTCCGGTCTCTTCATGGGACACACAGGCATGCATATAATCTCTGGTCTCTTCATGAGACACACAGGCATTCCTATAATCCGAGGTCTCTTCATGGGACACACAGACATGCCTATAATCCGAGGTCTCTTCATGGGACACACAGGCATGCCTATAATCCGAGGTCTCTTCATGGGACACACAGACATGCCTATAATCCGAGGTCTCTTCATGGAACACACAGGCATGCCTATAATCCGAGGTCTCTTCATGGGACACACAAGCATGCCTATAATCTCCGGTCTCTTCATGGGACACACAGGCATGCCTATAATCTCCGGTCTCTTCATGGGACATACAGGCATGTCTATAATTTCTGGTCTCTTAATGGGACACACAGGCATGCCTATAATCTCTGGTCTCTTCATGGGACACACATGCATGCCTATAATCTCCGGTCCCTTCATGGGACACACAGGCATGCCTATAATCCGAGGTCTCTTCATGGAACACACAGGCATGCCTATAATCCGAGGTCTCTTCATGGGACACACAAGCATGCCTATAGTCTCCGGTCTCTTCATGGGACACACAGGCATGCCTATAATCTCCGGTCTCTTCATGGGACATACAGGCATGTCTATAAGTTCCGGTCTCTTAATGGGACACACAGGCATGCCTATAATCTCTGGTCTCTTCATGGGACACACATGCATGCCTATAATCTCAGGTCTCTTCATGGGACACACAGGCATGCCTATAATCTCCAGTCTCTTCATGGGACACACAGGCATGTCTATAATCTCCGGTCTCTAAATGGGACACACAGGCATACCTATAATCACTGGTCTCTTCATGGGACACACAGGCATGCCTATAATCCGAGGTCTCTTCATGGGACACAGGCATGCCTATAATCTCCGGTCTCTTCATGGGACGCATAAGCATGCCTATAATCTTCAGTCTCTTCATGGGACACACAGGCATGCCTATAATCTCCGGTCTCTTCATGGGATACACAGTAGGCCTGGGCAAAAATTTCGTTCCGTTCGCGGAAATTGCGATAATTTGACATTTTTGCGTTCCGCGGAGAGCGCGAAAATGTCAAAAATTCCGGTTTCCGCAGCTTGGCGATAATTTGTTTCTTGCTCGCGCTGTAAAATGATACATTCTCGCGCGCGCGCGATCGCCTTACCTGAATCCCTGCGTTCGCTGACAAGTTTTCTTGATCCGGTCGCGTTCTCCATGAGATGTTGTATTGTTTTTAGCCATTTGCGCTGTCTCGCGACAGTTCGCGCCCGCAGTGACGTCATGCGTCGCGCGATCACGTCTTTCTTCTCGCGATCATGCACCGCGAGAACAACTCAAAACAAGATGGCCGCGCCCGCAAGCAACCACATGGGTAAGTTGGCGACCCGCAACCATGCAGAAAATCTCGCGAACGTGCCGGAAAAAAACTTCCGCATCTTCGCGATATTTCTGCTTGTTTGCGATAATTTTAAACATTCTCGCGATAATTTGCGAAGGTTAATTCCGCAAATTCCGCCCACCCCTAATACACAGGCATTCCTATAATCTCCGATCTCTTCATGGGACACACAGGCATGCCTATAATCCGAGGTCTCTTCATGGGACACACAGAAATGCCTATAATCTCCGGTCTCTTCATGGGACACACAGGCATGCCTATAATCTCCAATCTCTTCATTGGACACAGAGGCATGCCTATAATCTCCAGTCTCTTCATGGGACATACAGGCATGCCTATAATCTCCGGTCCCTTCATGGGACACACAGGCATGCCTATAATCTCCGGTCTCTTCATGGGACACAGAGGCATGCCTATAATTTCTGGTCTCTTCATGGGACACACAGGCATGCATATAATCCGAGTTCTTTTCATGGGACACACAGGCATGCCTTTAATCTTCAGTCTCTTCATGGGATACACAGGCATGCCTATAATCTTGGTCTCTCCATGGGATACACAGGCATGCCTATAGTTTCCGATCTCTTCATGGTACACACAGGCATGCCTATAATCTCCGGTCTCTTCATGGGATACACAAGAATGCCTATAATCTCCGGTCTCTTCATGGGACACACAGGCATGTCTATAATCTCCGGTCTCTAAATGGGACACACAGGCATACCTATAATCACTGGTCTCTTCATGGGACACACAGGCATGCCTATAATCTCCGGTCTCTTCGTGGGACACACAGGCATGCCTATAATCTCCGGTCTCCTTATGGGACACACAGGCATGCCTATTCTCTCCGGTCTCTTCATGGGACACACAGGCATGCCTATAATATCCGGTCTCTTCATTGGACACAGAGGCATGCCTATAATCTCCGGTCTCTTCATGGGACATACAGGCATGCCTATAATCTAAGGTCTCTTCATGGGACACACAGGCATGCCTATAATCCGAGGTCTCTTCATGGGACACACAGGCATGCTCATATTCTGAGATCTCTTCATGGGACACACAAGCATGCCTATAACTCCGGTCTGTTCATGGGACACACTGGCATGCCTATAATCTTTGGTCTCTTCATGGGACACACAAGCATGCCTATAATCTTTGGTCTCTTCATGGGACACATAGGCATGCCTATAATCCGAGGTCTCTTCCTGGGACACACAGGCATGCCTATAATCCGAGGTCTCTTCATGTGACACACAGGCATGCCTATAATCTCCGATCTCTTTATGGGACACACAGGCATGCCTATAATCTCCGGTCTCTTCATGGGACACACAGGCATGCCTATAATCCGAGGTCTCTTCATGGGACACACAGGCATGCCTATAATCTCCGGTCTTTTCATGGGACACACAGGCTTGCCTATAATCTCCGGTCTCTTCATGGGACACAGGCATGCCTTTAATCTCCAGTCTTCATGGGACACAGGCATGCCTATAATCTCCAGTTTTCATGGGACACACAGGCATGCCTATAATCTCCGGTCTCTTCATGGGACACACAGGCATGCCTATAATCCAAGATCTCTTCATGGGACACACAGGCATGCCTATAATCTTCGGTCTCTTCATGCGACACACAAGCATGCCTATAATCCTAGTTCTCTTCATGGGACACACAGGCATGCCTATAATCTTCGGTCTCTTCATGCGACACACAAGCATGCCTATAATCTCTGGTCGCTTCATGGGATACACAGGCATGCCTATAATCTCCGGTCTCTTCATGGGACACACAGGCATGCCTGTAATCTTCGGTCTCTTCATGGGACACCCAGGCATCCCTATAATCGGAGGTCTCTTCATGGGGCACACAGGCATGCTGATAATCTCCGGTCTCTTCATGGGACACACAGGCATGCCTATAATCTCCGGTCTCTTCATGGGACACACAGGCATGCCTATAATCTCCGGTATCTTCATGGGACTCACAAGCATGCCTATAATCTTCGGTCTCTTCATGGGACACACAGGCATGCCTATAATCACTGGTCTCTTCATGGGACACACATGCATGCCTATAATCTCCGGTCTCTTCATTGGACACACAGGCATGCGTATAATCCGAGTTTTCTTCATGGGATACATAGGCATGCCTATAATCTGAGATCTCTTCATGAGACACACAAGCATGCCGATAATCTCCGGTCTCTTCATGGGACACACAGGCATGCCTACAATCTTTGGTCTCTTCATGGGACACAGGCATGCCTATAATCTCCGTTCTCTTCATGGGACACACAGGCATGCCTATAATCTCCGGTCTCTTCATGGGACACACAGGCATGCATATAATCTCTGGTCTCTTCATTGGACACACAGGCATTCCTATAATCCGAGGTCTCTTCATGGGACACACAGGCATGCCTATAATCCGAGGTCTCTTCATGGGACACACAGACATGCCTATAATCCGAGGCCTCTTCATAAAACACACACGCATTCCTATAATCCGAGGTCTCATCATGGGGCACACAAGCATGCCTATAATCTCCAGTCTCTTCATGGGACACACAGGCATGCCTATAATCTCCGGTCTCTTCATGGGACATACAGTCATGTCTATAATTTCCGGTCTCTTAATGGGACACACAGGCATGCCTATAATCTCTGGTCTCTTCATGGGACACACATGCATGCCTATAATCTCCGGTCCCTTCATGGGACACACAGGCATGCCTATAATCTCCGGTCTCTTCATGGGACATACAGGCATGTCTATAAGTTCCGGTCTCTTAATGGGACACACAGGCATGCCTATAATCTCTGGTCTCTTCATGGGACACACATGCATGCCTATAATCTCAGGTCTCTTCATGGGACACACAGGCATGCCTATAATCTCCAGTCTCTTCATGGGACACACAGGCATGTCTATAATCTCCGGTCTCTAAATGGGACACACAGGCATACCTATAATCACTGGTCTCTTCATGGGACACACAGGCATGCCTATAATCCGAGGTCTCTTCATGGGACACAGGCATGCCTATAATCTCCGGTCTCTTCATGGGACGCATAAGCATGCCTATAATCTTCAGTCTCTTCATGGGACACACAGGCATGCCTATAATCTCCGGTCTCTTCATGGGATACACAGGCATTCCTATAATCTCCGATCTCTTCATGGGACACACAGGCATGCCTATAATCCGAGGTCTCTTCATGGGACACACAGAAATGCCTATAATCTCCGGTCTCTTCATGGGACACACAGGCATGCCTATAATCTCCAATCTCTTCATTGGACACAGAGGCATGCCTATAATCTCCAGTCTCTTCATGGGACATACAGGCATGCCTATAATCTCCGGTCCCTTCATGGGACACACAGGCATGCCTATAATCTCCGGTCTCTTCATGGGACACAGAGGCATGCCTATAATTTCTGGTCTCTTCATGGGACACACAGGCATGCATATAATCCGAGTTCTTTTCATGGGACACACAGGCATGCCTTTAATCTTCAGTCTCTTCATGGGATACACAGGCATGCCTATAATCTTGGTCTCTCCATGGGATACACAGGCATGCCTATAGTTTCCGATCTCTTCATGGTACACACAGGCATGCCTATAATCTCCGGTCTCTTCATGGGATACACAAGAATGCCTATAATCTCCGGTCTCTTCATGGGACACACAGGCATGTCTATAATCTCCGGTCTCTAAATGGGACACACAGGCATACCTATAATCACTGGTCTCTTCATGGGACACACAGGCATGCCTATAATCTCCGGTCTCTTCGTGGGACACACAGGCATGCCTATAATCTCCGGTCTCCTTATGGGACACACAGGCATGCCTATTCTCTCCGGTCTCTTCATGGGACACACAGGCATGCCTATAATATCCGGTCTCTTCATTGGACACAGAGGCATGCCTATAATCTCCGGTCTCTTCATGGGACATACAGGCATGCCTATAATCTAAGGTCTCTTCATGGGACACACAGGCATGCCTATAATCCGAGGTCTCTTCATGGGACACACAGGCATGCTCATATTCTGAGATCTCTTCATGGGACACACAAGCATGCCTATAACTCCGGTCTGTTCATGGGACACACTGGCATGCCTATAATCTTTGGTCTCTTCATGGGACACACAAGCATGCCTATAATCTTTGGTCTCTTCATGGGACACATAGGCATGCCTATAATCTCCGATCTCTTTATGGGACACACAGGCATGCCTATAATCTCCGGTCTCTTCATGGGACACACAGGCATGCCTATAATCCGAGGTCTCTTCATGGGACACACAGGCATGCCTATAATCTCCGGTCTTTTCATGGGACACACAGGCTTGCCTATAATCTCCGGTCTCTTCATGGGACACAGGCATGCCTTTAATCTCCAGTCTTCATGGGACACAGGCATGCCTATAATCTCCAGTTTTCATGGGACACACAGGCATGCCTATAATCTCCGGTCTCTTCATGGGACACACAGGCATGCCTATAATCTCCGGTCTCTTCATGGGACACACAGGCATGCCTATAATCTCCGGTCACTTAATGGGACACTCAGGCATGCCTATAATCTCCAGTCTCTTCATGGGACACACAGGCATGCCTATAATCTCCGGTCTCTTCATGGGACACACAGGGATGCCTATAATCTCCGGTCTCTTCATGGGACACACAGGCATGCCTATAATCCTAGTTTTCTTCATGGGACACACATGCATGCCTAAAATCCAAGGTCTCTTCATGGGACACACAGGCATGCCTATAATCTCTGGTCCCTTCATGGGACACACAGGCATGCCTATAATCCTAGTTCTCTTCATGGGACACACAGGCATGCCTATAATCTTCGGTCTCTTCATGCGACACACAAGCATGCCTATAATCTCTGGTCGCTTCATGGGATACACAGGCATGCCTATAATCTCCGGTCTCTTCATGGGACACACAGGCATGCCTGTAATCTTCGGTCTCTTCATGGGACACCCAGGCATCCCTATAATCGGAGGTCTCTTCATGGGGCACACAGGCATGCTGATAATCTCCGGTCTCTTCATGGGACACACAGGCATGCCTATAATCTCCGGTCTCTTCATGGGACACACAGGCATGCCTATAATCTCCGGTATCTTCATGGGACTCACAAGCATGCCTATAATCTTCGGTCTCTTCATGGGACACACAGGCATGCCTATAATCACTGGTCTCTTCATGGGACACACATGCATGCCTATAATCTCCGGTCTCTTCATTGGACACACAGGCATGCGTATAATCCGAGTTTTCTTCATGGGATACATAGGCATGCCTATAATCTGAGATCTCTTCATGAGACACACAAGCATGCCGATAATCTCTGGTCTCTTCATGGGACACACAGGCATGCCTACAATCTTTGGTCTCTTCATGGGACACAGGCATGCCTATAATCTCCGTTCTCTTCATGGGACACACAGGCATGCCTATAATCTCCGGTCTCTTCATGGGACACACAGGCATGCATATAATCTCTGGTCTCTTCATTGGACACACAGGCATTCCTATAATCCGAGGTCTCTTCATGGGACACATAGGCATGCCTATAATCCGAGGTCTCTTCATGGGACACACAGACATGCCTATAATCCGAGGCCTCTTCATAAAACACACACGCATTCCTATAATCCGAGGTCTCATCATGGGGCACACAAGCATGCCTATAATCTCCAGTCTCTTCATGGGACACACAGGCATGCCTATAATCTCCGGTCTCTTCATGGGACATACAGTCATGTCTATAATTTCCGGT
Organism: Triturus cristatus; assembly: GCF_964204655.1. NCBI lineage: Eukaryota > Metazoa > Chordata > Amphibia > Caudata > Salamandridae > Triturus > Triturus cristatus. The sequence goes on from NC_140590.1 coordinate 733,475,325, forward strand.
CTCTTAATGGGACACACAGGCATGCCTATAATCTCTGGTCTCTTCATGGGACACACATGCATGCCTATAATCTCCGGTCCCTTCATGGGACACACAGGCATGCCTATAATCCTAGTTCTCTTCATGGGACACACAGGCATGCCTATAATCTGAGGTCTCTTCATGGGACACACAAGCATGCCTATAATCTACGGTCTCTTCATGGGACACACAGGCATGCCTACAATCTCCCGTCTCTTCATGGGACACACAGGCATGCCTATAATCTCCGGTCTCTTCATGGGACACACAGGCATGACTATAATCTCCGGTTTCTTCATGGGATACACAGGCATGCATATAATCTCCGGTCTCTTCATGGGACACACAGGCATGCCTATAATCTCCGGTCTCTTCATGGAACACATAGGCCTGTCTATAATCTGAGGTCTCTTCATGGGACACACAGGCATACCCATAAACGGAGGTCTCTTCGTGGGACACACAGGCATGCCTATAATCCGTGGTCTCTTCATGGGACACCCAGGCATCCCTATAATCGGAGGTCTCTTCATTGGACACACAGGCATGCCTATAATCTCTGGTCTCTTCATGGGACACACAGGCATGCCTATAATCTCTGGTCTCTTCATGGGACACACAGGCATGCCTATAATCTCCGGTCTCTTCATGGGACACACAGGCATGCCTATAATCTCTGGTCTCTTCATGAGACTCACAAGCATGCCTATAATCTTCGGTCTCCATGGGTCACACAGGCATGCCTATAATCTCTGGTCTCTTCATGGGACACACAGGCATGCCTATAATCTCCGGTCTCTTCATGGGACACACAGCCATGCCTATAATATGATTTCTCTTCATGGGACACACAGGCATGCCTATAATCTGAGATCTCTTCATGGGACACACAGGTATGCCTACAATCTCCGGTCTCTTCATGGGACACACAGGCATGCCTACAATCTCCGGTCTCTTCATGGGACACACAGGCATGCCTATAATCTCCGTTCTCTTCATGGGACACAGGCATGCCTATAATCTCCGGTCTCTTCATGGGACACACAGGCATGCATATAATCTCTGGTCTCTTCATGGGACACACAGGCATTCCTATAATCCGAGGTCTCTTCATGGGACACACAGACATGCCTATAATCCGAGGTCTCTTCATGGGACACACAGGCATGCCTATAATCCGAGGTCTCTTCATGGGACACACAGACATGCCTATAATCCGAGGTCTCTTCATGGAACACACAGGCATGCCTATAATCCGAGGTCTCTTCATGGGACACACAAGCATGCCTATAATCTCCGGTCTCTTCATGGGACACACAGGCATGCCTATAATCTCCAGTCTCTTCATGGGACATACAGGCATGTCTATAATTTCCGGTCTCTTAATGGGACACACAGGCATGCCTATAATCTCTGGTCTCTTCATGGGACACACAGGCATGCCTATAATCTCCAGTCTCTTCATGGGACACACAGGCATGTCTATAATCTCCGGTCTCTAAATGGGACACACAGGCATACCTATAATCACTGGTCTCTTCATGGGACACACAGGCATGCCTATAATCCGAGGTCTCTTCATGGGACACAGGCATGCCTATAATCTCCGGTCTCTTCATGGGACGCATAAGCATGCCTATAATCTTCGGTCTCTTCATGGGACACACAGGCATGCCTAGAATCTCCGGTCTCTTCATGGGATACACAGAAATGCCTATAATCTCCGGTCTCTTCATGGGACACACAGGCATGCCTATAATCTCCAATCTCTTCATTGGACACAGAGGCATGCCTATAATCTCCAGTCTCTTCATGGGACATACAGGCATGCCTATAATCTCCGGTCCCTTCATGGGACACACAGGCATGCCTATAATCTCCGGTCTCTTCATGGGACACAGAGGCATGCCTATAATTTCTGGTCTCTTCATGGGACACACAGGCATGCATATAATCCGAGTTCTTTTCATGGGACACACAGGCATGCCTTTAATCTTCAGTCTCTTCATGGGATACACAGGCATGCCTATAATCTTGGTCTCTCCATGGGATACACAGGCATGCCTATAGTTTCCGATCTCTTCATGGTACACACAGGCATGCCTATAATCTCCGGTCTCTTCATGGGATACACAAGAATGCCTATAATCTCCGGTCTCTTCATGGGACACACAGGCATGTCTATAATCTCCGGTCTCTAAATGGGACACACAGGCATACCTATAATCACTGGTCTCTTCATGGGACACACAGGCATGCCTATAATCTCCGGTCTCTTCATGGGACACACAGGCATGCCTATAATCTCCGGTCTCCTTATGGGACACACAGGCATGCCTATTCTCTCCGGTCTCTTCATGGGACACACAGGCATGCCTATAATATCCGGTCTCTTCATTGGACACAGAGGCATGCCTATAATCTCCGGTCTCTTCATGGGACATACAGGCATGCCTATAATCTAAGGTCTCTTCATGGGACACACAGGCATGCCTATAATCCGAGGTCTCTTCATGGGACACACAGGCATGCTCATATTCTGAGATCTCTTCATGGGACACACAAGCATGCCTATAACTCCGGTCTGTTCATGGGACACACTGGCATGCCTATAATCTTTGGTCTCTTCATGGGACACACAAGCATGCCTATAATCTTTGGTCTCTTCATGGGACACATAGGCATGCCTATAATCCGAGGTCTCTTCCTGGGACACACAGGCATGCCTATAATCCGAGGTCTCTTCATGTGACACACAGGCATGCCTATAATCTCCGATCTCTTTATGGGACACACAGGCATGCCTATAATCTCCGGTCTCTTCATGGGTTACACAGGCATGCCTATAATCCGAGGTCTCTTCATGGGACACACAAGCATGCCTATAATCTTTGGTCTCTTCATGGGACACATAGGCATGCCTATAATCCGAGGTCTCTTCCTGGGACACACAGGCATGCCTATAATCCGAGGTCTATTCATGTGACACACAGACATGCCTATAATCTCCGATCTCTTTATGGGACACACAGGCATGCCTATAATCTCCGATCTCTTTATGGGACACACAGGCATGCCTATAATCCGAGGTCTCTTCATGGGACACACAGGCATGCCTATAATCTCTGGTCTCTTCATGGGACACACAGGCATGCCTATAATCCGAGTTCTCTTCATGGGACACACAGGCATGCTTATAATCTGAGGTCTCTTCATGGGACACACAAGCATGCCTATATAAAAGCAGCGCTTTTTATTCACAAGAAATAAAAAATAGTACCAACCCTACCAAGACCATCTTTAGGGTGTGCAAGGACCTCACCAACAAAAGAACTACCTCCACATTCACTGCCTCTATGACACACTGCGAAGATCTGGCCTTGATCTTCGTTGAAAAAGTGGAGTCTATATACAGGTCGTTTACTACGCCTTTTGTCAGTGAAATCAACAGTGCCCCTTTGACCTCTACATTTTTATTAGCCATCCCAGGTCCTACCCAAGAGGAGTTTCTAAATTTGACGATCAAAGTTAAATCTGGTTCTCCGGATGATCCTATGAGACCCATACAATTCCGGGATTTCGCCGAATGCTGCTACCCGGCGATGCAGAGTTTAATTGATCTCTCTTTTAGAACTGGTAGTGTACCCACTGCTTGGAAGCAGGCCACTATTATACCAATCTTAAAAAAGCCCTCTCTTGACCCTTCCAAATCAGAGCATTACCGACCTATTTCACTCCTTCCATGGATGGCTAAACTAGCCGAAGCTCACGCCAACAGGGTCTTATCCCTTCACTTGCAAGAAACAAACATTCTAGATAACTCCCAGAACGGGTTTCGAGCTGGTCACAGTACTGAGACCGCTCTCTTGGCGGTCGTGGAACATATTAGGACTAGGGGTGGGCGGAATTTGCGGAATTAACCTTCGCAAATTATCGCGAGAATGTTTAAAATTATCGCAAACAAGCAGAAATATCGCGAAGATGCGGAAGGTTTTTTCCGGCATGTTCGCGCGATTTTCTGCATGGTTGCGGGTCGCCAACTTACCCATGTGGCTGCTTGCGGGCGCGGCCATCTTGTTTTGAGTTGTTCTCGCGGTGCATGATCGCGAGAAGAAAGACGTGATCGCGCGACGCATGACGTCACTGCGGGCGCGAACTGTCGCGAGACAGCGCAAATGGCTAAAAACAATACAACATCTCATGGAGAACGCGACCGGATCAAGAAAACTTGTCGGCGAACGCAGGGAATCAGGTAAGGCGATCGCGCGCGCGCGAGAATGTATCATTTTACAGCGCGAGCAAGAAACAAATTATCGCCAAGCTGCGGAAACCGGAATTTTTGACATCTTCGCGCTCTCCGCGGAACGCAAAAATGTCAAAATATCGCAATTTCCGCGAACGGAACGAAATTTTTGCCCAGGCCTAATTAGGACAATATTAGACCAAGGTCAGACGGCGGCACTGATCCTATTGGATCTAAGTGCCGCTTTCGACACGGTCTCCCACCATATTCTTCTACACCGCCTTGTGGAGGCAGGAGTTGGAGAACTAGCACTTGATTGGTTTCGATCATTCCTTACGGGTCGAACCTTTAAAGTTTCTACTCCTCCTTATACTTCTGCCCCACGCCCCATTCTGCAGGGAGTACCACAAGGTTCGGCTCTCAGCCCCACCCTTTTTAATTTGTATGTTGCTCCGTTGGCGCAGGTAGCAGCCAGTTTTGGTCTTACTATAGTGTCATACGCCGATGATACCCAGCTGGCGGTCTCACTTAATGGCGATTCCAACATGACTGCCCCTACCTTTCAGGCAGCCCTCAAAGCTGTCGCCGGTTGGTTGGCGAACAATCGCTTACAACTTAACGCCACCAAGACGGAGGTCATTCTTTTTGGTAGAGACAGCGCGCTCTGGGGAGACCAATGGTGGCCTCCTGAATTGGGTCCTGTCCCTACTCCTGTCGCCGAAGCCAGAAACTTGGGCGTATGGCTTGACGATTCATTGTCTTTTATTCCCCACATCAAGCGTGTTGCGGGAACTTGTTTTGGTGCCCTACAATGCCTACGGCCTATTTTTAAATTTTTTGATGCAGACACCAGGCAGACCATAGTCCAAGCTCTTGTGCTGACCAGATTAGATTACGCCAGTTCCTTATTTTTAGGTGTTAATCAAGCTGAGCTTGCCCGCCTCCAACGGGTACAAAATGCTGCGGCCAGGATGCTGGTTGGTCTCCCTAAATTTGTTTCTGCTCGCAGCACTATCCATGACCTCCATTGGCTTCCAGTGGCCCAAAGAATCAAGTTTAAGGCGCTGTGCCTTACTTTTAAAATTCTCAATTCGGCCTCCCCTCCTATTCTCGCCCAGACTATTCTCCACTATGTCCCCTCACGAGCTCTTCGGTCTGCGGGGTCCAATCTAGCCATTATCCCTCGTTTTAAAAAGTCCAGAATGGGTGGACGCTCCTTTTCGGTAATGGCGGCGACACTTTGGAACTCTCTACCTGCCTCACTTCGCTCCATCCATGATTTGTTTCTGTTCAGGAAACTATTAAAAACTCACTTATTTTCTTCTGTATAGTTTAATATGTCGGTCTTCATTGTTGTGTTGTGTGTTTCCATCTCCTGGTAGCGCCGGGACGCCTCTTGGCTGCGGCATCTGTGCGCTATATAAGAAATAATAACATAACATAACATAACATAACATATAATCTCTGGTCTCTTCATGGGACACACAGGCATGCCTATAGTTTCCAGTCTCTTCATGGGACACACAAGCATGCCTATAATCTCTGGTCTCTTCATTGAACACACAGGCATGCCTATAATCTCCAGTCTCTTCATGGGACATACAGGCATGCCTATAATCTCCGATCTCTTCATGGGACACAGGCATGACTATAATCTCCGGTCTCTTCATGGGACACACAGGCATGCCTACAATCTTTGGTCTCTTCATGGGACACAGGCATGCCTATAATCTCTGTTCTCTTCATGGGACACACAGGCATGCCTATAATCTCTGGTCTCTTCATGGGACACACAGGCATGCATATAATCTCTGGTCTCTTCATTGGACACACAGGCATTCCTATAATCCGAGGTCTCTTCATGGGACACACAGGCATGCCTATAATCCGAGGTCTCTTCATGGGACACACAGACATGCCTATAATCCGAGGTCTCTTCATGGAACATACAGGCATGCCTATAATCCGAGGTCTCTTCATGGGGCACATAAGCATGCCTATAATCTCTGGTCTTTTCATGGGACACACAGGCATGCCTATAATCTCCGGTCTCTTCATGGGACATACAGGCATGTCTATAATTTCCGGTCTCTTAATGGGACACACAGGCATGCCTATAATCTCTGGTCTCTTCATGGGACACACATGCATGCCTATAATCTCCGGTCCCTTCATGGGACACACAGGCATGCCTATAATCCTAGTTCTCTTCATGGGACACACAGGCATGCCTATAATCTGAGGTCTCTTCATGGGACACACAAGCATGCCTATAATCTCCGGTCTCTTCATGGGACACACAGGCATGCCTACAATCTCCCGTCTCTTCATGGGACACACAGGCATGCCTATAATCTCCGGTCTCTTCATGGGGACACACAGGCATGACTATAATCTCCGGTTTCTTCATGGGACACACAGGCATGCATATAATCTCCGGTCTCTTCATGGGACACACAGGCATGCCTATAATCTCCGATCTCTTCATGGAACACATAGGCCTGTCTATAATCTGAGGTCTCTTCATGGGACACACAGGCATACCCATAAACCGAGGTCTCTTCGTGGGACACACAGGCATGCCTATAATCCGTGGTCTCTTCATGGGACACCCAGGCATCCCTATAATCGAAGGTCTCTTCATGGGACACACAGTCATGCCGATAATCTCCGGTCTCTTCATGGGACACACAGGCATGCCTATAATCTCTGGTCTCTTCATGGGACACACATGCATGCCTATAATCTCCGGTCCCTTCATGGGACACACAGGCATGCCTATAATCCGAGGTCTCTTCATGGAACACACAGGCATGCCTATAATCCGAGGTCTCTTCATGGGACACACAAGCATGCCTATAATCTCCGGGCTCTTCATGGGACACACAGGCATGCCTATAATCTCCGGTCTCTTCATGGGACATACAGGCATGTCTATAATTTCCGGTCTCTTAATGGGACACACAGGCATGCCTATAATCTCTGGTCTCTTCATGGGACACACATGCATGCCTATAATCTCCGGTCTCTTCATGGGACACACAGGCATGCCTATAATCTCCAGTCTCTTCATGGGACACACAGGCATGTCTATAATCTCCGGTCTCTAAATGGGACACACAGGCATACCTATAATCACTGGTCTCTTCATGGGACACACAGGCATGCCTATAATCCGAGGTCTCTTCATGGGACACAGGCATGCCTATAATCTCCGGTCTCTTCATGGGACGCATAAGCATGCCTATAATCTTCGGTCTCTT